>NC_092810.1:47105870-48312130 GCF_040954645.1 Diabrotica undecimpunctata | reverse complement strand
TGGTCTATAGTTTTCTAGGTGCGCCTTGTCTCCTTTCTTGTGTAGTAAAATTCTGTAATCTGTGTAACGTTATAAACGTCACATCTTTATTAATTTATATTTAAATAACTATTTTATTTTAATTTCTTTATTAATTTATTAATTCCTTTATTTCCAGTTTCGTTTTTACTGTTTTTTTCTTCTAAAAGTAGTTAGCGCCCTCTTTCTTTTCTTTCTCTTTCTTTCTGGTAAAATAAATATTTGCCTGTAAGAATTATATTAAATGTAACAATAAAACACTGAAAACTTTGTTTTCAAAACTTCCACAAATTTTTATTTTAAATTCTTATCACTACAGCTGTTTCGGCTGATTGCCTTTCTCAAGTGATCTGTTTTTGGCATGGGTTTACACTTTATAGTCTCTAATGAAATAAGTTGAGGAGGGGAGAACTGTTTGTCTCAAGCTGGTCATTCAGAATTACATCTGTGTTTTTTAATTTGTTGATTTCCATAGATTCTAACAAAGATAGCTTAAGGCCTTTATTTTGAATGTGTAGAATTTTAAATTCATCATCAAAAGAATGATTATGATCTAGAAGGTGAAGTGCGTATGTAGAATCTGTTTTTCTATTATTGAAAGCCCTTTTATGTTCTGCTATTCGTTTATTAAAATTTCTACCTGTTTGACCAATGTAAGTTTTTGGGCAGTCGCCACATTTAAGTTTGTACACACCACTGTGTAAGTGTTTTTTATGTTGGGTCTTATTGTTTTTAATATATTTGCCTAGGTTGTTATTTGTTCTGAAAGCTGGTGTTATTCCTTTCTTTTTTATGTGTTTGGCTATTTTTGTTGATATTTTGCCTGTATATGTAATCGAACAGAAGGTACTGGGTTTTTTCTCTGGTGGTGGAAATACTAAGTTCAGGGCTTTCTTGTGTAGTTTTTGATTTAACATTTTATTAATTGTTTGTTCGTTGTATCCATTGTTTACTGCTATTTGCTTAATGATATTTAATTCTGTCTTAAAATTGTATTTTGACATAGGAATTGCTGTTAATCTATGTAACATACTATGATAGGCTGCCAGTTTATGTTGTGTGGGATGTGATGATGAATTGTGAATAGTCATGTCAGTATGGGTAGGTTTATGAAATATGGAGAAGTCATGTTTGTTTTTAAGTCTGGTAATATTTAAATCTAAAAAATTTATGGATTGATTTTGTTCTGTTTCTATTGTAAATTCAATATGACTATGAAGAGAATTAATATAAGATAAAAATTGGTCGAGTTGCCTGTTAGTTCCTGTGAAACATACCAGTACGTCGTCTACGTATCTCCACCAATATAAAAACTGTTTGAATATGGGATGTTTTGAAATCTTTGTCTCTAGATGATCCATAAAAAAATATCTGATAGCAATGGGCTTAGAGGATTGCCCATTATAAGTCCTGCACTGTTATTTGTATATAATTCATTATTAAATTCAAAGTAGTCCTGGTTTATGCAAACTTCAAGAAGATGTAAAATTTCAGATGTAATGATTGGATTTGTATTATTTTGGTCTTTTTTTTAGTATTCTAGTAAAAAGGTTTTTTACTAGAATAAAAGTTTCCGTAGGAGGGATACTAGGAAAAAGATTTTTTACGTCAAATGAAATTAATCTGGAGTTGTTAGGTAACTGAAAATGTTGTATTTAATTAACTAGTTCTATTGTATTTTTTATGGTAAATTTAGGTGAAAATTTAGTGTGTTCTAAAATAATCTCTAACAGTTTTTTTTGAAAGTTTATATGACGGAGCTGTATAAAAAGACACTACAGGTCTTATTGGGTGATGCGGTTTGTGTAGTTTAATGAAAGAGTATAATTTAGGAGGCTGTGGGTTCATGATACTGAGGTATTTCTGTTCTATTGGATTTACTATTGATTTTGAATTTTCTAACGCTAGCTTAATTTGTTTTTGATACTTTTCTGTTGGATCTTTGTGTAACGTTTTAATGTTTTGATTATTTAAAAATTCTATTGTTTTGTTATTATATTCTATTTTATCTATAGCAATAGTAGTGTTACCTTTGTCTGCTTTTGTAAACACTATGTTGTTTTCTATTGATTTATTTTTAATTGAAATGGCTGTTTTATTCTCTTTGTAACAGGAATTTTTGGTTTCACTACACACATCTGTAATAGATTTTGCAATTATACTTTTTTCGATATTGTTAGCAGTTTTGTTTAATGCTACTTCACATTCTACACCTAAATATTCTAAAGTTTTCTGATTATTATGTTGGGGCAAGTTGTGTTTAAATCCTTTCTCTAAAAGTTGTATCTCGCTATTACTAAATTTAGTATCTGTTAAATTTATAAATCTATTGAAAAAATTATGGTTCGAAAAACTTCTTGTATAATGAATATTGGGTTTTTTACTATTGCAAATTAGATTATTTAGTTTTTTACACTGTGTATTGAATTTTTTATCTATTATATTATCTATATTAATTCTCACGTTAGAAAATTCAAAATCAATAGTAAATCCAATAGAACAGAAATACCTCAGTATCATGAACCCACAGCCTCCTAAATTATACTCTTTTATTAAACTACACAAACCGCATCACCCAATAAGACCTGTAGTGTCTTTTTATACAGCTCCGTCATATAAACTTTCAAAAAAACTGTTAGAGATTATTTTAGAACACACTAAATTTTCACCTAAATTTACCATAAAAAATACAATAGAACTAGTTAATAAAATACAACATTTTCAGTTACCTAACAACTCCAGATTAATTTCATTTGACGTAAAAATCTTTTTCCTAGTATCCCTCCTACAGAAACTTTTATTCTAGTAAAAAACCTTTTAGACCAAAATAATACAAATCCAATCATTACATCTGAAATTTTACATCTTCTTGAAGTTTGCATAAACCAGGACTACTTTGAATTTAATAATGAATTATATACAAATAACAGTGCAGGACTTATAATGGGCAATCCTCTAAGCCCATTGCTATCAGATATTTTTATGGATCATCTAGAGACAAAGATTTCAAAACATCCCATATTCAAACAGTTTTTATATTGGTGGAGATACGTAGACGACGTACTGGTATGTTTCACAGGAACTAACAGGCAACTCGACCAATTTTTATCTTATATTAATTCTCTTCATAGTCATATTGAATTTACAATAGAAACAGAACAAAATCAATCCATAAATTTTTTAGATTTAAATATTACCAGACTTAAAAACAAACATGACTTCTCCATATTTCATAAACCTACCCATACTGACACGACTATTCACAATTCATCATCACATCCCACACAACATAAACTGGCAGCCTATCATAGTATGTTACATAGATTAACAGCAATTCCTATGTCAAAATACAATTTTGAGACAGAATTAAATATCATTAAGCAAATAGCAGTAAACAATGGATGCAACGAACAAACAGTTAATAAAATGTTAAATCAAAAACTACACAAGAAAGCCCTGAACTTAGTATTTCCACCACCAGAGAAAAAACCCAGTACCTTCTGTTCGATTACATATACAGGCAAAATATCAACAAAAATAGCCAAACACATAAAAAAGAAAGGAATAACACCAGCTTTCAGAACAAATAACAACCTAGGCAAATATATTAAAAACAATAAGAGCCAACATAAAAAACACTTACACAGTGGTGTGTACAAACTTAAATGTGGCGACTGCCCAAAAACTTACATTGGTCAAACAGGTTGAAATTTTAATAAACGAATAGCAGAACATAAAAGGGCTTTCAATAATAGAAAAACAGATTCTACATACGCACTTCACCTTCTAGATCATAATCATTCTTTTGATGACGAATTTAAAATTCTACACATTCAAAATAAAGGCCTTAAGCTATCTTTGTTAGAATCTATGGAAATCAACAAATTAAAAAACACAGATGTAATTCTGAATGACCAGCTTGAGACAAACAGTTCTCCCCTCCTCAACTTATTTCATTAGAGACTATAAAGTGTAAACCCATGCCAAAAACAGATCACTTGAGAAATGCAATCAGCCGAAACAGCTGTAGTGATAAGAATTTAAAATAAAAATTTGTGGAAGTTTTGAAAACAAAGTTTTCAGTGTTTTATTGTTACATAAAATGAATTTCCATCAAGTAACGGTCGAATCCATCAATTAATTATATTAAACTTCATTTTATGGTCTGCATAATTCTCTTAAGGTGAGTACTTTCATTGTAATCATTATTCTGTTCTATATAATTCTGACAGCATTTTTAATATTCATAACCTTACTTCCTTCGAAAACACGTTTTCAGTTATATGCATATAGGAATCTTACAAAGAATTTAAGTTTAATAATAATTATATTTAATTTTATCCTTGCCATCTGCTATTTGTTTGATTGTAATTTGGTAAAATGGCAAGGAAGTTAAACCCCTTTGATGTTCTCTAATACAAGCTGTTGTTGTATTTTAGTTTATTGGCTGTAGTATGAACTTATTGGCTGTATAGAACTTTATTGGAGAATATTGTATAGAATATATGGAATAACATGCTCTGGGGGACCTAACTGCAACTGTCAGAAGGTCCTAATTATCTAATTGAGAGGCCACAGATATTTGGCGGCAAGCAGCCCATCGCATCGATGCAATAAGTATCGTTTGAATTTATTTAATGTAAAGCATTAGCAGGGTTGTTTTTGCCTACCTAAATATTATTTTTTATTTTTAATAAATATGATTAGTTAAATAATTGTTTTATTTGCTATCAGCTAAGGGTTCATGGTTTAATTCATAGTTTAAGACAAGACGAATTCACACTTGAGAGACTGAGCTAGGCGAAGCATAGACGATAAGCTCCCATAGTTGATTGAGGTATCATTTTTATAATAGTATTTTAATTCTCTTTGGTAGTCTTATCGTTACATCTGTTAGACAAAGGTTAAACAAAATTTTTATTTGGTTGAGAAGGGCACGTCCGCCCATCTTTATAGCTTCTATTACAACTCGATCTTCTCCTGGTACTTTGTTGTTTTTCATCTTTTTCATTGTGTCTTGGATTTCGCTTAGTGTAATCTCTGGCATGAGCTCTGAACCCTATGTGTATTGTTTCTTCTCTATTTGATATGGGGACTTCTTCTTTGTTCTTTAGTTTGTGTATTTTACATTTTCCGTTGTTTAGCCGTCTTCTCAGGACTTTCAGTCTTTTATTCTATTCTATAGTTTGGTGGACCTTTTCATTCTTAAATTTTCTTAAATCTTTTCTTATAGCTTTTAATACTTCTTTATTTATTTTTTGTAGTTGTCTTCGTTAATGCTTTCATTATCTTTGATTTCTCTTCTAGTTTCTATTAGTTGCTTTCTTTCAATGGTAATTTTTTGTCTTGGCGTCTTTTAGGGCAGCATTTTACTTGAGACTCTCGAATAACTTCTACGATACTTTCGTTTAGCGTATTTACATTATTTATGCATTGATTTTGTTGTAGGATTTTATTAATATTGTCTTGGTGATCATTTAAATTCGTTGGATCGTTCCATATCGGGTTGGCTTTCTTCCTATTCATTTTGGATCTTTCTGTTATTAAGTCTAATTTAAGTTTAGTTCTTACCATTCTGTGGTCGCTGCATGTGGTAAAGCTATTAAGGACTATGACATCTGTGCTAAATATGTTTTTTGTCACTGATTATGTAGTCTATCTCATTTCTGATCTTGTCATCTGGGCTTTTCCACGTCCATCTTCTGTGGTCTTTTTTAGAGAAGAAATTATTTATCTGGTATAGATTTTGTTGTAATAGAAATTCTAGTAGTGTTTGTCCACGCTCGTCTTTGCCTTTGAATTCACATTTACCTAGTGCTGTTTTCTGTTTACACTGCTTTAGGCCAATCTTTGCGTTAAAGTCGCCGCATATAATCGTGTAGTGTGTTGGTGTTTCTTTCAGTGTCGTTGAGATATCATCGTAGAATTTCGGTTTACCTTTACGGTTAAATAGGCTACTCTTGTGGATATGCTTCTTGTAATTACTATGTTATCTGCAAGTCTTTTGTGTATAAAAAAACCGTCTCTCCCTATTGATTCGGTTTCACTACCTATACTGAAAAATATATGCCCTGATTTTAGTGTTGTCCAGTTTTCTCCTCCATGTCGCTTTACTTCACTGACTCCAATGATATCCCATTTTACTTTTGACATCTCAATTTCCATTTCGGTGACTTTTTCTTCAGAAAATAACGTTCTGGCATTGTAGGTACAGATAAAGAGTGTTAAATGTTTTCTTGTCTTTTGAGTCATCAGTTTTTTGTCTCCACCAGAATCCTTGGGACAGATTAATAAATCAGTGTGAGACTTAGGATTTCTCGGCATACTCACATGGGGTATATCCGTTTTTGTTTTAAAATCTGACATTTTGTTGGGAGGTATTTGCCTTAAAACCCACGCTGGCAAGGCGGGTTGATGAGTTTATTAATTCAGCCGCTCATTGTGAGTACCGACGCTGCTTTAAGCCGCCCGCTCCGGGTCAGACGCTTCTATGGTTGTGATCTTATACTATCCCTAAAATCAGGGGTTGCCAACTCCGCCATCTTCTTCTTACTGAAAATATTCTTCGATGCCTTGGGTGCCGTTCTAGACTTCATCCGTGACCCTAGACAAGGGACCCTTAGCAGGTGCTATCTTCCCGGGTCAAGAAGCTCTTGGAATTTGCTGAGGGTAGAAATTGATTTACTTTCCCTAATAGGACGATTCAATAGAATCCAAAATAGAATCCAAGGGGCTCAAAAGGAGTTTCTACCTACTCGAGTGTTTCATGGACGTATAATTTACACGTCCATGGAGTGGTTCCAATAAAGTACCACAATTTTTATTTTATATCGTGGCCTAGTAAGCGCTATCCGGAACCTCATACCATCGTTCGGTGTTAAAACGTATCCCCTCTCCGTTCGGTATTAGAATTTAGCATAATCTTGTAAGCGTGTCTAGCAAGCTGTTATTCTTCGACTTATAAAGTGTTTTTCTCAAACTTTTTAAATGACCGGTAAGTTTTGTATATTTTCTTTTGTATAAGGCTTATAAAGTAGGCACAATGATAAGAATTTTAAAAATATTAAATTTAAATTTAAATATTTCGAAATATTAGATACTTTTCTTGTGGTTCCATATGGGACCACTAGAACATAACATTATCATTTATTAATATTTTCTTTGGTTTTAGAAAAGTGGCATTTTGACGTCACCAATCTATCTTCTGACGACAGATATACTTTATTAGATGATCTGCCATCTGACAGTTTATCATATACTTCAGATGCACTATCTGAAGAAGACCTTGACGATGACATAGAACTAAATTTTTTAGAATACAAACAAAGTGATCATGTTATAGGTGATGTTCAGTTGGAGAGCGATGACTCAGTTCTGGAAGACCAGGCGCCGCCGCCTACACGTCAAAACACTTCGATGAAAACCTCATTATATGATCCGGCTCAAATTCAAAATTTTACACAACACAGTGGTCCAAATGTTTCCGATGATTATGGTACACCTCTAGAAATGTTCTTGTGCTTGTTCCCGACGAATTTATAGTTTTTGAAACCAATCGTTACGCTACACAGCAATATGGGGATCGTTATATTCCAACAACATATGAAGAATTGAAATGTTCCTTTGAGGTTAATCTTATGATGGGGATAATAGGTAAATGTAAATGTTCTTACAAAGACTATTGGTCTGCAAAATTTGAAATGAGAGATCCGTTCATCTCGTCTTCCATTTCTCGTGACCAATTCAGTTGGTTACTGGCAAATTTGTACATAAATGATAATTCCATTCAACCTAAAAAAGTTGAAACAGGATTCGATAAACTGTCTTAATACGACCATTGATAGACATTTTATCTGAAACAATTCATAAGTGTTAATTGCCGTCCCAAAATCAAGCCATTGACGAAACTATGGTAAAATTCAAAGAACGAATAGGAGTTCGTCAATACATGCCACAAAAGCCTATTAAACGCCGATATAAATTTGGATACGAGCAGACCAGTCAGTATATGTGTCACAGTTTCAAATTTATACCGGAAAAGTTGACGATAAAGCTAAAACTAATTTTGGATCACGTGTCGTTAAATATCTTACCCGTTCTCTTATAGGGAAGCATTATAGAGTACATCTTGACAATTTTTTTAATGGCGTAGAACTACAGCAATATTTACTAAATGAAGATATAATATGCACGTGTAATTGTAAGAAAAGGACAAAAAATGGAGCCTAAGGACTTAAAAAGATATAAAACTTGTTCGGTTTGTTAGCAACTTTCACAATCCTGAAGATTTATGTATAGTGAAAAGAAAAAAAAAAGACGGGACTTCTGTGGATATTACATGCACTCATTTAGTCAGGAATTATAACAAATATATGTATTTTGTCGATAAATCTGATCAACATGTCGCAAGCTATAGAGTGAACAGACAATCTAAAAAATGGTGGCACAGATTATTTTGACATTTCTTAGATTTAGCTGTTGTCAACGCTTTTGTATTATTCAAACACCGATTCAATGAAGGTAAAACTTTGAATATGAAAGAATTTAGACTTGCTGTAGCTACTGATTAATTAGGGCTAATCCAGAACTACCACAGAGAGGAGGAAGGAGTACTGAAGGAATATCCATTCCTAATAGATATAAACCTGTAGTTCCGTATAAAAAACGGTTTGATAAGACTTCGCATAGGTATGTCAGTCCACGGCACAAAGGTCCGATGTGCAAAATTGAACACGAGAGCAGAACCCCATAGAACTAAATGGCATAGCTCGACATGTCAAGTAGGTCTTTGTTTAACAGAAAACTCGAATTGTTTTTTTAAATTTCATCAAAAGTAACTTTTTTACTTCTTTTTTTCTATTGTAGTGTATTGTTGTCATTCCCTAGTGGTCCCGTATAAACATCACCTGTTTTTTTGGTGGACGTGTACGAACTCATCACTATATAGCCCCCCATAAAATTATTAGACCCTCGGAGATATAGCAAACTGATCACCATCATCCTTTGGAGATTGGTAAACTCCTCACCGCAGATAGGTAAACTCATCACCGGGATTTTTGCCTGGTTTCTATGCGAAAGATTGCCTGTTACCTGTTATACTTCTCGTTTATGTGATAATTTAATAAATTCGGAAATTATTTTAAGCAAGTTGCTTTAAAATTTAACTGAGATAATAATATGTCTCACGATGTGGCCTATTAGACGTATCTGCCAATATAAATGGTTTTGAGATCTAAAAATTTTGTTACATAGGATTTCGATAGTGAACTTTAAAATAAAAATATTTGTTAACATGTGCTATTTTTGTTAATTTGATAATTTGTTAAGCATACATTCGGTCTAAGTCTTACTGTTTTGGCGTTATTTGACTATCTTGGAAATAATAGACGATTTTGGTCAGGAAGTAAATATAAAATGTCTAAAAAATAGGAAAAGCTAAAAACTTAGTGTGCTATTAGTGCATTGAAGTCGAAGGAAACTTAATTTTTTACACGTGCAAAGCTTTACATTTTATGGCATCATTGGCGGAAATTTTTAAATTTGAAGTAATCAGCAATGCATTTATTGTGACAGAATGCATCAAAATGCTTAAGTACAGTTTCCTGTACTTTATCTTTCAATGAGTTGTACAAAGATCCCACAATTAGAGTGCTATTAAAAGCAATTTTTTTACATTTTTTGGTTAGTTTCCGCCATTATTTGTAGGAGTCAGATGAGTTGTTCATTTCATTTTATAAACATCATGACAACTAACCTCAATTAGTGTAAGATACAAAATAATTTTTATTCTGTAATTTATACTAATTTTGTTTATTGTAGCACCCTGATGATGCAAATAAAGATTTGCTAAAGCTTGGTAGACTAAAAAGAGTACTTCTTTGTCCTATCTTCAGCTGCACACCCAAATAGTTGTGTTTTGTAGTCTAACTGATCAGCGTTGACTACAAGCGTTTATCTCTTTTTCAGTATATATATATATATATATATATATATATATATATATATATATATATAAGGAGTCCAATTAAGTCGGTACCATATGAAAAATGTTTTTATTTTTTGGTTTATTAAAAAAAATTTATTCTCTAGTTCTAAATGATCTAGAACTTCAATCATCAGAATCAGATATTAGTATTCTTCAGTCATTTACGCGGTTCGTTAAACAACATGAATTTTATTAAGACTTGAGAATATCCACAATTCATTTTTTTGACAAACCGTGTATACAACTAAAAAAATTTAATATCTGATCATTGTTGTCTAGGTTTTATATCATTCAAAACTTTTTATGTAACATAATTATTTTATACAACAAAATTCATAAAACTAAAAATAAAAAGCTTTCACATATGGTGCCGACTTAATTGGATATATATATATATATATATATATATATATATATATATATATATATATATAACAATGTGACTTTAACCAAGAAACATCTTATACAGTTAACTTATATATATACAATAGCACTAAAGGCCTTAGAGGCCCATGGCTTAAAAAGTTTGTTCTTTCTTCATTTTCGCTTTTCTTTATGTACTGAGATCTTCTCTGGCTCGATATGTGATTTTTCTCCATTCCTTCTTGTTATTCATTTTTCTTTTCTGGCCTTGTAGTCCAATTTCTTCCATATCTTTTTCTACCTCCTGATTCCATCTATTTTTTGGTCTTCCTTTTCTCTTTTTTAAAGTTATAGTGTAGTTCATTACCCTTTTTGAAGTCCTCGTGTTCGGCATCCTTTCTAGGTGACCTCGCCATCTTAGTCTCTGTGCCTTTATGACTCCTATTATGTTAGGTTGATTATATAATTTCTTTAACTCATCATTTGATCTTCTTATCCATAAACCGTCCCTTATTATTCCTCCATATATCTTCCTCAGGATTTTCCTTTCCCATATCTCCAGTAAATTTTGTTCATTTTTTGTCATTGTCCATGTCTCACTGCAGTACGTTACTATTGGTTGTATAGTTGTTTTGTATAACTGTATTTTTGCCTTTCTTGATAAAAACTTGCTTTTCAACATTCCACTAAGAGCATGTACACTTCTATTGCCTGCCATTATTCTAGCTTGTATTTCTTCTTTAATGTTAGGTTTGCGTGATATTATTGTACCTAGGTATGTAAATCTTTCTACCATTTCGAATTCGTATGATAATCTTTCTTCTACTTCTACTTTAAACTTTTGTCCATCCCTGAACTGATCATCTGTCCACTGCATACATTTTGTTTTAGTTTCATTTATGTAAAGTCCCATTTTCTTTGCTGCTTTTACTATTCTCTGTACTATCTCCTGTAGCTCTTTTTTTCCTCTTGCCAGCAACACTATATCATCCGCAAATGCCAAAACTTGGTGTCTTTTATGATATAGGAGTCCTTCTCTATTGATTTTCGCTTCTCGCATTATTTTTTCTAGGCATAAATTGAAGAGTAATGATGACAAAGGATCGCCCTGCCTTAATCCTTCGTTTACTATAAATTTGTCCGATACATGATTGTTTACTTTGACTCTGTTTTCTGTATTCTCTAAAGTAAGATGTATCATGTTACGCAACTTTCTGCTAACTCCCAGTTCCTCAAGGGTCTCTTTTAATTCCTTCCTTTTTATTCTATCGTATGCTTGCTGGAAGTCGATGAATAGCGCTATCGTTGGTAAGTTGTGTTCATAGCTTTCTGCTTGTAATTCTCTGATTATGAATACTTGGTCCGTTGTGCTTCTCCCTCGTCTAAATCCGCACTGGTATTCGCCTATTATATTTTCAACTTCTTTTTCTAGCTTATCTTTTATGGATTTTGATAGGATTTTATATACGGTATTTAGTAACGCTACTCCTCTGTAATTACTGCATTCTGTTTTGTCTCCTTTTTTGTGTAATGGGCAAATAATGGCTTCCTTCCAATCTTCGGGTATTCGTTCTTTTATCCATATCTCCTTTATGATCTTGTATATCCAATTATTTAGCAGTTTTCCACCATATTTCATCATCTCTGCTGTTATGTTATCGCTTCCAGGGGATTTGTTGTTTTTCAGATTTTTTATGATTTCCTCGATTTGTTCTTTGCTGGGTGAATTATCTTCTATGTCTTCTAAGTGTTCGATTCTTGCTTCTGTTTCCACGCATTCTCTTTGGTTTGACTTATTATTGCCATTTAGTAATTCATCAAAATACTCTTTCCATCTTTCGGCAATTTCTGTTTCCCCGCTTATATTATCTCCTGCTTTGTTTTTGACGAATATGGGTTTTTGTTGGAAACCTTTTTTTTCATTTCTAGCACCTTGATATAGGTTTTTTATTTTTTTATTTCTGTAATTCTCTTCTATTTCTTTTAGCTTATTTTCTATGTGTTTTCTCTTCTTTTCTCTCAGCACTCTCTTTACTTTTTGTCTTTGCTCCCTATATCTATTCTTTGTCTCTGTTGTTTCTTTCGTGATCATTTCAATCCTTAATGATTTTCTTATTTCTATTTCTTTTTGGCACTCTATGTCGAACCAGTCTTTCCTCTTTTTATTCTCTTGTTTGTTACATTCTTTTGCTGCTTTGTTCATTATTTGCTTTATGTTTTCCCATTTGTTCTCAGTTTGCTCTTCTATTTGTATCTTTTTTAGTTCTCTTTCCATTGTTTCCTCGTATATTTCTTGCTCTTTCTTTGTTGCTAATCGAATTGGGTTCTGTATACATTTCTTTTTTTTCATTTTGTTTTTGTTTTCTGGTATCAGTTGCTTAATTTTGATGCCCACCATGTAATGATCTGAGTCGGCGTCTGGTCCTCTGTATGTTCTTATCTTCTTTATACATTGCTGTTCTTCTTTTTCGATTAGCACGTGGTCTATTTGGTTTTTAGTCTTTCTATCTGGCGATATCCAAGTTTCCTTGTGTATTTCTTTTCGTTCGAAATATGTGCTCATTATGATCATATTTTTTTCTCTTGCGAAATCTATCAGGAATTGTCCGTTCTCATTAGTTTCATTGTGTTTACTATATTTTCCTATTGTCGGTCTAAATACTTCTTCCTTCCCTATTTTGGCATTTGCGTCGCCTAGAATAATTTTCATATCGTATCTGGGTATATTTTCGATTGTTCTGTTTAATTCATTGTAGAAACATTCTTTGACATCAATATCTTTTTCTTCTGAAGGCGCGTGAATATTTATGAGGGTGATTTTTTGGTATTTTCCCTTAAACCTGATACTACATATGCGGTCTGACACTGGTTTAAACTCTACTAGTGCTTCTTTTAGCTCTTTTCTTATCATAAAACCTGTGCCTAACGTTCGATTCTTTCCACCGCTGTTAAAAAACATTGTATCTTCTATTTCTAATATATCATTTCCCAGTTGTTTCGTCTCCTGTAAAGCTACTATGTCAAAATGGAACTTTTCGATTTCTCTCGCTAAGTGTTTAAGTTTGCCTTCTCCATATGTGCCTCTTACATTCCATGTTCCCAAAAGTAAGTGTTCTTTTCGTAATGTTTTCTTGTGTTTTGGTCCCGTTATCATTTTTTTCCTCTTTTTTCCTTTTTTCGTATTATCGCTAACCTTGTTCTGTGCTTGTTTCGTCAACTTTATTCCAGTAGTACATTTAGTTGCTAGTTTTTTGATGTTTTTTTACATATTGCGCCTTCTTTGTCATTCCACTTCCATTCGCTGTTATTTACCCATATTTTTTTTACTCCAATCTTGACTTCATTTCCTTTATTTCTTTCTTCTTGAGCAATGTTTCTAATTGTTTTCTGTATTTCTCGTTCTTTTGTGGTTGCATCTTCGTTGATATATATTTTGTACTCTTTAATTTCTTTTAACTTGTGCTTTTTTTCCATTATTTTTCTTTTTTCTTCCTGGTTTTCCAATTCAATTAGGCATGTTTTTTCGCCTAACTTGTGAGCATTCCTTATTTTAACCTCTACTCCTATATGTTGTTTGATGAAATTATTGATTGTTCCTTTTAACCCTGCTTGCTCATATGTGTCTATCTTTAGGCCGTACATAACTATGTTATTTATTCGTCGGTGTTTTTCCATAACTTCCATGTTTTTTGTTATTTCTCTGAGTTCCTCCTTGATCCCTATATTTTCTTGTTTTAGTTCTGAATTTTCTTTTCTCAGCTCTCTGTTTTCCATTATGAGCTTTTCTATCGTTTCCTTGCATTCTTGTTGATTTCTTTTTATTTCCTTAATATCATCGGTGAGGTGGCTCACCATTATTAGTAATTGATCAATTTTTGTTGCCTCATTTTTTTTCTCTGGAGTTTTTGTTGGTGTTCTCGAAAACTTCTTGCTCTTTCTGAAAATGTTATCTTCTTCCTCGCTGTCTTTATATCTGTCCTTCCTTTTTGCCCCTCCTTCTGAAAGTGTATCATCACTGTCTAAATTTTTCATATATTTTTCCATTTTCCGGCGCCAAACACTGTCTTCCACCTCAACAGTTCAGAGAAGACAGCGTTTACCGTATTTATTTTATGTTTATTAACCGTTGTTATTTTTCTGTGTCTACCCCGAAAGTCTACTCACAACGGCAACGTCGCAATTTCAAAGGTCAGAGTTTCGTTTCTATGTTTTGATGTTAATTAGGCTTATCAATTACAGCGATCTTACTTTTTATAGGGCCTTGGTGTTTTCGGATGTAATTTCACCGATTTTAAAGTTTTTTTCTTAGCACTCTCCTTCACTTAATGTCTTATATTGTTCACTGGATATTTTCAATAATTTATTTCCCGTTACAACTCTCAGAAATTGAGTTTATTGCAGACGACAAATAAAATATTTGTTTACGTTTTGGTTACCGTGTTGCCAATCATACAGTTAACTTAAAGAACCTAATTACTCTGATTTTTTTCTGTTTGATCAGGATGATTCGCGAAAACCAGTGCGAAACAACTAAACAAAAACGGTATAAAATTTCTACTCACCAGTTGTATGACATTTAGCCTTACACCCTCTCGTTGCACAATTCCACAAAAGGCAATTCGATTGTTTTAGAGTTTTTAGCAATTGAAATTTGAAATTATTGATAACCATTATTTTTTGTCCGCGTTGGCTCAGAACGTAATCAATTAGCAGTTCACTATCCATGTTGAAGAAACAAGGGCAAATAAAGAGAAATTTTTCTTTTCGCATGATTTTAGGTAGCTATCAATAGAATTTTGTGGAATTCCCAAATACAAACCAATAAATTGCAGTTGCATTTAAGACATCTGGATTTGGATTATTCTGTGAAATTACCAAAAACTAGCCGTTTCCTGCGATTTTATGGTCTATACCTGATCCGGGGTGCAGGTAGGCCAGTGATCAGTTTACCAATCTCTTAGGGTCTATTTTGAAAACCCTACTTTTATGGCGGTGATGAGTTTGTACTATGTACGAGGGTATTTATGGTAATTGGTGATGAGTTTACGTGTACCCTTTTTGGTTTAGGTATAATAAACAAAAATAGAAGTTTTACACAAAATATAATTTGTTATGTTTATTTGCAATAGTTACTCAAAACCAAACCAAAAAATTTCAAAATAATTAAATCCGTTAGCAAATGGTTAAGCCAATAACTCTAAAACAACAACCTGGCATAATTGAACGTTAAGTATGTTTCTATATCTATATATGTACTATCTAATAGTAGTAGATTTTTTTTCTTAACCTTGTTTTGATAAATATTTATTAGGTTCATGTAAATTCCTTTATCTAGTTAAACATGAAATTAATGTTATACGGAAAATTATTTAATGTGTATAATCGATATTCCAACTTCTAAGAACATCAAAGAAAATTCGTGTGTAGGAGAGATGAGAAACCTCACGATAAAGCTCATCTAAATCAACACCCACTACCTTTAAATTTCCAAATTCCGCCCCATGAATCCGTATTGAAATTCTAAAGTAGGCGCATAAATTGCAAATAAAATTACATAACCAAAGCCAAATTGCGAACAAAACCAGCAAGGGCTAAACAAAAGAGTAAAGCCAAAGCATTCCATATTATTTCCAAGAGGGTAGTCAAGCGTTGAAGAGTGGATGAATCTAATATAACACCCCGCTATCCTCCCGCGCGCCCAAACTCTTATACATGCCATGTTAAACCATAGTTATGTATACCAGAGCCGCAAGACACGTCAGAATGTGAAGAACATCATGAGATTCGGTACAACTATTGGTCACAGTCTGTGCTTTCTAAAGGTGTGTATATTGTGCAAAATATTATTTACCTTGCAAACAAAAGACATTCTGACTCCTCCCAGTCCAGGCCACTGGCTAATGATAACAAGTCGGCTAGCTGGCTCCACCCCTTGGAAACCTGGAAGGGGTAAACGAGGGGTTGAAAGGAATTGACAGGGTTGTTTTAGGGTTGAGAGTAACAGGGAACGGAAAGGTTTGCCGAAGATTACATGCCGTTTCTGAAAGTTCGGACATTTTCTTAGGGACGGATTTACATGCACCTGAGGGATACAAATAGTTGTAAAGAATATATTTTAACAAAAATAAAAAGAAAACCATATATTCACAACTAACTTAGTTTGATAGCGAATAAACTGCTTTTCAATATTTAAGTTTATTTGTAAAACTTTAAATAGAGAAACTGTCATTTTTCATAATATAACAAAACAATATTCTAAAATTTACCGTCTTTAAAATCAATTAAATAAGCGAAATTGGACATTCAGAGAATAGACTGAAAAAAATCATAAAATATTATACAGGGTGTTTCTACATTTTGACACCTGGTATGAAAAATATTTAACTCACTTTTGCTTAGTTTAGAGGAGAGCGATTTAAAAAAATTTCCATAACAATTTATTTTTTTTACTTCGTCAGTTTTAATAATTTCTGTAGTTTTCTTAATCTATATTTCTTAACTTTTCTTCAGCTTTTTACTTTCACGTAGGTGAAGATTTTACGAATTATAGGTGAAAATTATTGTAAGTGGTTTATTGGCCGTTGTGTTGTTGTTGTAACCTCCTAACCTAATTTTGATTTGTGTGTTTTTCTTTTGAAATAAGTTGTTTACTACCACTTTATATTCCTGATCTCTGTTAGATGATCCTTGTTCAACAAAGTCACCAAGATAATGTCTTTGCTTTTTCAAGGGAAGTTCTAAGGTAGTTTCCTCTGGAATTTCTACTCGAGTCTTAATGGTAGTAGATTCACTAGTTGTTATATTTTTTATATTTTCCCTTTTAGAGCCTGTTGTTTTGTCTGAGACAGTTTCTCTTTTTGCAGAAAATTTTCTAGTTTTAACTTGCTTAATTAAACGATTTGGAAAATCGAAAATGCTGGGTACGAATCCGCCGGGAAATACTTGGAGCAGATTTTAGAACTATTTAATGGTTTAAAATTTTCACGGCGCATCGCTATAATCCATTTTTTTGCAATGATGAATCTTTAGGAAATTTAAAACAATTTATTTACTTTATCCTTCAGTTTTTAACGTAATTATAAAATGAAAATTATATAAGACTCTCATATATGTATCTATTTTAAACACTTTGGAAGAGGGAAGTAAATTAATATGTGCTAAATTTCTGGTAGCTTCTAGTCTAAAAATGATAGAATCAAGAATATTCAGAATCAGAAGTTCATACATAATTAGTTTTGGTCCAATTCGAGCAGATGGAATGAATATTTGAAGTAAACAGCGAAAATTATTAAGTAAAAAGTAAGGTTAAACATCAGTACCAGCCCATGCCGATGTCAGTTTGAAAGGTTTTATATAAGGTTACATTCAGTGCACACAAGGTTACGACATTCAGTGCCAAGTAAACCAATGTTGATTTGAGAAGGTGTTAAAACCATATAAGGTAAGTGACTTTGATTCATTGTATTTTTTATCTGTGCTACAATGGCTGAGCAAGAGTTAAAGAGTTTAAAATCAAAAAGAGAAGAGAAGAAGAAAAGTTTTAAGAACTATTTTGATAATATTGATGAGGACTATGTGTCTAAAAAGTTGATCACAGAACTTGAGTTTGGGTTAAGCAAGGTTTCACCCTTGTATGAAGAGTTTCACGAGATTCAAGAAAAAATTGATGAAATAGAGCAGTGTAATGATAATATGAATGAAATTAATACTTTTGAGACTTCGTATTTAGAACTTGTTAGTTTTATGCAAACACTTTGCGATCATTTTAAAATAGAAAATAATACTTCTCCTCCACGATCGACTGCCAAGAAGGTTTCTGGTGACCTCATCCACATGATTCTTTTATTCCTTTCTCAGTCTTCTAATAGGTCTCTGCCCCTGCATTCTTGCATTTAACAGATTTTTGGAAGCCTATTGTAACGAAACAGCCCATCTCCGATCTACCTAAAAGTAAAGTGTCAGAAGTATTGCGTCAGTTGCATGACGGTGCATCAGGTGGACACTTTGTTATTACGAAGACTCTGCAAAAGGTTCAAGAACGGTTCGATTGAGAGAACTGTAAAGATGATGTAAGAAGATGGTGCAGGAAATGTGAACCGTGTGCAACCAGTAATGGTTCAGTTGGTAAAAAGATGGCACCCATAAAACAGTACAATGTTGGTAGTCCTATGGAAAGAGTAGCAATTGACATTGCAGGTCCACTTGCGG
This sequence comes from Diabrotica undecimpunctata, assembly GCF_040954645.1. Classification (NCBI taxonomy): domain Eukaryota; kingdom Metazoa; phylum Arthropoda; class Insecta; order Coleoptera; family Chrysomelidae; genus Diabrotica; species Diabrotica undecimpunctata. Next base: position 48,293,556 of record NC_092810.1, on the reverse strand, counting down.
AGACGAATTATGGAAATAAATATATTCTGGTAGCTATGGATTATTCTACAAAATGGACTGAGGCCTATGCGATACCAAATCAAGAAGCTGCTACCGTTGCAGAGGTACTTGTTAAAGAATTCTTTAACCGATTTGGTGTTCCCTTAGAGATCCACTTCGACCAAGGGCGAAACTTCGAGTCAACCGTTTTTCCAAAACGTTAGTAAATTAATTGGTGTCAATAAGACCAGAACGACACCCCTGCATCCTCAATCAGATGTAATGGTCGAGAGGATGAACCGAACGATAGGTAAACACATGTCCACAGTTGTATCAGAACATCAAAGAGATTGGGACCAGCACATTCATTTATTCCTAATGACCTACCGCTCGGCCGTGAATAAAACTACAGGCCAGACACCAACATGCCTGATGTCAGGTCGTGAAGTTCGTTTACCCTGTGACCTAGAGTTTGGTTGCAGACCTTCCGAAGAATATGTTGCAAGCGAAGATTATGTCGACCACCCGAAGTTAGGAATGAACAACATTTATGAACTTGCCCGACAATACATCCAGTTAGCCAATTACAGAATGGAAGATCAATATGATTCTCGATGCAAGAATGAAAGCTATGAAGTAGGTGAGCTCGTTTGGCTTTATAATTCACAACGTCGTCGAGACTTGTCTCCTAAACTGGCAATGGAAAAGGCAATGGGAAGGTGCGTATGAAATTAAAAAGAGAATAAATGACGTAATATACCAAACAAATGAAACAGAAGAAGCACGAACCCTTCAACATGAGATCAAAGATGACCGGCGACCAAGCTTTAATGAATTCATGTCAAATTACGCAGAGAGGAGTGCTAGATTCGGCGTGACAACAGAAGTTCAGCAGGATCTTTTTAGTGTTTCGCATAACGTCTCTCTAGCCCACTGTGTTGCCCAAGATCTTGAGATGATTAAAGGAAACTTATCCGTATTTTATAAGAAGTTCGGTCGTTTGGACGAGTTAAAAAATTAGCAGCCTAAAGTTAGAAGAGTACTGAGATTAGGAGATGGTCCTCAATCTTTGTTGTATATGTTGACCAGGAAGTCGTATACAGACATATATACGAGGATATATGGCGTGCTCTAACTAATTCGAAGAAAATTTGCAAAGCATCATCAGGTCAGTAGTACAAAGTAAATTAAATGCTAAAATTATAAAAAGCCCATAATAGGGTGCTGTCTTATAAGGATATAGATCAAAAAAGTTATAGATCAAAAAAAGGTTTTAGTAATTATGCCAATATTACTATTATTACTAAAACCTTTTTTTATCTATAACTTTTTTGATCTATATCCTTATAAGACAGCACCCCAATATGGGCTTTTTATAATTTCAGCATTTAATTTACTTTGTACCACTGACCTGATGATGCTTTGCAAATTTTAGAAAGCGAAACCGGTCGCCTTGGATAGTAAAATTAAACTGATTGTGAGTAAGTCTAATTTATTTCTTTTTGCCTCTTTTTAAAATGGACTCACACAAGCAACACATTCATGATTTCAGTCTATTTTAATTTGAGATTAGTCTGAAATACATAGATATATTAATTATTTAGCAATTTGTATGAGACATCCAGTATTGAAATAAACTATGCCCTAGTTTATTAGGTACATAATTTACGACTAACTCTGATATTATCTAGACCACTTGAATTTTAAATAAATAATTGTGAAGTACTTGTACCTATTTCTTAGAATTATGTGCAATATACCTAGATGTAAATCATTGCAAAATGCACTGCTTGTCTAGTAAATAAATACTTTTTACGACATTTGTTGTTTTAAATCAATGATTATTTTTAAGGACTATAACGAAAATAAAAAATATTTATATAAGTGATATTTTAAGTCGCACATTTCGGCTTTTAAAATGATAACACTATCTGTAACTCCATCTTTCATTAGCAATTAGGTATTTTATTTTTTAATATCTCGATTAACTATCTAATTATAATTTTAAACAAGGAAAGGCTCGGTATCGTATAATATTTTAATATATATCTTCCCATTGCTTCATAATAATTATAATCATCATCATCATTCTGGCTTTACAACCCTACGTGGGTCCTAACCTCCTCAAGAATTTCTCTCCAGTCTTCCATATCCATCGTCATCCTCCGCCAAGCACATATTCCCATATTTCTCATGTCTTCATCGATGTTATCAAGGAACTTTGTTCCGGGTCTTCCTCTTCTTCTCTGACCAATGGGTCTATCATGGAGCGTTTTTCTAGTTGGGTCTTTTTGTTCGATCCGCCACTACCCACCTCAAACGTCCTATCTTAATAAGTTTTACGATATCTAGGTCCTGGTATATTCCCCACACTCAACTCTGAAACATTAAAAATGACATATCTTTCTTCATTCCACTTTCATATAAACTATGGATTCATCATATGGAGCAATTCAACAAATGCACTTCAAATTTTTAGAATACAAAAGGAAGCTATCAGGATTTTAGCAGGGGTTAGTTATCTAGAACAGCGATTCTCAACCACCGTGTCGCGACACACTGGTGTGCCGAAAGAACCTATCAGGTGTGTCACGAGAGTAATGAATACGATATTTTTATTTATATTTTTTTACCTGTTATAATATACCAATCATGCATTCAACCATTTTTTTAACTATTAGGTATATACCACGTTATACCGATCAATAAAGTGCCAATCCGTAATTGTTTCCTCTCTGTTTTTAAAATTTAACCGACATAACTTGCGTTATGAATATTTCTTTATGTCCAGCAAGACATAGACAAAATACATAGAAACTAAGATATATAATGTAGCTATTTTACATTGTCAAAGAACTAAACAGTATTTCATATGCTTTAAACTCCTAAACGTTGGTATGGATAGGGACATACGTTAATATGGATAAGGACATATTTTGTTTTCGAACTGACCGAAAAACATACTGACCTGCCATACAGTATTTTAAACAGTAACTTGTGTTGTTTTCACGCGAAATGGTTGATTTCAATATTGAACTCATCATGGCGTCGAAAAGTCATTTCACCCCAAATATGGACTTATGTTGTTTTCGAAATGACCGATTCAATTACTATATACCCCGTACGCAGTTTCTTGCTACTGACCAAATTAAACGTGGATGTGAAAAATGTAATGTAAAATAATTTTATTTTAATTACAGAGACGATGGACAAATTTTTAATACGGAAAAAGCCAGCTTCAGAAAGTCAAAGCTCTTCTGAAGTAGAAGAAAATAAGGATGAATGCACTAGCGCCGAAACAAAAAAAATAAAAACGGATAAAAAAAGTTTTAATATTGCCTCTGCTTCGCAATCTAAAAAGAAAATTATAAAACCAGGATCAACAAAAGGACACAAGCGCCAGTAAAAAGAAGAGTATTTAAGTTATGGATTTACCTGGACAGGTGACGAAGATAAACTTAATCCGCGGTGTTTGATATGTGGTAAGAATCTTTCAAACGAATCGATGGTTCCCAACCAGATGAAAAGACATTTGGAACAAAATCATCAAAGCGTTTCCCAAAAAACCGCGCGAATATTTTCAACGTCTACGTTTTTCCATTCAATCATCCTCAGTTATAATGGAAAAACGAATAAAACTCCCAGATAAGGCACTTTCAGCATCATATGAAGTTTCTGAATTGATTGTCAAAAAACAGAAAGCCCATACTATTGGTCAAGAGCTTATTTTACCGGCATGTAAAGAATTAGTTGCTACAATGTTAGGCCCGGAAGCTGTTAAATAAATATCAAAGGTACCTTTATCAAATGACACAGTCCATCGACGTATATTAGATATGTTAATTACTATTTAACTGGGAATAAGCCACAATTAAAGGTTAAAATACGTTTATTTCAATTTCCACTTCGGAAATCGTTCTCAAAATACAAACAATGTTTGTATTTTGAGAACGATTTCCGAAGTGGAAATTGAAACGTCAATAAACGTATTTTAACCTTTAATTGTGGCTTATTCCCAGTTAAATAGTAATTAATTTAAAATGCCACAAGAAAATAGCTTCAGAACAATAATTAGATATGTTAATCGATATTCAAAGTAATGTTAGGGAGGTATTGGCAAATACACAATTTGCTTTACAACTGGACGAAAGCACGGACATTTCGAGAAAGGCCCAAATGACATCTTTTGTAAGATTTGTGTACGGACCGGAAATTATTGAACAGTTCCTATTCTGTCGTGAATTGGAAACAACAACCATTGGAGCTGATATATTTTCTACTGTCGACACCTTCTTTCAGGATCACGGACTTAAGTGGACGGATTGTATTGCGATATGTACAGATGGTGCTGCTACAGTGACGGGAAATGTCAAAGGATTTTTAAGTATCGCACTAAAGAAAAACCAGTTGATAATAATTACTCATTGCTTTTTACATCGAGAAGCTCTGGTAGTAAAAACTACGGATGGAAGCCAACTGGGTGAAGTTATTCATACTGTTCGTACTATTCGTACTATGATCAACTATATCAAAACTCGTCCGGTGAAATCAAGGGTGTTTGAGAAACTTTGTAAAGACATGGGCGCAGATCATAAAGTCTTGTTATTTCATAGTAAAATTCGTTGGCTTTCGAAAGGAAAAATACTAAACAGAGTTTTAGAACTTAATGACGAACTACTCGAATTTTTTAAAACAGAAGATAGCCAAAGTTGTTTTTGTAAAAATCTTAAAAACCTTCTTTGGTGTGCTAAGTTGGCTTACCTTTCTGACATTTTTAATAAGCTAAATTCTTTGAATGCAACTATGCCAGGACGAAAGGAAACCATAATATCATCAACTGATAAAATAAGTGCGTTCTCCAAAAAACTTACATTCTGGAACTCGGTTATAGAAAAAAAAACGATTTGACTGCTTTTCCCGAAACCTTTATAACTTTAATTAAGTTGAAATCTGAAGAACAGACTTTACTAAAGAAGATCATGAAAGAGCACTTAAGTAAGTTGCAAGAAGGGATAACTAAATACTTTCCCTCTGTCTTGAGTGCTAACTGTGAATGGTTGATTGCATTTGACGAGAACAACGTAAGCAAGGCAGAATTAACCTGTTCTGAAAAGGAACAACTTACTGAAGTGTATTCTGACACAGTTTTAAAATCAAAATTTAGAGAAGTAGCTCCGGATGTTTTTTGGATTTCAGTTAAGAATGAATACTCAGAATTAGCAAAGAAAGCAGTATCCCTTTTACTGCCGTTTTCGCCTCGTACTTATGGGAATCTGCATTTTCTGCAATGAAAAATATAAAATCTAGCTACCGGTCTCGACTTCTTGATGTGGACAGCGAGATGAGAGTGTGTCTACCTACAATTCGTCCTCGGATAGATATACTTTGCAAAAGTCATCAGGGTCAAATTTCACACTAATTTTATGTATTCTTTCTGTTTTGTTTTTTGCTTGTTATGTTCTTACGAAATAAAAAATAATATGTTTAATATATTCATCTGTACCTACCTACCACTAGCAAAAATTTGTACATATAAGGGTATCGCGAATCTGTAAGGAGTACGTTAGTGCGTCGCTGAGTAAAAAAAGGTTAAGAACCGCTGATCTAGAACACTGCCAACCTTTCTTTACCAAATTCAAAATAATGCCGCTACCTACTCTGTTGATATTTCAAATTCTGACTGAAATTCACAGGAAATGGGCCCATTTAATAAAGCAGTCTAATGTTCACGTTCACAATACGCGAAACTGTGACAACTTACGAACAAATCGCTGTAGATTGCGTCTTTCAGATAAAAATTGCCTTTATTATAACTATTACAATATTGTACCAAAAAATTTTGAAAAAATATCTTATGAAACATTGCTTTTACTGCTCAGAAGAATATATGACTCATTGCAGAACATGCACTGAACTGCTTATCGTGACTTTGCCGTAAATCTTTTTCTGTTTAACATGTATTTTTGTTTGTAATATATTTAAGTTACGTTTTATATTCCTTTTTTATATACTACGTATTTTTTTTACTTGCTACAAACAATATCTGTATTTGTTAGGTAGTTAAATAAATAAACTCTAAACTCAAAACTCTGTGGTTATAACTCCTTTTTAGTGTATGGTCCAAAGTATTCCAATATTCCAATCGCTGGAGAGGGATTTCTGAGTCCATATCTGAGAGATTATCTATTTCGGGTGATTTGTTTCTGGCTAGTTTTTTAACTGCACCTCTAGCTTCAAGAATTGTTGGTGGTTTCTTTTTCTTCTCGTCTATTCCACTTACCTCATTCCTTTTGTCTTCTAGGTTGTTTTCTTCCTCTATATTAAGTGCCTGATTAAAGTATTCCATATATATATATATATATATATATATATATATATATATATATATATATATTGTTATGATTGTTTATTTTGACTTTAATCTTAGTTTATTGAGCCAATAAAAAAATATAACTTATTTGTTATCAAAAGTAAAATAAACTCCTTATATTACCTGTGTTCGATGGATTCAAAGATTTTCTAGTTGTCTTTTATCGGGATAGAGAAGGAAGATAAGAATAAAAAAAAATTATATTAAAAAAATTTACGTTTCTTTATTTTATATGAACGAATAAAACAATTATCAAATTCTGTCGTTATCTTGTCAATCAGCATACAAGAAAATAAATCAAAATTTTATAATAATAAGATTGTAAATCTACATACATTTATATTAAGTGGAAACCAATTTTACTTAAATTTTTCTTTACTTGAAACAAGAAAACAACAAAACTTTAAACTTTTGATTAGCCTAACAAAACCTCAGTTCTTAAATTTGAATGCTAATGACCATGATGTCAAACCGATCCTTCACAGATATAAAATTCAATTGTACAAAACACTTACAGCTTATTTTCTTATTGAGTTGTATGTTGGAACATACCCAGAAAAATCCAGTCTCCTCAACGATGTGATCTCTCCTCTTTGGCACCTCGGCTCCTTCCTAACGTCTCTGCAAACCTCCTGCAGACTACACAAAAACACCTGATTCACTTCTCCAAAAACTCAGCTACTTATTTATGACACAAGGACCTCCTTTTGTCAACTTGATGCCGTAAAACTACTTTCACATATACTTCACAAAATGCCCACGGTAGATACAAGGACCTCTTTTAATCTACTTGTTATCTCCTTCCGCAAAACTATTCACTTATTTTCACAATGCCGGTATCCAAACTCACGAACCAAACCCTATCTTCTAACAAACGACTGTTTCCTTCGATGGCCAAATTACAACTGCTTCTCCCCGTCTCCTAATCAGGCTAACCTCATTACCATTCAAAAACGACTATCCAATCAAAAGCTCAAATCTTGTTTACTACTGTTAATGTTTGTTCTAAAAATTCTGTGTATCATTTGGGAAGACCAAATTACTGTTTCAGAGAAAGAATAAATAAAAATTGATTTTTCTATCCTCAGTCTGTTAATACCCAATCTATACCTGTTTCCAAAGATTAGAATATGGTCATTTAATACACAAACAATGACAAGATTAACTTACAGGTAAAATGTCTTCTAATTTTACACAAAGGGGTTTTTTGATAATTTTGTTGGAAACGGAAAAGGTCGTTTGCCAAACAAATTTCTATTCTTATCTACACTAAATCTTATCTTAAATTACTATATACATTTTGTTTATAATGATATCTTAAAATTTTATTCCGATGGATCTTTTTATTTATTTTTCTTTGGTTGGGAAAGAAGAAGTATGACAATATATATCCAATACATCTGTCCTTGTTTTTAATATGTAATCAGTCTGACTTCTGCCTTAACTTGTGGTTGTCTTGAATTCTTATCTGTTGATGTTAACTTTCTTATAAAATGCCCCGAATTATTTCTTTTCCTATATTTTTAAGTTTTTTACTTAAGTGGTTTTACTTCTTTCTTTTGTGTATCCTCTTTTCTTCTCTTCTCTTTGTATGGTAATTCTCTACAGTTGTTTTAGTTCTTTGGGTAAATATCTTTCTGGGGGCTTCACTTTTTTCTTTTGTTGCATTCTTACATTCATCGTCAAACCAATAATTTTACGGGCACAATTTTTTGTTTCTCTTTCATCTTTTGCAGCTGGTTTAATATCTTTTTTTACTCTGGTCCAGTAGGAGTCTACATCTGTCTAGCCTTCTTTATTTACATCTTAATTCCTTAGCCTGTTGGTTATGTTTTCCATTACCAACAGGCCTCAACATGATGAGGCAGATAAAATTAAATTATCAGAAGAATTATTTGCAGAAAAGAGATTTGCATTTTGTATTTTGATTAACGATTTCCAAAGATTAAAAATTAATTTCTCATTTACTAGGAAACTAAGTTCCTGTAGCTGGCTGTATACCATGTATCACAAACAATTTTTATTTAAAATCCTTTATAAAAGGTGTATAATAAAATACCCAACGGGCTATATCACAATTAAAAAACGTTTTCGGAATCTATATTCCATCAGCGTAACCTGAAAGTTAAAAAATTAAAGAAACAGCAGAAAAAGAGATATTATCCAGTCCATATCACCGCAAACTTGGGAAGAATACTTTAAAGATTTACTAACAGAGACAAGAGAGCCCTTCAAACAGATAGAGAACTATGGTCTACAATGCGTAAGGCTGATAGGATCACCAATCAGAATAAATGAGAGAGAAGTCGAAGCCGTATGCAGACATATAAAGAATGGCAAATCACCTGGCCCAGGAAATGTAGCTCCGGAACTCATCAAACATACACCCAAAATACTAATTCAACGACTACGACAACTTTTCCAGGAATGCATAAATAAACATGAAATACCTGAGGAATGGAAAGAATCGCATATGAGCACCATCCATAAAAAGGGAGATAAATCGAAACCTGAAAACTATAGAGGAATTGCAGTTACTAGTAGTATTAGCAGAATATATGGGAAAATAATAAAAAATCGAATAGAAGAAGAATACCAAGATATGGAAGGCGAAGAACAGGCTGGTTTTCGTGTAGGTCGATCTACAATAGACCATGTCTTCTCTATTACTCAGATAATTGACAAGAAAGTTGCTCGTGGCCAAGAAGTCCACCTGACGTTCGTAGACCTTAGGAAAGCATATGATAGTGTCCCGCTTGATAAATTATGGGAGGCACTGGGGAAAACAAATATAAATATAGAATTGATTGAAGCGGTAAAAACGTTGTACTACCAACAAACAACAAGAATTAAAACAGGAAATCTGATAACACCGGGATTCAAAGTGACTAAAGGACTAAGACAAGGATGCTGTATATCCCCAACATTATTCAAAATATACCTCGAAGCAGCAATCAACAAATGGAAGGAAAAATGTACGAATATGGGCATACCACTAATGGACTCAACTTTGTACACTTTGTGCTTGATGACCAGGTCATCATCGCACAGGACCCTGAAGACCTTAGTTACATGATGCGAAAACTATTAGAAGAGTTTACAGAGTGGGATTTGGAAGTGAATATGGAAAAAACTGAGTACATGAGTATCGGAGGAGATCAAAATAACCTTCTCATAGAGGAAAATCAAGAGATCAAACTATGTGGCAACTACAAACACCTAGGAGTATAGATCACTCAGGACGGAAAATTAGATGCAGTCATTAAGGAACGAAATACACAGGGAAGGAAAGGCATATCCTTACTGAACGGCGTACTGTGGGATAAAAACATCTCTAAAGAAAATAAAAGAAGAATATACAACACCATAATAAAAAGTATCACAACATATGGATGCAAAGTGTAGCCCGTAAAAGACAGAATAGAGAAAAGGCTTAGGGCAACAGAAATGGACTTCTGGCGCCGCTCGGCGGGAATCTCCAGACGCGACAGAATAAGAAACGATAGAGTCCGAGAAATCATGGGGGTTACACATAATATTGTTGATGACATCAAAACGACACAACTCAGATGGTACGGACACGTAAGGAGAATGCCGAAGAATAGAATACCAAGACAATTCTTGAATGGCAACCAAGAGGTAGGCGGAGACCAGGAAGGCCTAGAAGAAGTTGGAGAGAAGGAGTTGATAAAGAAATCAGAGAAAGAGAACTGGAGGACGATCTATGGAACGATAGAATGAGATGGAGATTGGAAATCGGAGGACGTCAAAGAATATATATATATATATATATATATATATATATATATATATATATATATATATATATATATATATAAGTTTGAAATGTTGACTAAGGTTAATGCAAAATGTGGTTAATGCTTACTAAGTGTACATGTTTTGAGCCACTAAAATATTTGGGTAAAAACCCGTTAAATGTTGTTAGTTTAAATTTCTGTTACATTATATGTTCTTATAAGTCGAGATGTTAAAGTTACCAGTGGAATTGGTAACATGGCAGCGTACGACTCTATATGAGGTTGCTTGGTCCTGAGACAAAGTGTCTACGAGGACTTGTTGATAGCCAACTGATTAAAATGACAATATTGACATGTTAGGACGGAAGTCGGAACAAAGCAGTCAGTGTAACTTAAAGTATTTTTCTAAATATGGCAGAAGCCAGCAATATTTAAAATTGAATTTTAAAATTGAAATTAAAATTATAATAATATAACAGTAGCAACCATCAATGTTGTAGTTTGTAATGTGAATTTGTCCTAAATTTATGTTGAGAACATTAAAAAAATTTGTTTTATAAATTAATGTAAGGAGATTGAAGTGTGGTGAGATTATGTGGGTACTGATAGGCAACCAAATTATATACTGATAAGTCTAAATTGATTGGCTGTAAACTAAAGATTTTAACAAAAAGGCCCATATGTTTTACAACATTTGGTACCTAGAAAATGGAAAAATAGACATATGTAGGGAGATGGGTTCTATAAACTCTATTGTTAAGGAGTGATATAGTAAATGATGTATTTGAAAGTGGTGTTGAGATGAAATGTAAATAGAATAAAATGTTTTGTAATGTAATGTTCATGTAGTACTTAACTTATAACTTAAGCATGGAAGGCCCTCTATGTCAAAAAAACAACCACTGATGAAGTCGGCATGAAGAATAAAGTTGGAAAGTTGTTTTTTGTGTGTTAACAAATATGCAACACAAATAGAAAATTGATGGCTGAAAGGTGGTTTTGTAATGTATTGTTCATACATTACTTAACTTATAACTTAAGAAGAAAAAGGCCCAATATGTTAAAATCAACATTTGGTACCTGAGAAATATAAAAAAAAGGATAAGTTATAAGTTCGTGAGCTTAAGGTAGATAGATAAAGTTAATAGACTTTTGGTGTGTATTGAAAAGATATGTAAAAACTGCAAGAGTGGATAGGTTGTATGTGGCTCTGTTAAATTTAACTAAAGATATGTGATGTTTTAATATTGTTGTGAGAAGATATAAGACTCTACAAGAGTTTGAAGTCTCCTGAGATCTGAAACCAAACCCTGAGGGAAAAATGTGGATGAGTAAAATAAGTTGTGGTAAAAACAGAATGAGAAGGTGATAATTTGTGAATAAGTAGGTGAAGATGTATGATAGTGAATGATTTTAGAGGGGAAGTGTAATAAAATCTGCTCTGAATTTAGTTATGTCGAAAAGGAGCAAGGAGAATATTAGGCATAGGGGTCAGACTTGAAGCTTAGATTCCTAAAAAGAAGTGGGGAAAAATAGAGAGTTAGATGTATTGAAAAAAGTTTGAGAGGACTAAGGAGGATTAATAGGTGACAAGAGAAGAACGAAAAATCTGAATTCTATTAAAGAAGTAAATTGACGATGTGGGTTATGAGAATAGTTGACAATGGAGCAGAAGGAAGTCTCGATTGAATGAGACATGGCGATTAACACAATTTGGACTTCTCTGTTTTTCTTTAATAATTTCTAGGTCTTTGTATAAGTCTAGTTTGAGAAAGTTTTTTGGGAGATATTATGAATAAGTGATATGTCTTCTGGGATATTGAGGGTGCGATTATGTTCTTTAATATATTGAGTGAAAGTGGTAGTATTTTCTCTTTTTTTGTGCTCTAGAGAGCTTGAAGGCAATGATCTACATGTTCCTATTTAGGTGGCATCACAATCTGAACATTTTACTTTATAAACACCACTACGGTTCATATAATTTATGGGATCTTTGGAATTAGTCTAATTCCAAACTAACAACATTTAACGGGTTTTTACCCAAATATTTTAGTGGCACAAACATGTACACTTAGTAAGTATTAACCACATTTTGCATTAACCTTAGTCAACATTCCAAATTTCACGTTATTTTTAATTAAAGTGGTTATATACTTTCAGGTTACACTGATGATGGAATATAGATTTCGAAAACGTTTTGTAATTGTGATATAGCCCGTTTGGGTATTTTATTACATACCTTTTATAAAGGATTTTAAATTTTTAATTTCTCATTAACAACAGTAAATAATAATATTACGCCACAAGAAAATGACTTCAGAACATTATTTAGACAAGTTAAAAATTATATTTTATATGCTGCTTAATTTTGAGTTAGTAAGATTTTATATTTATAATCCAAATTAGATTATTGAACAAGCGTTATCTTATCATTCCTTAATTATTTTATTCAAGCAAACTAAACATTTTTTCAAGTTTACCTAATCCTAAAAGATAACATTGACTAAGTCAGCTTTAATGCTATCCCGTTTTTAATACCTTATAATATTTTATTGACAAAATAATCCTATATAGATCGATTATTTCTTTTGAATCGTGATGAGAATTTCCAAATTGTTTTGTTGATGATCCAACTATACAAATATTTATTATAAGTTAAGATTAGGGATATAATAAACATCCACAAAATATATCTAAACTTAATTGTACAATCAAAATTAAGATAAACTTAAATCGAATATGTTTTAGTCATAAAACACATCCATTAAAAACTATGTCACTTTGTTTAACACGTCTACAAGAAAACATCAAATTTATCAAAAAGTGAAATATATACAGTATTCACCACAAACAGTATCGAAAGTGAACATTGTATTTATTATTTAATTTACATAATTTACATGTTTAAAATATACACCATTGTGGCACAAATATGCTTCTTAAGAATTTTGCAGATTATCCAACATATTTATAAAGAGTGGTTGCTGCAGTTGTTGAAAATTGGTTATTATTTTTTGCTGTACTTCTCCACTATCTGCTGACAGAACTTCTGACTTAAAAACTGATTTTTTCAGCGTACCGCAAATGTATATATCAAATGTTGTCAGATTAGGTGAGTGAGCTGGACATTCAAAGTCTGTTCCACAAGAAATTATTCTGTTTCAGAATGTTCATGAAGTCAAGCTAGAGATCGTATAGGTATATGCGTAATCCTGTTGAAACCGTTGCCTGAAATTTCTAACAAAAGGTGTTGGTAGCCTTCTTCAGCGACTGTCCAAATAAGGTATATATGCACAAACCTACTCCGATGATGTAGTAATACTGGTTGAGGGCCTCTTCACGGGAATGGTGTACAAGGTCGCCCAGGTGAGCCTCGGGCTAGTTGAGGAATGGTGCCGGGAGCAGGAACTCGGGTTTAATCCTGAGATGATCCTTCTATAGTAAAACTTTATTGGTTTCCAAGTCAGTGAAGTACCTAAGAGTGATCCTGGATTCTAAACTTTCATGGAAGGAACAACTCGACGCCAAGATTAAGAAGGCCACGGCCTCGTTCTGGGCGTGCAGAAGAGCATTCGGGGTCAAATGGGGTCTGCAGCCGAAAATTTTATATTGGATGTATCAATCCATGATAAGGCCTATCCTGACATATGTAACCATTGTGTGATGGCCCTGGGCTAAACTGGCTTCAGTTACGGCCCAGCTGACTTTTCATCCAGCGGTTGTTATGCGTTGACATCTCAGAAGCCATAAGGACCACTCCTACAGCAGCTCTTAAGGCTTTGCTGGATTTACCTCCTCTACGTCTTATTGAAGAGCACGAAGCCATGATAGCAGCCTATGACCCTGACCAGGATGAGTAGATGGAACGAGAGTCTGCATCCGTTAAAGCAGGCTCATCTATTTCACGGATATGTCCAGAATAGATGAGCAGGCAGTTAGCGTATATGGAAGAAGAATCGGATTTGAATCTGGCCGGGCTCTTGACTCCCATGGGGTACACGTAAACTCATCACCAATTACCATAAATACCCTCGGACATAGTACAAACTCATCACCGCCATAAAAGTAGGGTTTTCAAAATACACCCTAAGAGATTGGTAAACTGATCACTGGCCTACCTGCAGCCTGGATCAGGTATAGACCATAAAATCCCAGCAAACTGCTAGTTTTTGGTGGATTGCCTTTTGTGGACTTGTGCGACGAAAGGGCTAAATGTCATACAACTGGTGAGTAGAAATGTTATACCGTTTTTGTTTAGTTGTTTCGCACTGGTTTTCGCGAATAATCCTGATCAAACAGAAAAAAATCAGTGAAATTAAGTTCTTTAAGTTAACTGTATAAGATGTTTCTTGTAGGCAAGGCATAATATTACTTTGTTGCTGTAGATTACCTTTTCTGATATTATATTTTGAGATTTCTAAATATATATATATATATATATATATATATATATATATATATATATATATATATATATATATATATATATATATATATATATATAAAGTCGGCACCATATGTGAAACCTTTTTATTTTTAGTTCTATGAATTTTGTTATATAAAATAATTATATTGGTCTGAAGCTATTTTCTTGTGGCATTTTAAATTAATTACTATTTAAATGGGAATAAGCCACAATTAAAGGTTGAAATACGTTTATTGACGTTTCAATTTCCACTTCGGAACTCGTTCTCAAAATACAAACATTAGTAAATTATAATTATGTTACATAAAAAGTTTTGAATGATCTAAAACCTAGTATACAATGATCAGATATAAAATTTTTTTTAGTTGTATACGCGGTTTGTCAAAAAAAAATGAATTGTGGATATTCTCAAGTCTTAATAAAATTCATGTTGTTTAACGAACCGCGTAACTGACTGAAGAATACTAATATCTGATTCTGATGACTGAAATTCTAGATCATTCAGAACTAGAGAATAATTTTTTTTTCATAAAACTAAAAATAAAAAAATTTTCCATATGGTACCAACTTAATTGGACTCTTAGATACATATACTGAAAAAGCGATAAACGCTTGTAGTCAACGCTGATCAGTTAGACTACAAACACAACTATATATTTGGGTGTGCAGCCGAAGATAGGACAAAGAAGTACTCTTTTTAAACTGCCAAGCATTCGCAAATCTCTATTTGCGTTATCAGGGTGCTACAATAAACAAAATTAGTACAAATTACAGAATCAAAATTATTTTGTATCTTACACTAATTGAGGTTAGTTGTCATGATGTTTATGAAATGAAATGAACAACTCATCTGACTCCTACAAATAATGGCGAAAACTAACCAAAAAATGTAAAAATATTTCTTTTAAAAGCACTTTAATTGTGGGATCTTTGTACAAGTCATTGAAAGATAAAGTACAGGAAGCTGTACTTAAGCATTTTGATACATTCTGTCATAATAAATGCATTGCTGATTACTTCAAATTTAAAAATTTCCGCCAATGATGCCATAAAATTTAAAGCTTTGCACGTGTAAAAAATTAGGTTTCCTTCGACTTCAATGCACTAATAGCACACTCAAGTTTTTAGCTTTTCCTATTTTTCAGATATTTTATATTTACTAACTGTCCAAAATCATGTATTATTTTCAAAATAGTCAAATAACGCCAAAACGGTAAGACTTAGACCGAATGTATGCTTAACAAATTATCTCGAGAATTCAATGAGAAATATAAAAATGCAATAAAAATCAAATAACGAAGTTGGGACTACTTCCGATATAAACAAAAATAACACATATTGACAAATATTTTCATTTTAAAGTTCACTATCGAAATCCTATGCAACTAAATTTTTAGATCTCAAAACCATTTAGATTGGCAGATACGTCTAATAGGCCACACCGTGAGACATATTAATATCTCAGTTAAATTTTAAAGCAACTTACTTAAAATAATTTATGAATTTATTAAATTATCACATAAACGAGAAGTATAACAGGTAAGAGGCAATCTTTCGCATTAGAAACCAGGCAAAAATCCCGGTGATGAGTTTACCTATCTGCGGTGATGAGTTTACCAATCTCCAAAGGATGCCGGTGATCAGTTTACTATATCTCCGAGGGTCTAATAATTTTATGAGGGGCTATATAGTGATGAGTTCGTACACGTCCCTCCCATGCATCAGCCTTTTAGGCCGAGATCTTTGCGATCATGGCATGTGCTCAGGATCTCTATCTGCTTTCTAATTAATTCCTTTTTTTTACAGTTTTCAATTTTAACAGAGTTCTGGAAAGCACGTTTGCATAACATGGCTAAAACTAAAATAATTTAAACAGAATACACAAATACAAAACGTAAAATCACAACAAAATTAAATTTACATAACGCGAGTAAAAGAAACAATGCAACAGTGTAAAAATATCCAGCACCTCACTGCATAACGTTTACTGCACGAATGGCTTTTCTGGACCCCTGCTTTCAAATTTGTTACTGCGCGGTGACTTTCTAACGCTGACATATTTTCTTGATGCATATTTGCACGCTGAATATGAATCAGTCCAAAAGAAGTACCAAAGAACAGTAATAGAAAATGTGCTGCTAGAGAGACATAAGAATTATAATATTTTCAAAAATGCTGCACACTTATCCAATACCAGCATAGATGCATTTCCGCCTTATCTTCAGAAAACTACTGAAGAGTCTTCAAAAAACTAAGAAACAATCACACAGACAAGTGCTGCTAGAGCTGCACAATACCCGAATACATACCTGACTTCAGTAAGGCAACAGCATCATTCAATTAAAAAAAAACACCGAATCATTAATAAATAAGTATCACCAATCGATCCACATGGAAAGTGTGCTATAGCTAAAGCTGCTCAACAATTATTAATAAACTTTCAAAAATTAAAGGCAAATATCGAGCACAATTTTAATAATCAAATCTTGCTCAAGTACTTTCGCTTTCTACAGCCTCATCAGGGGCATTTCGTCAAATTTGGGCTATCCAGCAAGCGCAGAATGTAACAAACATAAAACTAAACATAAATTGTACATAACACTACACTAAAACAAGGACAAACAGTTTAAAATTATTTAAAAATTGTTCTACGCTACATTATTGTTGGCAACAGGACCATTCTCTCTCCTGCAACCATGTCCTGTGGGCATCTACGTCAGTAAGTAATCCAAATGCCGATGCCCATAGTCCATCCATCTTCTCAGATTAGGAATCAGTAACTTCGTCCACTGCACCACCCTTCTCATATTATCCCATTTCTGTTACCACACCATTATAGACCTCTCCCTTTCTTCTTTTTGTAAACATTTTGTTGCTATGTCTTCATTTCTTCTCTCGTATATTCTTCCTCTTTCCTTCACTAGCACGTGCATCGGTATACACTTGGTGATAACTCCCAACGCTTCAGCAGAGACTGTTCTGTATGTACATGCCACCCTCAATAGACTCTTCATATCTGCTCGGGTGAGCTGTTTTCTGCACATCTTTGTTAAAACTGCAGTACTCTAGACAGGCGCAGCGTAGAGGACAATCGATTGCACAATGGAATGAAGGGCCCTCCTCCTCTCAGTTTTGAGCCTTTCGATGTTGGGTATGATCCCCCCAAAGTGGCGAATCTCATCGCAGCTCTTTGAGTCACCGCCTTTTCGTGCTTCTCCCAGTTTCCGTTTTGACTCAGAGTCACCCCTAAATGCCTTATGCTTTTCTTTGGAACCACTCTCTTTCCCTCACATTCGAATGTTATTTCTTCCATTTTTCTCGGTCCCTTAAGAACTATAGCCTTGGCCTCTGTGCACCAAAAATAAGGTTTTCCCTGTCCCGCGCCACTACCAGCATAGCGAGGTCGTCCGCAAATGCGAGATATGCCAAGTTCCACATCGTGGGTCCTAGGACCGACCAATGTGGCACTACAGCCGTCACGTCAACCACCACTCCTTTTTCTACCAGAATTTTCCTGTCTGACAGATAGTCGGAAACCAAATTCATGAAGTACCTCAGACATCTTCTCTCTCGTAAAGCCTTTATTACCTCTTTCCATTTTAGTGTGTTGAAAGCATTTCGGACGTCAAACAACAGTAGGATTGCCCACCTCTGGTTAATCCCCACCCCGTGAAACTCCCGAAAGACTTCATCAGCGCATCCACCGTGCTCCTGTTCTTTCTAAAACCGTACTGCGTGGGTGACAGTCCTCCTGACTCTTCAATCACTGTGTCTATTCGCCCTCTTAGAAGCCTTTAGTATAATTTACCTATGCACGGCAAACAGGTCGATACTTTTCTTACTTTTCATACTTGTCTTCCCCTTTGGGAGTAGCACTAGCTTCGAGATCTTCCATTTTGCCGGAAATCTTTGAGTTTCAAGCAGTGCATTCATGTGTTCCAAAAGCCACGTCGGCTCCATACTGCCAATGCGTTTCACTGACTTTTTTAATCTACACACTGAGAACTATCATTTACCAAACTTTCGTTTAATTTGGCCCGGGCCGGTTTTCCATAAGAATATTTGCGGGGTCCTTTTAAAAATTACTAAAGCAATAAACAAAATCAAATCAAACATGCTCTAATATAGCTTAGTGTAGAACAGATATTTCACGTTGCAACAGATAGGAAGCATTTCAAGCATTGCCGCTTATCTTGACTAAAAGACGGCACGAGAAGGAGAAGATGGTAATTTTATTCTATTTTATTTCCGAATTCTTTTCAGTTTGATTTTACTTTTCTGTGTACTTTGTGCACAACAGCATCTAATACCATTATCTTTACCAGTACCTTCTTCTTATTAGGCTAATAATAAGGTAATCTTCGTATTTTTTGCATAAAATTACTGTGGTATAGGTATAGATATTAATTATGGAATGAGTAAACATGTAATAGTTACATATTGAATTATTATTGTTTAGGTATATCTACATGTTATAATTTATTATCTTCGCTCTGGATTAAAATCAGTCAATATTATCATGAGGTATTTTTATAAGTTAAACTTTTTAATCTACTTGTATACACTGATATCATTGGAAGAGTAAATGAATTAAGCCTGTTAATTTTGTGGAATTTAGATAATGTTAAAAAATGTTACAATATTATTTTTATATATATAGTCATGTAAGTCAAGGACTTACATGACTATATACACCTTATATAGGAATTATATGACTGGATGTAAATTCCTCACAGACACACACACGCTCACACACTCACACACAAGCTTAAAACCCAATTCCGCGAGACATGTGTGTTCCAATGGTACAGTGTGACCCACATGTCCGAAGATCAAACTAGTCACATGTAATGGAGTGGTACCTATCTGATCTCAAAGCTATAACCAACCACTTCTTGCCATCGCATTTGGATACCCCGAATAATTGGACATCCTCTGTTTTATTTTGTGTGGCTAAGCCACTTGATTTTAGGGGTAGGTAGAAGAGCTGTTCTCCCTAGAAATTACTGAACTTACTTTTACATAACATTTTCTTCTAGAGTGTCTGTCCGTTCCGAACGTTTGCTATCATTCTGGCTATGATAACTTTGTTGGTTGCTGTACGGAATAGCTGTGTTGAGATCTTTCTATACCATGCTCTCAGATTAGCAAGCCAAAATATTCTTCTTCACCCTGGTGCCCTTTTCCTTCAATTTTACCTTGCAAAATGCATTGAAGTAGCTCGTATCTGCCTTGATTGTATCTGCCTTGATTTCTCATTATATATCCCAAGTACTGCAGCTCACGGCCCTTCATGATGTTGACCAAATCCGCGGTTGTGTTCATCCTCCGTAGTACTTCTTCATTGGTGACTCTGTCTGTCCAAGGTATCTTCAGGATGCTTCTGTATAACCATAGCTCAAAAGCATGAAGCTTTGATATATGAAATTTGGTATGGTTACATGACATGGGACATCAAAATTGTGTGTTCCGGGCATCGAGCCATTGACCTAAGTTGGTGTTTCGCACCATCTGAATTGTGTGTGTGCACGCCGGATGAGCGCTCGAAGGAGTCATTGAGCACACGCTTATCGGTACTGCTCAGATATCTCGAGCTTAGCCCTTTGGACCTACCTGAAGGGTATTTATTTGCCTGAAGGGCGACTTGCCTATGGTGGCGGTCCATCAGCATTTACCTGACCTACTTTTCATATTGTATTAGTGCCGCCTGACTAAGATGTATACGGTCATCACACACCTCGTGTATAATGTTTTTGGTTTTTTGTTTTTTATATAGCCTAATGGATAGTAAAAATAAAATAACTAAATTAAAGAAATCTATGTATACAAAAGTGTAGGACGACGAAGTCACATTGTTTTTCCGGAAGGCTAACTATGCCACATAGGAAAGAAATCTGAACTACCAGCTGATATTTCAATCTACTGAGTCAGTAATATATTATCCTTGAAACGATACGTTTAATTATTAATCCTAACAATATTAATTACTAATTACATATTAATATAATTCATATTACGATTAATTTTTTCGCAAAAATGCCAAAAATAAAGGTTGCTGTAATTTTAAGATAATATTTAATAAACAAAATAATTTAAAGCTGTATGTTAGTTTAGACTTAAACACGTAGCGCAATCTAGGAAAGAAATTTGAACTACCAACTGACATAAATAAAATTAGCTGACAGATAAAAGATAAAATATTTATTTGTCAAAGTACCGAATAAAAAGTTATGTGGAAGATAAATTGTGCTTATTGTAGGTATTGGTCCATATATTGGGCAAATACACCAATACCTATATAGAACAATTGTTGCACACAAACATAGTGTACATGCCAATACATTAATCACAACAACCCTAGCCAAACATAGAAAATAGCCATTCTTTTGATTTTGAAAATGTACAGATTTTGGAAAAAGAACAAAATTACAACAAAGGAAAGTTTGTTGAAGATTTAATCTTTGTTTAGCGTTAAACTTCCCGTTCTTGAATTATATATATATATATATATATATATATATATATATATATATATATATATATATATATATATATATATATATATATATATTGTTATGATGTGTTTTTTGTTTGAATGATGAGCAATGAGTATTTTTAATAATATAATATATAGGGTTTTTATCGCGGTTCTCAAAGAATTAGCTTGTAAGTACTTTTTTAAATTATCTTTATTATAACTATTATGAAACACACATATATATCTAACCTAGTCAATGTAAATTTAAAATAAACTATCTTTAAACTGATATTCTTATAAAACTAATTAAATTCTATAGACAATCTAAAATTTAAACAAACTATCTTCAAAATTGAAATTGTTATGACACTAACTAAATTATATTAACAAAATTTTGTACCTTTCTTTCACTGAATGCCTAAATGAACTATTTTCCACTAAGTATATAGATTCTAATCACCACTGAATGTCTTCGTACTTCAGTTATCCTTGTTTTTTTGTGAAATTACTTTTTTCAATTATCAGCTTCTACCAATTTAAGATATATTTTTCTTCACCAGCATCTATACACCACCAACCAAACCAGCAAACAGCATTTATATTTATTCTTCTTTTCAATATACCAATATCCAATTATTATAAGTTGATTTATACTAATCTCCAACCATAATATAATTTAATTTCTTCCAATATACCTTTTTTTATCTTCAATAATTATTTGTGTATAATTATAAATGTGCATTAAATTATATGCATAATTTTTAATCTTCATTTAACTCACTATATTAAACTATTGGACTATTTGTACTTGATTCACTGACTCTAACTAACTTTCATAATAAACTGCTTGACTTCTGACTAAAAAACTTAAAAAACTTTTGAACAATTGACTTCACTAAGTAAATGTATCTATCTTCTAACTAACTTTCATGATAAAACTGCTAAAAACTCTTCTGACTGCACTATCTAAAACTTTTCTGACTAAAAACTTTCAAAAACTGCCATCTTGAATCCAAATCACGGGTATTTATATGTTTTTGGATTTCTAGAACCATCTGGTAAGAGATCATGTTCCAATTTGTTCTATCAAATACTTGTCTGAATTTTCTGGAACAAACCATTTCGCAAACATGGCCATCTCCGGAGATCCAGAGAATTCCATTCTTTTCTATTAATAATTTTGTTTACATTTAGGCTTTTCAGATCAGAATAAACATTCAAATTAGTAACTAACACTCTAATTTAATAAAATACACAATTCAAACAATATATTATTATAATAACCCCACTTTGTATTCGTATTATGATTAATTTCTATCTGTCAAAATTCGAGAGTATTTTTGGTTGCCTAGGCACATGGCTCACTTAAATCTATCTACAAAATCATAACTACTAAAATACAACTTTTTACAATTATTATATGCTAATTTATTAAAAATGCCCTCACATAAATATATTTTTATTAAATTCTCTAGTATATAACTTCTTAAAATAATCAAATACTTTTTTATATCTAATATTATGTAGTATATAACTTATAAATTATTTTCTATAAACCCCAATCGTCACAATACCCCAAAAATAATATTTAAAATAAATAATTTACTTATTATTTTTTTAAATATTAATTTTCTCATATCTTATTAAATTTAATAAATCAATTTTTTTTTTATTTAAAATGTGTTAAATACATCCCTGTTCGCCGTCTATGTCAAAGCAGAGAACAACGGAGCACAGTTCGGCTATTCCTATTCTATGGTCAAACTGTCATGTCAAATGGAGCAATGGATACGATATCAGAGAATAAAATATAACCTTAATTAAAAATATAAACGATATGGTGTTTTGTTTATTTATAGACAATATTTCCATTCACAAGGCTTTCATCTATATAAATCGTAAGTTTTACACTTTCCATATTATTTTTAGAAAGACATTTATGGTATTAATTCTGTATCTAACCCCAAATTATGATTTTTAGGGTACAAATTAATTTCCATATATACAAATTCAACAAGTATGATGTCAAATTGATTCAAAATAATGAAATCTACCATCTATCTATGAAATGGATCTATCAGTAAGTTTTTTTTTTTTTAAATTCTTTTCTTTGTTTAGTTGACATATTGGGCATTGGTTAGTAATTTCTTTTGCTATACTTATGTCATTCTTTGCAAAATAATTGTCCCTAAATAGCATCCATAGCTTTCTTGAACCAATATGCATATAATTGTTATGTAAATTTTTCAATATTTTCTTTGCTAAAGTTCTAGTTATTACATATACTTCTATGCCATTTATTATTTTATAATATACCCCATCTTTCCTAAGGACTTTTTGTTTTTCACTCAAATTGATCTGATCTCTTATAATTTCTTCTTTAGAATATAATCCTGTACTTTCTACTAATTGATTTAATCCAATTTTTATTGTTCGCTGCCCTTTTTGTGATGTATTTTCTAACCTTGATAAAGCATCTGCCACTATATTGGATTTTCCAGAAATGTATTTGATTTCAAATGAGTATTCACTCAATATTAGACTCCACCGATGTATTCTACTGTTTCCATATTTGTTATTTAATATAGACGTTAAAGCTTGGTGATCTGTTTCTATAGTAAATTCATTACCCAACAAATAAAATCTTAATTTTGTGACACAGTGTATTATACTTGCTAGTTCTAATTCTGAAACTGAGTAACCCTTTTCATGTGGCTTTGTAATTCTTGAAATGAATTGTATTGGGTATTCGACCCCATCATGTATTTGTAATAATACCCCTGATAATCTCTCTATTGATGCATCTGTTCTTAATGTGAATGGCTGTGTGTAGTCAGGATAGTATATTTTCAAATTTGACAGAAAAATGTTTTTAATCTCTTGGAATGCTAGTTCTCTTCTCTGATCCCATCTCCATTTTACACCTTTTCTCAGTAGTTCAAGTAATGGAATTTCTTTTATACTTAGATCTGGTATCATCCTTTTATAATAATTAATTATTCCAATAAATCCTCTTAAAGTTCTTAAATTGTGTGGTGTTTTATATTCCTGAATGACTTGTGTCCGTTCTGGATCCATTTCGATTCCCTTAGTGTTAAGTTTATAACCTAGATATATGACTTCTTTTTGAAAAAATGTACATTTTTCTTGATTTATTTTTAGTCCAACTTTGTCTAATCTATTTATTATAATTTTTAGGTGTTTCTCATGATCTTCAGCCGTTTTAGAAAAAATTAATATATCATCAATGTAGTGAATTACAAAATGTTCATATTGATCCAAAATATCATGAAGACATCTACATAGAGCACTGCAAGATGATTGAAGTCCAAATGGTACTACTTTGAATTGATATACTACTCCATCTATCTGAAATCCTGTATACTGTCTACTTTTTCTTTCTAGAGGTATTAACCAGAAACTATGCTGTAAATCGATTTTAGTGAAAAATGACATTCCTGTAATTCTTCCTAATATTCCATCTATACTCATTGGTGCTTCAAATTGCTTTTCAGTAATCTTGTTAATATTCCTTGCATCCAAACATAACCTGATTTCACCTGATCTTTTTCGTACTACTACTATGGGGTTGATAAAACGTGTATCTGCCTTCTCAATGATTCCATCTTCTAACATATTATTAATTGTTTTGTTTACTTCTTCTCTGTATTTATATGGTATTGGGTATGATTTTGTGCAATTCTATTTTCTTTATTGACAAGTCCCTTGTGTTGCTGCAATATGGAAATGACTCTTGATTTATATTCTTCAGGGCAATTTAAAACTTTCATTATATCTTCTTCTTTACAAATAAAATTATTCTTCATTATGTACTCAATATTCCTTGCTTCCAATTTTACGCACTCCGCCTCGTAGGCATCCATCTGCTTAAAATTTCCATTCCTTAAATATTCACTACAATAATTATTCTTTACATTCTTTTGGGACATTTCCCTATCATCAAAATACATTTCTTCTTCATAAACATCATTATTTTCTTTTAATAATATCCTATCAACTCTTATTCCTTCTTCTACCTCATCTTTCTGCATAAATTTAATTATTTGCCCTTCCAAAGTTACCATTTTTTCTTCAAAATCTATCTTTACTTTCTTCTTTTCCAATTCATCATTTCCCATTAATATATCAACACATAAATCCTTGACAATAAATCCTTGCATATTAATTTCTTTATTAAGAATATTAATTTTAAAATTGGCTAGTTTATCAATTTCACCCAACTTCTTATTATTTGCACCAACAATTTTAATTTTTGGAATCTTTATTATATCTGATAATTTTAATGTATTAAAAATAAAATTCTCCGAGACTAAAGTACTTTCTGAACCAGTATCTATCATAATCTTAATCATTTTATTTTTGGCCAAAGCATTTATATAAATTAAATTAATAGATTCAATAATTTTATCTTCATCTAAAGAAATAAATTCAGAAGGTTTTTCATAATAGCAATGGCCTAACTTGTAATTCAGAAAGTTTACTGCACAAAATTTTGATTATTAGAATTGTCAGATTGTATCTGACCACTTGGATCTGATGTACTATGTCTTTCCCTACTATGACTTCTACTCACATTTTCTTGCCTTGTACGATTTCGTTCCCTGTCTTCGCAGCTCCTATTCCTTCGAACACAATTTACCTGTCTGTTATAGTTAGGTCGCTCTGTATTTCTTCTATTGTTAAAATCTTGTCTATTATTATTAGTACTGTTATTAAAATGTTGTCTATTATAATTAGTATTATTAAAATTTTGTCTATTATAACTAGTATTATTATTAAAGTTCTGTCTATTTGGATTACTGTTATTATTATTAAAATTTTGTAAACTATCACCATATCTATTATATGATTGTCTATATTGTTGATTATCATTATTATATTGAAAGTTATTATTGTTTTTTCTGTTGTTATTATTACTTGTCATATTGCCTCTTTGTATTCTTTGAATAAAATTAATAAAACTATCTATTGTTTGAATATTTTGTACAGTTACGGTTTGCACAACATCAGCATCAAAATGTCTAGATACATTTAAGACTGTTTCATCCTCTCTAAGTGGTGGTTCTAAATATTTTGCAACTGTTATCAATTTCAATGCATAATCTACCATATTTGATTTTAAATTTTGATTATACTTTCCAAAATATAGAATTTCTCTAAACTTGGCTTGCTCTAGTTCACCCCAATAATAATTTAAAAATTTATTTTCAAATGTTTGAAAATTATCTAAATCATTCTCAATACTAGCAAACCAAGTTGCTGCATTGTCATTTAATGTCATTCTAATATAATCTTTAATATCATTAATATTATTCACAAATCTTAATTTATGTTTTAAACTATTTATGTATACTCTAGGATGCAAATTTTTTATATTACCAGAGAATTTAATCCCAGTCTCATTTGTTAAATTTAAGTAAGGTCTCCCTATGTCTCTCATTTGTGAAATATCATCTATTCTCTGTTCCACATTTCTTATTTGATTACTATTTATTTGGATATTTTGTTGTATATCGTCTAATTTTTCTTCTGTGTTTCTCCTGTCTTCGTTAATTTTTACTTCTAAGTTACATTTCTGTAACTCTATTTTCTGTTCTATATCTATTTTATTATCTTGAATAATCTTCTTTACTTCTGTCCTCTCATTGTCTATCCTTTTCTTGTAGTCATTCCGTATACTTTTTATTTCATTTGCAACTTTTTTTTTTGCAGCTTCAAGTTTTTTATCCATTTGTTTTTCCATTTGTTTTACAATTTTATTATTATTATCTTCTATTTTCTTTTCTAATTTTCTATAATTCTCTTCCAATTTCTGTTCCATTTTTTTCATGTCTTCTTTGACTTCTTTTGAATTCTCTTCCAATTTTTTTATGTCTTCTTTGATTTCTTTTGAATTCTCTTCTATTGTCTTGTTCATCTGCATCATTAATGACATCAAAGCTGCCATATTGACATTTTCCTCTCTTTCTGGATTCATTTCTGCAGTATCTTGTGGAACTTGAACTAAACTCTCCTCTTGTATAGGTTGTGTTTCTACTTCCACATCTTCTTCATTCTTTTTGCTTCTTGTACCTTTCTTTCCTTGAGACATTTTGAGACTTTACTTGTTCAAATATAATTAAAAATAAAATCTATAATTTTTTTTTTCTACTGATAATTAATTTAATTATATGAGAGCACTTATCTTCCCAAACTAATTCTTTTAAATAGAGAGCCACCGCGTTGGGTGCCAAATTGTTATGATGTGTTTTTTGTTTGAATGATGAGCAATGTGTATTTTTAATAATATAATATATAGGGTTTTTATCGCGGTTCTCAAAGAATTAGCTTGTAAGTACTTTTTTAAATTATCTTTATTATAACTATTATGAAACACACATATATATCTAACCTAGTCAATGTAAATTTAAAATAAACTATCTTTAAACTGATATTCTTATAAAACTAATTAAATTCTATAGACAATCTAAAATTTAAACAAACTATCTTCAAAATTGAAATTGTTATGACACTAACTAAATTATATTAACAAAATTTTGTACCTTTCTTTCACTGAATGCCTAAATGAACTATTTTCCACTAAGTATATAGATTCTAATCACCACTGAATGTCTTCGTACTTCAGTTATCCTTGTTTTTTTGTGAAATTACTTTTTTCAATTATCAGCTTCTACCAATTTAAGATATATTTTTCTTCACCAGCATCTATACACCACCAACCAAACCAGCAAACAGCATTTATATTTATTCTTCTTTTCAATATACCAATATCCAATTATTATAAGTTGATTTATACTAATCTCCAACCATAATATAATTTAATTTCTTCCAATATACCTTTTTTTATCTTCAATAATTATTTGTGTATAATTATAAATGTGCATTAAATTATATGCATAATTTTTAATCTTCATTTAACTCACTATATTAAACTATTGGACTATTTGTACTTGATTCACTGACTCTAACTAACTTTCATAATAAACTGCTTGACTTCTGACTAAAAAACTTAAAAAACTTCCGAACAATTGACTTCACTAAGTAAATGTATCTATCTTCTAACTAACTTTCATGATAAAACTGCTAAAAACTCTTCTGACTGCACTATCTAAAACTTTTCTGACTAAAAACTTTCAAAAACTGCCATCTTGAATCCAAATCACGGGTATTTATATGTTTTTGGATTTCTAGAACCATCTGGTAAGAGATCATGTTCCAATTTGTTCTATCAAATACTTGTCTGAATTTTCTGGAACAAACCATTTCGCAAACATGGCCATCTCCGGAGATCCAGAGAATTCCATTCTTTTCTATTAATAATTTTGTTTACATTTAGGCTTTTCAGATCAGAATAAACATTCAAATTAGTAACTAACACTCTAATTTAATAAAATACACAATTCAAACAATATATTATTATAATAACCCCACTTTGTATTCGTATTATGATTAATTTCTATCTGTCAAAATTCGAGAGTATTTTTGGTTGCCTAGGCACATGGCTCACTTAAATCTATCTACAAAATCATAACTACTAAAATACAACTTTTTACAATTATTATATGCTAATTTATTAAAAATGCCCTCACATAAATATATTTTTATTAAATTCTCTAGTATATAACTTCTTAAAATAATCAAATACTTTTTTATATCTAATATTATGTAGTATATAACTTATAAATTATTTTCTATAAACCCCAATCGTCACAATATATATATATATATATATATATATATATATATATATATATATATTGTACATAATTGCAGCTGCAATGAAAGCTGCAAACCCAAGTATTTCTCAGATATACAGTTTGTCCTTTGATGTCCCAGTTTCACCTCTTGCCTGCCTGTTTCGATAATTTTTCATATTAGAACGAGTGTTCCATTTTTCCCGTTTTTTTTTCTTTTGATGCTCTTTCTTCCTCTCGTGCGGACCAGATGATTCCTATTTAGATTTTATACAGGATCGCCATGTAGTGTCGAGAATATAATCGATTCTCCATGTAATATATATATATATATATATATATATATATATATATATATATATATATATATATATATATATATATATATATATATTGTTGTGATCTGCTTTATGATGTTTTATTATTAATTAACACTAATTTAATTAATCCAATTATTTAATTAATTCACTTATTTATGCAGAGTCATACAAATCAATTACTATTAAAATGTCTCAGGGTGCCTTTTTAATTTTACTTTAATCAGTTTACTTTATATATCTCTTCTAGTGGGTTCAGTATCTCCTAGTTGCTCATAATCGGGATAGAACAGGAAACGGAACTAACATTAAAACAACATAAATATGCACACAAATTATTATTTATTTTCATTAAGCAATACGATGAATATTAATAAATAACTTTTGTGGGCAATTATCTTTCCCAACAAACTCCTATACTCTAAATTTAATTTTAATTACAAACTATCTATTGATCTGTTTTATAATAATATCTACTAAAAAAAATGACCATACAAAAATATAATTTATTCACAAAAAAAATAACTCTTTGAAACTTGGAATCTTAGTTCGTATGCTTATATTTGGTTTTATCTTTAGAATATCTTAAAATTTTCTCTCATTCAAATTATTTGACTGACCTTTATTTTTTTACACCAATGATGTCTCCTCTCGATCAAAACCACAGGTCTTTCCTTGATTGATTATGTCCGGCTACCATCAAATCTTTCCCGTTCTCACCATCGATCCAAACCGCATACCAGCAAACTACTCCTCCGAAAAACACAAGCCCAAACCTCTTTTGACCGGTACTCTTTACTCACAAATTCTCCTTTCTTTCTCAATTATATCTCGTGGACTATGCAGACTCAAAAGAGGTATTAATCTTCTCGATTTTGATCTGCTCTCAGCTTTCACCTTTTTCACTAACAAACGAAAACACTGGTACTCAGATTGACTACGCGAAAACACGTCTTCTCTTCTGGTCTGCCTGTAACATAATAATCCTTTTCAATCTCCCCAGACAAACTTCTCAACTCTCTCATTCCCCATCATTCCTTTTTAACCAATCATAAGCATTCATCTTTCCCACTTATTTTAGATTTAGAAAATTTCCAACCTAATATTTAAAACAAATAAACTACTTTCACTCAAATTACTTTTCAGAAACCATTAACAATTTTGCCTTTTTCAACAGAAATAAGTTTCCAAATTCTTGTTATCTCATATCTAAATCTAATTCTTATTTACTTTCGAAAAATGCCCACCGCAAAATACAATTACAAGTTTATTCTTAAATCTATAAAATTATACGGGTTCCATTGTCCGTTCACTATTCACTCAGTCTTTCAAGGAAAAACTGTTCCGTCACGGAACAATGTCTTCTCTTATTCTAACTATTACAAATAAGTACAGGGTTGTATTTTAACTTATATGCCTGCGGTATATTAAAATAATAAAAAAACTCTTTATTTTATTTCTGATTGATAAACTGATCCATAACAATATATATATATATATATATATATATATATATATATATAGATATATATATATATATATATATATGTATATATATATATATATATATATATATATATATATATATATATATATAGAAGGTACTTATGCGTCCTTAATTGATAATTGACTCAGTCCAGGTCGAACATTGTAAACAAAAGACGGTGTCAACACTCTCTACTAGTTACTATCAACACATAACTAATAATAATGATAATAATAATCGTAAAACCAAAAGTCGCTTAAAATACATAATTTCTGTTGATTCTACAAGGCCGAGTACAGGTATTTTCTATGGTGCATGTATTGTTTATTATATTGTTTTATTATAATTCATATATGAAATTAAACTAAGCCACGAAAAATGTTTAATTCCAAGCTTCTATTTTAATAATTAAATTTAATCTGAATATTCAAAAAACCTGTGTGGGATACTCCACACTCCCACAATAGTTGAATAGTTTGTTCCTAATTAATACTGCGTCAAGAATTTTTTGTTTATAATAAAAATCAATTATCTTTTTTCTCCTTAATTTTTTTTTAATTACATATTAAATTCTTCAACGTAAATTGTGGAATGAAACAACGAAAATATTTAATTTGCGGCGGAATAGAATAATAAGGAAATACTAACGACATTTATTACTTTCTTTTTCATCCTGTAAACCATTTAAAATAAAATATTTTGATTATTAAAATAAATACAAACAACTAAATATAAAACAATATCTAGCGATTGAGCACGGAAAAAAGAACGGGCACTTCGTAGCGCTCAAAATGCTGTGAACGTAAACGAAACTCCAGAGCATGAAAATCACTCGGAATCCTTGATTTACCAGCCCCTTATCCAGTTTTATTTAAAGAAGGGATAGGTCGTTTACACACACGTAGCAGACAAAACTAGAAAGAGAAAAAATCAATGAACTCAACACGAAAACTTCTTACCATAGACGGCGTTAAAATCGTGTTACAATAACAGGAGTTTTAGTCTCCTTAAAAAGATGCTAGGGTTTATTATTTAACGAATATATTTTACATAACCTATTTACAATTACATTATTGTTATATTGCTACATTATAAATTGCATTAAACGGTAAGGATTATTATATTACAGATAGATTTACACTCTGTTAAAGTATTGAATACACTCGTACACTCGTCCACTATGTCCAAAAGTTTGGAATATTGGAATATATCATCTTTTTATTGATTTTTGTATATAAACTCTTCTGAATAGTTAAACATCATTTTGTTTCAATTCTCAACAATACTAAAGAAATTTCAAAACCAGATAAACGATATGCAAAAAAAATATTTATTCTCTTGGAGTGAAAAACTTACAATGTACAACTTGCATTTAAAAATAAATTATTATAGAAAAAAATTAGTTTTAATAAAACTAATAATAAGTATTTCCTCCATTGGCCTGTATACATGTCTATAGGCGATTTAGCATGCTGCCGATTAACTGGTCGAGCTGGGCTTGCGGAATTCTCTCCCATTCTTCACGAGCAACATATTTTAGTTCTCGAAGTGTAATAGGGGGATTGTTTCGCTTCTTGATGCGTGTTTTGAGAATGTCTCAAGCACATTCGATAACGTTCATGTTAGGGGAATTCAAGGGGCCACTGTAATGTAGATACTCCTTCTTCCAGAAAATTTTGTACTGCTGCTGTTCGATGAGGAGGTGCGTTATCATGCATAAACACAAATTCATCACCAGCAGTGGCGTCCGTGTACTACTCATAACACCATCCCAAACCATAATTCTGCCACCTTCAAATGGAACACGCGGTTGGGCTGTTTCTAGTCGGGCTTGTTGTCCTGGGGCCCTCGAAACCAGTGTTGGATACCTCTGGAACCCAACCCTGGAAAAACATTTTTTTTTCTTCAAACGTCAAATAATGATGACATTACTTATCTAACTTGATCCTGTCAAAGTTTGATGTCTCCGCCGGCAGCAGTTTTTTTCCCATTTCTTTACGGCGGAGGGAAAAATGTTGCCATGGCAACAATATGAAACGTGTCACAAAGCAACAATACAAATGACATTACAACAATTAAACATCATTTTTATTTATAGTAATATTAAAAGTACAATTAGTTAATGAGGCATTTTCAAAATTGAAACCGTGCAAAAATGTTCCCGACTCTTGATACGCATTGGTAATTGTTGATGATACTGATGGTGGAGAACAACTTTCAGCAATCATTCCAACGTGCTACTGCATCATTAGCCGCGGACTCAATTGCGTTTAGGTTTTCCATTTTCGCACTAAATTTGCGCTTGCGGTTGCAACAACAATAAGCTGTCTTTAATAATTGCAAACAACTGTAACCAGGGAGACGCAAATCCCACCGACGACTTAATTATTTTAATTTCTAACATCTAGACGACTTTGATAGTTGTCACAGTTAATTTCGAGTAAAAATAGCGTATGAATTGTACTATTTATGGTTGAAAATTGCTACGTTTGAAGAAAAAATAGTATACTTTATTCTGCAAAGAAGCGACTTTTCTTGACTTGCCCTCTATTACGCGCCTCACTTCGTTCGGCGCGTAATATCGGGCGCGTCAAGAAAAGTCATGCTTCTCCGCCTCATAAAGTAATATACTATTTTTGTTTATGGAACAAAAATAGTAGGAGCTGTTACGAACCCCAGTCTATAAATTTTTATTGTGGTAACTTAAAACTGAATATCTTTTATATTGACTATATTAAAATGAACCTTACTAGTATATGCGGAAAGGGTAAAAAACACTTTTTAGATTACATTACTTTATACATAAAAAAATAATAAAATTACTAACTCAAAATAAAATTATAAAATTGTAAAAAAAAAACTTTATTATTTAAGTATTGGATGCGTTTCGACATATGTGTCGTCCTCAGCTATACATTTAGGAGAAGGTATCTGAAATACACAATATCTACATAACTAAGAAAGAACTTAGTGGACAGAAGATTATTTATTAAAAAAATTTGCTACTTACGGACTATAGTTAAAAGACATAGTCTAGGTTGTCCTCGCCATAGGAGATAATTATTAAAAAGGAAAAAGGACTCCAAAATTGCTCGTTTCTGGTTACTATTTTTGAGCGATAAGATGGGAGCAAAATTTGTGATATATATATCAGTATTGTCATACCTACTGTCAATCGACAGTTAAACTATTCGGTGATACAATCGATAATTAATCTTTAAAGGGGTATGGAAATTTATATAAAATCTAACGGATATTAACGATATGTGAGATAACTACAAAAGCTGTTAAAACCAGAGGTGCAGCTAGGTGGTTTTTGAAAGTGAATTTAGGTGTAGACTTAGATAGGCAATCAACCTTACTATTGAATTTAACAAGAGACTGGTTAAAGGCGAAACGGTAGCAATGATTGGAAATCTTCCTTTCAAAGTTTAAATGGAGTGAGTAAAGTGTGTGACAAGATGGATATGTTATGGAAATTAACCTTCTTTTAAAGGTTTGCGTACTTCTGAAAATACCTTAGCATAACTACTTGAAATGAGTCCGGTAACAACACCAGAGGAGAAACATAATAGAAGCATACTGTTAACAAATGAGTTACATAAGTCATAAGTGGCCAAGATCTTGAAAAGATCTTGGATTAGAGAAGTACAAAACACAGGTGCAGGATCGTAAATAGAAAACTCTTGTTGTAAAATTGAAATATCAATGTTGTGCCTCAAAGGAAGAACTGTAGAAAGCAAAGGTACAAAAAGGAGAAAATAAAATGATATACAATTCCACTAAAGCTAGATAGATGAGAAAATAATGCAGAGTCGGGGCAAATTGTATATTGTAAATAAGAAAACAAACGGTAATTATTAACAATATATAATAAAATATGGAATATGGAATTGAATCCTGAAATCCTGAAATTCCCATTCTAGCTAAAATTGTATAAATATTGATAGAACAAGAAACTTAACTTAAAACTTAAAAACTTCTTCATCATCATCATCAACTAGCCTCTAACGTCCACTGCTGAACATAGGCCTCGCGCATGCTTTTCCACTTAGTCCGATTTTGCCATCTGAATCCAGTTTGTAGTCACTCTTTTTATGTCATCTGTCCATCTCGTTGGGGGTTGACCTCTATTTCTGTTAGCTTGTATTCGGGGTCTCCATTCCAAAATTCTTTTTGTCCACCGGTCATCAACTGATCTTGCTACATGACCTGCCCAGTTCCACTTTAGTGTTGTTATCCTTTCAATGACGTCTGCTACTCCTGACCTTTTGCGTCTAGTAGCATTGGGTATTCTATCACGTAGAGAAATCCCTAACATTATTCTCTCCATTGCCCTTTCCGCAACTTGTAGTTAACTTACTGTTGTTCTTGTGAGTGTTAGGGTTTCTGCGCCGTAGGTTATCACTGGCAAAATACACTGATTAAATACTTTTCTTTTCAGACACATTGGAATCTTATACCTAAAAATATCCTTCATCTCTCCAAATGCAAAACTTATTACAGTTCTGGTATTTATGGTATGTGTCACAACACTTACTAGCACATAAAAGTCAGTCTTCAGCACAAAAGGTAGAGTTAGCAGGTGGAGTTGGAGGAGCACACAGTATTGTATTAGGAGAGATTTATTTTTCACAAAGTATTGATTTGGTTAAAAAGAAAACGTGAAAACAAAGTCTTGCTTCTCACTTAGCACTATTTGACGTATTCCTTGTAATCTCTGCAAAATGGTAACCATGAGAGAGCAATTTGGAGTCCTTTGGAGTAAGAAGAATGAAACAACACGGAGGATGTAGCACTGTGGACGAACAACATGCTGATCCCGAACATAAGAGATTGGGTGGACTGGGGCCACAGGCGACTGAATTATTTCCTGACGCAGGTGCTCACAGGACACGGGTGTTTTAGGGCCTATCTCTCTAGATTCGGAAAGCCTGACACAGATGAATGCCTATACTGTGGACACTCGGACACTGTGATACATACGATATTAGTTTGCAACAGATGAATAGTAGAAAGGAACAGAATGGAAAGAGAGACAGGTGTAAATTTTGTTACAGTGAAAGAAATGATTGAGAGAAAGATTGAAAATAAATCAGGTTGGGCTAGAATACGCAACCATATCTGTGCAGTGATCAAGAAAAAAGAAGAGGAAGAAAGACAGCTAGACCAACGGCAAAGGTAAGAGTGAAAGATGCTGGAAGTTAAAGCTGGAAAAGTGGGTCAGACTGTGGGAAAGGAGGAAATGCCCGTCTGGGAGTGATGCCGTACTAGGAGCGATGAGGGTCTTCTACGCGCTACCTGGAACGAGACAGGAAGCCTCCTTGCTGATAAATTGATTGTGGATATGGATAAATGGAAAATGAATGAACAAAGGTAGTGCTTCGGAAGTGACGCCTGCCTTACAGCGGCCATTCCGCTTCCAGATCGCTGGATGAAAGAGGAGGGTCTGGTTTAGCAGGTAGGCGTTCGGCGTAGACTCGGCGACGAGAGAACATTTTAAAGTACCTCGGAAACTATCGCTGGGAGTGCGAAGAACGAATCCTGCACTAAGGTCAGTCAGGCGGCGTCCTGGACTGAGATGTCTTTTGAAGATTCCAGACACCCCTCTATAAAGACGAAAAAAGAAAAAAAGTTTGTATTCGTTAGTAGTTGTATTATCTTACAAACCACATTCGAAAGATACTTTTCATTGTGATAAAAAAATTAAATTTCTCTTCGAGTGTGCTCTCCTATCAAAAATCGACTACAATTTTGGCAAAACTTTCCTGTATTTTGGGTCTTTCTCATCAAATCGTTTGAGCCCAAGCCTATAAATCTCGTAGGACAGTACGAGGAGCACTATATGCATTCTGGCTCCTTCGATGTACCTTCTGTGAGTTGAAGGAAGTGGTATCGATGTCTTATTACATCACCAAGACATACAGTATTCTGCTGTCCATGTCAGACAAGAAGACAATCTAAATACCATCCAAAAGATAGAAACAACGTCGTCCCTTGACAATATGTCCCAAATACAGCATATACAATAAACCTAAACCAAACGACGATGCTAGTTAACATTAAATTTAAATTAAAAGAAAATGTGCAATCAAAGAAGCAATAGAAATTGAAAAAAAAAACTCCCAACAATCTAAATCAAAGAGATAATGTTCAAAGGCTTCCAATATTATGGAAAACCGTGTTAAAAAAATACAAAAATAAATCAAGCAACAAGGGGCAATCACAAGAAGCGTTGCTAAGGACTCGTCGAGAGAAGTTGCTAAGATGAACTAAAAGTGATTTCAGTTTCGTCTCAATATCTTGTTTGTACTTTTTGATATTACTTAGTTGTTTAGCTCAAACCTCTCAAAGGTTACAAACTGTTTAAAATATATTTAAGAGGTTCACGTATTAGATGATTTCTCTTTTGGTGCTAATTATGTACTCAGTTTATGAAGCTCTTTATCTGAAATAGGTTATTCTGACTATGATAGGACCCGAATTTTTATTATATTGATGTTTCCTTAGCAAAATTTCTACTTCCAGGTTCACATTACTACATATTATGACGTAGTCAGCATGTGCCTCATTTAAAGCTAGTGACATTTCATCGTAAAATTCTTTAATTTCTTCGACCGAATGGGATGAGGCACCGTGGTCTTGGATGGTTTTTATGTTTACCATCAGGATTAAATGTGCAAATCTAAAGAAAAAATCTTTTATGAATATTATATCATCTTTTTTTGCTATGGGCAAAGAATCCAATACCACCTACCGATATATCTTTGTTTCATATATTTTAGAAAATATGGAATGAGTTGATGGTGTTTTGGCCTCCTTCATTTGTTTTTGCCTCGAATATTTCTATTCTGTACCATTTAATGTTTGACATTTCGTATTCCATTTCTATGTATCCTTCTTCTGATAGCAGACTTCTAACATTCTTCTTCTTCTAGTTCCATGACCGTTATCGATTGTTGGATATCATGTTGGCTACCATATTCGCTATCGTGACTTTATTGACAGCAGCTCTAAATAACGATGTAGTTGATTTTCCATACCATTGCCTTAGATTTTTCAGCCATGATGTTCTTCTTTTACCAGGACCACGATTACCTTGGATCTTTCCCTGAATGATCAGATGTAAAAGATCATATTTTTCAGGGTGTCTCATAATGTGACCGAAGTATTCCAGCTTGCGTTTCTTTATTATATTGAGCAGTTCTGTTGTTTGGTTCAGTTGTCTAAGGACCTCCTCATTTCTAACTCTGTCGACCCAGCTTATTTTCATTAGTCGTCTGTATACCCACATCTCAAAGGCTGTCAAGCGTGTAAGGATAGCCTCAGTTAGAGTCCACGCTTCCATTCCATATTGCAGGACAGGAAAGATGTAGCAGGATGTCATTCGAACTCTAAGGTCAATGCTAAGATCGTGACTGCAAAGTACGTTTTCATTTTTACAAAGGCAGCTCGGGCTTGTTCTATTCGGCTTTTAATTTCTGCGGTTGGATCCCAGCTCTCATTGATATTACTACCGAGATACACGAGTTTCTCTACTCTGTCCAGTGTGGCATCTCCGACTTTTATACCGTCATCCTGTATATAATTTTGTTTGCTAACTATCGTATATTTAGTTTTCTTAACGTTGAGTTTTAATCCATACTGATCACAAGTCTGTTTTATTTTGTTCATTAGATTTTGAAGGTCTTCTCCTCAATTAGCAAGCACTAAGGTATCGTCGGCATATCTAATATTGTGGACGGTTACTCCATTCATAATAATACCTTCGGCTGTCTCCATTAAGGCTTCCTTAAATATTTCCTCCGAATATAAGTTAAAAGGTAAAGGCGACAATATACAGCCTTGTCTCACTTCTCTTTTTATATTTATTTCATCCGACAGTTCTTGTTGAACCTTTATTCTTGCCACTTGATGCCAGTATAGATTTGTAATTATTCGTAGATCTTTATCGTCCAATTCAACTGTTTCCAATATTTCTAGCATTTTGTTATATCGGACTTTGTCAAAAGCCTTTTCAAAATCGATTGCATAAATGTACACATTTTGATTTATATCTCTGCATCTCTGTACTAGCACCTGTATACTAAACAAGGCTTCTCTTGTACCCAAGCCACTCCTAAACCCAAATTGAGTATTGCTAATTCTGTCCTCTAACAGCGTGTAAATTCTGCTGTGTATTACTCGCAGGAAGATCTTCAAAACGTGACTCATCAGACTTATTGTCCGATAATCACCGCATGTCTTTGGACATTGTCCACATCACAAGTCTTTGGGCTTCTAACATTGAATGTTGCGATTTACAACATGGCAGGTTTCTTAATCTTGTTAATCTTTTGCTTTATTTGTATAAAGAATATTTGCCTTCCTCAGAATCCTTGGCCGTTTTGGAGGCTAAAATTTGCATTTAATCATCTACTCATAAGGAGAACATAACTGTGTGTTTTAAGATACGATTTTAGGAGGTTTATTGACACATAGATTGCCTCGCTTGTAATGCGTGTTGGTAAGTTAGTATTCAGTCGTCCTTTCAGGGTTAGACGCTAACGGATATATCCACCATGTACTAGAAAAAAAAAATTTTCTGGTGCATAGCAACGCGCACCCTTATGCCACTTGTATTTTAAGGAAAATATAATTTTTCGCCAACGCTTTCCTATATCTGCAATATACTTTCATTTTTTTCCTTTCTTTCGTTTAATTGCTCAGCAGTCAGTGCCTTACCTCATCTTGGCAAGATAGCAACCAGGAATATTTTTAACGTATTTGACAACTCTATCTTCACATATCAAATGTTGTGTTGTCTACTTAAAAACCTGTAATACTTTGCAATTATGATCATATATTCAGTATTTTGCTTCTAACACCTGATCAAATTTCGAAAACCAAAAAATCTTTACCCGTTATCTCATAAAACATTACTAAGAACAAACAGCAATTCCGAATGAGATTCTACTTACACATTAAATGTGTCAGTCACTACTACACCTGTTCTAACATAAATTTATATTCCTTTTTATACATCTTAAACTTAAAGTGGCGAAAAATGCAGTCTAAGATAGTTTAAATAACAATAAAAACACTTTAGAATGATAACAAAAATTATTCTCACTTGTTTAATAAAAAAATAGTTCATAAATATGTATCTAATAAAATATTGCATGTAATTTTCTATAGCAATCATTTGCTAGAGAACTAAAAATGTCAAAGTCATACTATTTACTATGTTCGTTGAGAATCAGCCACAACAAAAGTTTAAAATAAGTTTATTTTTGACGTTTCGATTTCCACTTCGGAAATTGTCTTCAAAATATAAAACATTAATTAATTAAACAAATTTTGTTTTTTGTTACTTGATGAAAAATTCTTCTAATAATATCATTTTATCTGACTCATTAATATTGACAATTCAGACATATTGTACCGTATTTAAATAACACGAGCGGTTCTAGTTTATGTAAATATATTTATTTATAAGTTTACAGTACGGTAGTATCTTAACAACTAAACTAACTTATAACAGCGTTCATATATATACCAAAAGTATTATTTTAGAATCATCTGGAGTAGTCCATTTCTAGACTTCCCGTTGAAAGCGCCTCGAAGGCAGGCGCTATTGAAAATGCCATCGATTGTACATTCGAGATTCATCCTTCTAAGAATTGTGATACGTACCCCGCATCGGAGATGGGCTATTTCGTTACAATATAGTACATATACATTTTAAAGTAAAAGACTTGCTAAAATGATATTGCTAATATTATTGAGTTGCGTTCCTGGTACGACTTTATTGTAAGATAGTTCATTCGAGTACATGAAAGCAACTTGAGAATATTCATCAAAAAAGAATCATAGCACGTAATTCGTCTTTAAAAAGGCAAACACATAAAACGATGACAGTAGAATTCTCCCTTTAGTAATTCCATAGTAAATCATGATGTTATGGAATACTATGCGTTTATTTCTTCTCCGGACTAACTCTTTGTTTTGGAATTAAACAGAATATATTGACATGTATAAATTTATTATATTAGAGGATGAAAATTACACTCTGCTTGTTATTTCTTAAAACTATGAATATATAAGTTCTGTTATCTACAATTATTTAACGATGTTTCTGGATGGATTTGAGTACAAGAGATTGGACTCAAATATTAATATTAAAATAGCAAATACGGATAGCTTATCGAACAAAGAAATAAGAGAAATAAATTATTATTATTCCATAGATACGAAGTATTAGGTGAATAAACTAGCGAAACTTATTTATTCTAAATAGGAAAATATTTATGAAGAGTATTGATTCTGATTTCTAACAGCAAATAATTATTAGTGATTATACATGAGAACTTTTCATAATTGTAAATAACATATACCAGGTGACTAAAAACTATATAGAAATACATAGATACTTTAATTATCTTACATGTGAGTAGGTAGGTACATTACACCTCCTTTTGTAAGAATGAAAATAATTGTAAAATGAATTTTCATTTAAATGGTATAAAACATTTGTATACATTATTATTTTATTTTAACACATTTAAATAGTTTCTTTTAGTCTCGATAGTCTTTCACTTCGTCTTATCGGTGTAGTCTCTGTGAAACTAGTCTCTTCACACTTTTTGGATTCACTATAATTATTGTCTTTATTATGTTTACAATCTATACTTAAATCTGTCTCATGTACATGTTTTCGTTTACTTTGACATATATTTAGTGTTAAACAATTTGTAATTTGTTGACAACTATGTGACGGATTTCTACGAAATCGTCGGTAAAAATATTTAATTATCCTGTATAAAATATAAAGTAACATACATTTTATCAAAAATAAGATTGCATAAGTGAAATAAGAACTATTTTTTATTGTGTCTGAAAAATTAATATTTGTTTCTGAGGTCATTTTCTCTAAATTATCTAGTTTATGGCTTGCTAAATTTAATGCATCTCGATCGAGATTATTTAATTGTAAGGGAACAAGGTGTAATTTGGATTCATTATTTATCTTAATATCATCACAACAGACTTCTGGAAGGGATAAATCTGGAATGATAGACTGAAAATTACTTTCTTTTGGATTTGAGACAGATATCAAAATAGTTGATCCGGTGTAAGTTTTGCAATTATTCGAAGTAGAAAAAATACCTGTGTTTGAAAGAACAATAGATATTGGCGTACTAGTCTGACAGCTTAAAGTTAAATCTGTTGGTTTGGGTAAAACATATATCCAAGAATTTGGTTTGTTTAATTTATGCCAAATTTCATATTCTGTTTGAATTATACGAGTATCGCAACTAGATGGTATGTTTGTTATTGAAGTTAACAATTCAGTTTCACAAATTGGATTAGTGTGTGTAAATCGGAAAGTATCAGGATTTTTGCAAATAAGTTTTTCTTCATCTAATGAATAACAGTCTTCTAATGTATCAATAGTAACATAAATGTTTCTATTTTCTGAAAGAACAAGATATTTGACAGATGGAAGAATAAAGGTAAGTCTCTTTAATGTTGGATGAATTATAGGAAGAGATATTAGTTTAAAAAGAGAATAAGGAGTATTACTAACCAAAGGTATACTAACCGTAATTAAAATCTTGTTATCAAAATATATATATTTAAGTAAAATGATATCGAAATATTTATGAGCATAATCGATAGTCAATGGAAATGGATAAGTCGATGTACTAGGTAAATGCGTTACCGTTTTAGATAATTCTTGAATTAGTTGCTCAGGTGTTATAACAGAAGGATGAAGGTTATTATTTCTTGCAAATAGAATAACGTTTATTAAAGTAGAATATTCTTGTTGTAATTCTGTTATAAAGAAAGTTAGTAAGGTAAAATGTTCTTCAATTTTTTGTTTTAAATCTAAATTAAAATATTTATTATTCATTTTATCTGTGTAATTGGTAATTGATTCAAAATTTTTATCAAAAATCACTTTGTTTCGGTCTAGATTTGTAATAGAGTTATTAAAATTTGCAATCGTGGCTTTTACTACATGAATTTGTTGTTTTAGTAAATCAAGAAGATGATTTTCGTTACTTTCAGCTTTGTTAATAGCATTATTGAAATTTTCAGCATCATCACTGTCTAAGGTACCGAATAAGGTCCTGAAAACAGATCCAATTGCATTAAATAGAGCGCGTTTTGGTCTAAAATGTTCATGCAGAATTATGTTTTTTAAAGTTTGTTCATCTTGAAAGAGTCTAGGTATGATTTGTCCTAAGAGTTTTAGTGAAGTATCGCATAATCGTAATTCAATAAGAACTGGTTTGTTTTGACACAGTCTTAATGTTTTTTGATAGGTGAGATCTACAAAATTTAATTTGTCTGTAAAAGGTTGTAAAGGAATATGACTTAATATGTTCCAATGAGTTTCAATAAATTGAACATTTTTTATGTGTTCGTAATAGATTCCAGGTGATTTGTTGATAGGAGTATTGGTATATTTCTTGTGAATTTGTTCACTATTTGTCAGCCATATTATTGCATACCTGAAACAAAAGCATGTTTCAATCTATTCATGTGAACTTTTATTGGTTTTTTATTTACTAAAATTGTGCAATTGACAGGAGAATTTATCTCTAGAATTTTATAAGGTCCATTATAATTTTGTGTAAGTTTTTTGGTTTGACCCTTCTTTGTTTGCTCATTTTGGAGATATACTAATTGTCCTTCTAAGAAAACGGTGTCATTAATCTTTTGGTCATAATATTTTTTACTGACTACTTTAGATTCTAATAGATTCGTTTTTGCTAACTCATGAGATTTTCTAAGCTTAAGTGTTAAATTATCTAAATAATCTTCATATGTATATTTGAGTTCTACTGGTCGTATTATACTGCTAGGTAGATTAGGTGTATATCCAAATATTAGTTCATATGGTGTGAATTTGGTTGAAGTATGATTAGTTGTATTATATGAAAACATAGCAAAATCTAGCCATTCGTCCCAATCGGATTGATCAGCTTTAATATAATGTTTAAGGTAGTCTGCTAAAGTAGCGTGACTCCTTTCTAATGCAGCATTTGATTCTGGATGATAAGCAGTACAATTTATATGTCTGATTTTAAAAAGCTTGGCGATTTGAGAAAATAATTTGGAAGTAAAATCTCGGCCTTGATCAGTAACTATTATATCGGGTTTTCCAAACTTGCAAATAAATCCACGAACCAGATTTTCAGCGATAGTCTTGGTTTCATGATTCGGAATTGCATAAGCTTGAGAAAATTTTGTTAAGTCATCTTGTAATGTTAATATGAACTTATTACCTGACTCGGTTAAAGGTAAAGGACCTACTATATCTAAAAATATTTTTTCTAATGGATTTGAGCTTGTTGTTGTTATCTCCATGGGCTTTACGAATTTTTTTCTAACGAGTTTATTTTTCTGACAAGATTCACAGGTTTTTATAAAGTTTTTAATATCATTTTTCATATTATTCCATTTGAAATGTTTTTTTATACGATTGTATGTCCGATGAAAACCAGAGTGTCCAGCCGTAGGACTAGTGTGATTCTCTTGTAATATTGTAGTTATTTCCTCAGGTTCAGGATTTGTTAGTATATCATGATAAATGATAATAGATATATCAGTTTTTCTAAAAATAAATCTAATCATAGATCTAATTTTTCCCCAACTTAATTTATCGTAGCTAAAAGTTATTCTGGGTAGGCAAATTTTTAATATTTTATCGTTTAATAACCAGTCTCTTAATTTTATTAGGGAATTAAATATATCTTCATAAGAGGTATTGTCCCAATAATTATTTTTTATAAATATGTAATAAAAGTTTTTATTTTGATCAGAAATATATATAATGTCATTTAGTCTTGGATTTTTGGCTTTCAATTTTTCTATATGACTGAATTGTTTATTTATTTGTTTCTGAACGATCTCATTAAAATTTAAATCTACGGAAACAAACAATGCTAAATTTTGTGAAAATGATGTAATCTTTTCATTTGTTTCTTTTATATTATCATTTGTTATTAATATAGTTTCGGATTTAGATAAGAACTGTGAATAAGTGTCA
Source organism: Diabrotica undecimpunctata (assembly GCF_040954645.1). NCBI lineage: Eukaryota > Metazoa > Arthropoda > Insecta > Coleoptera > Chrysomelidae > Diabrotica > Diabrotica undecimpunctata. Next base: position 48,248,986 of record NC_092810.1, on the reverse strand, counting down.
TTATTTTCTTTACTCATTTTGTTTATTTGTAAGGTGATTGTTGCCGGGTTTTTGTTTTCTTCGCAAATATTTGTTTCAGATATGGTTAAAGGAGGACGACTTAAACAATCAGCATTTTGATTTAATTTACCTGGTTTATAAATAATTTCATAGCTATATTCTTCTAATGCTAATCTCCACCTAACGAGTCTTGATCCGGGATCTTTTACATTAAATAGCCATGTGAGTGGTTTATGATCCGTATAAATGAAAAATTTATTTCCGTACAAATATGGTCTAAAGTGTTTAACACTCCATACAATTGCAAGTAATTCTTTTTCTGTTGTGCTATAGTTTGATTCCGCTTTGTTCAAGGTACGACTAGCATAAGCAATAGGTAAATCATCTGGTACTTTACCTTGAGAAAGTATGGACCCTATTGCATAATTACTAGCATCCGTTGTTAAGACAAAGGGTTTGGTAAAATCTGGATACTGAAGTATTGGTTCTGAACAAAGTATTGATTTCAGGTTCTCAAATGACTGTTGTTGAATGCTTGTCCAATTAAATTCAACATTTTTCCTCAGCAGTTTTGTTAAAGGTTGTGTTAAAGCACTGAAATTTTTTATAAAGCGTCTATAATAACCAGTGAGACCCAAAAAGCTCTTAATATCTTTTTGTGTTCTGGGTATAGGAAAATCTGTAACAGCACATACCTTTTTTTCGTCCGGTTTGACACCAAATTCAGTTATTAAATGTCCTAAATACATTACTTCGCGACGAAAAAATTCGCACTTATCTGGTTGTATTTTTAAGTTGAATGTAGACAATTTTTCGAATACTTCTTTTAATCTTTTATTATGATTTTCTAATGTATCGGCATGAATGACTATATCGTCGAGATAGACAAAACATCTGTAATTTTGTATTCCTGAGAGGACAGTATTCATTAGCCTTTGAAAAATACTGGGAGCATTTTTTAATCCAAATGGCATTCGTGAATATTGATAATGTCCAGACGGAGTTGAGAAAGCAGTCTTTGGAGAATCCTCAGGATCCATTTTGATCTGGTGAAATCCTGATGTTAAATCTATTGTTGAAAAATATTTTGAATGACCCAATTGGTCTAATATATCGACTATATTCGGAAGTGGAAATGAATCTCCTATAGTAATATCATTTAGTCGTCGATAGTCTATAACAATTCGCCATTTCTTCTTTGCTGAAGCATCGGCCTTTTTTGGCACAACCCAAAGGGGCGAATTCCATGGCGAAGTTGATTCTTCGATAATACCTTGATCTAGCATACCTTTTATTTGAGTTTCGACTTCATGTTTGTGTACTTCAGGATACCTGTATGATTTAGTGCTAATAGGTACATTAGAATTTAAAGGAATTTTGCAAGTTATGGCATTTGTACTGGTAAGTTGATCTCCTTCCAGATAAAAGATATGATTGTACTCCTTGCAAATAGAAATTAAAGATGATTTTTCTTCACTATTTAAATGATCTGTTCTCAAGGCATTTTTTAATTTAGCAATTCTGTTAGAATTCGTATTATCTTTATAAGAAGACATTTTTCGTATATTTGCATTGTTTTGTAAATTTGGAATTTTTTCTATTGCTACTTGAATATCGTTTAATTCAACATCCGTTTCAGTAGTGTTTACGATTGAGGTTAAAAAGAAATCATTTTTTACTTTAACAACACTAGGACATAAAAATACACCTTTAAAGATTTCGCGTTCGGGACATAATCCTTCGCTTAATTCATTATTTATTACTTTAATTTGAACAATTGTTTCAGTTCTTGCGGATAGAATAGTTTTATTACTTCTTGAGTTAGAATTAGAGTTTTGATTTAGTATAAGATCGTCTGAACAGGATTTTTCTTCTGAACAGGATTTTGATTTATGATTTCGTGAAGAGTTACAAGTTTTATTTGTGCATATCTCAGTGGATTTTACACATTTTGGACTTGAATTTTCTTTGGATTTAGAGTTAGATTTAGATTGAATTGGATTGGATAGTAGTTCTTCACTACTTAAGGTTATTTGGATATCATTGGTTTCTAAATAAGAATGATCCTCTATGGATTTAGCATCATAAGGAAATATTTCATCGATATTAGAACTTGTCTCGATATTTTGATCTCTCAGAAATTCGTCATTGTCATTGTTTAATGGAGATTTTATATATTCGATTGAAATAGAACAATTTTTAAAGTTTAATTTATTTTCTTTATAATCAATTTGGCATTTATTTATTTCAAAAAAATCGCTACCTAATATACCGTCGAAATGAAGAGGAAAATCGTCTTCTACGACATAGAAAACATGAGTTTGGACAAAATCTTTTATCTTGAAATTTACGTTACAACTACATATAGTTTTATTTGGATTTAAGACATTTTTATCAATGCCTCGTAGAGTAATAGACTTAGAATAAATTTTTGGAATGTTTAGTATTTTTGAATATTTAATTAAAGAAATATCTGCGCCTGTATCGATTAGAAACTTGCAAGAGGATGGATTAGAATTATTTACTAAGGGTAAATCTACATAGGAAGTGACTGAGAAGTTGATGGTTGTGATACGGCCTGAACTGAACGAACTCCTCGAGAATCGACCGTTGGTTGTCGAGGATTCTGGAAGTTTAAAGAATTTGTTGGATTTTTGTTTTTATTGTTAAATTCGCGTTTTCTACATTCTTCTATAACGTGACCTGGTTTTTTGCAGTATCTGCAAAAACGTTGGGAAGTGTTGGTATTTTCTTTTCTTAAGTTTGGAGGAAAATCAGAATTGGAATTTGAATTTGAAGGTTTATAATTTTGATTTTGAGAATTTGACCTTTGAAGATTTGAATTAGGATATTTTGGGTTTTGAAAACTAGAATTTTGAAGATGTCTAACATTTCTATCTGAATTGTTTTTATATCGACAGTTATTTGAGGAATGGTTATTTCGTTTGCAAATATTACAGAATGGTCTGAAAATTTCTTGTCTTGATAACTGTTCTTGTTCTTCGGCAATTGCTATAGCAACAGCTCTTTCTAAGGAATCTGGATTTCGGGCTTTGATTAAAATAGAGAGGTCTTTGTTTAATCCTCTAATAAAGACATTTAGTGCTTGAGTTTTTAAGAGTTTAGTACATGCATTTCTTGCATCTGGAGATAAGTCTGGATCAAGTGTATTTATTAATTTTATATAGCAATTTTCAACTTTATTTGCAAATGACATTACATTTTCACTGGGCATCTGACGTAAGGAATGTAATTCCAATTGCCACTGACCTTCAGTTCGGCGTTCAGAATAAGCATCTAATAAGAAGTCTTTTAAATCTTTCCATTCGTCAAATGTTCTGTTTCTAGTTATGGCCCTAGCTTTATCGGTTAATTTAGTTTCTATAATGGCTAATAAGATGGGTTTGGATTGCGGATTTACTAAATTGTATGCTTTATCACAATTGTCTATGAATTCGTATAATTTTGATTTTGTACCATCAAATCGAATGAGAAGTTTTTCAGCTATTTCAATTGATACTGACATTTTATTTGAATTAGAAGTAGAAGAATTTGAAAGAGAATTTGAGTCGGGAGAAGGTATTTGTTCGTCAAATAAGTTACTTATATCAGGATATAAAGTAGACATACGTTTACAAGATTTTTAAAATATGAGACAGAATTTAAGATAGAATGTACTTACAAGTAGAATATTGTTGTTGGTCGCATAGTCTATTATTCCACGGGTTCACCTCTACTTCCGATGGAACTACAATTGGGTTATGACTGGAACTGGATTTCGAACTGGATGTACTGGACCCCAATGTAATTAGTTGTAGTGGCGATTTTTCCACACTGACAGTTTTTTTTTTGAATGATTCCTCGAAGGAAACAAGTCAATTCAAAAATTCCTCAGCTCTCCTTCTATCAGCAATCAGAGGAACTCTGCTACTAATATCCCACGTTCTGACACCAAATTTTGTTATGGAATACTATGCGTTTATTTCTTCTCCGGACTAACTCTTTGTTTTGGAATTAAACAGAATATATTGACATGTATAAATTTATTATATTAGAGGATGAAAATTACACTCTGCTTGTTATTTCTTAAAACTATGAATATATAAGTTCTGTTATCTACAATTATTTAACGATGTTTCTGGATGGATTTGAGTACAAGAGATTGGACTCAAATATTAATATTAAAATAGCAAATACGGATAGCTTATCGAACAAAGAAATAAGAGAAATAAATTATTATTATTCCATAGATACGAAGTATTAGGTGAATAAACTAGCGAAACTTATTTATTCTAAATAGGAAAATATTTATGAAGAGTATTGATTCTGATTTCTAACAGCAAATAATTATTAGTGATTATACATGAGAACTTTTCATAATTGTAAATAACATATACCAGGTGACTAAAAACTATATAGAAATACATAGATACTTTAATTATCTTACATGTGAGTAGGTAGGTACATTACAATGAGTAAAAACTAGGAAAAAACCTCATGATACTATCCCGACATGGAAAGTATTTGGTCTTATGTATATTTAGTTTACTCTCAATAAACACCAAACTCTGATATATTTTACACTACAACTGATGGTAAATTGGAGGTACGTAGTTAAGTAACTGTTGAAGATTTGAATATTTAGCTTGCTCCATGAGAGAAACATGGAACAATGCAGTAACAATTTTACTACACAAGAAAGAAGACTAGAGAAAAAGTTAGATTTCTACCAGCTCCGAGAACAAGTGGCTTCCGCTCAAAATTCGGAACAAACGATCACCTACAAACAGTAAAACCTTAATAGAAAAGTCGCTAGAATATAACAGACCACTGGTACTACTCTTCGTAGACTTTTACAAAGCCTTCGACACTGTGGAATTAGACAGCATTATAACTGCTCTAAACAATAGTAGAATAGATTACCGGCTCAAAAAGCTAGTACAAACATTATACCAAAACGCCACAATGCGTGTAAAACTACATGATAGCACCAGAGAAATTCATATCGAGAGGTGTGAGACAGGGTGACACTCTCTCACCTAGATTATTTATAACGATCCTCGAATACGCCTTTAAAATGCTAAAGTGGGAAAATAGAAGAATAAAAATAGATGAGAAATGCTCAATCATCTGCGTTTTGTCGACGACATAGTACTTATTACCGAAGATCTGGGTGAAGCACAACGAATGGTATAAGAATTAGAAAACGTATCTTTAACAATAGATCTAAAAATGAACATCAGTAAGACCAAATATATGACAAAGTTAGTTCCCAGCGAACACTTAATCATCCAAAATCAAGTGGTAGAATTGACAGAAAAGTACATATATCTTGGTCATTTTCAACGACGAATAACACTTGCTTGGGCGGCGTATGGTTTACTAAAAGACATCTTTAAGAGCAACATACCGATAGCTATGAAACGGAAGACATTTGACCAATGCATTTTTTCTATTATGACATAAGGAGCAGAAACTCTCACGCTTTCAAAAATAACAGCACTAAAAATGCGAATGGCACAAAGGCGCATGGAAAGATCAATTCTCGGCGTGACAAAAAAAGACAAAATAAGGAATCAAGACTTAAGTAAAAGAACAGGTATCAGTGATGTCGTCGAACGTATAGCCAAGCTGAAATGGAATTGGGCAGGTCACATAGCGAGACTGAAAGACACAAGATGGACCAGAAAACTAATTGACTGGAGCCCAAGAGAAGACAAACGCAGCAGAGGACGACTACTAACACGTTGGATGGACGACATTAGACGAATATCATAGAAATGGCAATAAGAAGCAAGGAACCGTGAAGAGTGTCGAAAAATGGGAGAGACCTATGTCCAGCAGTGGACAGAAGAGGTTGCATGATGATGATGATTAATGAGAGGTCTTTTGTCAATCGATCATCATCATCATTCAATCTTCGCTTATCCACTGCTGGACATAGATCTCCCTCATAATTTTCCATCTATTTCGATCTTGTGCCTCTTGCATCCAATTCCTATGACAACGTTTTAGATCGTCAGTCCAACGTGTTGGTGGACGACCTCTACTTCCGTAGGCATCATCTCTTGGTCTCCATTCCAGTATCCGCTTTGTCCATCTATTGTCTGTCATTCGAGCCACGTGACCTGCCCAGTTCCATTTTAGTGTTGCTACTCTCTCTACTGCATCAGCCACTCCTGTTCTTTGTCGTAGCTGGCGATTTGGGATCTTGTCTCGTAGTGAAACGCCCAACATAGCACGCTCCATCGCCCTTTGACACACACGGATCTTTTGAACTGTTCTCCTTGTCATGGTCAACGTTTCGGCACCGTAAGTTAACACTGGCAAAACACACTGATTAAACGTTTTTCTTTTAAGGCATATTGGTATATCAGACGATTTGAAAATATGGTTCAGCTTGCCGAAGGCTGCCTGATCGATACTGGCAAGAGATTTGGCAGAAGAGCAGAGTTTTTACCAGCTCGAGTGGGTTTCATAGATAACTCACTAAACTCTTCTCTGCTACCTCCAGCTGTTTTCTTGTAAAACAGGGTTAAAGGTTTGTCCTGTTGAAAATGTAACCACTGCATACTCTTTATTCCACTTATGCTCTTCTTGAAGTATGGCACAAGTGTTTGAAAGTCTAAAAAATCGTCATTTTCCATCTGTACTGTAACGAACTTTCTACTTGTAGAAGTTACCAGCTCCATTCAATGTTGAGGTATATACAGATCCTTTTTGGTTCGTTTCTTTTTTAACTCGATTAAACCAAAGTCTTGGTCACACTCATTATAAGAATGGCCACTTATAAAAAAGCGATGATCTACTGTTTGAATATGAGTATTTCTGACAATGTATAGCTAAAATTTGACTGTCAGATGACTCTTATTTTGGCCACCACAATTGTCGCTAAATGTAGTTATGTATTTTATAGATTGGGGAAGGCTTTTGATATATTTTAGTAGACAAGATGATATTTCCTGACATCCATGTGACGCCTGACCTTCGTGCCACATAAAGAAATAGGTCGTTCCAGACTGTAGGTTATGGACCCCTAAGTTATAGGTCCATAGTTGCCTTAAATAATATGCTTTAGAAGTTGACACATTAGGAGTTGGCATAGTTTTTTGCAAGTCGAATATGATGGCAACTTTGCTAGCATCCTTCAGATCATGACACTCACGTTTTGCTATTCTTACGGCTTCCACCTTACGCAAGTGAATCTCTTTTTATATCTGAGCTAAAGCTTTTTCTTCTGCCGAACCGTGATTTATTTTTATCTGAAATTTGTCACATTTGTCACAAGTGTCTGTACTTGGGCTTTTGAAACTAAGGTTGAACTGAGTATTAAAAATATTTCTGTAAAAGCTTTCCTTGACAGGTTCTTCCTGTTTTTCCTCATTACAGAAATCACAATAAAGTTTGTACATTATTTTTAAATTACACTCATGAGGAAGATACCTCCTATTCGGAGTCTTATTTCTAGTGTAGTGGCTTGTGTACCTGGGGAACTTATTAATAAGCTCTAAGCTCTTTTATGATTTCACTTGCCCTTTCAGAAATTTTGTTCGGGGGTGATTTCTTTCCTGTTTTGTCCATGCCTGCCATGCCTGAGGAGGCTTTTTTTTACTTTCAACTACATTTTGTAAACGTTTATTGGAGGCATCAAGAGTTTTCATTATAAACTCTTTACATACTCTAAAACCTCTTAGATAATAAACACATGATACCTCTTTGTTGCCAACTGCAATTAGATTTTTTCTTTTTATAAGCTCAGTCTGTATGGATCCATTTAAAAAAGCTGTTTGGAGATTCCAGTTACCCAATGCCCAATACTCTATAAAAATTGAAAGTCTTTGTTCTTGTGAAGTATTATTGGTACATTTATACTTACAATGATGATTTTCAAGTTCTTGTAACATTTTAGCTTCATGAATATTGTGTTTTTGGTCCATGTAAGCTTCACCTGAATTTCTTGCTATTTTCATCCTGTTTCTTTTTCACTTATTTGGCTTCCGAATCCTTATTTTGCCAGTCTGATTTGGTGGTGGAAACGCATTAGCAGGTAAATCCTCTATCACTGGCTCTGCATTCCCATTTTCGTCTTCCGAGTCATCTGCTGCATCTGCAAAAATCATAAACATTACATTCATTGTTATTTTAAAATGTTTCAATATAATTTGCATTTAAATAACCCAGATGCAAATTTACTTAAATAACTATTGCGACGCATATTTTACAGTATTTGTATTTCAATAGCAAATGTACAATTTTTATTTGCGAAGCTAAGTAAAACATTTACAGGTGCTCACTTTTTTTTGTATTTATTTTAATGTGACACTTCGATAATAAATACGGGAATCTATTTTTACCTGAATTATCACTGCTGCTATCAGCTTCATCAGTCACATACTCTGAGTCAGTATCGGAGTCATAGCCTTCACAAAGTGGTTCGTCATCTGAAAAAAAAATGCAAAAATTATTTATGAACACAAATTATGCTTATTTGACCATATCACAGATAGTTTAACTTTTAAACCAATGTTGATGATTTATAATTTAGGCTGGTGTTTACTATCTTTTGTCTAGCTAGACCTAGAGAGTTAAAACTAAATGAATGATAGTAATTTTTTATAATAGAAAGTACAGTAAAAGCTATGAATAAAATAATTTAGAAGGATTTTATAATATGCTTGGCTTATTGCCAACTATTTAAACAGTTGGAGCAAACTGTATTTTTTAACTTACCTTCAGTTTTTAGGTTAGGTACATCCATCTCCTTCAAATCTTCAAAGAAACAGAACGAACTCTTCTTAAAAATACTGTAGTTTATAATAACATAAAACACTACTGTTTACAATAAGTATTACTTTAACAACAAAGTAATATTGCTTTATAGGAGCACCACTACCTATCCAAAATGATACCAAACTCAACTAACAGTCTAACCAGAGAACGTTCGTAGTTCTCTAGTCTGACACAGTGGAACAGGGGCACAAGCGCACTTTTCTCTTCCAAGCCCTACTCTTAGTTGGCTTGGATGTTAAGTAACTTTACTACCCCTTTACTTCTAGGGTCCTCAATTGTAATGTCATAAAATTAAAAAAAATAAAATTAAAAAAAATTTAAGGAAAAACAGAACACATTCAAAAGACAAAACAGGCATTTAATTTAAAAAAGGGACAGCACGTATGAAGGAGGAACTGGCAAACAGGAATAGTTTTTTGTTGTCTAATAAATTTTGGGAGGTGATTGACATAATTAAGTAGTTGTAGGTTATACTATGACAGTTCTTCTCTTTTATTAGTATTTTAAATAAGGTCAGCCAACTATATGATGTAAAGTAAATATAAATGACTTTGATATAGTGAGTAAATATTTAAATAGATATTGTAATCTAATTTAAAAATAATATTGGCACACTTTTTAAAAAGACTAAATGAATTTAATGTAACAATTAAAGGATTGTATCAGACACTAAACAGATCAAATTTACAATTTCAAAGTGATAAGCCAACATTTGGTAATGAAATAATAAACAAAATAAATATTAAATACAATAATGGAAAAACAATTGTCAGTATGTATGAACTATATGTAATGGTATATGTAAAAAATTTTAAATTTAAATATTTTATTGTAAAAAAAGAGAGAGTTTGAGCCTTGTAGGTTATTATATTTTCAGCATTTAGTTTACCATGTACCGTTGACCCGAAGATGCATAGAAAATTATAGTATGCGAAACCGGTCGTTTGGTGGTAGAATAAATTGATTGTAAGTTTGATTGATTGATTGATTGATTCTTATTTATTTTTATCTATTTATTAAGTGTGAAATTGACTATAGGGTAACTCAGGATGATGTTGACAGTTTATTATCATTTCTGCAGCGAGTACGTTGTGAAAACCAGCCCTGTTCTAAATACCGTAAGTAATTTGTGCAAAACTGTTTTCAGAGCTCAATAATTTTTATACAATGCATGCATTAGTAGACGTTGCTTTAGAAAGCTTAGTCCACGAGGATCTTAGACTGTTTATATACAACGTAATCTAGAAATTGTTGCCTTTAACATTGTGAACTTCTTACTGTGCTATTCACCATTTCACCCATGGTAAATGTGAAAAATGGTTAACTCGGGCAAGGGCGACATGGTGAAGGCCTTTTTCAACGTTTATAACAGTATCGTCGGATATAGCTTAGTGATGTATTTGACTGCAGATCGAGAGATCCCCGGTTCAAAATCGGAGTTCAAACTTCACCTCAACCAGGTTGTGCGCACTGGCAGAAAACCACGAATTCCTCAGAAAAACCAACATCAGAAGTAGATAAAGATCAGGAACATAAACGTAGACAAACTTCATTACCACTGAGCTGTGAGGAAAATCCACTGAATATCATGTATTCTTTATCAGAAGCACCAGACCTGACTTTAACATTGGCAACAGAAAAATGTCAAACAACCCCTGGGAAACTACTCCTGCATCATATTTCGCCGATACCTATCCTAGATAAAATTACACTTGCAAGGAGGAATTCTAGAGCTCTAACTGTGCTTTTGAATTCTCCAGAAAACATCGACAACCTACGAAACAAAAAACAAACAAAACAATTAAGTCAGTAAATAGTTGACCAAATGCTAAAAGGAAGATCAAAGAAAAAACAGTAACCAAAGAGACTACAAAAAATACCAAAACGAGCAACCTAAGAAACAAAAAGCGTGTTCCAGTGACTCCGAATCCGACTCACCGCTGGATATCCCCTTGCAAGGCTATGATGACGACGTGGACGATAATGATTGTTGTGTAGGGTGTGTTGAGCTATACAGTTACACTAAAAAGAACGTGGATTGGATTGAATGTATAAGCTGCTAACTTTGGCTGCACCAAGACTGTTCAAAATATGAATCCATGTGTGATTTATGTGGTAAAAATCAGAAGAAGTAAGTTCACAATTTCACCCCAAAGTGCCTTCGCCAATTTACCTTATACATGGGTTAAATGGTGAATTTAACGAAACTAAATATTGCTTTTTTTTTTTTCAAATATTTGTAATGTCTTAAATAGGCTCTTTGGGGCCTAGTGGTTCCATGAAGATACCACAAATAAAATAATTTTTGTTAACGACCTAGAAGTGATTGCTTGGAACCACACTGTCGGAATGCATTTCTGTGTATATCCCCACTTCATACAAATCTTGCCGCCGTAATATTTTATTGTTCAGACACACTAATCGACAGTTGTTTTGTATAAGTCACGAGTGTTGTGAAGTAAAGAACGACAAACAATATATTTTATTTGAAATCAGCAGTTTATTCGGTAAGTTTTTTGTTCTTTCTATTTGTTATGCGGTTCTTTTGTGATATTTGATAATTTGGTGTTTGTGAAACTTAGCATAAATTTACTATTTGAAAATAAAATGTGTGGTTCTCCTATGGAACCACCAGGTCAGTGGGATATGAATACATCTCTGTTTTTGTTTTACTTAAGGTGTTGGTCATGGACATTAGCAAGTTGGCCTCAGACGAGACATATGCTTTGATTGACGAAATACCATCAGATTTATAGTCTGTCACTTCAGGGGCTCCATCTGAGGATGAATTAGATGAGTTTGAGGATGACGAGTTTCAAGTTATATCAAATAATAGCGACAGTGAGAATGATGAGGATGCTGACATTGAGGCAGCTCCAAATCAAAAATTCAAATGGACGAGTAATGCAAAGTTTTTTACTACAACTGCACCCTTTACCGAAAGTTTTGGAGAAAGCATACCTGAGCAAATTGAAAGTCCTATAGATACGTTTTTATGTCTATTTCCGAATGAATTAATTGAAACCATGGTTTTTCAAACAAATCTGTATGCAACACAGCAATTTGGTGAACGTATTATTCCCACGAATGTTGCCGAAATGAAGTGTTTCCTTGGAATAAATTTGATGATGGGACTTACGAAGAAGCCTAGTTATAAAGACTATTGGTCATCTAAATTTCAAGTAAGGGATCACTTTATATCATCGGTCATGTCCAGGGATCGATTTTCATGGATGTTGGGAAATTTGCATATGAACGATAATACAGTACAACCCCAGAAAAGTGACGAGGGCTATGATAAACTATACAAGTTACGACCAATCATTGACAGGCTAACACATACTTTTGCAAACTGCTATAAATCTGGTGAAAATCAAAGTATCGATGAATCGATGGTCAAATATAAAGGGAGAATAGGTTTTCGTCAATATATGCCTCTCAAGCCAATAAAAAGGGGGTATAAAATTTGGATACGAGCAGATAGTTCTGGGTTTGTATCGCAGTTCCAGATTTATACTGGAAAAGTTGGCTCTGGCGAAGAAGGTTTAGGTTCCAGAGTAGTAAAAGATTTAACCCGTCTACTTGTAGGCAAGCATCATAAAATATATTTTGATAATTTTTTTAATTCTATTCAGTTAGCCAATGACCTTTTGAAAGATGGCATTTACTCATGTGGAACTATGAGAAAGAAACGTAAGAATTAGCCAACAAATTTAGTCAACGATAAAACAAAAATGGCAAGAGGAACTTCAGAATGGAGGATCACTGAAGAAGGTCTAGTATATCTAAAGTGGATGGACAGCAAGCCAGTTCTATTTCTCAGTAACTTCCACAACCCAAATGATATCCATACTGTTTCCAGAAAAAACAAAGATGGTACCTCTCAAGACATTGCTTGTCTTCAAATAGTCAAAGACTATAACAAGCATATGGGGTATGTCGACCAGTCAGATATGTATATTTCTTTATACAAAATAAATCGCAAGTCTAAGAAATGGTGGCATAGGTTGTTTTGGGATTTTCTGGATCTATCTGTAGTAAATAGTTATATTTTATATAGAGACCGGGCAGAAAACGTAACAAGTGTTTCTCTGAAAGACTTTAGATTGGCTGTAGCGTTGGGATTAATTGGAGCACAACCAGATCCAGATAAAAAGGGTAGAAGGAGTTTTCAAGGTGTACCAAATAAATTTAAGACTATAAATCCCCCTAAAATAAAATATGATAAATGTGCCCATCTTCCAATCCACGTAAATAAGGTTCGTTGTCCCCATTGCAGTACGCGTGCGCACCCACATCGTTCTAGGTGGCATTGTTCTACATGTCGTGTTGGACTCTGTTTAAGTGAAAAAAACAATTGTTTTTATAAATTTCACCAAAAGAATTGATTTGGTCTAGTTTCCTAGTGGTCACTTTATGGAACCACATGTTTTTGAAAAAACTAAATAAAAATAAATTTTTTTTCTATAAAAATATCTCTTATTATGTGTACCGGTTCATAAATCAACCAAAAAAATCAGTATTAAGAAGAAAAAATTAACTCCGGCCACAAAGGGTTAAATAAACTATGACACTGTTAAGTTGTTGCCAATATGTTTTATGAGAGAAGTGTATTTTTATTTCGTTTAAATAAACAATTTCTTGTCTTCTAGACGGCTTAACTTTTTTGTTCACCATATCACCCTGATTTACCCTAAATATAATATTAGAAACAGCAGTACTTCATACCATCACCCTAGAAAATGAAGTCTTGTTTCCTCTAGATCATAATCTAGGTCACAAAGAAGACCATTTAATTAAGACCATAGAAAGGAAACAAAGACAATTTCCCTTAATTTCAAAAAAGTTTAGACAATGCTAGACATTAGTGTGAATTATGTATTAGACAACATTTTGCAGAACTAGATTCACAATTTTCAAAAAAGTATTTTCTAATAAATCAATTGTTTTGTTTCTGAGTACCTGCTTCTGTTAGTGTATAGTTTAAATTTACTTGTTTTAAATAAATGGCATTAAAACACAAAACTTTTTGTACAGTATATTTATTATAAATTTTCTTGGGCATTTTTTTTAATTATAATTAAACTTTTAATATTTTTAACATTTCTTGTTTCTTAGTTTGTTTATGATTTGCCTTACTTTCTCTTTTTTGTCCTCTTATCAATCATTCTCTTCATTTAAAACTTCCAGTTTTTTTTAATATTTTTTTTTGGTTTCTATAATTGATTTATATTTGGATACTTTCCAAATAAGTAAAAGTTCCTCTTTTTTTAAAGAACGACTTCCTTTTGATAAAGACATAATAACAATTAACAATTTTACACAGAAATTACCATAACAAGAAATAAGCTTATTTCGACAAAAATAAAGTAGCATTGATAAAAATATAATTATCAACGTACTAATTTAAACACCAAAGTTTACTTTTAATAATGAAAAGAGTTGTAGGTATTACGAAACCGGATGTGACACTAAAAGATACTGTAATCTAAAGTGAATCTAAGCGTTGATTGAATATTCGATTCGAATATTCAATCAACGATAAAAGTTAAGGTTTAGTTTAGATTGTCATTATGAAGACGCTGTCAAAACAGGGCGACCAAACAAACGAACTAAACCGACCAATCACCACGCGCGGAGTTAGAATTTAACTGTGTTTAGCAAGAATTTCAAATTCCAATTTTAGTAAATGTTTTAATTTTCAACTTTACCATTTACATTTACAAATTTTAATTAATTTCAAATTTATTTAGCAAAAATTTGAACCTTCGATCTGAATAAGTGTTTTGATTTTCAAATTGATTCTTTAAAATTAAAAATATTAAAATATATATAATCAGAAGTGAACGTCACATAACATTATCTGTACTTATTATTATTTAATATGTAGGCAAATACATGTGACCATACTTGGTAGACACAATTGGAAATAGTAATTTTTTATAACTGAAAAAAATAAATATATAAAATACTGGTAGCAAACAATAACTTCAATGATCGATATCTCCGCAACTAATTGATATATCGAAAAAATTTTCAAATAAATTTTGTAGAAAATAATAAGATCAATAATATAATATAAAATAAATAATGTATAAAATAATATATAAAAATATAATATATAAAATATAAATAATATATAAAATACCTAATAAATCGGTAATGCAATTCTTATTTTCATTCAATTCCTTGTTCCTATTGTGCAATTTAATAATATTCATATCAATAAATATTCTACCGAGAAAAAGACGTTGTCACGTAAAATCTTCGCCCGTAAAACCGACTTTACAGGCAACCGATTTTTTTTTCTGAAGTAGTTTCATCCTATTTTTACTCCTATATTGTTTCATCAGCTTACTTATAATTCTTTAAACAAATAATACATACATATTAAATATTTATCTGATTTCCAGTAGGTATAGGTTTTTTCAAAAAGATTTAGAATTTAAAGTACCAGGTGTTCTTATCATAACATTATTTTTAATAATATAAATTTTTAAGACCTCCTTGTGATAGAAAATTGTTTTTATATAGATGTATCTAATGTACCAATTTTTTATTTGATTTTAATTAAAAGTAAATTGAAATATCAAATTAGACAAATTGCCCCTGATAAATATATTCAAAAAGGGTATTTACATTCACATTTCGTTACATCTTTTATGATAACAGGCTATAATCAGTGTTTAAGGGTGGCCGAACACAGAAAGAGCAAAACTGTTTTAGTTAAAAACGTTTTTGTTTGAAATGAAAACGTTTTTGTTTCCACAAGAAACATTTTGTTTTCAAGAGAAACAAAATGTTGGCATAAACCATACTGCAATCAGTTTTATTAAAGATGTCGACAGATAACGACGAAATTGCACTAGTTTTCTGGCAGTGGTTCCTCCTACAGGACGAAAAAACGCAAAATAAAAGACAATTTTGGGTGCATCCTATAAATGAGAAAAGAATCTGGCCTCAATCAGTACAATTAATTTTTCTGCGTCCACTTCCATGATACACACAATATAAACAAGCAAAATATCGCTGTTTCCACATGTGCTTCTTGTTGAGTACTCGAGCGGTTTCAAGAAGGGAATTCCAAAAACACGTTGCGCCTGCGTACATTGAAATGTATCGACACAAAACGACGATCCGGTAATCAACATCAAACAGACTGACTGAAACTAAATGAGCCTAAACATGCTTTAGACACACGACTAATCAGTGTGCGTCAGCTCATTTCATTTATATGGAAACATCAGCATCAGACTCGTTTAGCCAAAAACGTTTTTGACTAAAACAGTTTTGCTCTTTCTGTGTGCGGCCACCCTTAGTAAAATAAGAAATTTTATAAAACTTTACTTTATAATACTACAATATTAACTTAAAGTGTTTCCACAAAGTAAATCCCCTGAAGTAAAATAATATAACAGGCGGTTTTTTGGTAAATGATGAATCCGTTATCAAAAATCTACATAGAAAATAGCTTCAGAACAATATTTACGGAGACTAAGATGTAACAAACGATACTACAGTAATAACTTTAAATATAGGCATTGAAATAAGCAACTTCTACAAAGTATAACTGCTAATTATTTTGTTCTCTGAAGTAAAATAACGTAACATGCGGTTTTGACGTAAATGATGAATCCGTTATCAAAAATCTAGCTATCATAGTCAAATTTAATAAAGAATTGAGAACAAACAAAAATTTGATGAAATAAAAACAAAAAGAATTCGCTCTCGGCAGTATTCGAACCTGTGAGAACAGCAGAGTTCAGTTGATTTAAAGTTCATTCCCCAACCCTCTCGGATATCCCAGCTTGACATAGGATAGTTCACGAGTAAATATGTGTTTTTTAGTTTTGTGGGAATCAAATCGGAAGTAAAAACTTCTGGTTTCATAATTTTTCCCTAGTTCATGTAATATATTTGTCAAAATAACTGTCAAACTTAATATGAATTTTGTGGATCTTCCAGAAAAATATTAATTTTTGGCGGTTTTTTGAATATATTGTAATTGGGTAACTAATTATTAATGTTTTCGAGATTTGGTAAATTTAAATTGATTATTGGTAAATAAATAAATTTTCATTTATCTATCACTGTGAAATAAAAGTGAGTGACAATGTTTCCAACAGGGAACTGACCAGGATCAAGTAATTTTCAATACGCTACAGTGCAGTTTCCAACTATAATACAGAACGAGCCTACAAACCTAATACATTCGTATTACCACGTAAGTCAAATAAATACTTAAGTTCCACCATTGTGCTCATATCAACCAACAGTAAACCAAATGATATCAAAACGTTTTGATAATTATTATCAACAACAATATCAGGCACAGCCAATAGTTGCTCAACAAACCAACTTTTCTCATTTTACATCAAACTCTCAAGCTAGATTAAACTTAAGAAAACACAGAACGAATATGATTTCAGGCCAGATGAGGAACGTGACAACTCTTAAAATAATAAATACCCATGACAAACAATAAGATCAAAAAGAAAAAGGGTCAAACGTCAAGATTCAAAAGTCTCAAGTAGCTTTCAGCTATTTCCACAGGAAAACTCCGTAAATGATACGGATAAAAATCCACCAATCTCAAAACCACCTCCAATTTTTATATATGGCCTTAATAATTATAGCAAAATGATTGGTAATTTAAATTTAGCTCAAGCAGTAGAAGTAGAAACTTACTTTACTAAAGCCTTAACAAACAACACAATAAAAATTTTACCAAAGACATCTGAATCCTACAGAAAACTAATAAATCACGAACAAGAGGAAAGTCGTCGACCATACATACCAACCTAAAGAAGAGAAAGCATACAGAGAAGTTACTCGAGACCTACATCACTCCTTTCCGATAGATGAAATAAAATCACTGCACAACATAATACAAAAGACTGCAAGAAACCAAAAAACATGTATGCAACTTGCACTCACTGCAACGGAGACCATCCTTCTAATTACAGAGGATGTTCTGTTTATCGTGAACTAATGTCAGATACAATAACAAATTAAAACAAATCACCACTCAAAATCCTTTCAACAGTCCCAATGTAAATATACCTACCCAATATCATGCTCATAAGTTCAACAGAACCAGTTATAGAGATGCTGCCATTGGAAACATAAATGCAGATAACAAAAATAACAACAATGAATTAACAAAAAAAATTTTTTTTTTATTTTTAGTAAAGGGTATAAATAAAATACAAAAACGGGTTATATCACAAATACAGAACGTTTTCAGAATGTAAATTCCATCATCAGTGTAACCTGAAAATAATTAACCACTTTAATTAAAAAGAACGTAAGATTTAAAATGTTGACTAAGGTTATGCAAAATGTGGTTAATACTTACAAAGTGTACATGCTATGAGCCACTAAAATATATGGGTGAAAACCCTTTAAATGTTATAAATTTACAAATATGTTACATTATATGTTATTAAAAATTAGGATGTTTAAGTTACCGTTGGAATTGGTAACATGGCAACGTATGGCTCTTCATGGGTTACTTTGTCCTGAGACAAAGTGTCTTCGTGGACCTGTTGATAACAACTGATAAAAATGACAATATTGACATGTTAGGACAGAGGTCGAAACAAAGCAGTCAGTGCAACTTACGGTAGTTGTCTAAAATGACAGAAGCCAGCATTATTTAAAATTGAATAAATTACAATTGTAATAATATAACAGTATCAACCATCAATGTTGTAGTCTGTAATGTGAATTTGTCCTATAGTTATATTGAAAAACATTGAAAAAATTGTTTTATAAATTAATTTAGGTAAACTTGAGTACATAAAATTTTGTAGGTATCGATAGGCAACCAACTGTACATGTATCACAAAAATTTTTTTTTTTTTTTGATACATGGTATACAGCCAGCTACAGGAACTTAGTTTCCTAGTAAATGAATTAACAGATAAACTATCAAATTTCCTAAACGAACACAAAAATATGTTCTCTTAACTATTAAATCAAAATAGAATTATTTTAACCATCTTAATTACAGTCATTAACAAAATAACAAAATAGCTTTCAAGTCAGTACGAATTTCGTCGTGGAACGCTAATGGCATTTTAAGCCATATACTAGAGATATTAGTGTTTTTAAAAATGAATAATCTAGACATTCAATTAATATCTGAAAGATATGCCACACAAAGAACGGTTATTAAAGATACGTTACTATACTGTGTATTATGCAAACCATCCAGACGGAGGAGCACACGCAGGTTCTGCCATTATTATTAAATCAAAAATTGAACACTTTGCAGTCCATCCTTATATTACGGAAAATATCTAAGCAGCATTAATTAAAATAAAAACAAACAACTGTCTCAGTGTATGATCAGTCTACAGCCCACCTAGACATCCCATTTCAAGCGAAGAGTATCATGTTTTCATACAAATTCTTGGATCCAAATTTAGAGTAGCAGGATACTGGAATGCCAAACACGGGATTTCAGATTAGTCACGCCTAAAGGTGTGAATAAATACTTCTCAAAGGAAGAATCCACATACTGACGTACGGACTCCAACAAAATCCCAGATTTGGTACATTTTGCTGTAACAAAAGGGATAGCTAACATCCATAGTGCAATAGAGTCAAACTTTGATTTAACATCAAATCACAGCATAATAATAATAACTTTAAGAACACCCATAATATGGAGATCACCTCCACCCAAACTCACAACTAAAGAAACAAACTGAGATGTTTTCCAAAATTTTGTAAATTAAGATTATACTAAAGATTAGGATAAAAGAAAACCAAGATATAGAGAAAGCAGTAGACTATTTAACAACATTTTTACAAAGGACAGGAGGGGAAGCAACACGACAGCGCCAAGGAAGTGTGCAATAAAACCATAATATCCCCCTCCATATAAGAGAACTTGTAGCAGAACAAAGAAGAGCTCGACGCATATGCCAACAAACGAGAAATCCACTAAATAAAACCTACCTTAACAGCATAAGTTATGGACTAAATAGGGCATTACATTGAAATGTAATTTCAGAAAAAAACCACTCTTTCCAGTTTTATGTTTCGAACCTCTCACGTTAAGACTATATGAAAAGCTACAAAAAAATTTAAACGACCGACAATAACAAATTAACCTTTAAGAAAAACAGATATGACCTGGGCCAGCACAAATGCAGAAAAAACAACAGTATTTACAGAACATCTTGCAACTGTATTCGCAGCACCACATACTAATAACGACGAAGATGATGATATAAGAATGTACCTCGAAACTCCATGTCAACTATCTCTCCCTCTGACGACATTTACTCCGACAGAGGTTCGACAACAAATAAAAATGCTAAATCCTAAGAAAGCTCCTAGCTACGATTTGATAACAGGAGAATTACTTCAGAAGCTACCGAGAAAAGCAGTGTTATTATTAACAATAATGTACAATAGCATACTACGTCTTCGCTACTTTCCAATACGATGGAAATTTGCTCAAGTTACTATGATTCCGAAACCTGGTAAGCCCGCAACACAACCAAATTACTATTACATAAAATCAAGCAAGTTGTTCCCATAAACGAAATTATACCACAACAGCAAATCGAATTTGGAGGTGAACACTTAACCATTCAGCAATGCCACCGAATAGTAAATATAATTAAAACAACTCTTGAAGAAAAAAGTTTTGCACTGGAGTGTTTCTAGATATACAACAGGCATTTGATAGACATTTGATGACATAAAAGGCTTCTTTACAAACTGAAATTACACCTAACAGACCAACTACACTTTATACTAAAATCCTATCTTACTGACCGTTACTTAAAAGTCAAAATTAAAGACAGCTACTCAGATAACCAATCTGTCATACCTCAGGGTAGCGTTCTGGGCCCATTTCTGTATCTGATATTTACAGCAAAAGTTCCAACCAGCAATGATACCTTCTTAGCTACTTTTGCCGATAACACGGGAATCTGGCAGTGGATATCCACACTAATGTAGCATCACAAACTACAAAATCATTTAGAGAAATGAAATTTTATATGTTATAAGCGACTTCAATGCAAAAATTTAAGAAGGTCGACGAGGTCAAACTGTAGGTCCTTATGGTCTTGGACAAACTAACGATCGAGGGTAGTGATTGTTTGAATTTTGTAAAGATAACGACAAGGTCATTACAAACACCTGATATAAACTACCCAAGCGACGATTATATACGTGAAAAGCCCCGTTTGATAATGGCAGCTACCCTAAGGGATTGCTTGGATTCGGATCACCATCCAATTGTGGCAGATATTAAACTAAAGTTAAAACGAATCTAACGACAAAAACCAAGAGGCAATATAATTAATTTTGACGATATAAGCGTAAAAGACAACATTAAAAAAGAATTTAATAATAGAATAAAGAACATTGGAGAACAACTAGAAGTTGTTATGCACAACAAGAATATGCCCAAAAATTAAAAGAAATAAACAACTAGTTTCCTCTCTATTAGCTAACAATAACAACAAAATTATTGTAAATGAGAACGAAATAAGAAGAGAATGATATATTTATATATCAGAGTTGTTTGAATATGACAAAAATAATATTATCGAATCCTACCAAAATTGTACTGACGGCCTAGAAATTATGAAATCAGAGGTAGAATACGCTATTGAAAAATGCTAAAATTAGAAAAGTTTGCGGTCCAGATGATACACCAACTGAGTTGCTAAAGCTAATCGATAAATATATCATAAACATACTGGTAAAATTATTTAATGCAATATATAGCACTGGAGTCATTCCGCAGACTGGCTAAGTCCATCTTTGCTACAATACCCAAAAAACAAAATGCAAGAAAATGCTCGAAATATCAATTAATTAGCCTAGTGAGCCACACTTTTAGATTTTCCTATGAATACTCCACAACATAATTAAACTCAAATGCGAAAAAGATCTCCTAGATACCCAATTTGGTTATAGCAATGCTATGGGCACTAGGGAGGTACTTTTGGCGCTAAATATCCTATTATAAAAATGCCGTGATTAAAGAAAATATGTATTTGCATCCTTCGTGGACTTCGAAAAGGCATTTGATAAAGTACAGCACGTAAAATTAATCCAGATGCTATAGAAATAGATTACAAAAATATTCGTGTCACTAAAAATCTATACTGGAATCAAACTGCTATCGCAAAAATTGGAGACAATTGCACCGACGAAATCTCCATACAACGAGGAGTCAGACAAGGTTTTATTTTATCCCGAACATTGTCTACTGTTTACTCAGAGCAGCTATAAAAGCACTCAAGAGACAGATATATGGAATCAAAATCAACGGGGAACTACTTAATGTAAATAGATTCGCGAACGATACAGTAATTCTGTCAGATAATATTGAAGGTCTCCAAATTCTACTTGATTGTATTCAAGAAGTAGGAGAGGAAATGAGCATTAAAATAAACTCAAACAAAACCAAATTTAACGGACCAACTAGATCCAGAGATAGAAATAAAACTAAAAATATCAATGGCTAAATTTACTTTTATGAAAATGATATTTCTTTGCAATAATCATCTCAGTTTAGAACTAAAACAAAGAATGGTTAAGTGCTATATTTGGTCTATACTTTTATGAAGCAAAAGTGTAGACACAAAAGTATCAAGTATGAACAGAATTAAAGCATTGGAAATGTGGATTAATAGACGGATTCTGAAGATACCTTGGACAGTAAGAAAAACTAATGAGGAAGTACTAAGTAGGATCAATAAAGATAGAGAATTGCTAAAGACTCTTAAACACCGCAAAATGCCTGCACCGGAAATAGAAGGCCGTGGAGGTGTAGAAAGACAACAGATTTCTTGGTTAAAAAACGTTGGTGAATGGACTCGGATATCAAATGCAGGATAATTATTTCATGCGGCAGAAGATCGAAGAGCCTTCGCAATGGTAATCACCAACATCGGATAATTCTGAAATAGTACGTGAAGAAGACGACAAGCCAAATTCTTCTGCAATTAAGACCCTAACTCCTCGCTAATCCAGCCGCCTTCATCATAAAAACGCATATTTTTGTATTTTCTATTTTTCAAAAAGAGTTAATCCATTAAAGAAAGGACTTAGGTAGTTATCTAAAGACATCTCTTATATGTTATGATAACTTATCTGATCTGATATCAATATCTGATATGTTTCGTACGATATTTATTTACCTTATTTGAATATTTTACCATGACATTTATATGCCTATTTTGTGATATTTATATTATTTTCTTTTTTTGAATATAGATGACATAGTGAACATTTTTCTCTTTGAATTGTGTATATCCCATTTTTGTTTTGGGGGGTTGGGGTGGATTCAAACATTTAAAAACAGTGAAGCACTTTCCTTTTTAAAGAGTTGTTCCCTTCCTTAATTTTCTTTCTTTGTTGTTTATATATATTTTCTTCCTTGCGTTTATCACCTCTATTAACGGCCCCGCCCATAATCTATCCAGGCTGAGCAACGGTGCCTTCGAGCCTATTGTATACCGATGTTCTAAAATTAATTCTTTACAATCTAGATCACTATAATAGGTATGGTACAAGATTCCAGAATTCTGGATTGGGAATAAATGCAATAAACAAATTGGCTGTAATTCGAGCTATAACAGTATTTCAAAAAGAGAAACCCACAACACCACATCATTGAAATATATTAAACATCAAGGAATATATCGTTGAATATTTTTATCTGTTGCAGCACTAACGAAAATAGATAAGGACTTACAACTTAGCTCTGATATAATAATACTTCGACATCATAAATAGGTTATACACACGTCTTTTTTACTTATTCATCGAAAACCTGATTCTTATTTAGTAAATTTATTAAATTTTGAAGGTATCTACTGTATCATATAATATGTTCTCAAAATTAATGAACGTACGTGCAATTTGTTTCTTTACTACTATTTTGTGTCATTACTTGTCTTATAATAATTACATAAACAAATAACTAATAATAGACAAATGCTTATCTACTTATATCAAATACTTATCTAGTTTTCAAAATAAATACGTTTTCTTAACAAGATGTAGATTTTAAAGTATCAGGTGTTCTTATCAAAACATCACTTCTAATAAAATAAATTTTTAGGATACCTGCGATATATATTTTAGAGAAATTGTTTTTAAATAATCTTTTGGCTAAAAAACTCTTGGTGTCTCGATGTACCGACATACCAAATTTTTGATGTGATATAATATTTACTATGTTACCATTTTGTGTCACATGAGGATGTAGCTAGAGTCTCATTAAAAGATGGTATTTTGTTAAAGGTCATGGATTTCGTAAAATTGTCCAAATAAATGTAGAGATTGTGATCTTAAACCATATTTCTTGAAAAAAAAACTAGCTTCCTATTGAAAATCATTGTTTGATGGTAGGTATAAGAGTGATAATTCCCACTGAATTAAGTGAAAGTATTTTGCAATTAATTTATAAGGGTCACATAGCTATCGTTCGGTCTAAAATATTGGCCAGAGCACTAGTTTGGATATTGAGATAATGATCAATAGTTGTCAGGTATGCCAGTTAACGCAAAATAATTCTAAAAAAGCTTTAATGGCTTGGCCTAAGACTGAAAATGTATTATACATTTGAACGAATACATGTTGATTTATTTTACAAAAACCATTGTATATTTTTAATTATTGTAGACTCTAAGTCAAAGTGGGTTGATGTACATTATAAAACAGGGTACTTCAGTATTACACATCTTAGACAAGTTGAAGGTAACTTTCGCTTTGATGGGTTTACCAATTATGCTGGTGAGTGATAATGGTCCACCTTTTAATGCTACTGAATTTACAAGATTTTGTCAAAGCGAAGGAATAACCATTCTTAAAATTCCACCATATCACCCTCAGTTAAATGGGAGTGCAGAGCAACATATTCAAACAGTCAAATCTGCGTTGGAAAAATTTTCCATTCAAAAGTCTAGAGCAGCAAGTGGTAAACTTCCTATTTAATTATAGAAACACACCAAGTGCTAGTACTGGATTAAGTCCAAATGAAATTGTTTTCAAAGTTAAAACTAGAACCAGAATTACCCCCAGTAAAGTTATGTTCAATAAAAGTGGTAACTATGTAAAACCAGTTGTCTTTACTACAAGTGAAAAAGTGTTAGTGGGCAAATTAGGTCCATATGTTAAGGAAACATGGGTAAAAGGGGTTGTTGTGAGATGTGTAAGTGCAACTATATATTTTGTAAAAGTAGGTGATAAAATTCTGTATAAACTGTATATTTCTGTATAATTCTATGTGTAATGTGAATAATTTAAGAAAATTAACCAACATAAAGCTCCTCACAAGCAGGGATTTGTCTCTTCCCCTAAAACTACGTCTAGTTAAATGCTACATTTTTCCGATCTTACTGTATGGTGTGGAGGCCTGGACGCTGACGGAGACACTCACGAGAAAACTAGAAGCATTCGAAATGTGGGTATACCGACGCATTCTTCGTATATACTGGACCGAACATGTCACCAACATAGAGGTAATGCAAAGAATCGGAAAGGAGAAAGAAATCGTGAATACAATTAAACAAAGAAAGCTCGAATATCTAGGCCACATACTGAGACACGATAAGTACCGTCTACTGCAATTGATTGTCCAGGGAAAAATAGACAGTAAGCGAGGGCCAGGCAGGAAAAGACACTCGTGGCTCCAAAATCTGAGGAAGTGGTTGGGGCTCACATCGGTCGAACTATTCAGAAGCGCCGCAAACAAGATTAGAATTGCCATGTTAATAGCCAACGTTCGCAACGGACAGGGCACTTGAAGAAGAAGAAGAACCAACATAAGTGTAAACTTTGATTTAGAAAAATATACTGAGTTTGTACCAGTATCATTTGCAAATGGGGGCAATGATTTGGTTCCTATAGCTAAAATTTCAAGTCCTGATGACCAATACAAAGGAAATATAATACAGGTAAAATTTCCCATCCAAATAGAGGGAGACGATAGTAGTATCCTGTCAGAATCAGTCAGTAACGAGTTCATATTAAACTTCATATTAAACCTGGAAAGGAAATGCCACTGAAGCGTAGTTCCAGGATATGCAAAGAAACTATAAAATTAAATCTTTAGTTTCGGGTCAGAGTAAGTCCTTATATTTATTGTTTTTGTTAGTAGGGAAGGAAATGTTATATACTTGTTTATTAGTGTTAAGTTAGTTATAGCTGGGTTATCAGGGTAAAAACCCGTTAAAATTTATCTAATACAATTTGGTTTACATTATTTGGTATTATATTTTAAGATGTTAGAGTTACCAGTAGATGGCGACATGGCGACGTATGACTCCACATGAAGTTGCTGGTCCTGAGACGAAGTGTCTACGAGGACTTGATGACAGCAACTGATTTGAATAACAAAATTGACATTTTAGGTCGGAAGTTCGAACAGGGCAGTCATTGTAAGTTAATGTCTGTGTCAAAATATGACAGAAGCCATTAATATTTAAAAATTTGAATAAGTTAAAGTTAAAATAATTTAACAGTAGCAATCATCAATGTTGTAGTATTAAATTGTGAATTTGTCCTGAATTTGTGTTAAGAACCTAGAGAAAAGTGTTTTGTTGATTGATGTATGTGGAATAAATTGTAGTGAAGAATAGTGTGGGTACTGATAGGCAACCAACTATACATAGGTCCAATGAATTGGTGTGAAATCAGGATTTTAATAAAAGGCCCCTTATGTTTTGCAACATTTGGTACCTAAGAAATGCAGAATAGACATATGTGGGAAGTTGGATGCTTGAGACTTTATTGTTGATGGGTGAAATAGGAAAAATATTTTTTGAAAATGAAATACAGTGAATAGAATAAAATACTTTTGTAATGTGATGTCCATGAGGTATATAACTTATATCTTGAGCATAGAGGGCCTTATATGTTAAAAGACAACATTTGGTACCTGGTAAATATAAAAGAATTCTTAAGTTACAAGTTCATGAACATAAACAACTGATTATGTGTTATTGGATAAAGTTGGTTAGTTGTTTTATGTTAACAACTATATAAGACGATTAGAAATTGATGGTTGAAACGAAAGTTGATCAAACGTTACTCGGCTTATAACTTAAGAAGAAGAGGCCCTATCTATTGTAAAGCAACACTAGGTACATGCGAAATATAAAAGGATAAGTTATAAGTTCATGAGCTTAAAGTGGGTAGATAGAGTTAATAAACTGTTGTTGTATATTGACAAGATATGTAAGAACTGCAAAAGTAGAATGTTTGTAGGTGGCTCTGTTAAATTTAAGTAAAAAAGGGCAGAATGAGGAATTTTAAAAAGTTGTTAAAAAGAGGAAAGACTCTACAGGAGGCTGGTGTCTCCAGAGATCCCAAAACCAAATCCTGAGGAAGCTATATGGATAAGTAAAATAATATAAGGGGTGGAAAGGATGAAAAAGTGATGATCTTGTTTAAACAGATATGTGGGTGGTTTTTGTGATAGGTAGACTCAACTTACAACTTAAGGAGAAAAGGCCCTATCTGTCATAAAGCAACATTAGGTACATGAGAAATGTAAAAATAATAAGTTATAAGTTCACGAGCTTGAGGTGGGTGGAAAAAGTTGATAGACTATTGGTGTATATAGACCTGACGTGTAAGAGCTGCAAAAGTGGAATGGTTGCGATGATCTGATAAATTTAAGTGAAAAGAAAATTGAAAATTAAAAAGAAAAATGAAAAACGTGATGTTTTAAAATGTTGTGAGGGGATAAAGTTGTGAGAAGATTAATTGTATCGAAAAGAAGCATGGAAAACATTAAATATAGGGATCAGACCTGAAATTTAGGTTAAATAGAAAGGAGTGGGGAAAGATAGAGATTTTGATTTATTGAGAAGAGGTTTTGGAGAGAACTAAGGAAGATGAAAAATTGACGAACGAATAGTGATAAATGTAAATTTTATTGTAGAAGTAAATTAAGGATATGGGTTATGAGAATAATTGGCGATGGAGTGGGAGGAAGTCTCGATTGAATGGCGATTAACACAATTTGGACTTTTTTGTTTTTCTTTGATGATTTCGAGGTCTTCGTATAGGTCTAGTTTGAGAAAGTTTTTTTGGGGGATATTGTGGATAAGTGATACATCTTCTGGGATATTGAGGGTGTGGTTATGTTCTTTTAGATGTTGAGAGAAGGTGGAGTTTTCTCTTTTTGTGTGCTCTAGAGAGCGTGAAGACAATGATCTACATGTTCTTCCTATGTAGGTGGCATCACAATCTAAACATTTTAGTCTATAAACACCACTACGGTTCATATAATTGATGAGATCTTTAGAATTAGATATGTGTTGACCCAAATTATTGGGTACTTTAAAAGAAACGTGGATATTTTCAACTGAACGTTTGATGAGATTTCGAATATCTCCAGAAAGACTCTCGTGATGGTATGGAAGTGAAACATAATTGGGTTTGGTGGTAAGGTCTCTGGAGAACGCAGTCTCCTGCAGGATTTTAAGGCGTCTTCTATGGATGAGTTTATTGATGATGTTGTGATCATATCCATTATTGACTGCTATTTGTCTGCGAATGTTAAATTCTTTATTGTAGTTTGAATGTAAAAGTGGAATGTTTCGTCACACAATGAATTGGGTTCACTCCAGATTTGATTTCTTAAAGTTTTTATTTAACTTCTAAACTTCTTTTCGTTTATATTTGTTACCGTATAATATTTCTCGGTAGACTTACGTGATGAGTTTTTAAATTTTAATAACTGGATTTGATGATCACCTAAACCCTCATCCACTATATAAAGCTTAGCATCATAATTTACGACGTTAGTCACTATATAATCAATACAACTAGCTGGGTGGTACGCAACTCTCGTAACTTAAGGATTGTCACTCCCGAAGATATTAGATACAGTATATCCAGTATCCAGAAGTAAAAGAGGACTTATAACTGGATTGGAAAGTGTAATAAAATTTATTTCTGGTAATCTAGATCAAAAGAAATTTACAGTAATAAAATCTACTTCTGGTAATCTAGATCAAAAAGAAATTTGATTTTACTACAGTAAAGTAAACAAAAGCTACGAGAGAATAACCAGACTAATGACTGCATCATCCAAATTCTCCAGTTAATCATGATGCTGCCAATGCCAAAGTGTTCCTGTCACTGTCACTACAACGTTCATCCAAAAAGTATCAGATCCACACTATATAGCCGTTTTTCAAAGACTATGAAAGTATCTACCTATTGCACCACCACTGAAATAGAGGTACTCAAAGAGCCTATCTAATTGAGTTACCATCAAGGTAAGACTAACCACAGAGGAATTACCGAAACTGAAGCTTAAATAAGAAAACGCTAC
The DNA here is from genome assembly GCF_040954645.1 of Diabrotica undecimpunctata. Classification (NCBI taxonomy): domain Eukaryota; kingdom Metazoa; phylum Arthropoda; class Insecta; order Coleoptera; family Chrysomelidae; genus Diabrotica; species Diabrotica undecimpunctata. Next base: position 48,219,861 of record NC_092810.1, on the reverse strand, counting down.
TACTGGCCTACGATAAAGAAAGACATCGAAGAAGTTTTCAAGCTTTGTGATACGTACCAAGCTAACAAGTATGACAGAAATCGAATTAAGCCGTAATTTATAGTAACACCAACTCCAACTAAACTATTAGAAATCATTCATCTGTCATAAGAAATTTCCACTATCGAAAAGGAGATGACTAAATTCAGACTTTTGGATATCTTCTTCGGCCATTTCAATTTGATGGAATCCGCTGGCTAGATCTAGGATGCAAAAGTATTGGCAGCGTCCTAGTTTGTCCAGAATGTCCATCGATGCTTTTCTCGTTCACCTTTATGTAGTCGACAACTATTCGCCAATTTAATTTTTCCAGAGGCATCTGGTTTCTTTGGAACGACCCAGATTAGGGATGACCAGGGTAGTTGACTCGGTCTGATGATTCCTTGATCGAGCATCGAAGTAATCTGCTTACGTACTTCTTCATTATGGATGTGTAAATATTGATATGACTTAATTAAAACTAGATCAAGGATATCTGAGGGATTTAAGGTCACGAAAGGACTAAAGCAGGGTTGCTGTATTTCGCCTACCCTTTTCAAAATTTATCTAGAACAAGCACTCAAGCTGTGGAAAAGAAAATGTAATGGCATAGGAATCCCTCTCAATAACGAGACTACACTGTACACCTTATGTTTCGCTGATGACCAAATACTGATTGCTCGGGATCATGACGACTTGAGTTACATGACTCAGAAGCTAATAGAATAATATAACAAATGGGATCTCGAAGTCAACATTAAGAAAATTGAAACCATGTGTATTGGAGGGACAAAGCAGTCCATTATATTAGACGATGGGGTGGAAATTAGACAATGTGATGAATACAAGTACCTGGGTATGAAGATAACTCAAGATGGAACACTCGATACTGCTATAAAAGACAGAAACACACAGGGTAGAAAAGCCATATCCATGATGATCGGCATTCTGTGGGACCAAACAATATCTAAGGTGAACAAACAACTCATATACAACACCATACTTAAAAGTGTAATCACATATGGCAGTGAAGTTTGGCCAATGAAACAAAAAACAGAGAAACTGTTACTAACAACAAAAATGGACTTCTGGAGAAGAGCAGCAGACAAATCAAGAAGAGATCGGATACCAAATGAGAGAATACGAGAAATGATGGGAGTCAAGCATACAATAGTTGATGACATAAAAACAAAACAGTTGATATGGTACGGCCATGTACAGAGAATGCCAGATGACAGGATTCCGAAACAGATTTTAACGTGGACACCACAAGGGATAAGGAAGAGAGGAAGGCCGAGAAGAAGCTGGAGAGAGGGAATTGAAAAAGAACTAGAGGAAAGAGAAATCCCTCCAGGCCTATGGTTAAATAGAGAAGAATGGCGGTTAGGAGTCGGAAGGCGTCGGAGAACGCTGTAAACCGATAGTAGTAGTAGGATATTGGTATGACTTGGTATAAACTGGAACTTTATCTTTGGTTCGTATATGGTGCTTTATTTGGTTAGTAAGTATTAACGGATCATCTGGATGATGAAATATCTCTGCAAACTTCCTGCACAGTCGTCTTAGATGAGATTCTTCTTCTGTATTACGATGATTGGTTCTAAGGAGAGGATCTACATCTCTTAAATTCTTGTCTTCGGTGGGCATGACATGACGATTGTACCTGATGCTTCTTTTACTGGCAATCTGGCTTGTGTAATTGTTTGGGGCTTTAGCTGAACTGGATAGAATTGGGCTTTGTTTGTGATATAATAATTAATAGGAAGAATATAATGCTGTGTACTAAGAGTAGATTGGGTAAAATCAAGATTTGCTTTCAGAAATTTAAGATTATCGAGGCCTATAAGACCATCAAATGTCTTGTGAACTTCTAAAGATAAAATTTTAACTTAATATTTGAGTTAAATTAGGGAAAAATTGGAATTTCTTCACAATAATCGTGTGAATGATTCTGAAAAAAAAGTAACTATAAATGTTCATATTTAATATTATTTTTGTAGAATTTATTGGCTATATCAGGATTCAGGAAAGATTTATTGGCTCCTGTATCGATAAGAAGTTTAAGAGAAGCAGCTCTCTTGTCAGCATAGGAATGTAATTCGACTACGTTTCTTCTTTTTCTTCTTGAAATCTTTAATAATTTACATCTTCTTCATCATATTCTCGTTTCTCGTTTTCTTGTTCGTAGTAAGGGTAATCTGGTTATGTGTCATTGTATATATTTTCATCGTAATTGTTTTCCTCTTGTTTTTCAAGTTTATGTTTTATCATCAATTTTTCTAAGTGTTTTTATGTTCTCTGCTGTTTCTAACATTCTTTTTGTCCTCTCTTTGCCAGCTCGTGTTTCTACCGCATATGTCATTATTAGTCTGATGACTGTTTTGTAAATTCTGAGCTATGTTTGTGTGATCTGAGCAATAAGGAATTGGAATTTCGTTTAATGCGTTTTGTTGGTGAGCAGTAAGATTTTTTTCACTGTTTAAAAGAGATACGATTTAAAACTTCAAAATCATCAACACTAAGAGTACTAAAAAGTTCTAAGTAAAGTTTGAAGAGTCTTTGGAAGTGAAAACTGGTTTTTTTAAACTAGTTGAATATATTCGCGAAGTAATGTAAGATTATCACGATGTAATGTTCGAGAGTAAAAAGAAGAGGAAATTGAATTTTTTGGTAAAAGAAAATTAGGAGACAAAATTATTATCATGATATCTACAAAGAAAGATGATAGATGAGAGAGGAGATAAACGTTTTAAAACATTTTTTAACGATAGTTGGAAAGTACAAAACTTGTACAGGAAAGACAGAAGGCGGTTAGTTATCATTTTATTGAATGATATAATATCATATTATCCAGTAATGTTAAGAAATATAAAACAATTATCAATAAATGTGTGTTACATTGACTGCTTTATTTTTTTCTGGGGGGAATATACCAAAATAATTTTTATTAAAATACATAATTTATTGACTTATCGATTGTCAATCCTACAATCGTTCTCAAAATGTTTTACAATCTGCCTTATTTAGTAAAATGATAAAGATTTCTTTAATTGTTTTATTTTTTTAACCATTTCCTTCGAGACTATTGATGAATATTTCAATCAGACTCTATGTTTGCATGTTGGAATTCTCTCATTTTATTATTGTAATGTTAGATTTAAGGAGTGGGCTTGAGGTATTCTATAAATACAGGTTTATGTTCTCTCGTGTACATTATTAATAAACTATGTAATTTTAATTAAAATTCTTGTGATTCATTTCAAGAAAATATAGTAAATTTAAAAATAAAATACACCACAAAGTAGTAATCTTTTTGTAATTCACGGCAAATTTAAAACTGAGTATTCAAACCAAATGTGTAATTCTATCAGATATAATTAATTACATATACTAAATCGAGAGGAGGAAGTAGAACTTGTTGTTTATAATCTTATCTCCCGATATCTAACTAAAAGTGTTTTATCAGCGTATATATTATCGAGTACGCCACTGAAACAAACACGACATCTCTGGCTGGTGAAAATACCAACGTAAACCTCATACCTTGGGGTGAGAGAGGCGGAGCTAGGGGCGCAATAGGCGTGGCTGTCCTGTCTATCCCCACCCTTCATACCGCTTTGTTTTCACACACACCGCCGGAAATGCGGTGGCTTGAACCATCATTGTTCTTGTCATCAAAATATTGGGATAACATTTCTCTAGTCAGATATAATCTTGTATCCGTAGAGAGAACAACGAACGTTATCTTTATCAGTAATCCCGCGATAAATAAGTGTGCGTATATATAGAGACTGATAACCTTCATTCATAAACGTTCTGACGAGTGATTAGTGGTACCTCATCTTAAATGCTGACGATGGAGGAGAATTGTCGTCATTTGACGACTAGTGACATTGACCCAAGATATGCTGTCACCGACAGTCCACTGGACCTGAGAGGATCTTCGACGGAACAACCGGAAGGGAAATCAGAAAAAGATAAATCGAAGAAAACCAATCATCAATTAATCAAACCACCTTACTCATATATAGCTCTCATAACAATGGCGATTCTTCAATCTCCTCACAAGAAATTAACCTTAAGTGGTATATGCGAATTCATTATGACAAGATTTCATTATTATAGAGAAAAATTTCCCGCTTGGCAAAATTCTATTCGACACAACCTCTCGCTTAACGATTGCTTTATAAAAATCCCACGAGAACCAGGAAATCCAGGAAAAGGCAACTATTGGACGTTGGATCCCTTGGCAGAAGATATGTTCGACAATGGAAGTTTTTTACGAAGAAGAAAGAGGTATAAGCGACCGTCTCCAAACCTTATGCTGCGGGACCATCACGCATCCGCCATGGTTGCTTCATTCCTATCCAGTCAGGAGAATTATCACCATAGTATATTCAGTCACGCAAGTATGCACAATCCATATCCATATATTCCTGGGATTCCAGCAAATATACCGCCCAATTTACCACTTTTAAGCCCTATGGATTTATCCAGATTAAGCCTGAGTCATCTAGGTTTATTGCCACAACCAACTATTTGCAAGCCAGTGCCAGTGCAGCCACCAAGTGTAACAACTGTTTCCGACAATGAAGATTATGGTGTCACAGTAAGAAGAGCAAAAATGGTTTTTCCATAGACTCTATTATGGGGAATGAGAGTAATCGGGGGAAGAACGACATGAGTCCTGATATTAGCCTCACCAGGATTCACAATCAAGGATCGGCATTTTCGCCGTTGTCTTCTAGTGACGATTGGACCAGGTGAAAATTTCAGGATCTTTTGTAAAGGTAATTTGTTTTATTCTTTTATAACGAATGTGCGAATCTTAAAATCATATTTAAACATCATAATATACGAGTTGTCCAGTTCTAATAGAATTCTTTAACACATGTACAAACATTAAGGAGTTAGCTACAGGGCTATTTATTTATATGAAGAAATAATTGAGATTCAACAAATATGAAAAAATCATTTTATAATTCAAATTATAAAATAATTTAAAGAATTTCTTTTAGATTTAACCCAAAATTGAATTTAAGAAACTTCTTTAGATCTCTCTTCTTAACACTCTTTAGAAATTTATTATTAAAACGTACATACATCGACGCCGACGGTAGAAAGGCAAAAGGCATGAGTGACATATTGGTTAAAAGGGAAATTGTTATACCTCATAAAACTCAATTTTTTTGCTCGGTTGATTGAGATTTTAAACATTCTATACATCTTCAGTAAGGTCGATTAATCAAACGTACTTTTTCCTAAATTTTTATTTGCTCGATGACCATCGTATTAAGATTAATGCTTAGGGTGTTTAATCAAACCTAAAATTGACCTACACTTAATAAAAAATTAGAACAATATAGTAAAACCTGTTTTTCTTTAATTTTTTTTTAAGTGAAGCGCAGTTAAACTGTTTTTCTGAATCAAATAGCCAAATGGCGATTGTCTAATTTTTAACATACCTTTAAAATGACCAAATATACTCGTAGTTTATCCTGTTTTTTGAGCAAAAAGAAAAATTTATCGCTAATCGTATACAACTGGTTTTACTGTAAAATGGTAAATGGTAAATCTATGGAGCGAAGGACAAGAAGTATTGATTTCAAATTTCTTTGAATAACAATCACAAACTCAAAGGTGGATATATTATTTTACTATATTTAGATTTACTAAGATATATTTAAGTAGTTTTCTAAACACTTTTTCCAATTCTGCGGCATAACAATCACTTAAGCGGCATCAAATTAATAACCTCACAATATTTTTTTAATTAATAGAATCTCAGATAAGTATTACTTAATATATTTTAAAATAAATGTAGAAAATATGGGTAACATAGATGAAAACAAGAATATGCCTTTTTTCATAGTAGTTTCGAAATAGTTTATGACCGTTTACTGTTAAACCACCGCGCCGACATGTTGTATTTGTTTTTGACCGTTTTATTATTCCTGGCTACACTATCTTTAATTTTATTCCATTATATTATTATTATATTGTAGTCTTTGCCTCCACCAATGAATATTCCTTTTTTTTGTGGTTTTCCTGAGATTTTGAGTGAGTTTTCTATTTATTCTATGATCATATTTTTGTGTCTTGATATAATTTTGTGAATTATGAGGTCAATTCAGGCTGCATTTTTACAGTCGTGTTTTATTATACTTTTGGTTTATTCACTCGGTTTTATAGTTTTAATTAATATGTGGCATTTTTGTTCAATAGCCCTTTGCGTTTAAATTAGTTTGTTCGGTATTTTTTGTCTATAACTACAGGGTGTCCAGAAACTTTCCTGGCAAACGAAGACATGAGATTCCTCAGATAATTTTAAGACAATTTAAACCAATTCACCTAGTCCCAAAAAGGTTCCTAAAGAAGCTGGAGCTCTTTGAAGATGGCGTCTTGTAATTAGTTTTTTTAAATACCCCCAGAATACTTCTATTTAGAAAAACGAAAACTGGTACGATTATTTATTCTCCAGAGTAGAATTGATTCCATTAGTTGCGAATTTCTACTACCGGTCATAAGCGTCCGTTTTGGGTAGGTTAACGGATATTTTAATGCTTAACTTTTTTTTCTATAACTTTTTAACATTGGTTATACTAGATTATTAAATTTTCAGGTATTCTAGTACTTAAAGATACTCCTACTTTAAGTCGGTAGAAAACATCATTTTCTAGAAAAATCGATTTGAAAATTTTTCGTTTTTTCGTCATGAAAGTTAAATTAATAGGTACCATAATTAATTCTATAAATTATCTTTTGTTTTGGTAAATGCAGCACACAATTCGTAAAAAAAGTTTGGGAAAAGAAGCGAAGAAGCGACCTTGCTGACCCAAGCAACTAAACTGCTTCTTCAAATCCAGTGGTCTTCGTAGTTATTATCAAGAAAGTCTTGTACATTCCTGCTAAAGTGGGCCGGGCAGCCGTCAGGTAGAAACCATAAGTTTTGCGGAATATTTAAAGGAACATCATCTAATGAAAGGTAAAACATTTTACAGGAAGTGTAAGTAATCAGCACCATTTAAACGAGCTGGCAATTCTACAGGTCCAAGTAGATAATCGTTAACTACTCCTATCCATGCTGATGCTTAAATTTTTGAACAACGTGGGGATTGTCACCAACATAAGAATTATATTGTGCATTATGCATATTAAAAATTCCATTTTTTGTGAATGTAGCTTTGTCGAAAAAAAATGTGCCTGAAAAAAATTATAATTTTAATTTTTCTGATTTTGTAACCATCTGGCGAATTCTTTACGGGCAGAAAAATCTCCTCGTAGTAGTACTTATATCTTTGTAAAATGAAAAGGATATAAATTTTCGTTGCCTAAGATATTTCTTAAGGAATATTTTAAAATTGTGGGATATATGGCAGATAGTCTTCGAACGCTAATTTCTATATTTCCCTCAAATTCCATTAAAATAACATCTTAATGTGCTGCTGTTACATAATCATGTCGTCCTCTTTCAATATTTTTTTGGGACCACTGAACCTGTACCTTTTAATCGTTGATAAATAGTCCTGTAAAATAAGGATGCAACCTCGGAATGAAAGATAATAAGCTGAAAATGTGCATACGTCTTTATTTTGATGGTATAAAACTTACCTCAAAAGTCTCATATAATCACGTGTCCGCGACTTAAGATATTTAAGGTCAAAGGTCACGAAAATGAGTTTTCTGCAAATATCTCGTTTCCCCTACACTTTATGACATTTAAGGTGGTATAGTTAATTATTCACTTAAAATACTATTATTATCATTAAACTTTTATTATTTATTATTTAATAAACTATATTTATAGATATTAATTATAATATATATATTTTTTATATAATATTTATTTTATTTTTAACAAACATACAATATTAAATGAAATATTTCAAATGAACTTTAATGATATTTTTAACAGCTGTATATACGATAAATTAAGATCAAGTGCAGAATTCAACAATAATCATTTTTATATTTAATTAAATACTGAAAAAATCATATTTATTATTTTTTTAAATTATATATTTATTTATTAATCCAATAATCGATTTATTAAAGTTACAAATATAATATATATTCTTTTATTATGTATGGTTAAAATTTTTGTATTAATTTTCTTCTTCATCGTCCTCTTCTTCTTCTTCTTCTTCCTCTGACTGCTCAATATCGGATTCATCATCATCATTCTCGTTTATTAAAGTATCAGAATAAAAATATTCAAGAATATCAGGTGCATATTCACTTTCTTCATTGAAATCATCTGAAGTTGATGAAGCGTTTAAACATGATTGTCCATTACACTGCCCACAAATTAAAGTACATTGCAATCCTGATTTCCTGCATCCGCAATTAGAACCACAACCTTTCTTGCAATTGCAAAATATTGTATTCAGCAGTTCTTCTAGTGCTGGCGGTAATGTTGTTATTGGTTCCAGAAATCCATTTTGCATTACCCAGCCGAATTCTTGTGGTTCTAAATCATTTCCCAACCAAATTTGGGTCTGATAACAGACACGAATGATATGCTGACGAGCTGCTGCACTTGAAGGTGGAAGGCTTGATAACTGCACTGGTTTGTTGAGTCTTGTTAATTTGATGAACTGGGTGTATCAAAAAGAGTCTATATCGTCTTCTGATGTTGGAGCATTATACGCTGCTAAGAAAATACGTACTCCATTTTCAAATAATTCTTGTACAGAGCAGTTTTTTGTTGAAATAGTTGAGGTGACTGATGTAAATGGTGATTTTTTTCGAACATTTTAATAAACGATATTTTACCTTTCCTATAAATCGCAGAAGTCGTATCACATCCACTAAACGCGTGTAAAAATAAGATGTGTTTCTTAGAATGAGGGTATTTATAATTAATATCTATAAATATAGTTTATTAAATAATAAATAATAAAAATTTAATGATAATAATAGTATTTTAAGTGAATAATTAACTATATAACTTATTATTTATTGAATCCTACTGGCTGACTTCGCGTTACCGTATACACAGGTAAGCGGTCCCCCACTCTTTGCGCTCTATCTTAAGAAGGGTTGAAGGTACATAAAAGTACTTCAGACAAAAATTGAAGAGAATTTTCCATTCTACAATTTTTTTTACCACCTTAAATGTCATAAAGTGTAAGGGAAACGAGATATTTGCAGAAAACTCATTTTCGTGACCTTTGACCTTAAATATCTTAAGTCGCGGACACGTGATTATATGAGACTTTTGAGGTAAGTTTTATACCATCAAAATAAAGACGTATGCAAATTTTCAGCTTGTTATCTGTCATTCCGAGGTTTGCCCCCTTTTTTGCCTTATTTTACTGGATTAAAAGAGCTGTAAATATTGAGTGAGTGACATCACTATTGGGAAATTTTGTAGGGTAGCTCCGTTGTGCTGTTCGAGCGTTACACATCATTTCGCCATAAACTAAAGCATATCGTATTACTCATTAGCAAAAATCATTTATGTTGAATTGAAATTGTTATATTTGAAAACCACAAAGTAAACAACTAAAAAATAAACTTCGCGAACCGACCATCATTTGATAATGAAAAATCTAGGTTATACTTCTGTTGACAGGTTAAATCCAACTAGTACAAAAAATAATAATTTAACTTTCATGCCTAAAAAACGAAACATTTTCAAGTCAATTTTTCTGGACAACGGAGTATCTAACATTACATTTTAATACTAGAATATCTGAAAATTTATTAAGCTAGTATCACCAATGCTTAAAAGGTAAAGACAAAAAGTTATGCGTTAAAATAACCGTTGACCTACCCAAAACGGACGCCTATGATCCGTACTAGAAATTAGCAATTGATGGAATCAATTCAACTCTGGGTGATAAATAATCGTACGAGTTTTCGTTTTTCTAAATAGAAGCGTTCTGTAGGTATTAAAAAAACTAATTACAAGGCGCCATCTTCAAAAAGCTCTAGCTCCCTTAGGAAGCATTTTCGGACTAGGTGAATTGTGTCAAATTGTCTTAAAATTATCTGGGGAATCTCCGGTCATCGTTTGTGAGGAGAGTTTCTGGACACCCTGTATAAACGAAAATACCCTATTTTATTATTTAAAGTATAAACTAATTTAACAAATTTGTGAATATTGATTATAATATATCATGCCTAATATTCAATTTTACAGCCTTTCAGAACCGTCAACTTAACTATATTTTAGTAAAAAGTTAAATTGTTTAATTAATATTTTAAAATTATTTTAAAAATATTTTAAAATTATTTTTAAATTTTAATAATTCAAAATTATGCAACTTAGGTATACGCAGGTACTCTGTTCAATACGAAGTAAAAAGTTTTAATATGCTTTATTAAATTAGTATTTATGTTTCGATTTCCTATCTCAACCATGGTAGAGTAGCCCAAAGTAGCCCTTGCTAGAAATATTATTCGTTTTATTTCCTCAGTGATAGAGCTCCGGTTGGTTATCATCATCATCCAGCCTTCATTAATTACGTCCACTGCTCGCCATTGGCCTCTCTTAAACTCCTTCATTATTTGCGATTTTGTGCTCTTTGTTGCCAATTTTTGTCTTGCTTCTACTACGTTTGTCTGCTCTTGGCCTCTAATTTGTAATTTTACTCGTCCCTCGTGAGTCGTGCATTCTCGCTACATGGTCTGCCCAATTCCATTTCAGTTCCGATATGCGTTTCACAACATCAGCAATACTCGTCCTTCTTCGCAGATCTTCGTTTCTTATTCGGTCGCGCAACATCACCCCCAGCATAGACCGTTCCATTCGTCTCTGTGATACTCTCAATTTCGAAGCCATAGTCTTGGTTAGAGTCATAGTTTCCGACCCATAGGTCATGACCGGTAATACGCATTGGCCAAATATTTTTCTTTTGAGGCTAATTGGTATGTTGGCCATAAGTGTGTCTCGCAGTTTTCCAAAGACTGCCCACGTTGAAATAATTCGTCTTTGAATTTTGCCTGTTTGGTTATACCTGCTGATTCTTATTTTATGACCCGAATACGTATATTTCTCCACCAGTTCTACCACTTTCTCTTGAATAGTTAAATGGTTGTTGGGGACCATATTTGTCATAAACTTAGTTTTGGTCAAGTTCATTCTGAGGCCCACCTTCGAACATGCAAAGTCCAATTCGATTAACATATCTGTGGCTTCTCCTAAATTATCTGTGATAAGGACAATGTCATCTGCGAAAAGAAGATGGTTAAGCTTTTCGTCGTCTATTGTTACCCCTCTATGGTCCCACTTGACCATCTTAAAGGCATACTCTAATACCATTACGAATAATTTCGATGACAATGTATGTCCTTGTCTTATCCCACGTTTTATTTTTATTGGTCGGATTTTATCGTGTATCTTAACAGTCATAGTGTCATTTTTGTAAATATTGTAAATAATTTCACTATACCTATAGTCAATCCTGCTGTCATTTTTTAAATTTCTTAATGCTTCCTCTAGCTCTTTCTCCTTAATATTTATCTTTCGTTTGCCGTCACCTCTGGTGTTGATGTTTCATTATCGTCACCTTTAGCCTGTCGTTATTTTCTGGTACGTATAAATATTGCGATTTGTTCTGAGTCTCTTTATTCTATACGCACATATCTTTTTGAAATTAAAAAAAATACCCCAGATAGACTATCTTCTGTCCTGATTCAATAGTATAATATGTTGTGAGATAGCCGTGTTTCACACTTTTTACTTTTTGTTTTTGTTGCTGCTTCTTTAAAGTTAATTTAGGTGTATTAGATATACACCAAAGTAATTGCAATATTTTGTTAGACACACTTAATATCCATTTTTTATCTACTAAGAAGTGAAGGGATACTAAAAATCAGAACATTGCAACACGTCACTAGAAACTGAATAGAATGGCGACGGATCTTAGAGCACGCCAGGATCCACAGCTGACTGTCACGCCAAATATGATGATGGTGATGATAATCAGTGGAAGAAAATCTAAGTAAAATATGCGAAATCACAAAAACCGTAAAGAAAGAACCATTACCAGGTAAAAGTAACGACGTTTACGTTTGCTAGGAAATTATACGAAGTTCCAATAACAACAGAAAAATTGTACGTGTAAAGCTGTCTGCTGTAATACGCTATTTGATCGGGAATTTTTGGGTTAACTAAGTTTTTCTGACAGTCGTATGAAAATGTCAACATTTCATCACGTTCTTAACGCAAAAAATGAAAAAATTTTGCGATACGAAGCTTATGTAATCTTTTTTCGATCATAAGTTTATTTCGTATAGTTTTATCCTTTTCGTTTTTTATTCTTTCTGTTAGCTGAATGCATCGAGAGCAGACATCAGTAACTGGAGTGCCAAAGCCAATATTATAATCTTCACAGAAAATTTTTCAGGGAAACTTTTAAATTTTCAGGGCAACTATTGTTATATGTAAAGTATGTTTTCCTCTCCTTGCACCACCCCTTCTTTCGATAGGCATTTGACCGCTTTTAACGTAGCGATTTGCTACTCTCTGAATTCTGCTTTTCGTTACATGTAAAATATTTAAAAATGCTTTTTGACATATTTGGATCTGAAACTTCTCTGTATTATGAACTTTGACAAAGTACTTTATAGCAATTGTTTTTCTTGAAGAATTCAGTTTCGTGGCTGTCACGTTTCGGTTTTTTAATGTCAATGTATTTTAGGAGAAATGCATCTTGAATCTGTTTGTTTATTGAAGAATAAAAAGCCGCATGAAATGATTGTAGATCAGTCATTTTAAGTGATTTACATCGAAAAGTTTTACCGGAATGGCCACATGTTGGATAAATAATAGGCTGCTTTGCCGCATATCTGAAACACAAGATTGATATAAGCAATATAGAAAAGATAATACTTGAATAAACAGTTTTATCGAATTACTAGTTATTAATAGCACAGATTTGACAGTAAACTAATAAAACATCTTTACCTGCTATTTTTTTAAGCGTTTTTGTCCACAGTTTTGGATTAGAAACCTTCTTTCTACCACAACCATTTAGTACTTCTTTAGTTGTTTCTTCCATTCTTCTTCTTCATGTACCTTGTCCGTTCCGAACGTTGGCAATCAACATGGCTATTCTGACTTTGTTTACGGCAGATCTGAATAGTTCAGCAGATGACAATCCGAACCATTGCCGCAAGTTTTGGAGCCACGAATGTCTTCTCCTCCCTGGACCCCTTCTGCTGTCTATTTTCCCTTGAACGATCAGTTGTAGTACTCTATATTTATTATGTCTCATAACGTGACCCAAGTATTCCAACTTTCTTTTCTTTATACTTATTTCTACCTCTCTCTCTTTACCTATCCGGCGTAGTACCTCTTCGTTGGTCACGTGCTCAGTCCAGGATATACGTAATATACGTCGGTAAGCCCACATTTCAAAGGCCTCTACTTTTTTCATTAATGTTGCGGTCATTGTCCACGCCTCCATTCCATATAACAAAACCGGGAATACATAACATTTCAGAAGTCGAATTTTGAGAGGTAGGGTGAGGCTTTTAGAGGTGAAAATTTGCTTCATGCTAGTGAATGATGCTCTTGCCTTTTCTACTCTTATACGTATTTCCTTCGCTTGATCCCAATTTGAGTTAACTGTTGTTCCCAAGTAGATGTACGAATCCACGTGTTCAATTCTTTCATTGTCTAATATCAGTTGCTGTGGTGGTTGTTGGGTTTTGCTTACTAACATGCATTTGGTTTTTGTGATATTTAGTCTGAGTCCGTATTGTGCACTTGTTTTTTGTATCTTACTCATTAGGCAACTCAGTTCCTCCATGCTACTTGCTAGAATCACAGTGTCATCAGCATACCTTATGTTATTAATTATTTCTCCATTTATCTTTATGCCTTCTGTGCTTTCCTCCAGAGCTGTCTTAAATACTTCTTCTGAGTATATATTAAAGAGAATAGGAGACAAGATACAGCCCTGTCGTACCCCTTTCTTGATCTCAATTTTATTGGTCAATGTAGATCCTACTTTCACTTTAGCTGTTTGACCCCAATAGAGGCTCGCTATTGTTCGAATGTCTCTGTAGTCGACTTCGATCTTATGTTTCTTCCATAACAGTTTAAAATATTTAAAAACACGTACTTTGTCGGTAAGAACAATAATTAGGTTTTACTTCGCTAGTTAACTATAAAGAATTACACTCTTTCAATAATAAACAGTAAAATAGCATAACCTAATCAGGCAAGTTAAAACGTCAAAACGATCACGTGGCTAAAAATCGAAGGCAGCCATTAGCTGAAAGGATAAGGCTCGCTTTGAGATGACACTGCTCGTGGATAACGCGCATTTTGGAAAGATGCGCAATATTTAGACTTGTTTTATATAAAACAAGAAGCGATTTGAAACATTATTTTGTTATAATAGTATGTCAAAATCAATGTTACATCGATATTCAGTGCCAACTTAATGTTTATACAAAATGGATAAGACTCACTTTGGAATGACCCTACTCAGTAAGTTTCACAATAGCTTTATGAGGTAGGTTTTTTCTCACTAGTGATTTATTCATAGCTTAGAGTTATTTTTGGGTTTATGCTTGCTTTTATTTTAATCATTACTTCTTTAGAAGATGTCAGTCTTATTACTTTTTCTACTTAAGTTGATTCTTCGCAACCTTGTTAATCGTCGTGGCTTTCATTGGGTTTGAATGTGTTTTTGAGATGTTAAGAAAATCTGTCTGATTTTCCTTTATTACTACCGGCCCACTTATCATTCCCTATTCTAATGGTTGGAGAGTCGATAATTGATCTTTTTAGTTTTTGTAGCTTTACACAAAGAAAAAATCAGTTCTACTATCATCGTTTAAATCTTTTAAATATAAATTACATAGTCTCTTTGAGCAGTATTCGTGTTTATGATTGCATATTGCTAACCTCGCCAATCACCCTCCATATTTTATCCGGGCTTGGGACCGGCTATGGTAACCGCAGAGCTACTCAATCGTAGAGTGACCATAGCCCAGTATTGTGTAAAATGAGAATCATCCTGAAATGCTTCACATCCAAGATAGCGGCACCAACACAAACAAAAATCAGAGTCTTAGGACTAAATACGGAATCCACCAAATATTTATACAGAAAAGAATATCAGAGACGATTGCTCATAATAAAATATTAGAAAACGATAACATCAAGGGAAGCTGGGAAAAACTCAAAAATAACATAATTAACGCAGCAACACAATCACTTTTTGAGAGGAAAGTAACGAACATTAACATATAAAAAAAAGCCCGCGGTTTAGAGAGGAAATCAAGATAAAATGTTAAGAAAAGAAGAAAGTCTTTTTACAATACAGAACACAACCACTATAAAAAAAATTTCTACTTGAGCTGATTCTTTTTAACTTTGTTTATCGTTTTAGCTTTTATTGGGTTTTAATGTGTTCTTAAAATTTTTAGAAAATTTTCTGCTTTTTTTATTGATCCTGGCCCAATACCCTTCTCAGTTTTGTAGCAGTATTGCCAAGTTAATCTTCTATTTAAGACCTAGACCGAAACGTTCCCAATCCGTTAGTTTATCAGTTAATTTTGGAATGTTTCCTTTTCAATAATAATATCGCTCAGTTAACACTATGGATGGGGATCAGAGTTTATGTCCCGAGTTCGGGCCGTCATCAATATCCAGATAATTAACTGAAATATTTTGTACGACGAATAAATGTATTAGATCAGGAATTGTTT
Organism: Diabrotica undecimpunctata; assembly: GCF_040954645.1. NCBI lineage: Eukaryota > Metazoa > Arthropoda > Insecta > Coleoptera > Chrysomelidae > Diabrotica > Diabrotica undecimpunctata. The sequence continues at coordinate 48,204,168 of NC_092810.1, read as the reverse complement.
GTCTATCTAATGTTAAGTGAATAGGTTGATCGGACAGTAGATATTGATTCACTCCTTTCCTTTAAATTATTTATCTCAGAAACATTATCAACTTCCTGATTTTATGATTCTTAGTTCACTCTAAACGTTTTCATCTATACTCAGTAAAAGTTTTTTTTATCGTTGCTAAATTTTTTTCGTTTATTTGATATTGTTTCAGACAAATACCAAAACAGACAATATTTCTTTTTTTTTAAATATTTGTTTTGAAGAGTGTAAGTTTCGTAAATTCATACTGGAAACTCAGATTTTGAAGATGTAATTTGTACATAAAAATATTTAGAATCTCGCACAATCGTTAGTTATATCTCATAAAGACCAAAGATATACCGACTGTAATGTGATTAAGCTGTTGCAATATTTATTAATTAGATATAGATATTTGTAGATATTAGAATATTTTCCATTTTCTAAACCACCGATTCCCTGTAAAAATCACCGAACAACGTTTATTACAATTTTTGTATATATTGATTTATTCACATTAAAAGTATATAAGAACTAGTACGTTTATAAAAATAATAAACAATATTACTACATATAGGTAATGGAAAAATGCGTAATGGAGGCAAGATCTCTAGAATTCGTGCTACTAGAAATCCCAGTGTCGAGAACTTGTGTAGAAGAATTGTTATTGTTTTTTTATTTTATAATAAGTTTATATATATATATATATATATATATATATATATATATATATATATATATATATATATATGTATATATATACAGATTGAACGAATTTAAAACGGAACATACAATTTAATATATGTCTGTTTGAACTGCATTTGAAATAGTGGACCAATATAAATCTTGGACAAAAATAAATCCATACCCGGTGATAGACATTGTATAAAATATCGTTCAACTATCTGTCTCCTTTAAAGGAAAGAGGAGCTTACCTAATAGTCGGAGAGATAGAGCCGAAATTTTGAACTGATCAGTAATAAGACATTTCTCTATTGGAATATATTCATTGTAACTGGGTTAAGACTTTGCCTTACAGGCGGACGCCCCTCGTGGTACAGGGGGTGGCTATACAGGGATGAAGTTGTCATTTTTTTCGGAAAAATTAACGATCGATAATATGGCTGAAAATTTGCCCAGAGTAAGATCTTGGTATAACTAGACGAAATCCCAAAGGGCGGACGCGAGAGTGGATACATAAGGGGTGGCGGACAGTGGTGAAATTGCAATTTTTTGTGGAAAAATTAACGATAAGTAATATGTCCGCCATTTTCATGGTTCATTATTTGGCCCCTAAAAACTCTAAATCGAAAAGAGCGTACAGCTGGGTTGTTACAGGGAGCCATAAAACGGGATCAAATGTACCACTTGCCTGCGCATTTTAGGTCTCGGTAACAATTTTCAAACTGATTTTATTATGATATTTTTATACCGATTGATTTGAAAATTTGTATGCTCACTTCTGTTACTATTCTGAAAAGCGTCAAGTAGAGTTTTCCTCAAAATTTTCCAAAAAAATTTCCGTAAATGAAAATTTTCGTAATTTTTTGAGGTAAAATCTAATTTGTAGAATCCTTTCGATTTTCTGTCAGTTATACCATGATTTTTTTCCAAAAATTTTCAAACTATTTTTCCGATAAGAAAAAAAAAATTAGAAAAACTTTTCTAAAACATTTGATAAAACTCTACGTCATCGTCTGAATCTTTTATAGAATATTTTGTAGTTTTAAAATGATATTATGATGTTTTTTTTTCAAACTAAAGTAATATTTACTTTACAAATCACATTTTTTTCTTAAATATACCTCTGGGCAAATTTTCAGCCATATTATCGATCGTTAATTTTTCCGAAAAAAATGACAACTTCATCCCGGTATAGCCACCCCCTGTACCACGAGGGGCGTCCGCCTGTAAGGCAAAGTCTTAACCCAGTTACAATGAATATATTCCAATAGAGAAATGTCATATTACTGATCAGTTCAAAATTTCGGCTCTATCTCTTGGACTATAAGGAAGCGATAAGTGGTTTGACAGCATAATAACTGCTTGTGTAGTCTAGTTTTTTCAGTGATTCTAGGCAACCTATTTGGGTGGAGTTTTGACTTGTTCTTGAAAGAATTCAGAATCCAGCAGCCCGCTGAAGTATTGGATTTTTATAATATAATTATTTGACAACCTTTTGTTGGTCAACCACCTAGAGCGGAGTTGAGCCGAAATACATTGATTTCGTATGTTCCGTTTTAAATTCGTTCAATCTGTATATATAATAAAGAAACTGAAAATATAAAATGGAACGTAATAAGAATCAGCGAAGTAACACGAAAATATGAAGAGCTACAATGATTACAAAGAATACAACTCATGATTATATTCTACAGGGAGCTATACAAAGCCCCTGAAACACTTAAAGAAGCATTAGTAACCAAGAAAATGTTCCAGAAGTCGTTCCAGGAGAAGTAGAATCGACAATTACAAAAATGAAAAGCGGTAAAGTAGCTGGAATAGATGGCATAACAGTAAAATTGTTTAAATACCTTGGCAAAACAACCTGGAAAATCTTAGCAGGCATATTTACAAACTGCCTAAGATGACGATACATATTAGCTCACTGGAATACAGAGACCATAATTCTCATTCATAAGAAAGGTAGCAAAGAGGATATCAAAAACTACAGAGCTATAAGTCTACTACCAATCATATACAAGATATTTACACAGATCATCAACATCAAAATAACAAATGCACAGTCAAGATAGCAAGCTGGCTTCAGAAGTGCATTAAGTACCACGATCACATCTATACGCTTAGAGAATCTATAACCTTCATCGAGATTCAGATTTCGAGAAGGCTTTTGATTCTATATATACCAAGGCAGTAATAGAAGCTTTAATCAACCAAGGTGTTGGCAAACCGTACATAGAGACTTTAGCAAATATATACAGACAAGCAAAAGCTAAGGTAAAAACTTATGAAAACACTCCAGAATTTCTCACTACCAGAGGCGTCCAACAAGGAGAAGCAATATCACCAAAGCTCTTCACTGCAATTCTAGAAAATATATACAGCAAGATGAACTGGCAGAACAAAGACCTATCTATTGATGGAGAATACCTGAGCCTTCTAAGATTTGCAGATGACATTGTTCTGATTGATAATAATCCTGCACAGCTACAACAACTTATAAGCGACCCTAATGCAGCTAGTAATACAGTTGGCCTAAACATTAACTTGACAAAAACAAAAACTAAGTACAACGTGCTAGTAGATGTCCAAGATGTAATAATATACAATACTGCACTTGAGACAGTAGACGAGTATATATACCTGGGACAATAAATACATAAATCTGGCTCCTTACTTCAAATCCAACGAAGATGCCACTCCACCCGAAGAAAAAAGCATTCTATCAGTGTATACTACCAATCATGATATACGGCTGCTTAACTTGAACACTAAAGAAAGAGATAATAGCGAAACTCAAAGTCACTCAAAGGTTAAGGGAGCGATGCGTGCTAGGTTTAACAAAGAGAGATCGAAAAATTAAGATCACTGATGTAATTGACAGTGGGCGGGACATTTAGCGAGAAGAACTGACAATAGATGGTCCACTAGAATTATACTTTACTATTCAATAGGCGCCAAGAAACCAAAAAGACGTCCAAATTAAAGATAGGACTGTGACATAAGAAAACAAGCCGGTACATGAGACAGAAAAGCGAATATTAGACAGTCGTGTGCAGAAATGTAGAAGAACAACTATGTAAGGGAGGCCGCACAATAATCGGTAGAATACGCTGAGAATGAAATATATATATATATATATATACATATATATATATATATATACATGTATATACAATTGGGTTAAAACGTTCTTCGACGTCTTTTGATTTCCAGTTCGTGTCTATTTCTCTCTCCTCCCCCAAGTTGACGTCAATTTCTTTCTCTGATCACTCTGGTCACGCCTATCCTTCAACTAACACCTTATCTTTTTGCACCTGCCTAAAAAACACGTGTTTTTTTTTTGTTTTGATGTTGCTGATCTAGTTTCTGTATTATGCGTCATATGTCTTATGTAATAATAATTTTAACATTTTAATTAGGGAGATCCAGAGAAAAATATAATCATTCTATGAAAATTATCGCTAAAGCATTGTTAAACTATTATATCATGAATGTTTTCATGACTGATATTTTATTCTTCTTCTTTTTATGTAAACATGACTCTGTATGTTTTTCAATGTGCCTCCAGTAAGTTGTCGTTCCATCGTTTTCGCGGTCTTTACTACTCTATTTGTTTGTCATTCGGCTTATAGGATCGTTCCATTCTACTCTTCTATTTCTTACCCAGTTCTTGATGTTTTCAACCTTGCATCTACGTCGTATATCTGTACTTCTAGCTCTGTCCCATAGTGTCTTACCATCAATTTTTCTAAGTGTTTTCATTTCTGCTGTTTTTGATAGTCGCGTATGTCATTATTGGTCTGATGACTGTTTTGTAAATTCTGCCTTTCGTTTCTTTTCTGATATTTTTATTTCTCCATATTATTTCACTCAGACAACCTGCCGCTCTGTTTGCTCTATTCACTTGATCTTCTACTTCAGTTCCGAGCTTTCTGTAGCTAGATAATGTGATGTCTAGTTATTTAAACTCCATCACTATTTCCATTATCTGACCTTTCAGCTCCAACTTACATTTTAGTAAATTTGCTGTTATAACCATGCATTTTGTCTTTTTTGGGGAAATTAAAGTTGAATTTTCTGGCAGTTGTATTAAATTGGTGGCGCATACGTTGTAAATCATCTTTACTTTGAGAGAGCAGTATTGCTTCGTCTGCATAGCAGATCCTTTGGGTATCCTTTTTTAGTTCTTACTTTTTTTATTATTTCGTTTATATTCAGGTTGAATAATAGAGGACTTAGATGATATTTTGTAATGATTTATTTTATTGTTTTCTCCTTCTTCTCACTTTTCTCCATAAGCATAAATGCCTGTTTATCTTTCAGATTATTTCTTGGTTTCAAATATTGTCTGGTCATCGTTTTCTTGGTGTTTCCGTAGATCATCTTCCATTAGGTGATTAAATTCTAAGGTGACCAAAATGATTGTATCATGATTAAAAGTGTGAGTTTTTTATGTAAAAAATATAACTACCTTTATAATATATACAAGATTCTATCTGGTTTACACATTTCCTTCTAACCATTATTGTCAGTCTCTCTTTATTTCTCTGCTCTTTTGGTATACTGCTGTAAATCAATAAGTAGTCTTCAACTACCACTTGTCCTTTATCCTTTGTCTTGGTCTTCTGTAAGCACATATGTCGATGTTACATTAATTAAGTTCTTTTTCTATTTTCTCGTCCCTATTTTTGATAGTTTTAGTATTCCATGTTGCTTTTCGTAAAAATGACTTTTTATTTTTTAAATCGTTGTCCCTTTTGTCGCGTAGGTCTTGTCCGAATTTTCCGTCCCGTTCCGAGACTGACCATATGCAGCAACCATTTTAGTAGTTTGATGGCCTTGCTACCATAGAATTATTTTTCGATCTTTCTTGGTATCATGCATAATATTATATTTTTCACCTACCTGCTGGTCCAGGATGGTGAGATCACTCCCTTATACGTCACTTCGGAATGTTCCCGAAAGAAGACAAACAACTCCCCACATTTTTGTCTGAATTTATTTATTGTGTTCGGAAATTACTTCTTCCTGACAATTCTTCTAGAACTAATGCATTAACTAATAAAGGCGATTCTGTAACGATTGTTGCTGCGTTCTAGAACCTGAGAGGTCCGAACTATCTTCAATTAGCAGAAACAGCTACAACCGTTTTTGCATCGTCTTTGCTAATGTATGTGTCAACTGCAGACGAAAGACTAGGAAGAAATAATTATAAACCATGGCTTGTAAGCCTCCAAAATAATGTATTATCACATCAAAGTTTATTTTATTAATGTGAATATTTACGCTTATTTTATTAATGTTTTTACTGAAAGGTGTTTTAGTAAGGTTGTAAGAAAAAACAGATATACAAGACGAAAACTAAAAATATAAATATTTGGAGAACAGTATTGAAAAAATTTTATAAAAAGTAATAAATATATATATATATATATATATATATATATATATATATATATATATATATATATAAAAACAAAAAAATGGTATTAAAGTACAAAAATTATATTTACGTATTCGGTGATTTTAGTAAATGACTTTTATATACTGTGTATAGACAAAAATAATGTATAAAAAACTTAGTTGAATAAGTTGTGTTACATTGTGTTAAATAAATTGTACATAAATTGAAATACTTTAAAAATTTGTACAGTGTAGATAATAAGATTTTGAAAATCTTCCTTTCGTACTATGTATAGAACAATGTGTATATCATGTAGAAGAGAATATAACACCAAGATATTTGTATTATTTTCAAAGAAGAGGTGTAAATGCGAGTTTTATTTCATAATGAAATGTACCTACTTAATATAAAAAATAGCAAAATAAATTCTTCCATATTTTATGTATTGTTTTGTCTCTTTCCCAACTTTCCACTTTATACAGATTGATAATATGTAGCTATTTTAGCCCAGGCCGTGGGTCACAAAAAGGGCACTAATTATAGGCCAGGGAAATAAGCAAAAAAAGTACTCTGTTTTTGATACTGAACCGGCCAGGCATCAGACAGTTATTTAAAGTAGTATGGATATGGATCTCTTTAACACAAAAACCTATGTTTCCCACAGACGATTTATTGGACTTAATTAGTTATTAACAAATTAAAAATTAAGATAAAAAAGCAGTAAATTAATAAATATATATATATATATATATATATATATATATATATATATCAGTGGCGGCTGGTGACTCAAAAATTTGGTAGTTCTGCAGTATTTTTTGGTTTTTTTTAATTCAATATTTTTTAATCGTTGTATTTTACAACGAGGCTTTTAGTTTGATATTTTACACCATATATTTATTCATTATATATCTATTAAAAAATAATAAAGAACTTACCGATTTTCTTCTTTTCAAATTGAAGATAAATCCAATTATATCAAAAATAGCAATGGTACATTATGGCACACTAGTAATTGTTTTATAGTTTATGTTTTTAGTAGAATTTTATCGAAAAATACGTGAAACTAAGGAATGCAAACGAAAAAACACTACAAACAAAATCGCCACAACAATAATTGCATTATAGGGTCTTACGAACTAACTACACACAGAGCCAAATATATTATTTTTTTTTATAAATAAGCTTGATTCGTCGATTTTTTTTTAAAGCAAACTTGTCTATAACTTTTTCATTAAAGTTTGGTATTTCTTTTATAAGTGTTTTTTCTACTGACAACATGGTTTATGCTACAAGTCGATCTTCAGTCATGGAATTTCTCAAGAATGTTTTAATCCGTTTTAAACTCGAAAAGCACCTTTCAGCTTCTGCCGTACTCATGGGCACTGTAATTAGAATTTGAAGCAGTTTACAGTTTCTTGAATAGGCTCTGTTAAATTATTTTCAATTAAAAATTTTAAAAAAGGTATTGCCCCATTAATGTCTCTACAGTCTCTTCTAAAATAAATAACAGATAATTCAGTCTTCAAGCGCTCCCTATCTAAATTTAGATATGACGCGCAAGTCAGGCTTTAATTATCATCTGGGAAATTATCACAATAATTATCAAATTGCTCAGGATAAAGCAATGAAGTTGCAAGTAGGTAATTTTTAAAAGCAAATCTATCATTTGCACAATTTATGATTATATCACAAACTTCGATAGATGCTCTCCGATGATCTACTGGACTGTTATCCTTCCATAACCTTTTAGTTGGTAATGGTTCAACGCATAAACTAGAACCTTGGTCAATGGTATCATCTATTGAATTTCTAACTGAATTCATGTATCTTTCGAAATCTGTCACCTTTTTATTGATTTCCAAAGGATCCGTTTTAGTCTTTTGAAGAGCATTATACAAAACGTCTACTTGTGGCATTATGCGATGGAAAAATGTTAACCAAAAAACAAAATTTTGATCCACTAGTATTCTTCGAATGGAAGACGCTGAACTACAGACAGCTGCCTTATCAAACGATTCTTCTATTTCTTCCATACATTCGATAAAAGAAGATCGATGTTCAAACACAACATTAACAGGTCGAATATTGAAGTTCCAGCGAGTTGGAGCGCCATGAGGAATTTTCTTTTGGACGATTTTATCTAAAACTGCCACTCGTTGTGACGAATTTTTAAAAAAGGTAGGAATTTCATTTAAATTTCCAAAAGAAAGTCTAACTTGAGAGTTTTCGGAACAAGCCTTAGACATTATTAAATTTAATTGATGCGCGTAACAGTGTACAAAATGAGCAAATGGATATTTTTCTTTGATTCTGGCTTGAACTCCTGCGTGCTGTCCACACATGACCGCTGAACCATCATAACTCTGAGCAATTAGTTTATTATTTGAGTTTTCCAGGATAGGATCCAAAACACTGAAAATGTTTCTGCATTTAATTTTGAAGGTACCAAATATGTCCAAAATCGTTCTACCGGTGCTCCATTTCGACAATATCTAAATACTACAACCATTTGTGATTTTGTTGAAATGTCTGTAGTCTCGTCGGCCATGACAGCTAGATATGGAGATTCCCGAATTTCCTCCAAAATTTTATCCTGGCATAATTCCAACATGCAGTCCAAAATATCATTTTGAATTTCTTTAGAAATGCCCTTAAAAACCGTCGATTCTTCCAAGTGTTGTGCTAAAGTTTTATCCAATTCAGCAGTAAAATTTATGAGGCCGCGAAAAATTCCAGGATTGTCAGATGTTTGTGTCTCGTCGTGTCCCCGAAGCGCCAATTCGAAAACACTACAAAATTTTATGCAGTCTATAATTTTTGAGAGAACATACCTATTTTTTGTTACAGCTTCATTGAATTTTTGAATATTTATCCAGTATGCAGAATCTAACTGTTCTTTAATATTCACGGAGCCTAATAAAGCATATTCCATTTGATTGTGCAAATGATGCTTAGAAGTTTCGTGCTTTTTTATTTTATTACTTAAATGTAATAAGTCTGTTACACCAACTTGCGTCCATGACTTATCACCTCCAAAGAGTACACAAGGAAAACAGAAAAGAGCGTTTTTTCTGTTGCAGCTACATATCCAACTATTTCTCGTATAAATATCGCAATTAAATTGTCGTTTGTAATTTTTCCCTCGGCTTGATCCTTCTTTTACGATTTTAATATCCGGCAAAGGACGTCCTTTGCATTTTAATTCTAGTTTTTCATCATAAGAATATTTAAAGAATCTCTTAACATTAATCAAATTATAAATAACATCCATCCTGAACAGCACTTTTATTCTCATATACTTAATATAAATACCGAATTACGTGCAGGACAACTTATTTTAACAGTCGTCGCGTCGCGATCACCGATTATTTAAAATTACAATAAACGTAGGTTTGTACACACTAGTTCGAACTGCGACAAATGCAGCTCAAATATTGCTTTCAGTCGTCGCCTGAAAAGTGTAGGCGAGGGGTTGAGCGGGTGTTATCGGGGATATCTTTAACAGTTCACAGCTCGGAGTAGCACCGGTCCGGTCAAATAAGTGGGACTTGCTGTCGCCATGAGATGCGACGGACGACAGATATATATATATATATATATATATATATATATATATATATATATATATATATATATATATATATATATATATATATATATATATATATATAATTAATATATTAAATATAAGTCAGTTTTTAGTCAGTTCAGCAAATAGTTAAACATTTTAAACAAATTTAAGAGTAATAAACTTAAAAATCGTATACCTAAAAACCTTCAAAATGGTGTTTTTAAATGTTTTTTCCGTATTTGTTGTTTAAAAGAATGCCAAAGAAGTCAGAAACATACAAATAACATACAAATATAAGTCAGAAAATAATAAAGTTACAGTAATTCTACGGATAGATTATAAAAGAAAAAGAATTATCAATAAACATTATTAAAAATAAATAAAGAAACATGATTTTAAATATTACAAAATCATTTTGCAAAAACATATCGATTTTTTTACTAATAACAAACAAAATTTTGCTGCTTTATTTTTCTAAAAACTTTTTAAGTTTTGAAAGCATATTAAAAATAATATTGTGCGTAATAGTTAAGTGGGTTATTGCTTTTTATATTTCATAAATAATAGACCGCAAAAAGCCGAGGATTACTGAAATATTTTAAGATAAAATTTTGAGGTTTTAATGACCAATAAATGTAGCGCTTGTTCCCAAGAGCTTGGTACTGATGAAAAGCAAATAATAGCATGCGTGTTCGTATATTTTTACTTTTCATTTTTTGTAATGCAACTGATAACATTGTACTGGCAACGCCGCCAAAGGCTAAGGTGTATGACAGTTGCCCTTAACGGGCCATCAGTCAATTATTACCGATATAAGTGTAAAGAACAATAAAGCTTAAAAGTATCAATCGAGTCCATTTCTTCTCAGATATTATATTCTGAAACAAGATTTACCAGCACACACAAGTTTAAACAATGCGACAGTTGCCATTCAAGGATACACATTGCAGAAAAATGCTCTGGCTTGTTCACATCCGAGATACGGGCAAATATTTTGCAGAAACGTCTACTTATGTACTTTTGCGCTACCTGCCGTGATGCATTTAAGAGAGTGAAGAAGAAATTAAAAAAAAGATTACATTAATGGAAAATAGTAATTCACAGATAACAACCAATTTAGTTTTTATCTCTAATATATTAGCTGATCGCATTAGCTATGACAAATCTCAGGTGTGTCAGGTCTTTCGTTTACTTGGCTTACAGCAAGAGGCAAAGTGTCCAGTTACAATCAAAATAGACCAGTCAAAGTTATATGTAATGCTAACACGGTAAAATTGGCTCTTAAATCTAGTAATAAGCTTCAAAATACTGTTTATAGAATCTCAAAGGATCAAACTAAGATGAAACAAGACGCTTGAAAGGCAGCTAAAAAAGAACAAGAGGAAAGAAAATCGGCTGGGGATGAAAATATATATCTTATGTCAACTTAATGAAGTAAAGTTTATGGTCGGTGGTGTTTACATACCTCCACAATCACCTCGCGAATTATACAACTGGCATTGTCAAACTGTGGAAAATGTTGTTCTGCAACACTCACCACAGGATATCTATGTTTTTGGTGATTACAATCTTCCCAATCATGGAAAAATAATGAGTTTGGTGTAATGGTGCATTGTCCTGCATGTGATCCAGCTGTGAATATTGCTCAAGCCTTTGGTTTTTTAAAATTGTATCAACATAATAATATTCCCAATAATCGTAATTTATTTTTGGATTTAATGTTTTCTAATGTTAGGGAGCTTAATATCTTAAAAGCAAGTAATCCCCTTGTAGATCCTAATATCCATCATGTGGGTCATAAATGTTACTTAAACTCGATGTGAAAGACACAAATAAAAAAAAATTAGTTGGTTTATGATGAGTTGTTTAATGATTTATGAAATGATGATTACATTGTGCTTAACAACTTCCTTGCTTCCATAGACTGAGAGGTATGTATGGTTAATGATGTTGAAGTTGCTACAGAATTATTCTATGAAGTTCTTTTAATAGGAATTCCTTACATTCTGCCATTGAAGAAATATAGAACTTCAACTGTGGTTCTCTGCTGATCTTAGAAGACTGATTCTGAAGAAAAAATATGCTCACTATATTTATGTTAATAATCCTACTGATAATGACTATATTAGATTTTCCCACCTAAGAGCTGAATGTAAACAACTGTCTGAAATTTGCTTCAGCAACTATAATAAAGGTATAGATACTTTTCGAAGAGATGATCCAAAATTATTTTGGAAATACATAAATGATAAACGATCTAATCATAACCTATCTCCTTATTTTATCAAGTCCAATCTGCAACAAATGTTTAAGACATAGCTAATTTATTTATGAACTTCTTCCAAACTGTGTATTCGCTAAATAACAACAACCTTCACATACCTATCCATCCATTAAATAGCAACTTTAGTACAAATATTTATCCTTCTAAGATTACCATGACCGATATTTTTTATGGAATAATGAGCTGCCCAATAAGCTTGCTGCCGGTCTAGATGGAGTGTTATTTTTTTATTAAAATAGTGTGTCTGTAACCTTGTAATACCATTTGTTACATTGTTTAATAGATCTCTGGAAACCTCTGAGTTTCTTTCTTCATGGAAAGAAAGTTATGTTATTCCTATATTTAAAAATGGTCAGAAATACAATATTGAAAATTATCGTAGCATTTGTATGCAATCTGCAATCAGCATCACCAAATACTTTTGGGCAAATTAATTAATGTAGGTTTTTCTGTTAGGTTTGTTGAATGGGTTAAAAACTCCACATCTGGGAAGAGTCAAAGAGTCAAGATAGGTTGTCATCTGTCTGACAGTATCACACACAATAACATCTGGAGTTCCTAAAGGAGGCCACACTTCTCTACATATTTTTAATATCTTCGTTAACGACATCACTTCCTGTTTACTAGTTTACGGACTTGGACCGATTAAAAAATTGGTGCAATCAGAACAAACTCCACTTAAATGTAAAAAAATGTTGTTTTATAAGTTTTTCTCGTAAAGTCAATAGAATTGGAACAAGCGGTACTATTAATAATCAGCCACTGAATTATGTTTCTTCTATTCGAGATTTGGGTGTTATTTTCGACGAGAAGTTTACTTTCTGTGATCAAATAAACTCTATTTCAATAAAGACATCTAAACTTCTTGGTTTCGCTACTAGGAATTGCAAGTATTTCTCCATTAATTCAACAAGATTAGTCTATTGTTGCTTAGTTAGAACTATTTTTGGGATACTGTTCAGTTATTTGGTCACCATATTTTCAGAGCAATACTGATACCATAGAAAGAGTCCAGCATAAATTTTTGAGATATTGTGCTTACCACGTCCACACTACTTTTGAAAATCATGATTATTCTCATATCGAACAACAATTATCTTTACCCTCTCAAGAATCGTCGTGATGTGTCACATTTATACAGGGTGGCGCACCGAAAACGAAACAGATGCATTTACTGACAGATGATTCCTTTTAAAAAAAAACGCTTGGACCCGTCGATTATGTTATCAAGGGGGAAACAAAATTGGCATAAAATCACATTAACATTTGCAGCCCCCTAAGCGGAGGTGGCACCATCCCTAAAATCTTAAATGGAAAGGGGGGTCGAATGATCCATCATTTAAAAGGTCTTTCAACTCCCTTTACAATGATGTAAAATTCATGTACTTCAATTCAGTAGTTTTGGAGATTTATTGATTTAAAGTTTAAATACATCATCGTAAGAGGAGATCAATACATAGCAGCAAAGTTGTTAAAAAATAAAGAATGAACTGACCTGTCAGCCGAGTAAATGTTAAAAATGACCACCATTACTTTCCATGCAATAATAAAGATTTTGCTGAAAACGTTGCCGGACATTTTGCAATATTTGAGGAGTAATTTGATGGCACTCATTCACAATTCTTTGCCGTAAATCTTCTAAGGATGTTGGCTGAGTAGCATAGATTTTGCTTTTTAAGTAACCCCACAAAAAGAAATCCAAAGGTGATAAATCTGGCGATCTTGGGGGCCATTCAACGGCACCTCTTCTACCAATCCATTGACCTGGAAAGGTCTGATCTAAATAATGCCGAACTCTTAATGCGTAATGTGGTGGGGCACCATCCTGTTGGAACATCAACATATTCTCAACGTATAGACCATCATTCTGATTTTCAATTATATCTGTTAGCGCAGGATCTATGGCATTTTGCAGTAATTCCAAATACATTTCACCAGTCAAATTTCCAGGTAAGAAAAAAGGACCAACCAAATGATCGCCAAAAATGCCAGCCCAAACATTTAATTTTTGTGGCTGCTGTGTGTGTACCTCATGGTAAATTCTGGGATTAGAGTCCGAACAATATCGACAATTATGACGATTTACTTCGCCATTTAAAAAAAGGAACATTCGTCGGAAAAGCAAATGTTAAATAAAAATTGTTCATCGTTTGTAATTCGTTCACTCATAACTTCACAAAATTCTAATCGCTTATCAAAATCGTCTTCATTAAGTTCTTGTACAAGGTGAATTTTATACGGATGAAAATTATGGGCCTTTAGAATCCGTTGGATAGTACGTCGACTAACACCACACGAAGTTTGCAATTTGCGGGTACTTAATGTAGGATCTACAATAACTTGCCCTAAAACCCCCACTTCTGTTGCTTCGTTCCTTATAGGATTTTCAATATTACGTTTTTTATTGGCGACTGATCCAGTTTCGCGAAATTTAGCTACAAGTTCTAGAACATATTTTCGGTGCACATTATTGTTCTCATGTCGCTCATTAAAAATTTGTGCTGTTCTATTAGCGCACTGATTATTTCCGAAAAATATTTCAATAATTTCAACCCTTTCTGCCGTGGAATATACCATGGTTAATTTATGTATAAAGCAATAAATGATATTTTAACAACAAAGATTGGTCAAATCAATCGCAAACTAATGTACTATTTCCTATTTAAAATAAGTACGTGGCATTCTAAGCTACATGATGAAGAAACTACAAGAAGAATATACCAAGGCTGGCCTAGATATTAACCTCGCGAAAACAGAGTACCTATCTACAAGTGAAGAAGACATAGAAGATCTACAGATTGATGACAACGTAACAATCAAAGGAAAGGATAAATTCAAATACCTGGGGTTTATAATCACGAAAAAGGCAACAACAGAGGAAGAAATTACACAAAGATTAGGACAAACAAGAACAGCAATCCGACAACTTAACTCAGTATGGTGGGATAGACACCTAAATATGAAGACAAAAACGCAGATTTATAAAACATTAGTGCGAAGTATTATGACATATGGGGCCGAAAATTGGATCATAAACAAGAAAAACAGCAGTAAGATAATAGCAACAGAGATGGAATGCCTGCGAAGATGCTGCAGAGTAACAAGAATGGATAGGAGAAGTAATGACGAAATAAAGCAAAGAACATCAATAGAAACAGACATACTAACATATATAGAACAAAAAAGACTAAAGTGGTATGGACATGTAAGAAGAGCTAGCGACAGCAGATGGATAAAAAGAATAACCGAATGGAGCCCCATAGGAAGGAGGAAAAGAGGACGACCCCGAAAATCCTGGAGGAACGAAGTAGACGACGCCATGAGTAAGAGAGGACTAAACGATGGAGAATGGAACAACAGAGAGAGATGGAAACGGTTGAGCGAGGGAAGGCAGTGAATACTGTAGAATCCCTAAATATATATATACGTGGCATTCTCTACTTATCTTTCTTCAAGAAACAACTTTTTTTGTCACAAAGGACACTTCAATTGCTATTTTTATTATTAATAAACCATGGGCGTAGTAAATAAAAGCATTTACTTATCAAGAAAATGCTTTTATTCAAATTTCTTCTGAAAGAAGTACAAACTAATTTGATGTACCTATTAAAGTCTACTTTAAACTTTAAATCAATAAATCTCCAAAACTACTGAATTGAATACATGAATTTTACATCATTATAAAGGGAGTTGAAACACCTTTCAAATAATGGATCATTCGACCCCCCTTTTCATTTAAGATTTTAGGCATGATGCCACCCCCGCTTAAGGGGCTGCAAATGTTAAAGTGATTTTATGCCAATTTTGTGTCCCCCTCGAAAACAAAATCGACGGGTCCGAGCGTTTTTTCAAAAAAGGAATCATCTGCCAGTAAATGCCTCTGTTTCATTTTCGGTGCGCCACACTGTATATAAGATCATACATTGTCGTACGGCCGTAGCGTCCTCCTGGTTTTCAGGAGTTTCTGGACGATCTACGACCGCCGCTCTTGAAGAGGATCTCAAGTTTCGAGAGTCCATCTTCGTATTTAAGGAGTTATTTAGGATATCGGCCGTTACGGGCAAGAAGATCCGCCGAACCTCTGTGGTAGGTGAGGGGACACCGGCAATCAGAATTCTCTAACCGTTCGAGCTTTCTTACAGATAAAATGTTCTTACATGAATTATATATATGTTAGAATTCTGATGCGTGGTGTATACCTCAAATTCCACAGAGATGTCGGCCTTCTCACGTCGTGGAGCCGTGTTCCCTCTCCTCGAGAGAGGTATGAGAATGCCGGTCGTGTCGACCCTTCCTGCTGCCAGTCGCTTCGTATAGCTACCTTTTCGCTAACAGTATTTGATATAGTTACTATTTGCGTAAGGTTTCGGAGACGAAACGTTATTGCAGCTCAACCTGATCGGAAAAGCAATTACAAGTCCCCGTCGGGGCTTTTATTCGCTCTTTACCGTGACAGGCCCAAATAACGCTGTGGTCAGTTCGACACGATGTGAGGTAGTTCTAAGACCAATGTCTTTTCTATCTCAGTAAGTCGTGTTCTACTGTCAGGAAGCGTTTTGCAGTCGACACGCCGGTTCTCGTATTCTCGATGATTTAACTTCTAAATTGAATAACCATTATTAAGTAATTCTTCAGTTCAGGACGTCTTCGACGATAACAGGATAGCGGTAATAAATAAAACTCAAAGGTAGCTTGGTAGCGCACCGAACCAACAAGGTCTAACGGGGCTAGTAGAGTATGTGCGACTGGATCTTGATCGGAAGATGTGCTGTTCTTTTATACACATCGTGTTTGAGAAAATTCAGCACACTTCCGCCGAGAGGCCAATGACAGCGAAGTTAATAACGAGCGCTGTGATTGGCCGGCCAAAGTAACAATCTTTGTCGTGATTGGTTACCTTGGCGACACTCCCTCCCCTCCGAAGACCTGTTGGTAGGGTGTTTTTTATTGAAAAAAATTAAGAAAATTTTACAAAAATACAAAAAATTTTTCAGTAAACATATGAAATTCACAATTAATAAACATATGTAAAAGAAACGAAAACATTGGTACAATATAATTTCAATATATAATTGTAGCAAAGGAAAATTCTTATAGCTAGGCCATTTATTAAAAATAAAAATAGTCATAATTAAGACATTAAATGTTCAAGTTATAAGTCAAAAAGGTATATATAAGATAAAGAGATTGTGATAAGGTTACAATTAATACACAGTGTGAAAATTGTTAAGTGGAATATCGACTCGGTATCTCCCCAAGTGCATAAATTCGTGAAACATATTTAATTGGTTACCGCAGAGTGTCTGTCTATCCAAGTTGAAATGCGCCTTGTACAATATTTTAAGGCATGAAATATTTATAAAACTTGAAATGATTGTGACCCTTATAGAGCTGTAACGATAATATAAAATATATAATTTCACTCGAAAATACATGTTATGCGAGATATTCCTGCAAGGAAAATGTTTTAAGATAATTTATTAAAAAAAAATTAAACGTCAAAGTACAATAATTCTCAGCTAAATCTAAATCAGCTTCGAAATTATTCTAAGTTTTTACACTTCTATTGGGAAGTTGCCAGACAGACTAAAACTTTTGAACTGAAAATATATTACTTGTAAATCAAATTAGGTAAAATTGATTTCTGCAATCTTCCAATATAGTTGTAAAAATTTAAAAATACTTAGAGTATGAAATAAAAGAGAAAATTTTCAATATTAAATTGTCTTTTGAGGGTATAAAAATGTAGAAAAATCTAAAATGTCAATGTGTGGTGTTTAAACACTTGTAAAATTCGCGGTTAAAATATCAAATTCACTTGGCAAAGTTTGTAAATATGACGAAAAGTTTTAAAGATTTACACTTAGAAAAGTTTGTAAAAAAAATGTTTTTATATGAGAAAAAAGAGAATTATTAGTCTGTTTAAACACTTACGTGGGGCTTATACGGGGGCATCCCGTGGTGGTGGAGCTGGCCTGATGTCGTCTACGTGGATGACTCTGTCGACATCTTGATCTCTACGTACTTCGTACGTATGGTCTCCTGCCACTCTGAGGATGGTGTGGGGGCCCGTCCAGGTGGGGCCGAAGTTCCCTCTGGTATGGTTCCTTACCAAGACTTGTTCGCCTTGTAAGTAGGTTCTGGGTTGGCGGACATCTTCGTTCTCTGGGAAGAGATTCCTGGCGTATAGGGTGGCTCGTTGAACGGCTCGTTCGACCCTCTGCTGGCGTGTCTCTTCTCGTCTCACCTGGTGCTCAGTTTCCTGAGATCTTCTCGGTCTGTAGCCCAGTAAAAGTTCCGCCGGAGTCTGGCCTGTGGCTTCATTTTGGCGGGTACGAAGGCTGAAAATAACATCAGCTAGGTAGGATTCCCATCTGGGGTCCTCAGGGGATGAAACTCGTGCACGAAGACCTTTCTTCAATTCCTGGACTCGTCTCTCTACCGGGTTGGCCCGCTGGTGGTAGATTGGACTTCGTTCGCCTTGGATATTATGTTTTCGGAGAAAACGTTCCCAAGCATCTGTCCTGAATTGAATACCATTATCCGTAATGATAGTGGATGGCCTGCCCCATCTGTTACATATTTCTTCTTGTAGGAAACGGATGATGTCCCGGGTTTTTGCGGCTGTCGAACATCTGTACTCGATCCAATTACTGAGGCAGTCAGTGGCTAGAAGAACATATCTATTTTTGGTGCCTCTTGCGGCTGGATACGGCCCAAGAATGTCGAAAGATATCCTTTCCCAAGGATTTACAGGCTCTCTAGGAATAATGGGTGCTTTTGGCTGTCTGGCTGCGGCCTTCGTCGTGGCACATATCAGGCATGACCTGACATATTTTGTCACATCTTTTGCGATTGTTGGCCAGTAATATACTTCTTTAATGGCCCTTGTGGTCTCCTCCTGGCCGGGGTGATTTGCTTCCTCGCTGTCATGATAACACTCCAGGACTTCGGGTCTGAAAGCATCGGGTACGAGGATTTTTCTGAGGTTTTGGCCGGCTGTGTAGTAGGCTGTGTTGTTTTCTACTACAAATTCTTCTAGCAGGCTCTGCTCGACTTCGTTCCTCGGGCCTCTGGCGGTGATTTTATGCCATCTTCGAACGAACCTCTGCATGCCTGTTTGCACCTGGTGACTTCGTGCGATTCTGGTTTGCAGAGGCATTTCTCTCAAATTGTCGAGGATGGGGTGTTCTGCACCTTCTTCTTCGTCGTCTAAAAGGCAGAGTAATGGGAAGTCCTCTGGTTCGGCTTCAGGCGGAGACTGTATTGGCCAGGAGATTCGGTCAATTTGACTGTCTATGTCTTCTTCTGTGGTTTGGTCATTTTCTGCTGGATTTCGTGAGAGGTGATCAGGAAGTTGGTTTTCTTTCCCTGGTATATGAACCACCTCGAAATTAAATTCCTGTAATAGCAGTGACCATCTTGACAGTTTGGCTTTGTCGGCTTGGTATTTGTCTAACCATAGCAACGCTGTACTGTCGGTGAGAAGAGTGAATTTTTTCTCCTGGAGGAAGTGACGAAATTTCTTAAGTGCCCATATAACTGCTAAGCACTCTTTTTCATTTATATGATATTTTCTTTCGGCTGGTCGAAGTTTAGTGGAAGCGTAGGCAATTATCTTCCGTTCTTCGGTCGAGCCTTGAAATAGGACAGCCCCCATACCATATTCGGAGGCATCAGTCTGCAGGCTAAATGGCTGGTTCATGTCAGGTCGCTCTAGGTGAAGATCTCCAGATAGGGCTGTTTTTAATGTGTTGAAAGCTGTCTCGGCTTCTGGCGTCCATTTGAAATATTTCTTTTTCGATGTTAAGTCAGTCAAAGGAGTGATAATGACTGCGAAGTTTGGAACAAAATCTCGGAGCCAATTTGCTGTCCCAATAAAATTTCTCAGTTGTTTGACAGATTTGGGTCGCTGAAAACCTTGGATTTTCTCACAATGTTTTTCCAAGGGTTGAGTATCTGTGTCGGTTACTTTGTGGCCCAAATACTCTAACGTGTTGGTAGCAAACCGACATTTCTTCAACGAAACCCAGAGTCCATGTGTTCTGAGTCGCTCTAGGACGAGGTGGAGATGCTTCTGATGATCTTCCCAGGAGTTGGAATAAATGATTATATCATCCATATAGACTTTTACAAATTCGTCTATGAAACCAGCGAAAACTGATGTAACCAATTTTTGGAAGGCTGCAGGTCCATTTTTGAGTCCGAATGGCATAACTACGAACTCATAAGACGATCCGTCGGGTAGACTGAATGCTGTCAGCGGAATCGAATCTTTGTGTAGTGGTATTTGCCAAAAACCACTCTTCAAATCTAATGTCGAAAATATTCTCGCCGTTCCTAGCTCTTTAATTGCATCGTGGATTGGCGGTAGGGCGGAGACCTCGTCGATTGTTATCTTGTTGATTTTACGATAATCAACACAAAATCGAGGCGTGCCATCCTTCTTCTTGACGATCACCACTGGGCTGTTATAGGGTGATCGACTTGGTCGGATGACACCTGCTGCAAGCATCTCCTGGACTTCATCGAACATTATTTTCTTCTTAGCTGGAGAACATTTAAATGGCTTCGTATTGATCGGCCGTGTGTCTGTCAGCTTGATTTCCATCACCGTGTCTCGGGTAGTGGGTTGTTTAAGTTTATCGTCGAAGACGTCTTCGTACTCCTGCAGGAGTTCCCTTACGGTTGGGACTGCAAATTGTGGAGCTTGGTCGTCTTGGAGTTGAGTCTTTGAGTTGCATTGTTTGGCTGAATGCGACTTCCAGTAGAGGACTTTTCGTGATTCTTTTCCCACGTGTAGACATTTTCGGTTAATGTCTATTAGTACCTCTTCTTTTTGGAGCCATGGCATACCCAGAATTAGATCTTGGTTCAGATCTTTTACAATGGCACATCTCGTTGTGGACTGGAAACTTCCAAAATCGATCGTGACTTCGACTGTACCCTGACTATGTGTAGTGGTGTGTTTGCAAGCCAACTGGACCATTCTCCGCCTTTTATGAATATCTGCCGCTTGAACCAAGTCAGGATTGATATAATTCATCGATGCACCGGTATCGATGAGGACCTGGGCTTTCTTTGAATTGATGTTCACATCGATTCGTGGCAGATTTGAAACTTTCATGGCGTTGATTGGATTAAGTTGGGGCACCGCATCTGGAGAGAGGCTTAGTGGGTGCCCCTCTCGTCGTTTCCCTGGTTGTTAGGTTGTTGTCGGGGTTTCGGCGTTGGTTTCTGAGTTGGATTTCTATTTCTCCAATCATCTATAGTCTCAGAAGTTCTCGGTTGCCTCTGTGAAAATTGTCCCCTGACTTGATTCTGGTTTGATTGTTTTGCGGCTTTTGGCGGGTCGGGTTGTCGATTTGCCCGTCGTGAAATGTTCTCGTCTGCTTCCAATTCTTCGCAGATTCGCCTCAGGTCTTCTTCAGTTCTCGGCATGTTGTTGCGAAGACTTTTTCTGATTTCTGGGCGAATTAGGTTGGCAATGGCCCTGCACCGTTCTTCTTCGTCGATATGTGGTAATAATCGTCGAAAAAGAGCCATCTTGGTTGAAATAAATTCGGCTATTGGCTGATATTTTTGGTAATGTCCGTATAATTTGGACATTAGTGATGATCTCTTCGTTGTGTTGTCGAAGTGATCGATCAGCCTGTTTAAAAATGATTCGTAGTTCAGACCAGTCGTGAATTGGCTCTGTGCCCATTGAGCTGCCTCTCCTATTAGTGATTTTTCTAGGATGTAGGCTATCCAGTGTTTGGTATCGATGTTCATATTGCTCATGTGGTCTATTATGTCATCTACGAATTGTTGTGGATTTTCGGTATCATCGCCGGAGTATTGAGGTGGTGCAGGGGTCCATTTTGGTTGTGGGATCTCGATCTTTTTCTCCTGGGCTTCAGATTTGGGTTGTACCAGTGTTAAAGCTGTGACTGCTTGTATCAGCGTGGACAATACTGTAGCCAGGTCTGGGGTGTGGGTATCTTCTATGTGTTGGGCGCCATGTCGTACGGCCGTAGCGTCCTCCTGGTTTTCAGGAGTTTCTGGACGATCTACGACCGCCGCTCTTGAAGAGGATCTCAAGTTTCGAGAGTCCATCTTCGTATTTAAGGAGTTATTTAGGATATCGGCCGTTACGGGCAAGAAGATCCGCCGAACCTCTGTGGTAGGTG
Organism: Diabrotica undecimpunctata; assembly: GCF_040954645.1. NCBI lineage: Eukaryota > Metazoa > Arthropoda > Insecta > Coleoptera > Chrysomelidae > Diabrotica > Diabrotica undecimpunctata. Next base: position 48,182,044 of record NC_092810.1, on the reverse strand, counting down.
AGGGGACACCGGCAATCAGAATTCTCTAACCGTTCGAGCTTTCTTACAGATAAAATGTTCTTACATGAATTATATATATGTTAGAATTCTGATGCGTGGTGTATACCTCAAATTCCACAGAGATGTCGGCCTTCTCACGTCGTGGAGCCGTGTTCCCTCTCCTCGAGAGAGGTATGAGAATGCCGGTCGTGTCGACCCTTCCTGCTGCCAGTCGCTTCGTATAGCTACCTTTTCGCTAACAGTATTTGATATAGTTACTATTTGCGTAAGGTTTCGGAGACGAAACGTTATTGCAGCTCAACCTGATCGGAAAAGCAATTACAAGTCCCCGTCGGGGCTTTTATTCGCTCTTTACCGTGACAGGCCCAAATAACGCTGTGGTCAGTTCGACACGATGTGAGGTAGTTCTAAGACCAATGTCTTTTCTATCTCAGTAAGTCGTGTTCTACTGTCAGGAAGCGTTTTGCAGTCGACACGCCGGTTCTCGTATTCTCGATGATTTAACTTCTAAATTGAATAACCATTATTAAGTAATTCTTCAGTTCAGGACGTCTTCGACGATAACAGGATAGCGGTAATAAATAAAACTCAAAGGTAGCTTGGTAGCGCACCGAACCAACAAGGTCTAACGGGGCTAGTAGAGTATGTGCGACTGGATCCCGATCGGAAGATGTGCTGTTCTTTTATACACATCGTGTTTGAGAAAATTCAGCACACTTCCGCCGAGAGGCAAATGACAGCGAAGTTAATAACGAGCGCTGTGATTGGCCGGCCAAAGTAACAATCTTTGTCGTGATTGGTTACCTTGGCGACAACATGAATTTATTGATTGTCCAAACCTGTTAAGCCAGATTAACTTTAATGTTCCCCATCAAGCTCTACGTTACCACAATGATTTCAATATTCCTTTCCACAGAACAACCTATGATATTCATAACCCATTGGATAGATACATGGGGCTATTAAATGTTCGCGATTTTGATATTTTCAACTCAGTTAAAAAGATCTCTTGCTTTGTGATATGTATATTGGGATTGTTGAATTTTGTTCTTGTTATATTTTGTTTGTTTTTTTAGTATGTAAGATTTGTAGTCTCATTTTTTTAAACTTTGTATATTGATTTTATATTATAAGTAATTTCTAACTCTGATATTGTAGATATATTGTAATTTCAACTGTTACTAGGGTTATCCCGTGTGTTAAATAAATAAATAAGTAAAATAAACTTTTTAACTATTATCTGGAGGAAAATTATTTTTTCCTATTTGGAATGCTTACATTTTTCTACAAATTTGAAAAAAGAAAAAATGCCTTAGGATAATTTGGGAAAAAGTCAATCCCTTTTCATAAAAAATTAACAGCAGGTTTGCTTATAAGAATTAAGATATCTAATTAGTGTCATTTAAAACTATGTTCTACTTTAAATGTGTCAAATTTTCAACGGAATCTTGAGGTCCTGTAAATCGGCTAGATGGAAGGGGAAGGAGCTGCTAACTATATATCTGGTTCTTGTTTATGAATTTTGACGTTTATTTTTTCAATTTGTATATAATTTGTGCGTACATTACGAATGTGCATTATTTAAATAAAAAAATTGTTAAATAAACTATCTAATTTGTTTAATCTCCCAATCCATTAAAAAAAAACTTTCAACCAGTACGTTCTACCAGTCCTCACATATGGAGCAGAAACCTTAACTTACACAAAAACATGAGCAGAAAAATTGAAAAGAACACAACGTAAAATGGAGAAATAAATACTTGGAATAAGCTTGAGAAATATACTGAGAAATAAAGAAGTACATACACGAACCGTCGTTTAAGACATTATCGAACATATTACAAGGCAAAAATGGAGGTGAGCGGGACATATTGAAAGAATAAAATACGACAAATGGACAAAAAATTACTTAAGTGGAGACTACGAGCAGATAAGTGAAGCAGGAGAAGACCTCCAATGCAATGGAGCGACGATCTTAAAAGAATTGTGACTAATTAGATAGCTGAGGCGCAGAACAGAAATATATGGAAATATGTAGAGAACTCATATGTTCAACAATGTACAAATCAGCGTTGATTTGTAGTTAGAGTCCTGTCTAAGCGTTTCCTCCCAAGTCTTTTTTGATCTTCCCTTCCTACTACTTCCAGAAACCCGCAGATCAGTAATTATTCGTATTGGGTGATTAACATATCTACGTTGAACGTGACCAAACCATCCTAACCTATGCTCTCTCATCTTGGTAACAATTGGTGCCACCCCTAGACTCCCCCTTATATACTCATTTCCAATTTTATTCTTTTCTGTTACTTCACTCATCCATCTAAGCATTCTTATTTCCACCACATACATTCGTTGTTCCTCTTTCTTTTTAACTGCCCAACATTCAGTTCCGTACGTCATAGCTGGTCTTATGGCTGTTTTATAGAATTTTCCCTTCTGCTTTATTGGAATTTTTCTGTCACACAAGACACCACTCGCTTCCTTCCACTTCATTCATCCCACCGTAATTCTACTGCAAACATCTTCATCTATTCCCCCATTACTCTGTAACACCGATCTTAGGTACTTAAAACTATTACTCTTTACAATCATTTCACCATCCAACCATATCATTCTATTTATATTAGTTCCATCTTTAAATGAACACTCCAAATGTTGTTGTTCTACTAAGTTTTAAACTTTTTTCCTCAAGAGCTTGTCTCCACTGTTCCAGTTTTTGTTCTAAGTCACTTTTACTATTTCCTACTAACAATACATCATCAGCTTACAATAAACACCATGGAATATTACTCTGTAATTTCGCTGTTATTTAATCCAGAACTAATCAGAATAAATAAGGACTAAGTACCGAGCCTTGGTGCAATCCTATTTTCACATGAAATTTACGTCTCTCCCACACCTGTCCTAACACTAGTTGTTACTCCTTCATACATGTCTCTTACAATCTTTACATTTTCATCGGGAACTCCTTTCTTATTGAATGCCCACCACAGAATCTCCCGAGGAACTCTACCATATACTTTCTCAACTGCCTTATAATGAAAATTTTAAATTGAAAATTGATTTTCAAACCTATTTTATTGGCTTCAGTGGAAAGTGTTTCCAATTGGTAAGCCAGATCTTGGAACCTTTGACCTAATAGACAGATATCGTGTATTCTAGATCGCTTAGGCGTGTGGTTAACGTCCATTGTATCCCTCTTGTGTCGGAGTCTAGTTTGGAGAGAACATAGTCTATAGCTATGTTAAAAAGAAACGGAGAAAGCACGCATCCCTGTCTAACTCTAGTAAGTACGTTGAATTCGTCACTGTTGATCCCATTGTGTGTCACGCTGCATTTCGCATCAGTATATAGTGACTTTATAATAGAAATTATTTTTTGCGGGATGTTTCTTAGCTCTAAAATTTTCCATAGAGCAGCGTGAGACAAGCTATCAAAGGCACGTTCAAAATCAACATAAACCATGTATAGGGGTGTGTTCCATTCAACCAATTGTTCCATTATTACCCTCACAGTATTAATGTGGTCTATGCAGGAGGATTCTGGCCTAAAGCCTGCTTGATTAGCTCGAAACTCAACCTTGTTTGTTATTCTTTTCAGTATGATGGTCGCAAAAATTTTATTTATGACAGTAAGCAAGGTTATTCCTCTCCAATTTTTGCACAGTGTGAGGTTGCCTTTTTTTGGAAGCTTGATAATGTTACCTTTTTTCCAGTCCGCTGGAATGTGGTTTGTTTCCCACACCTCTCGGATTATGGGGAGCAAAAGTTCAGCAGTTAGATGCGGATCAGCTTTAAGCATTTCAGCAGCAATGTTATCGATTCCCGGTGACTTGTTGTTTCTCAGAGATTTGATAGCTGCTATTATCTCCGTTTTGGAAGGGGCCTCGCAAGAAATATGCAAGTCTATATTCTGCGGGTTTTCGACTGTTTCGTCTGCGTTATCTCTGGGAATACCTAGCATCTCCTGAAAATGCTCTTTCCATCTCTCTACTTGGTCATCTGTTGTAGTAAGCAATTCGCCTGTTTTGGATCTTACAATTTTCGAACAGTTGGACCCTTTTTGTGTTAGTCGTCTAGTAATTTGGTAAAGCTCCCTAGTTCTGTTGTGTTGTGCAGCTGTTTCTGCTTGTTTCGCAAGTTCTTCAGCCCACCTTCTTTTGTCTCTTCTTGCTTTTCTTTTAACTGATTTATTTATTGTTTGATATTCCGGTTGTCGGTGTGCTCTTCTTTCTACAGTTCTTGCTTGCAGGATATCTTTTTTTCGTTGTTTTCTTTTCTCGATAAGATTCCATGTTTCATCTGATATCCATTCCTTTCTATCTTTCTCTTTTTTACCCAGTTTGTCTTCAGCTATTTCTGTCAAAACATCTGCGAAATCATCCCAGCTATTTATTTCACGTTCTCTTGTTTTGAGTTGAAGTTCCTCTCTAAACATATGTCTTCCTGGGACCGTTTTTAGTTTATCTAGATTGTATGTTAGTCTCTTGGTGTTTCGCGTGGTTTTGTTTTTTGCCATCTTGATTTTAATGGTACCAATTACGAGATGATGGTCACTTGCGATGTCTGCTCCTCTTTTATCTTTTAACAAGCATATTTTAATTTATTATAAATCGACATTATTTTAAAACATCCTTAAAATTGCAATATTATTGCATTATTTAAGGTATAAAAAGCAGAACGTGCTTGTTCTTCAGAATGGTTTTATAAAGTTCCCTAAAGTATTTAATGCTGTTCTTGTCTCTTTGTTGGAAACTATGTAGATGACTTAAATTTTAAATGTAATCAAAATCATTAGTATCGGTTTTCTGAGCTACTGAATCGATAATCATAGCGGATAGACTACATAACAATCATCCACATATATTAAACACGTTTGACCGGTTTGAGGTTGAGCTCATACTTATATCTGGGATCATTGATCACAAACACAGGGTCGCTACAAGAAGAAATACAACGTAGATGTGGTGTAGCAAAACTGACACACTGATGTGAATCTTGGACCTTACGACAGACGGAAAGAAGAAAGATAGAAGCCACTAAAATGTTCTGTTGGAGAAGAATGTTACAAATTCCGTGGACCGAACACAGGACAAATATTTCAATTTTAAATGAGCTAAAAGTTAGCAAATGGCTATCCAGTAAAGTCCATCCCCAACAATTAAAATTCTTTTGACATGTTATGAGAGTAGACACAGAAAACATGGAAAGACTTATTATCCAGGAAAAGGTAGAAGGCCAAAGATTACGAGGAAGATCTTCAACAACATGGATCGATCAAATTACAGGCATATGCAAAAGACCAACGCATGAGTTACAAGAAATGACCAGAGGCAGAGATCTTTAGAGATGGACAATACACGGCATCACGATGACCACTACACTCCCTCCGGGAGGTTAGGATGAAGACAGAGAATCGATAATTTTGTCATTAGATAATGTCCCGGAAGTCATAGTTTTATGACACTTAACAAATTCTACTTTATTAGTCACAAAATCTAATAATAGAAATATCTTCGGTTTCAGCTTCTTCTGTTTACGAGGATCTACAGTGTACATAACACTGTTTTATAGTAGTCATAATTACATTTTGCCAAGCTTTATGAGCTATCTCATGGCTTGCAATACCTACATTACCTACTTATTATCCAAAATATTTCTAACAACTTCTTTTCGATATAATAACTTGAAGTTGAAGATAATACCTTGATCTACAGGCTGTAATTTTGTGGATGTGAATTTTAACTTCTTTCATTTGAGAAATATGATTATGTGCTGTTATGCAAAGTTTTCTATACTCCGGATACCGTAAGCTATCGACTGTGTGTTCGAATTCTTTAAAAAGTGAGACAAAAAGCCTCCTGGCTACTGTATTCTTGTGCCTAGTGTCCCATTTTGCCACATCTTTAGCTGGAGTCCTCCCTCTTTTCCCTCTTGCAGTCGATTTTACTATGCCCGAAAAGCACGCCTGGACATGCAGTCTCTCTCGTATCTTGCACGAGGTCCAGCCGATGGATATATTTTTTTTTTCAATATCTTTTTGTGATCAAGGTAACTCTGACCGTGACGTTGGTGTTCCCGTTTCTATTTTCCCGTATAAAGACGAATTTGACTTTATTAGACCATCTGCTCTCGGTATACCTCCCGAGCTGCCTCAGGATTTGTTAGCTCATACTTATATCTGGGATCATTGATCACAAACACAGGGTCACTACAAGAAGAAATACAACGTAGATGTGGTCTAGCAAAAGTAGTCGTAGTAAAGATGGCCAACATCTGGAAGGACTCTCAAATTTGTTCCTTTGTGATATGTCCGTCTATGTCAAGTATGTACTTGAACCTGATAGCCCCGGACGTCTTCTACCGTGTTTGCCTCCGTACGGGTCACAAAAGTCTTTGTTAGGCGCTCGGCCTATTCTTTCCCTGTTACTTCGAGGAAGAGGTCTTCGGTCCTTAGTCTACTTATTACTTATCTGCAATCAAAAATTCTGATTGCAGAATTAAAAAACCATCTTGTGCTTTGGCAGAGCATGTAATCGATAAAGACCATATTATGGATTTTGATAACATTAAAATGGTTTATATTATCAAAAGTGATAATAATTTAAACAAACGATTAGAAATTCAAAATATAAGTAAAATTTATAATTATATTATTTCTTTGTATTTTATATATAAAACCAGTAAAATATCACATTTTGATTTAATTTTCCATATATTTGTTACATTTTTTCAGACATCTATCAATGGTGAAAAAATCTTCTTCTTTTTTGTTAGTAAACAAAAATAATTTTTAAACAAAATTTTATTTTTGGCAACATAATTGTCAAAAATAAAAATTTTAAGTTGGCATTTATGACATTGAGGCTTAATTGTAATTGGTCGCTATTCTAACTTATTTATAAATTCAATTGTTTTTGTGTTAAGAAACTTTTTCAAAATTTTTGTAATAATTCTTTTTGACATTTTTTTTAAATAAAACACCTCCATTTTGTCTCAATTTTCGGATTACTCTAGCTGAGCTGATTCCAAAAATGTATCAAATGTTGATTTAAATTGGTACAGGGTGGACAAAAATATAATAGCTTGTGTGTGTTCATAAAGTAATGCGCTAGTTAAATTAACAATATTATCAAAAATACTTATTGTCTAGAGGACAGAATATGATAAAATACATGACTTTATAAATGTTCAAACTTCAAATTCTGTCCGCTAGACAATAAGTATTTTTGATGTTGTTAATTTAACTAACGAGTTACTTCATGAGCACACACAAAACTATTGTATTTTTGTCCACCCTGTATCAATTTGAATCAACATGTGATACATTTTTGGAATCAGCTCAGCTAGAGTAATTCGAAAATTGAGACAAAATGGAGGTGTTCTATTTAAAAAAAATGACGGTGACGTCATTACTCGAAAGTAATTCGCCCTGTATATTAGAATATTATTTTAAAATACGTTAAATTAAAATGAAAAATCGACGTGTTTTAGGATTATTTCTTAAAATGGTGTGTTTAGCTAAAAAAGAATTTGTTCCATACTTTACGGACACAGTGTATGTATATAATAATTAAGGACTGTTCAAAACAGAGACAATAATAATAAGTAATATAGATTTTTCCTTAGTCTTAGTCTTTTACAAGAATTTATACAGATGATATGAGCACCCAAACCAAATTTGAATACAATGCAACGTAAAGTGAGCTGTATTACAAAAACTGCTCTCAATAATTTTTAAATGGAGTATATACTTAGTATAAAATAATATGTTATTTTTCAGGTACAATATTATCATCACAAAAGATTTCAAGGAAATAAATATTGTTAATAGTTGATATTTTGCTAGACAGCGATTCACTTTTACAGAAAAAGTATTATCTTCATCAAGGAAACATCTATTCTATTCTCCTCTATGATATTTTTGTTACAACAATCTCTTAGTAAAATAAAAACACAATGACTGCATTAAATTAACCAAACAAGCAAATAAAAGGAGCCATTGTTTGAGTCAACCATAAATTTTCGTGTAAATAGGAGCAACAATCATGCGGCGTGTATTATTTGTTTATTTTGACGCAATCATTTTATATTAGGTTGAATGTAAAAAGCGTCATATAACATACTTCTGAATTAAATTATAACGGGGTATGTTATATACCTGAGATTTTTTAGATTACAACGTGAAAATAGAAACTCGTTTGAAAATATTTGAAAATGATTATTTTATTAATGAATGCTTATTCATGGTATTACTTTGTGGTTATTTTTGTCGAAAGATTACGTTAAAATAGATTTACGTAAAAACTTGCACGTACACGGTTACCCAAACTCGTTCTTTCTTTCGAGATTTACAGGGTGATCAACTTTTATGACAAAGTATGTGATATCTGTTATTATAGGAGATACCAAAAAAAGGTAATTACAAGATTAGGTAGCTGTCTTCTTCTTTATGTGCCGTCTTCTACCGAAGGTTGGCGACCATCAAACGATAGGTTTCTCTGTTTTGCACCGCATGTATTATGTTCGCAGCTTCTGGTATTTGAAACCATTCTCTCAAATTTCTCAGTCAGGATTTCTTCTTTCTGCCCAAACCTCTTCTACCTTCAATCTTGCCTTCCACGATAAGCTGTAGCAGACTGTACTTATCATTACGGAACACATGGCGCAGGTATGACGCTTTCATCGTTTTAACAGTTGTTAACAATTCCACCACTTTACCCATTCGTCTTAATACCTCTAAGTTGGTCACTCTGTCTGTCCAAGGTATTCTCAGTATGCGTCGATACAGCCACATCTCTAGAACCACTAACTTCTTTATAGTTGTTGCTGTTAACGTCCACCCTTCAACTCCTTAAAGTAGCTTAGAGAGTACGTAGCATTTCGTGGCTCGCCATCGGAGGTTAACGCTTAGGTGGCGGTTGCTTAAGAGCTTTCTCATTTTGATAAATTTGGGTCTTGCTATTTCAATTCGGATCTTAATCTCTACGTCTGGGTCCCACTTATTATTTACTGTATCTGAGGTACTGTATATTAGGTAGCTGTAAGCTTCACTTTTTAAAATTAGTTACAAATATACAGGGTCTTGCAGAACACTTTACCGCATCAAAAATATTTTATTTAATGAAACACACTGTATTTTATTTTAAATTTAAAATTCGCTTTACATCCTCATTATAAGATTACAAAGTTATTATTGTATTATATAGGTTATTCAAAAAGTAAATTAGTAGATTTTTTATCAAGTAACAAAAGCAAAATTTGTTTCCGAGTGGAAATCGAAACCTCAAAATAAACATTTTAAGTAAAATTGTGGCTTATTTCCAATAAAAACAGTAAAATGTATTATTTTTAATAATTAATTTTTCTTTGTCGAAAAGAATTCAACATTTTACACACGCTCAATTGTCACATGCGGATATGCTTTTTGTCTGTGATCAAAGTAATGGAAATTGTCTACAAGCTCGACGATTGTATTCAGAGTTGTATCCAGGACGTACCCCATCCAGTGAAGCAGTCAGAGGGTGTCTAGGAGGTCTGGACACACCCCAAAATATTATTAAATAGGGTAACTGTACCTTTTACCGACCACTTAAGACTTTCCTTATAAGCAAATTCAATAATAAGAAGAATACATTTTTATTTTTCTTTGCATAATTTTTAAGGATTAGTTTTAATCTAGTCGATTCAGCTAGTAATATAGAAAAAATAATATTATCACAGTTTAATTCTTTTTTTAAATGTTTTAATAATGATGTACAATTTCATTAAAATGCTCCCTTTACCGACCGGCTTAAAAAATACTCACTTATCACCGACCGTTTTTTTTTGCTATTACCAACCACAAGCACCTAATTACCGGACATTTCAGTCCTATCAGCGACCTTCTTGGGAGACTACTTATTTAAGTAATTAACAACATTATATTAACTTATTTATTTAAAAATAATCGTGTCTACTGGCTCAATTGAAAAAACAAACGCAGTTGAAGATTTTAATATTTAAAAAAATATAAATTCATAATACAACAAATAAAAAGTTACATAATATATTGGACATGGATAATAGATTCAACTTTACTATGAAATCATTTTATCTTTTTATTATTATACTTTTTATTGCATCCATCTCCGGAGTTGCGTAGATAAACCTTTTATTCACGGGTTTTGGAGGATTAATTCTTAAAAATATTTCATTTTCTGACTATGATTAAATATCCTCTTTCTCAGGCCATTTCCAATGTGAACCACTTCTTATCATAATCTTCACTTCGAATCCCGTACCGTCAAAGCCAAGACTTACTCCAGAAGAGTACTCTTCTTCATAAATAACCACAGCATATTCTTCCTCTGCAAAATCTGTCCGTTTTAGTTTTTTGCTATTATTCTTAATACTCCAATTATGGATCCTGTTTTAAAAGGAAAGTTTAAGATGCCTAAAAATAGCAACATCTAGTGGTTGCAATAGATGTGCGGAGTTAGGCAGAAGAGCAATTGGTATAATACCTCTGCTTTTGAAAACATTCTCCCGTCATCCACACGGAGTCTAAATGGCCAATACCTCAGCCCAGAGGCATTTTCAAATGAATACTGGCTGGTACTCTTTTATAGTGAAAAACAACAGTAGGTTTCACAACTACGTGAAACGTAGGTCCTTCTGGCGAAACTGTCAAAAGTACCGTGATGCATTCTTTCTAGTCATTAGCGATTCTGGATAAACTTTTTTCGAACTTTTTTGCTTACGATTACACATTTTTCTTTTGGTGAAAGAAAAAAAGCTAATTCCTCGCAAGTAAAAATTCTTTTTGGGTCTGATAGAACTTCCTCCAAATTATTTGTTTTTAAATAGTCTGAAACTCTTTCAAACCAACCTCTTACACTTTTTCTGTTATATTTGCCCGAAGTTTGGTCAGAATGTGACATAATCGATGAGAGAGCTGGTGAAAAAATTTTCGTACCAATGACGACCTGGAATTCCGTCTTTAAATTTATTTGCTCGTTCTAGACGGCGAACTAGTTCTCTGCAACACACTCCAACAGTTGATTTTTTGTTACAGGAAAACCAACAGTTTCTAAATATAGAATCCAATCTACTATGATTTGTTCTCCAGCTGCAGTCAGGACACAGTGGACCGCAATAGTAGCAACTTTTTCATATTTGTTATGAATTTCATCAACTAGGGTACTTTTTGGAATTTTGAATTCTCTGGATGCTTTTCCAAACGACATTCCATCTCGAATTGAATCCAATGCTTGCTTAAGAATTTCATTGGTATAGTTTTTTCGTTTTTCAGACAGCACTCAAAGTTTTTCTTGAATCTGGAAGAAAACGTTTATAATATTCTCGGTCGGTAATAGGTCATAATATATATTTTTTGTACTCTATCACGTACCGTGAAAAAAATGTTATTTTAGGAGACTACTTTTGAATATTTTAAAATTCATATATTTCATTCACGTTTAAAACAATGAAGTACCATGAATATGATTATCGTTTTCCGTTCAAAAACAGACTTTTGGAAATATTTGAAGTAATTCTTCCAATAAATAACAATTTTGTTTAACTTTCACATTACTTCTTTTAATTGAAAATTACAATCTAGTCGGTCGGTAAATGCTCAAGTGAATCGTTGGTTTATTACCTTTAAGAAAAAAAAAATATATTATAAATAATTGTATGCTAAAATATTTTTAAACTTTCACAATTTTCAATTACTACATTCCCCTCATTCCGACCGCCGGGCCGGTAAAGGGTTGATTTTAAGTTTTAAAGCACCTTTTACCGACCGTTCTTTAATTGTAAATAAATTTTAATTAGAGAAAATATTTAACCAACGAACACATTAAATCTTTAAAAAAACGTGGTTTTGTGCTATTTCTTGTTCATAAAAGTGCAATACTAACGTTGATATATTAACAAACGCTTAATAATGCCAACACATGCCAACTGACAACAATACAGACGGAACTCACAGAAGCTACAAAAGCTCTGTATAAAGCAAATAAAGTGTCTATTAAAATAGGAATAAGAATCATAAGAGACTTCACCACAACAAAAGGGCTCTTGCAGAGTTGTTCCACATCTCCAACCCTATTTAAAATATACTTAGGGAAAGCCTTGACTACATGGAAAAGAAAATGCAAAGACATGGGAGTACCGGAACGGAACGAATACCTATATACGTTAAACCTTGCAGACGATCAAGTAGTGATTGCACAAGACCAAGACGACCTCAGCTATATGATGAAGAAACTACAAGAAGAATATACCAAGGCTGGCCTAGATATTAACCTTGCGAAAACAGAGTACCTATCTACAAGTGAAGAAGATATAGAAGATCTACAGAATAATGACAACGTAACAATTAAAGGAAAGGATAAATTCAAATACCTGGGGTTTATAATCACGAAAAACGCAACAACAGAGGAAGAAATTACACAAAGATTAGGACAAACAAGAACAGCAATCCGACAACTAACTCAGTATGGTGGGATAGACATCTAAATATGAAGACAAAAACACAGATTTATAAAACATTAGTGCGAAGTATTATGACATATAGGGCTGAAAATTGGATCATAAACAAGAAAAACAGCAGTAAGATAGTAGCAATAGGGATGGAATGCCTGCGAAGATGCTGCAGAGTAACAAGAATGAATAGGAGAAGTAATGACGAAGTAAAGCAAAGAATATCAATATAAACAGACACCCCTCCCTCGTTCCATTGAACCCTATGTTCATTTTCCCATGCGTATTTACATATTTGAGATCTATCAAATTCTCTATTTTTTATAAAAGATTGATGTTTACTTATTCTAACATTTAATGGCCTTGATGTCTACCTAAATAAAACGGATCGCATTCACAAGGTTTTTATAAATACAATTCTTTGTTCTTTCGTGTTCATTGTTAGTGTTTAGCTTTGGATAAAAAAGATCTCAATGTGTTTGTTATTTTGAATTTTGTTGAAATGTTGAATTTATTTCCTATCTTTTTTAGTTTTTCTGATAATCCTTCTATGTATAGTATTGTTATTCTCCTTGTATTATTCCCTGTGTATGCTGTAGGATCTCGTTCTAAGTTATTTTGTTCTATTCGGTAGATTATTGAAAATTTCTTATTTATAAACGATAAAGGATAATAATTTTTTAATAAAACAAATGTTTTTCCACTAAGAACGAATTTTTGGTTAGAACAAGTCATTTTGGCTCTATCCTAGGGTTTAATGATTCCCTTTTTAATATAGATATTGTGATTTGATTTGTAATTTAGATTGTGTGTATTGATTTTCTATACACCTGAGTCTCATATCCAGTATCGTTCTTAGAGATTAAAACATTCTGGAAAGGTAGTGTGTTATTATATTCCTTTCCCATGGTAAATGTTATAATCTCTTCTTTATCGTTTATATCATTCAGCAATGTGTCCAACAACTCTGATCCATAAGGCCATATATTGAGAATACACCATCTTAATATCTCCACCATACTGTGGCTTTTAAATTTTGTTTAGAAATAATATTTGTTTTAAACTCTTCCATAAATATATCGGCTGATAATGGAGATAAACTAGGAAAAATGAAGGGGGCTAATAAAATAACACAATTGTATTCGTTTCATATCCAACGTGTACAAGCTCTGCTACCTAGACATTTTTTCTGCGCCTACTTGTTTGCCAACGAATTCTTCATTGAATTCATAAAATTCATAATTTTTAAAATGGCAGTTTATTTACTTACAATATTACTTTTTAAGGACATTATGTAGGACATCTGGTATGGACTGGAATCTTTGAAGCTCATTTTTAGCATCAGTTTTTAATAAATATATGGCTTTGAGTAATTGATGATTATTTAATCGGTCTATATTTCTTCCTACAATGACTAACAAGCGAATCTTACCTTCTACAGCAGTGGTTCTTAACCTGGGGGGCGTAAGAGAATTTTAGGGGAGGCGTGAGGTAACAAAGAAAAAAATCAAAATTAAAAAATATATATTTTGTTAAAAAACAAAACATTTTGTATTTCGTATTTTTATTTTGTTTAGAAATATTTCTTTATTTAAACGTGATACGTGTTTTACTCAAACACACAACCTGAGTTAAACACACAACCTGAGTTAAACACGACAGTCTTGTGTATGGCAACATCGTAGGAGCGCAAAGTATATTTACCAATATTGTATTGAAAGCACTCCTGGCTCCAGTTCAGTGATTCCGTCTCGCGCGTCAGAGTCGACAGCTTCTGTGTGCGTGCTGTTTGTAACAATCAGTGCAATCGTTATTTGGTAACAGAGTGATTGTTTCTGAATTATTTAATAGTGTTGTGTAACAGCTTTGAAAATGGCTAAGTCACTTCCGAAGAAAAATTGTATTCAGACGATTATATCAAGTATGGTTTTACCTTTATGGAGAAAAACGGCAGTCATTTACCTCAGTGTGTCAACTGCCATGCTGTTCTTAGTAATGATGCAATGCGCCCCGGACGTTTGGAATGGCATCTAATTACAAACCATTCTTCTTTGAAAGATAAAGGCCCAGAATTTTTAATTGCCAAAAAAAGCAGCCTAAAACGTATGAAACTGTACTTTACTGCAAATTTTCGTGTTGAAAATGAGAAAGATGTAAAAGCATCATACAAAATAGCACTTTTGATAGTTAAAGACAAGAAACCACATACTATTGGTGAGTCACTAATTAAACCTTGTTTACTTACTGCTTGTAGTACCATACTTAGTGAAGACAGTTGTAAGAAAGTAGAAAAAATTTCTCTCTCAAACGACACCGTAAAACGTAGAATTGATGACATGGCTCTGGATTTTAAAAATCAACTATTCCAAAAATTAAAAGGTTCACCGTTTTTTCTTTGCAGTGTGACGAAACAACTGATATTTCAAAACATGCACAGTTATCGTTTTACTGTCGATTTATTGACAGAAAACGGTTCCTGGAGGAAATATTGTTTTCAACATCTCTTGAAACAACAACTAAAGCCATTGACATATTTTCTGTTCTTAAAGATTTTTTAGTAATCAATGAACTTCCATGGGAGAAAGTAATTGGCATATGTACTGATGGCGCCCAAGCCATGACAGGTTGTCGATCTGGATTTATGGAATTGGCAAAAAAGAAGAACCCTAGGATAATTGGTTCTCACTGCATTATTCACAGAAAGCTTTAACTAGTCAGACTTTACCTGAACCTCTCAACGTCAGATTAAACTTAGTAATTAAAATAGTTAACTACATCAAATCCAGCGCATTAAACACTAGGCTCTTTCAGGCACTATGTCAAGAACTGAATAGTGATCAGGAAACCCTCCTATTTCACGCAGACGTCCGCTAGTTACCCAAAGGAAATATGCTTGCAAGATTATTGAATTTAAAGTCAGAAGTTGAAATTTGGTTAATGACTTCAAAACAAGAAGATCTTCACAGAAGATTTACAGATGACAAAAATATCTTTTACTTGGCTTATTTGTCTGACTTTTTTGAGACACTTAATGTCCTGAATCTAAAGCTTTAAGGCCGTAAAAACCTCTTAAACACTTATGATGCAATTAAGGGGTTTATAGAAAAAATATCGCTTTGGCAACGCCGCCTTCACAGTTCCAAGCCAAACGTTTCCTCTTTTCCTAAACTGAACGACATCCTCGATGATATTAAAACCCTTCCACTAATTTTCGAGACCAACTGTCTTAACTGTCTTTTTCCTTTTACTTTCCAGATGTTAGCTCGGAAAACTTTTCATATCGAAGTTAACATTCTTCCAGTTAACCTTCAAGAGCAGGCAATTGACCTAAAATGTGATTCACAAGCAAAAGCAGATTTTGCAAACATGGACTTGGAAGAATTTTGGTTAATCTACTTTCCTGTTTACTCAGAAGTGGCTTTAGTATCTGCGAAGTTATTGGTCCAGTTTTCATCCACATTCTTTGCGAATCTGGTTATTCTGCATTGGCGTATATAAAATCAAAATACCGTTCAAGGATGGAGGGTAAAAGTGACTTGAGGTGTGCTCTGACACAGTTTCAACCGAATATCGAAAAACTTGTCAAGATCAAACAATGCCAACCCTCTCATTGAAAGTACAAAAACACTCATATAAGACTTTCAACTTTATATGCGTATTTGATTTTTTGATTATTCTTTTTCTCAAATAAATAAACAATGTTAAGTTTAATGAGACACCAAGTAAACTTTCGTATTTAAATATATCTGGATTTTTATTTTGCATTCCAGCTTTTGCTAACGTAGAGTTAGGATCGTCAGTTTCACAATTTCACTGTTCTAACTTGAACCAACCAATTATTGACTGAAGGGGAGGCGTGAGCTATCTTCAGTGTTTAAAGAGGGCGCCAGTGTTAAACGGTTGATAACCGCTGTTCTACAGGAAGAGTGTCCTATTATTTTTAAAGAAATTAACCAATACATTAATTCACATCGGTGATCAATGATCGCGTGCATAACTGTAACTCAAAATCGCCGGTCGTTTCAAGCATTGTTTCTGAGAGAACGGTTCATTCTACATAAAAAGTGCTAATGGTCATTTTTGTTCAAAATTGTTTCAGCTACATTTTTTATTTAACACGTTCCTGCGGATGGGGCACATGTGGGCCACATGGTGCCTTCGCCATTTTTTAGATTTAAAGACATTTTTAAGATATGTGTTTTTTGTCGGTGATACACCGAATGATTTAAAGTTACTATCAGGTTGTTAGATAAGGTATTCTTCACGTATAATTGTATTGATTCGCGAATATATAAACAGTTGAAATATCATACAAACAAAGAAAAATGGTTGTGCTGGGTAATATTTTAAGATAAATATTTTGAAGTATAAACCCTAAATTATATATGCCAGACGAGAGTCCACTTATGATTAGGAAAGGTTGAAACCACTTATGATCTTCGAGTCGACAAGGGTTGAGTAAATATTTTTAAAATCGTCATTAAAAAATGTTGAAAGATACGCAGTTCTTTGTAAATTACAATTATTTGAATATATTATAAAAAAAATGAGTGAAAATTTGGAAGCAGATCCGTCGCGGTCTAAAATTACTAAACCATGTAAAATATCTTCCTAAAAATCGAAAAATTTTAGTAAAGAAGAACTATTAAACATCTTGCTCGAAAGTGATAGTGTAATAGATGAGTTGAACTGAGCGAAATAGAAAAGCAGTTTTGTCATTATGCAAATTTTCACAAGACCTAAAAATATTTTACTTATAATTCGTATGATTTTTATTGGTCCAGTTTTACTGGACTATGGAAATAAGCCACAATTTTAGTTTAAAATAAGTTTATTTTGACTTTTCGATTTATTTTAAAGTAAAATTATGGCTTACTTCTCGTAAAAATAGTAAATTAATTGTATTAACATGCCACAAGAAAATAGCTTCAAAAGAAAATTATCAATTATTTACACCAACTTTTGTAAATTCCAGAGTAAATGATCCATTTCTATGTTTCCCAATAAAAATCGTTCTAAAAATATCGTTTAAATTTTTTATTTCCAAAAATTGTTTACACTATGTATATGGTTAATATACCATTAAATTTATTAATAACAGGCAGATTTCTTTTGTACGCACGTACAAATCAAAAAACACCGTCAAAATCCATTAATAAGAACCGGAGAGAACCGGAGATACAGTTTAAAGGTCCAGTTTTTCCCTTTACTAACTCCAACTTTCCGAATTTGAGCTCCATATTTTGAAGCTTTGTAGGTGAATCCTTTAATGGCAATATTTTAAAACTTTTTACATGAACATTTAGGTCCTCTATTTTTTAAAAGCTGCTAATTATGTTTCTTAATTGTTATAGATAAACCAGCTATAATTTTTTTTAAAGCTCCGACTTTCTTTCTAATTATTAGTGTAGGATTTTTTTTAAATTGTCAAAATATGCTAGCTTTCCGAATATAAAACATTAATTTTTCCTCAAACAATAGCAAAAATTCAAATTGTTTATATACCAAAAAATTTCAATGTTTTTACAACCAAGTTTTTCAATGTTGGAAATCGTCTTATTTTCACCTTCCTAAAATTATTTTGATAAATGACTCTCCCTATTGCTTACGCTATCCGTAGAACCATGTAAGTTCTGACATATTATTGCAAAAAAAGTTGTTTTGGATAAACAATTTAAATAACTTTTAAACAAATCAATAAATCATTCTGCACTTTTGAGGATAGTTTTAACACTATAAGACCTAACTTTCCACGTAATATCAAGGTTTTGGGTTCATTTTTTACGATAGGAATTAATATTTTATTAAGAATTAGGAATTGTTAGGTTTTTTACTAGTTTTCTATGCTACAAATTAGTAAACTAACATTTGTAAATCACCTTTTTAAATCTTTAAACTTGTTATATAATAACCCGAAAATCCGTTTAAAATACTGTTACGAACATGCTTTCGGCATGGCCCATCTAACGGTTGCATCTCGAAAAAGGCATCAAGAACATTCGCGATGTATCGAATGAGAGAGAGAACAACACGTCACGTAGGCGAATTAGGGGTGGGACTACCCCAGAAGATTCTAGAATAATACTTTTTGGTATATATATCTAACGATGTTATGAGTGAGTTTAGTTGATAAGGTAACCAAACTGTAAACTTATAAATAAATATATTTATATAAATTCGAACCGCTCGTTTTATTTAATCTCGCTACAATACTTTAGTTTTTACTGGTTGAAGAAGATATTTAAAATGGTGCATTTTTGGCTTCAAATTCTTATTTATTTAAAAATATACAGAACCCAATGCAGGAAATATAGACATTAAGGTATTGAGGTCCATAAAACTCAGCAAAACTGTCAGATTACTTCTTTATATTATCTGTAGAAATATGGGATAAAATACACATATAGCCTAAAACTCTATAGATGTAGACGTTATGGAAAACAACCCTTAGAGAATCATTCAGATGTGACTTGACTTAATTGTTTCGTGGAATGACCTTGAAGATTAGAAAAGAGGTAAGATTTTTTGTTAAAATATTAAAAACAATGATGATTGATATCGCTGATGCGACTTTTTATTTGTACAGTTTATACTTGGGTATTATAAAAATTTCAAAGCATGTGAAAGGGACATGTTTCGCATAATGTATACGTAACAAATACCCTTTTATTTAATTGCTTTTAAAAATGCAAACAAATCAATTTAATACTAATAGAAATTTCGTAATTTTCTCTACGTAAAAAAATTTTCGACGACTTGCTGGATGAAAATGATTATGAAGAAGATGTAGAGTAGAATAAGAGATACGAAAAGAGGAAATGATAATTGCCAGTCCAACACATATACAGAAATAATAGATAGTATTCATCAATGGTCCTAATTTTCATTAACGTTCGTACCAAGGTAGGTGTATCTTTTATTTTTTTTTTCTCGTTGACCATTGACACTGGTCCAAATTAGTGTTCCGTCTTAGAGATCATCATACATTTTGTTTTCTTAATATTTAGTGAAAATCCATATCTCTGACTTATTCCTGTGGTTTTATTCAATAACTCCTTTAAGGCTTCATAACTTTCAGCAAACACTACCGTGTCGTCCTCGTATCTAATATTATTCATACATTCTTCGTTAATTCAAATTTTCAAATTCTACCCTCAACATTCTCTACTGCTTCTTAAAAGAATTCTCAGCGTATATGTTGAACAGCAGGGGTGCTAGTATATATCTCTGTGGGGCCTTACGTTTTGACTTTAAAATCATCGGATTCTCCTACCTCTATATGAATAGACGATGGTTGATTCCAGTAAAGATTATTAATAATTTTTAGATCACAGAGTTTTCCAATACTTGTTAATAGCTCCATCAGCTTCTCATAACTTGTGTACCGTAGATTTTTCTTGGCACAGTCTATATATCCTTTGATAAGATGTGGCTCATTAAGCTGATGGTCCAGAAATCACTACAGGATACGGATTTTGTTTTCTTTGGTAAAGCAATAAACGGCGTCTTCGGCCATGGTATTACTTCACTTAAATATATATCATTAAATTTTTTTGTTAGTCATTAATTACCGTCGGTGTTAAATAGTTTTATATGTTCAGCATGTGCATTGTCGGGTATTATTAGATTATGTGAGGTCGTAAAGGCCATGCGGCTCTGAATATTGTTTTACATTATTTTGTTGTTCTTCGATTTTCTTCTTTCTTCCATGAGTTGCAGCATATTTTCCTTTATCCAACTCTTCCTCTTGCCTTTCTTTTCTATTAGACGTTCTTCTCTAATCTTGTTTAAGGTTTCACATACATTATGGAGTGACTCTTCTACACTATATGTTTGCTCCATGTTAGTTAACTTCTTTGAAAGAATCCGTGTAACTGTATTTTTTGTTTCCTGACCTTCTGGTCTTCTCATGTCCCATTTTTTGTTACTATTCTTTTTTGTAACCTTCTTAAATCTAAACCTAGATGTACCAACCACAGAATCATGAAATGTCAGTACAGGAGGTAACTTTTAACTGATAGACATCCATTACAGAACCTCTTGTTCACCGTTATGTAATCAATTTGATTCCATATTTCGTTTTCTGATTGATCCTGAGAGACCCAGGTATACAAACGTCTTGGTGGTAATTTGAAGAATATATATAGGATTCGAATCCTTCTTCATATACAAACAGTTTTAATCTTTCTCCCCTTTTATTTCTCTTTTCTAGATGAAAAGCACTAATAACTTCGCCACTTTTCCCTTTACCAATTTTTGCATTCAAGTCATCCATAATAATAGTTATATCTTTTTTACATCATTTAAGTGAATTTATCAACAACTCATAAAATTGCTCTTCCTCGTCTTCTTGTTTATCGCTGGTGTGGCATACACTTGTAAAGCTTTTATTAATCTGACCGGAGTAGTATTTAGTGAAATTATTATTATTTTATATTATTTATTTTATAGCACTGGCCATGTTACCTTCCTTGTATACCGTAAGCCCTAGATATAGCAGACTACCCTGCTATACTCCCAAAGCCGCGAAGCGGTATAAAACGGGAGACTATTATTATTATTATTATTATTATTTTATCAGAAACAACATTTCCTGAGTGGTATACCATATTGTTGTCAACAATACAAACGCCACTATTGATGTGAATGAGATGGCTTTTATTTTGCTTATACCCATTAAATCTTTTACAAGTCTGTTCAGTTCCTGAATGATATTATGAAGTTTTTGTCCTGTTCATAAAGAGGAGGTTTAGCTTTAACTGTTAGTCATACATACTGCTCTGAATTATTTTTAGCACAATTATTTGATCTATGCTTGATCTGCCCTTTTTGAATCCTCCCTGGTATTCACCAACCTGCTTGTTTAAGTGCCTTTCCAGTCTACTTCTTATGACTCTGGCGAGTACCTTACATACACAGAAGAGTTACATCCAGAAGAGTGATACTCGTGTAGTTTTCGCATACTGCTCCATCTCCCTTCTTATGAATGGGACATAGTATTGCCTCTCTTCATACTTTCGGCATTTCCCCTAGCTTCCAGATCGTCAGCAGGCTACATATCCTCGATATAAGTGCTTCTACTCCATGCTTGATTATTTCTGCAGGTATACAATTACTGCTATAAAGGGTCTTAAAAATAACAAAAGACCAGGCAACGATAACGTATACGGGGAAGTATTGAAAATGCTGTGCGAAACAAACAGTCAATTTCTAGACTCACTCGTTAGACTCTTTAACAATATTTATAACAGCGGGGAGTTTCCTGAAGACTGGCTAGAGTCAACTTTTGTTGCCATACCGAAAAAACCAAAAGCAAAGTCTTGTGATCAACATCGGATGATAAGTCTAATTAACCACATTTCGAAGGCATACACCAAGGTTATTTACAACAGAATAAGCAAAAAATGCGAGGATAACATTGGAGATTCGCAGTTTGGGTTTCGGAATTCTCTTGGGACAAGAGAAGCACTTTTTAGTCTACAGGTACTCATCCAGCGCTGCAGAGATATGAACAAAGATGTGTACATATGCTTTATAGACTACGCAAAAGCATTCGATAACGTAAAGCACGAAAAGATAATTGAAGTTCTCCATAAGATCGGAGTCGACTACAGAGACATTCGAACAATAGCGAGTCTCTATTGGGGCCAAACAGCTAAAGTGAAAGTAGGATCTACATTGACCGATAAAATTGAGATCAAGAAAGGGGTACGACAGGGCTGTATCTTGTCTCCTATTGTCTTTAATATATACTCAGAAGAAGTATTTAAGACAGCGCTGGAGGAAAGCACAGAAGGCATAAAGATAAATGGAGAAATAATTAATAACATAAGGTATGCTGATGACACTGTGATTCTAGCAAGTAGCATGGAGGAACTGAGTTGCCTAATGAGTAAGATACAAAAACAAGTGCACAATACGGACTCAGACTAAATATCACAAAAACCAAATGGATGTTAGTAAGCAAAACCCAACAACCACCACAGCAACTGATATTAGACAATGAAAGAATTGAACACGTGGATCTACTTGGGAACAACAGTTAACTCAAATTGGGATCAAGCGAAGGAAATACGTATAAGAGTAGAAAAGGCAAGAGCATCGTTCACTAGCATGAAGCAAATTTTCACCTCTAAAAGCCTCACCCTAACTCTCAAAATTCGACTTCTGAAATGTTATGTATTCCCGGTTTTGTTATAAGGAATGGAGGCGTGGACAATGACCGCAACATTGATGAAAAAAGTAGAGGCCTTCGAAATGTGGGCTTACCGACGTATATTACGTATATCCTGGACTGAGCACGTGACCAACGAAGAGGTACTACGCCGGATAGGTAAAGAGAGAGAGGTAGGAATAAGTATAAAGAAAAGAAAGTTGGAATACTTGGGTCACGTTATGAAACATAATAAATATAGAGTACTACAACTGATCGTTCAAGGGAAAATAGACAGCAGAAGGGGTCCAGGGAGGAGAAGACACTCGTGGCTCCAAAACTTGCGGCAATGGTTCGGATTATCATCTGCTGAACTATTCAGATCTGTCGTAAACAAAGTCAGAATAGCCATGTTGATTGCCAACGTTCGGAACGGACAAGGCACATGAAGAAGATACAATTACTGCTTGCACTTTTATTGTTTTTTATGCTATATAGATATCATTTCTTCCACGGTGGGTGTCTCCATTGTTAACGCAGTGTTGTTGACGTCCCCTACCATTTTCACTTGCTCCTGATCATTTCCATACAGTTCTTGACTAAGCAGCTCTCTAACATGCTCTTGCCATCTATATATCTTCCGCTGCTTATCTCTTATTGGATGCTCTTCTTTACTTTTAGTAATTCTGTTTTCTTGCGGCTTGGTCACTGCTCCTTTTTGTCTTTTGGTAGAAATTTTCCACATTTTTATTAATTTAATATTCTTTAATCTCTTGGAGCTTTTTATTCATATGCTTCCTTTTCTTCCTCCTACACACTTTTTCGCATATTTTCTCTCTGCTTCATATTCATTTCTAGTTTTGTCACTTGGTTTATCCATATATTTTAGTCTTGCCTCGTTTCGTTTGTTAAGGCTTTTCTTGTAATTGGCATCAAACCATTCTTTATCTCTCTCCTGTTTTACTTGACCTGACCACTTTTGAGCTGCTTCCTTCATAGCTTCTTCTATTATTCCCTACTCCATTTCAATGTAACCTTGAACTTCGCTTTGAAGCAGTTTTACGTTTTTTTGTCGCGTCTGCCTTACAAAGTATTAAAATATATACAACACTGTTTGCTGAAAATAATCAAAGCAATATTAAATAACGTATGAACTAAGTGATTGGAGTATGTGCACGCACAGCAGAAAAAAGAATTCAACAAGCGAATATGTTAACAAACGCAGATTCAAATAATTCACAAGGATTACCAGCTAAAACACTTGCTGAAACTGAAAGCAACTATGAAAATCTCAAGGGACTACGACAAACAGTTAATTACAAATACAATTTACGAGTGAACTGGAAGAGTAAGTCCTCTCTACAGGTTTGTTAAAGGTTTGTGATTGAAATGAAAGAAAATAAAAGATAATCGACGTTTATTAATTGAACCAAATCATATTCGTGCTCAAAGTCTTAAGTATTTAGATAATATTAAATACTTCAGAAGTGAAATTAAATTAATTTTATATGTTGATGAAAGCTCTGTCCATGCAGGACACACTATGCCAAACATTTGATCTGATGATAGTGGTAAAGTATTGTTCAAATACATTTGAAACGGGATCAAGTTGCTTATCATGCATGGGGGTGGGCGAATAGGTTTCATACTGAATACCCATTTAATTTTTATATACCTGTGCCTATTTTGTACATCTTCAGTAATTTGACCTATTGTAAATAATTTTTTTTGGACGCCACTGCTTAGCTTAGGCATAACAGTTCTGAGAAATTCTCACCACTACATTTGAAACCAGCAACAGGGACGCCGCTAAGGTATTGGCCGCCTGTGTGCCACTTAATATTTGCCACCCCCCTTCCAACACTTTAGACATACATACAATTATTTTAAAAAATGTGCAGAAGATGCATAATATTTATCCATAATATAACAATAATAATTTGTAAATAGATAAATACTTACTTGAACATTTAGACTAATCTCCATGATCCAGCGTCCAGATATTATCATAATGTATATCCTAATGTATATCCTAATATTATAATATCTCATACTAATATCTCAATTTAAACTTTTTTTATCCTAATTTAATAACCATTATCCAACGTCCAGAATATGTATATCCTAATATCTTAATTTAAACCTCCATTTAATTAAAATAAGCCGTGAATAGAAACATAAACACATAAAAAAACTAAAAACACACTTTTCGGGCTTTCGTCTCGGAAAACTTTTTGAAAATATCTTTAATGTCCAATGTCGCACACACTTCATGCTCTATAAATAACATTGCTAAAGCAGAAAGTCTATCTTGCTTCATTGAGGATCGTAAATAGTTTTTAATAATCGTAAGTTTTGAAAACAACCGATCACCCGTAGCTACAGTAACAGGTAGAGTTAGGAATACACGTACTATAATAATTAAGTTGGGAAATGTTGATACAAGATTATTTTCGTAAATATATTCAAGAATATCACTAGGACTTTTTTTCTGCGGAAAAAAATGGTTGAATAGCTTTAATTTCTTCATATAAATCGGTTGCACTAATGTCAGTCTCTGAGCTGTTTATGTCTGTAAGGGCTTGACTCGCTTTCTCACAATTGGTTTTAAGTTCATTATCGTTTTTAACTTTGGTTGTGCCATATATTACACTAATAATGTCTGTGTGCTGTTGAAGTAATTGGAACCGTTCTTCAATTGCTGTTATGGCAGCATCCAAAATCTTAAAATAAAAATTTATTGTAAATGACAATTCCGGAGATAATATAGGTTCATCAGCTCCTTCATAGTCAAAAAGTACTTTTCTTCTTCTAATTTATTCGCTAGAGGAGCTAGGGAAATCTTCTTCTAGGTTAGCTTTTGTAGATATCTCTCTGGATTCGGTTACAAAATTTTGAAAATGTTCATCAGAACGTTTGGTTATGAAATATTTTTTAAAATTATCAAATGCATCAAGTACAGATTTTATGTCAAATTTTGGACTTTGAAGGATTTTGCTAACCACGTTTATTTTACTTAAAATATCTTGCCACACTGCAACAGAACACACGAATTTGAATTTCCAAATTATATTTTTAAGGGATTTTGCTAAAGTCCTAGTATTCATATCCCTTGTTTTATCATTTTGCAATTCTTCTAAAGCATCATATATTTCACTTATCTGGGTTTTTAATGGTGCGATTGCATCGATCCGACTCTCCCATCGCGTGTCCGACAATGCTTTTAATGTCAACTTTGGAAGGTGCTTTAATAAAATGTTCCATCTAATATTGGAAGAAGAAAAAAATACATATAGTTCCTGTACAGTATTAAAAAATTCCACTGACTTAAAACTTATTTTTACCGCATCATTCAATACCAGATTTAAACTATACGCAGAACAGGGAATAAAAAATGCTCGAGGATATTTGTCTAAGATTTTCTTCTGCAATCCAATGTGTTTACCACGCATATTGGCTCCATTATCGTAACCATGTCCACTCAAATTATTAATATTTATATTTAATTTATTCTGTTTATTTTCTATAAATTCAAACAGACCTTGTCCAGTTTCGTCAGTTACAGGAGAAAAAAAGTTATATCTGGGGTAGAATCTAATATGATAGAAAAATATTTAGATTCTCGAATTTGTTTTAGGATAACGACCTGAACAGAGTTTGCCAATAAAACAATCTGATGTTACCATCCTAAATAATGTGGTATATTTGTACTCTTGGATTCCACACGACGAAGATGCTCTGATAATACAGCGTCAAACTTAGAAACCATTTCAACTAACTTCAAATAATTTCCATTATTTGCTTCAAATAACTTATTGGATGATCCTCTAAAAGCTAAACATTGTTTAGGTAAAAATTTTACAATTGATAATTTTCTTTCAACAACAGCACCCCAATGTTTTTTCTCCATTTCATATAATTTTTGATGAGCAGAGTCAACTGTTAATCCTTTTTTTTAATGCTGTAGATAGTTCAAACAGTTTTTTAGAATATTTTATATGAGCTGCACCGGATGCATGTCTTTTTAAAATAATAGCTAAATATTGCCAGTCACTTACCCCATTAATTCCACTAAGTAATTGTCGGCTGCTTTTATCACAAAACAGTTTACAAGGTGCACAAAAACACTATTTAGTGATAATGAGTAAAGTTTCTGAAAATTTCCTATTATTTGTATCTCTGGGGAAGTTCATTTTTGTAATTTGCTGAGGAAAATTTTCAACAACAAATTGAACTTGACTTGGATTCATATTTGAAGGCAATTTTCTGGGATCATTTGAAACCAAGTATATGCTGGAGCTACCTACACTGCAATCCAGATTAACTGGAACATTAATTGTTCTGTCTTTGTTGGTGGTTTCAGGTTCAGGCGTTTTAGCATCTGCACTCGCACTATCGCTATTATTATCATCAAATCCTCCGTCTCTATCCACAGGAATATTCAACTGTTTGGTACTTTTTTCTATGGTTTGGACTTCGCTTGAAGTTGAAGGTCCTAAATTTATATGCTAGTCTTCTATATTTTCATGTATGTTTTTCATCAAAAATGATTCCAGTGCACCAATAAGTTTTTTTATTTTTCTATATTGAAAGCTTGAAAGTCGTTTTCTTTTTCTTTCGGACATTTCGAAATTATCACTTAAGAACGAAGCCCGGCGAATTTAACAAAATAAATTCAAAACACTTCAAATAAGTTGTCCAAATAATGTTTCTCCAAATAATATGCAGCCTTAACGCGTATACGAATAAAATTGCTCTGATCTCAACGTTACTTCGAAATACAGTACCTACTGTGCAAAAGAAACGGGTACACTACTATATTTTACAAATAAGATCGTTTATCAAAA
This sequence comes from Diabrotica undecimpunctata, assembly GCF_040954645.1. Lineage (NCBI taxonomy): Eukaryota > Metazoa > Arthropoda > Insecta > Coleoptera > Chrysomelidae > Diabrotica > Diabrotica undecimpunctata. The sequence goes on along the minus strand of NC_092810.1, from coordinate 48,154,577 downwards.
GTGTGTCTAAATTCATCGAATTCTCAACTAAGACTGAATATAAAACATAATAACCCATCTATAAACATAACCATAGGAACAATATTATAACAGAAACTTTACAACCACTTGCCTAAATTCTTGTAAAGTATCTACGTGTTAAATCTCAAATAACTGAAGTCCGAAAGCCGCCAGCCGCTTTGAATTCAAAAGTATTCTCGAAACTTCTTTATGACTGTACCTGAAAAAGGGCAGCAGTTCATACAATAAATAATATTTTCTGACATTTATTTTAGATTAGGATGAAAAAAGGAAGTATACATGATAAATGAAACGCATTTGAGTGTTATCACGTACTGAATAATTATTATTGTTTGGAATATTATAGTTCACAGAATTATCTGAATCATTACTACTTAATTATTTGAATTTATTTTCGTTTTAAAAAAGTATTATCATCAGTGGACTACTTTTGGCCGCCCCTATTGTTGGCTGCCCGTGTGCGATGCACACTTGGCACACATGGTAGCGGCGGTCCTGACCCGCAATACATTCGTAAGTCTAGCAGAAATCAAAGTCAGTGATGAATTAATAGCACGCTTTTAGCCTCACATGGCATTTATCTTTTTACATATATAAAAGTAAAAGTTCACGTGATAACAGTATTTTAAGAATTAAAACATGACGGTAACAATAGAAAAGATAACCAGACCTCTATTATTTATTTATTTTAACGAACTTGGTTAAATCTCTTTAGGCAAAAGATTTCTACATACATAAAGGTAAAAGTTCACGTGATAACGTTAGTTTAGGAATTGAAGCATGCCAGTAAAAATGAAAAAGATATCAATACGGTATTATTTATTTAAACTACCTTAGTTAAATCTTTTTAAGTATAAGATCTTCCAAAATTGTGTTGAATTAAACTGTTAATATTTGCGTACATAAAACTGGTTTTTCGAACCTAAATTTGAAATTAAATATACAAATTACTCAAAGCCACTTGTGTTTGTTATGGCATAAAGTTTAAAAAATAGAATAATATACATTCCTTTAAATGACATAAGACTGTTATTGTATTACTTGAAATATTTGTTTTGTGTTAACAACTGACGTCATAAAAATAGAAATAAGCTTTATATTCCGTTCATTAACGTAAATGATTGCATACAAATAAAACATATATAAAAAAGAACAATACAATATAAATAAGATAAGTCGCTGTAAGATGCCATAATTAAGGAAAGAATTTTAAAAAATATCTTCTTTAAGTTGGACTTTACAAAGGCTGCTCCAAAAAGTTAATGTTGTGTTTATCTGTACCTCATGTACCTCTCACTCATGTTGCGCGGCCATGAAGTTTAATCCAGATAGATAAGATTTTTCTCATGACACTAACCCGGCCAGGCAAACGAGTTGTTTTGAATAGTATGGACCTCTATAACTAGAACATATATGTTTCCGGTAGTCAATTTTTTACATTTGTTAATGTTTCTATCCTTAGTTGTTGCTTAGAAAATTTCAAAAAGGGTGGGAAATTTCGGCTTTTTATAAATGTTAATAACATTTTTAAAAACGAACTCGGAATCGTCATAAAAGTTATTTCATTTGTTTATACCAAATTAAATTTTTTTTGCAAAAATATAAGCCAGAAAATTATGAAGTTACAGTAATTCTAATAGCTTATAAAAGAAGAAGGTTTATTATTAAAAAGAAATGGAGAAAAATGATTTTAAATATTGCAAAGGTATTTGGCAAAAACATGTCGATTGCTTGCTTATAACCAATTAGAATAACTTTTTAATTATTGCCTGTAGAAAAATTATATTTTTATGTGTTAAGCTTGCATTTTGCCACAAATTGGTCGCATTCCTCCTGTAGTGATCCTTTCCCAAGTTAACATGCTCCTTTTTCTAACCTGGCTGCACAACCAATAGTTAAAAGTACGTATATACCGTTGCCTTCCATCGATATACCTTTTTTGGTTTTCTGTTTTGCGAGACGTGCCATTACATTTTACTTTTATTATTCACTCGCATTATCCTTTTCCATTTGTTTTAAACGTTTCAACGTTTGGCATTCCTTTCCCCAGGTAGCTGTAGCTTCCTCCGTGGTTAGTGTTAGTTGTTGCCCTGGAAACCATCAGGGTCTTTTAACTCCAATGCCACAAGTTGATCGCATTGCTCCTGTAGCGATCCTTACCTAAGATAACATGCTCCTTTTTCTAGGTTGGTTGCACCGTACTGAAGACGACCAATAGTCAGAAATACGTATATACGGTTGCCTTCCATCGAAATTTCCCTTTTTTGGTTTTCTGTTTTGCGAGATGTGCCATTAAATTTTACTTTTATTATTATTAAATTATTATGGTTAAATTCTCAATGAATTTAATGCTCGACGTTTCGGCGCCCATTTTGGAGCCATTTTCAAGAAGGATACGGTTCCGTTCGAGTTCGTGGTCTCAATCTGCCTACTCCCCTCACTCGTGACGTACCAGTATCGTGTTCTGTATAAATACAAGAACCGTCAAACGGCACTGAGATCTCGCCTGAATCTGCCTACTCCTCAGTGTCGAGTGATTATCAAAGAAGATTAATTACACCTCATTACAGCAAGATACCTCATTTTTATGAAGTACCGAAAGTTTGTAAAGCGAATACACCACCCAGACCTATTCATAGTACCATGAATTATCCTTGTAGTGAACTTTAAAATTTTTTTTTAAATATTATACAACCATTTGCAAATAAACATGACAAATGTATAAAAAATATATTTTTTTAATAAATTATCGAGTATTGAATTTAATTAAAATAATATTTTAGTGAGTTTTGACATAAATAGTTTATTAACAAATGTGCCATTAGATAATATTTTAAAACAGTGGTCGCCAACCTCTTCAATGTGTTGAGCTACTTTGTTAATTTTGGAATAAACAGCGAGTTACCCACACGGAAGCCACGTAACGCAACGTAAATGAAATCATCATTCAATCTTCGCTTATCCACTGCTGGACATAGATCTCCCTCATAATTTTCCATCTATTTCGATCTTGTGCCTCTTGCATCCAATTCCTATGACAACGTTTTAGATCGACAGTCCAACGTGTTGGTGGACGACCTCTACTTCGGTAGGCATTATCTCTTGGTCTCCATTCCAGTATCCGCTTTGTCCATCTATTGTCTGTCATTCGAGCCACGTGACCTGCCCAGTTCCATTTTAGTGTTGCCAAAGTAAAATAAAAACATATAGTGATAGATTAACTGTGGACTATTTCATTTATTTACAGTAGCAACACAGTAAATGAAATAATCCACAGTTAATCTATCACTATATGTTTTTATTTTACTGTTTAACTGGTAATACATAATACATAGGTACTAATAATAAACTAATAACGAAATAACTAATATTACTAGTACGTACTTTTTCATAGCTACATTCCTACCTATCAAACGAAGGTATTTGAAAAATAAACACAAACTTTTATCCAGCCACAACGGCATGTCACGTATGATTTAAAAATAGTTAATAATAACAACAAAAAAGTAATGCACTATCATAAACATAAACATTGAAAAATAAAAAAGCACGTTCAATGAGAAGGCTGACACTCAGACTCATAGATAATTTTTTTAATGTTTTCAGTATAATTTGATGCAACCATTCGAATACAATTATCCAAATGTTCATCTGTAAGTCGATTGCGATATTTGTTCTTAATAAACTTCATATTAGAAAAAGAAGATTCACGCAAATAGGTTGAACTTAATAATGCTTTCACTTTCAAGGCAACACGACATAGAACTGAATATTTGTCTTTACTTACAATAGGCCAGATACATTCAGTACTTGAGACTAACGATTTTAAGGCTAAATCATTTTAAACTCAATGACTTCCATTTCTGTTGCAGCGATGTCTTCGCCAAAGTTCTGCATAACACAAGCTGCAAACTGCTGTATATCAATTTCCATAAAGGGTGAAACAACAAACTGCGCTACTAAAGCCATTTCATTGAAATCCTTAAAACGATTTTTGAAGTTACTCTTCAGGGTAGAAATTATTTCTACATAATATTTGTTGTCATAGGGTTCTAATGGATTTTGAGATATTTTTTCTGAAAGAATAGGAAAATGCTTGGAATCACTGTTAATTAGGTTTTGTTCCCAAAACTCCAGCTTTTTGATAAATGCTTTTATATCAGAAATCATTTCCGCTAGTTCTTTGTCTCTCCCCTGAAGCTGCAAATTAAGTTCGTTTAATTTCTCTGTAATGTCCACGAGAAAACCAAAATCTCTAAGCCAGATTGAATTTTCTAGTTCCGGAGTCGGTTCATCCCGTTGTTTGAAAAATTGAACTATGCCAGATAGGACATCATTAAAGCGTTTCAGCACCCGTCCTCTACTTAACTATCGGACTTCAGAGTGAAGGAGTAGGTCCCCGTATTGACAGTCAACTTCATTGGCCAAGGTTCTAAATAATCTTCTTTGTAACGCTTGAGCTCCTAATCTTATTCACAATTTTTACCACCAGTTTCATAACTTTGTTTAGTTAGAGAAATTGCGGAAAAGTTTCTTCTTTACGACATAATGCCACCAGACCCTTATCACAACCCACCATAGCTGGAGCGCCATGGGTTGTCAAGCCTACCATTTTCGATATTGGAGTTTTCTCGGAAGAAATAATATTTTTTAAATGAGAAAACAACTCCTGTCCAGTAGTCCTTTCAGTGGAATGAACTTTAAAAGATCTTCTTTAATCGTAAAATCACTAAAAATCCCGACGAACACGGCCATCTGGGCAGTGTCAACGACATCTGTTGATTCATCCAGTTGAAATGAAAAATAAACAAAGTTATCTAAGTCAGTTCTTAACTGTAAAAAATATCATTGCTCATTACTTCTACACGTCTCATCACTGTATTAGCAGAAAGTTGCATAGATTTTATAGCTGAAACTATCTCGTCTTTATTTCTAAAGTTGGCAAATACCGAATCAGCAGCTTCTAAAAACGCCTGTATTATCATTTCCCCGTCTTCATAAGGTTTCTTTTTTTGTGCAATTATCTGGGACACACGGTACGGTGCTTCAGTTGCAGCCTTATTTTTGTTGACTGTTCTTAAAAACATTGATTGTTGTCCAATTAACTATTTTTTTAACTGTTTCAGTTTCTCCTTTCTGGCGGCAGAATGTAGTGGGAATGATTTTTCAAAATTAGAATGTACAGTTTTATGATGTCTCTCAATATTTCCTTTTTTAGCAATGGAGACCGAAGTATTACATAGCAAACACACAAATTTATCTTTAACTTCTGTATAAAAGTATTGTTCTTCCATTCCGAATGAAAGTGGTATGTCTTTACCTTCTTGCAACTGCTTGCCATAATATTATTTTTGTTGTTCTCTACTAACCCAACCGCTGGACGTTGGTTACGCGTTCAGTTTTAAACTAAGCGCAATGTCGCCGCGTCGTGCGTATTTATCCCGTTCAAAGCAATCCAGATCGTTCTCGAACACTAACGCGCTGGTCCAGCTGGTTGGTTCTATAAATAGCCGATTCTAGCTTGACGGCGTCAGGGGCAGATCGCTCATTGCAACGTTGCCGCTGTTTATGTTAAATATTTTGACAATTGGATTTTTTTGTGGAATTTCGGAAGCTTCTCTGATTTTTGCAGTTTATATTTTTTAAATTAAAATCGTTGTGAGAGCTACCAGAATTGACTCCGCGAGCTACCGGTAGCTCGCGATCGACTGGTTGGCGAGCACTGTTTTAAAATAATCAAAACAAAATTCTTCTTCTTAGAGTGCCATATCCCTACGGAACGTCGGCGACTACCATGCTTATAATATTGTTATACTGATCTCGGTCTTGCGCTACGTGTAGCAATTGGTCCGCTGTCAAACCTGTCCACTGTCGCAAATTCCTCAACCAAGAGAGTTTCTTCTGTCCTATCCATTTCTTTCCTTCGATTTTACCGTTGAGAATTAGCCGAAGGAACTCATATCTTGGTCCTCTGATTATATGTCCAAGATATTCTAGTTTACGCATCTTAATAATATTTAATAGAGTTCGTTGATGTCAGCTCTAGTTTATCTCCATTATTAGAAAATATACTTCGAAAATTTTGAAACAAATATTACTTATAAACATAATTTAAAAATCCACAGTATGATCGAGATATGTAGATGATGTATTCTCAACATGGCCTCATGGATCAGAGTTGTTGGGCACATTCTTGAATGATATAAACGATGAAGAAAAGTCAATAACATTTCTCATGGAACAGGAATATAATAACACACTACCATTCCTAGATGTTTTAATATCAAAGAAGAATACTTGATATGAGACTCAGGTGTATAGAAAACCAATACTTACCAACAGATATCTAGATTACAAATCAAATCACAACATTAATATTAAAAAGAGTCATTTAATCCTTATAAGATACAGCCAAAATTCGTTCTTAGAGGAGAAACATTTGTTAACATCCGTTTTATTAGACAATATTTATCCTTTGTGAAATAAATTCAAGGTTTTTACAACATTCAAAACAACAAACACAATGAGATTTTTTTGATCTAAAGCTAAACCTGTGAATGCGAACATTTTTATTCAGGCAAAACATCAAGACCGTTAAATGTTAGGATAAGTGAACATCAATCTTATATTAAAAATAGAGAATTTGATAGATCTTAAATAAAAAGAAAATATCACTATTAGTAAGTCAATAACATATGGAGGATACATCATTTATGTTTTTAAATAACATGAAATCAGATTTTGGTGTTTATTTAGAGTAAACTAAATATAAGACCAAATATTTACCTTGTCGGTATAGTATTATGAGGTTTTTTCCAGGTTTTTTCCTCATATTTTTATGGAATCACCAATAGGAGAATTTTACTTCATCATTGCATGTGGTTAACTTTTTGAAGACGAATCACATGCTATGATTTTTTCTGAAGGGTATTCTCAAGATAAAGTTGTTTTCATGTAATCGAGAGAACTATCTTTCAATAAAGTCGTCCCAGTAACGCAACTCGAGAATATTGATACTCTCTTTTTAAAGTCATTTACTTTAAAATGTATAATATTTGTCTGAGTTGACAATATGAATTAGTCATATAAAATTAAATTATTAGAAGAATTTTTCACCACGTAACAAAAAACAAAATCTGTTTAATATATTAATATATTATTGTTTGTATTTTAAGAATGATTTCCGAAGTGGAAATCGAAACGTTAAAAATAAACTTATTTTAAATTTAAATTGTGGCTTATTCCCAACAAAAACAGTAATTGTATTAATATGCAACAAGAAAATAGCTTCAAAATTATTTACAAACATTAGAAAATGAAATAAATGCTTTCGACCTTCTTTCGACAAATCATAAGCTGTCGTATCCCTGTAAAAAATTTCAAAACGTTTGCGTTTGTTTTAAAAATTAAAATTTTTAATTTTTGCTATTTTCAAAAAATCCATTTTTAATTATTGCAAAATGACATAAAATCTTTTGCATATTTTATATATCATATACTATAATAACTAAATTTACTAAGAATAACTCCCAGATACCTGTATCAATGAGTGTCTTCGGAACACACTCAATTTCCTGGTCTATAGTCGTGATCGTATTATTATCCGTATCCGTCTAACCAAATAGTAAAAAGACTCAAATTTACCATCACTATACTTAAAGCCGCAAGTAATTGTTTATTAGAAGTTACAGTCCAAGTGAATTATAAAACTTAAACCTAAACAAACACATCTGAACTAAATTAAAGTACCATTATGATAAAACAATAACAGATTACAACCAAGTGAAAACAATTCATTGTCTAAGAGTATTATTATTAGGTCATTATGGTAAGATCATAAGCGGTAAAAGTTATCAACCTTTAAACACACTTTGAAATATCTTTTTATTGCAAATTAATTGCACTCAGTATCACGTGACCTCCTACACCAATTAGGGCGCTGTGATCTCAAAAAAAAACATTAGTTTAACTTTAACCTCTTTTAGCATATATTTTAAATTTTAGCGCGATGAAGTCATTAGTATATTTTTGACAGCTGTATTAATTTGACGTGTTTGGAAAAATGACATATGTTATGGAGAATAACGATTTTTGATCATTATTCTCTCATTTGACATTATTATTTGAGAAATAAAACGGCGAGCTAAACACAAAACAAAATATAACTATTATGGAACTAATACTTTAGACCATCCATACTCACTACGCGGCCCGTGGGCCGCATGCGGCCCCTTGGAGCGATTTTTCGCGGCTCTCAGACTGCTAGGCAGTAAAACAAAATTTGCGAGTTATAATGTAATCATGTTTCTATTTACGTATTTAATCAGATTACAGTAGTGTAGTGTACATGCATTGTACCGCATTTCGCATTAGTCATCTTTACCTCCACCACAGTGGCACTGGCCGGAAATTTTAGCAAAAAAGATGAAGCCGTTTTCTGATGCAGAAATTGTAATAGAATGTGTTGTCACGGTTTGCAAAACTTTGTTCTCACAATTTGCTAATAATGAACAAATATTAGATGAAGTTTCAAAACTTCAGCTGTCTGATTCAACGTGCATGAGACGGTCACAGGACTTAGCAGCAAATATTGTCCTTAATCTTACCGATGAACTGCAGAAAAGTAAATATTTTAGTCTTCCACTCGACTCATCCACTGACATAACGGCAATTTCTCAACCAGCTATTGTTCGTAAAGTATGTATCGAAGGATTGTATTCTTAAAGAGATTTTTTGGGCATGATTCCTAGGACTGGACAAACTCGAGGTGTTGATTATTTGAACACAATAGTAAATTTTTTTAACGAGCATAGCATCGATTTGAAAAAGGTTTTTTCTGTGTGTACAGATGGTTGCCCATCAATGTTGGGGCGAAATATAGGGTTTGTTCAGCTGTTGAAAAACACTTTAAACTGATAATTTATTGAGTTTCCAGTGTATCATTCATCAAGAAAGCTTAGCTGCTAAATTTGGTGAAAATTTCAGCTGTTTTATGAAAACACTTGTAAAGATTGTGAATATCATAAGATCAAATGAACTAAACCACAGAGAGTTTCAAGAATTTTTGAAATAACTTACGTCGCAATATGGGGACATTCTTTACCACACAGAAGTGAGATGGCTGAGTAAGGGTAAAGTTTTGGAACGTTTCTTCAGTATTCGACATGAGATACTCTGGTTTTGGCTACAAAGAATAAAGAGTTTCCTGATATTCATAATTTTAGTTGCTGGCTTAAAGTAGCGTTTCTCACTGATAAAATGAGCATTATGAATGAAACATTGACCAAATTGCAAGGGGACTACAATAACAGTGTAACGAAAATGATGAGTATTTGTATGTATTGTATGTATTTGTATGTATGTATACATGTATTTTCACTGGAGCAGAAGCTAAATTAAATATTGAAGAATTGTCAAATGAAGATTATTCCAGCCTTCTTTCCATTAAAGCACTGTTTAATGAAAATCCAGATGAAAGTCAATAGATTTCTGGCCTACTGAAGCTGTTAGCAGACCTAAAGGATGAAATGTCTGTGAGGTTTAGTGACTTCAGGAAGTTCCAAGAACCATTTCGCTTGGTGGAAAATCTATGGGCAATAACAACAGCAAATGTAGCTCATCTTTCTATTTTTGGATACGAAGCTAGGGATTTGAAAAATGAGTTAATTGATTTTTAGAATGATACAGAGCTCAAAAGTATTTTTGAAGAAAAATGAAGGAAAAAGCTCACTATAAGTTTTGGGAAGCAGTTGAAAATGACAAATTTCCTAACTTAATTGACTGTACTCAAAAAATTTTGTGTATTTTTGCATCTACATATGTCTGTGAATCTACATTCAGTAAGCTGAAGATCATAAAAAACAAGTACAGATCTCTGCTAACTAGTGAGCACGTTGAAAACATTTTGAGAATTTCAGTTTCTTCCCAACCTGCTAACATAGATGCCATTCTAGAGAGCTGTGAAAGATTTCGCCCGTTGACTTCAAAGAATTAACAAATTCAGTTCTTGACATTCTTGGAGTCAAATAAAAGACATTTTCGTACTTTTTACATGCAAAACAGTCCATATAATTTATAATTATATTGTTTTTACGTAACTTGTAATAAACTTATGTTATAGTCATATAGTTTTAGTTATTTCATACCACCACTTGCACTTGCGGCCCTGAGGAAAATTTCATTCAAACTAATAGACTCTCAAAGAAATCCTAGTGAGGATCCCTGCTTTAGACCGTAGTGTCAAATATCGATTCCGTGAATTTTGTAGTGGCCGAATGAACATTGGATAAATCACGAACTGGATCGCCCTCCTGAGCAGTTAGACCGGAAAATATAAAGTACACGAAATAGTTTTAGCTGAAACTTAAAGTGAAAGTGCGTGAATGGCAGAAACTACAAGAATTAGTAAAGTGCGCACTATATACTCTTATATTTTGAATACGAAAGAAATTATCCTGTCGATGAGTGTCACGTTTACTGACCATTGACCAAAAACATGATCGTGTGAACACTTCACAGGAGTATTGGACTTTATAAAGCGCAATATGTCGGACTTTTGGCGTCGATTGGTAACCGTTGATCAAACCTGGATTTCCTATTACATGCCAGAGAACAGAATAAACGTACTGTAGTGGACTGACTTGGTACAGAAAACTTGGTACAGACAGACATTGAAGTAACATGGACTGCTCTAAAAACAAAAATAACAAAGATACAAGAAGAAGACATCGGGTTCATTAAACACAACAAAAAACAAGAATGGATAACGCAAGAGATCATGGACGTAAGACGAAAACATAAAACAAGCCCAATAGAATACAAGCGAATCAACAAAATCATTAGAAAAAAGTGCAGGGACGCGAAAGAAAACTGGATGTCAACAAAATGCCTAGAAATCGAATAACTTCAGGAAAAATACGACACCTTTAATATTCATAAAAAAGTAAAAGAAATGACAAATAGACACAAAAAGAGACAAGCAACAATATTAAAAAATGATAATAACGAAATAATTATGGGTACAGAAGACAAACTAGAGAGATGGAAAGAATACATACAAACTCTTTTTGACGACGATAGACCTTGTTCTCCACCATCCACAGATAATCGAATAAATGAAAAAGGCCCAGAAATAACCAAAGAAGAAGTAATTCATGCAGTAAAATCTCAGAAAGATGGAAAAGCCACCGGTCCAGACAATATCAATGTCGAAATACTTAAACTAATTGCAGATAACGAAAGTAAAAGCCTAGATTTAATAACAGCACTATTCAATAAGATATATGACACAGGTAAAATACCAACAGACTGGCTAAAATCAACATTCATAGCATTACCAAAAAAATCGAATTCCTCACAATGCGATGATTATCGAATATTAAGCTTGATGTCTCATGTCCTTAAAACTTTTCTCAGAATTATCCATACACGAATTTACAAGAAGTGCGAGTTCCAGATGAGTGACACTTAATTCGGATTTCGAAACGGATTGGGAACACGAGAGGCTCTTTTTGCTTTAAATGTGTTAACGCAACGATGCAGAGACATGAATGTAGATGTATATGCATGTTTTATTGACTATCGAAAAGCATTTGACTGCGTTAACCATCAAAAGATGATCGAAATTCTGAGAACAACTGGAGTTGACGAACAAGACTTGCGAATTATCTCAGAACTATACTGGCACCAAACGGCAACAATTGAAATAGAGCACACAACATCCAAAGACATACAAATCCGACGAGGAGTGAGACAGGGTTGCGTCTTATCACCGCTACTCTTTAATTTGTATTCGGAGTCTATATTCAGAGAAGCATTAGACGAGGTCCAAGGCGGAATTAAGATTAACGGAATCAGCATAGACAACATCAGGTATGCTGATGATACCGTCTTAATAGCAAGCAACGCACAAGAACTACAAAATATAATAAATGCGGTAGTTCACCACAGCGAAATGTTCGGTTTACATCTAAACGTTTCCAAAACTAAAACTTTAGTATTTTCAAAGACACCAATAAACGTACAGGTGTATGCCAAGGGTCAAATAATAGAACAGGTAAATTCCATAAAATATTTGGGAACAAATATCAATAGTCAGTGTAATCCAAAAAAAGAAATCCTATCAAGGATCGAACAAGCAAGGAAAACATTCATGAGCATTAAAACATTTTTTACAAGATCAGACCTTAGTCTACAGCTTAGAATCCGAATGATCAGATGTTACGTTTTTTCTGTCTTACTGTATGGCTGTGAAACTTGGACAATGGACTCTGAAATAGAAAAAAGAATAGATGCCTTTGAGATGTATATATACAGACGAATGTTGAGGATTCCATGGGTACAAAGAGTTACTAATGTTGAGGTACTTCGTCGCATGTGTAAACAAAAAGAATTACTAAGAATAATCAAAGAGAGAAAAATGCAATACTTGGATCATGTGCTGAGAGGCGAAAGATATGAATTACTTCAAGTTATACTGGAAGGAAAAGTACAGGGCAAAAGATCAGTAGGAAGACGCCAGAACTCGTGGCTGAAAGACCTGAGGAGATGGTTCGACTGCTCATCCACAGAGATATTTCGCGCAGCAGTTTCCAAAACTACAATTGCCATTTGGATCGCCAACCTTCGAAAGGAGACGGCGCAATGAGAAGAAGAAGAAGTGGACTGAAGCCGGCAAAACTGCTTCGGACCGGCCAAAAGTGGCTCAATGCATCGAAAAAAGTTTATGACCACTGTATTTTGGGATTGCAAATGCATAATTTTAATTAACCATCTTGAAAAAGGTAAAACTGTCAATAGCCAATACTATTAAATAATATTGAAAAAAATTTAAGCAAAAATATGCTAATATGCAGAAGAATACTGTGATGTTCCTCCAAAACGATGTACTGGCTCACAAGAGTGTTATGATCATGGCAAAAATTTATCAGTTAGGTTTACATTTTTTTCTCATCCGGCTCATTCTCTTGATTTGGTCCCCTCAGATTATTATGTCTCCAAAAGAGATAATTGATGAAACAAATATCAACTTGGCAAGGCTTACAGAATCGTATTATTCGCACGGCACAAAAAAGTTAGAAAATCGCTGGAATTATTGTATTGTATTAAGCTAAAAGAATACCATGTCAAATCAAATAAAAGAATTTCTGAAAAACATGTTTTTCATTACTAAGGAGGTTTCAAACTCATTAGACTACCTATTACTGCTTATAAGCGAGGTAACAAAGCACAAAGCCCACCATTCGATTCGGAAAAGTGTCAGAAAAGTTTGTGAATAAAATTCATGATGATAAAATAAAAATTGCATTTTGTGTATAAGGATAACGCATTTTCAAAGTGTATAAAAAATGAAAAATTTCTTTTTATTTGAAATCAATCGAAAGTCATTACTCAGGGCTTTTCGAGATTGCTGAACCCGAATATTATCCCGGTGATGGTCCAAGAGCTAGCTGATGCAAAAAGTGGACCTTGTCCCCTGAAGTTTAATTAGATTTAAATTTAAAATCAGTCATAAGTCATTACTCGGGGATTTTTGGGGTTGCTGTACATAAATATTACGACTGCGATGGTCCTCGAGCTACCTGGTGCCCACGATGGACATTGTCTCCTGAAGTTTTATGTTAATTTGTTATTTAATATGTTTATAAAAGTGTTCGTATCAATTAAGAGGTAAAATATAGTTTCTTAAATATAAAACTGTTGCGTAACAACATTTAATATGTTTATTTCATTTTGTATTATATTGTCATATTACACTGTATATTAGTTTTAAGGTTTAGATTTGTAAAATTCTTCTAATATGTACGGACGTCGATAGCTTGTATAAGAACATTCCAGACATAAGCTTCTAAAGATGTCAAAGAATCATAACATTGAAACGATCAATAGTATATATATATATATATATATATATATATATATATATATATATATATATATATATATAATATATATATATATATATGTATATATATATATATATATTTATATATATATATATATATATATATATATATATATATATATATATATATATGTATATATATATATATATATGTATATATATATATATATATATATATATTTTCCTTTGATTGTTACGTTGTCATCAATCTGTAGATCTTCTATGTCTTCTTCAGTTGTAGATACGTACTCTGTTTTCGCGAGGTTAGTATTTAGGCCAGCCTTGGTATATTTATCATTAGTATATATATATATATATATATATATATATATATATATATATATATATATATAAATATATATATATGTATATATATATATATATATTTATATATATATATATATGTATATATATATATATATATATATATATATACTCAGGGATTCTACAGTATTCACTATCTTCCCTCGCTCAACCGTTTCCATCTCTCTCTGTTGTCCCATTCTCCATCTTTTGGGCCTCTCTTACTCATGGCGTCGTCTACTTCGTTCCTCTAGGATTTTCGGGGTCATCCAGTTTCCTCCTTCCTATGGGGCTCTATTCGGTTATTCTCTTTATCCATCTGCTGTCGCTAGTTCTTCTTACATATCCATTATTGTCCATACCAATTTAGTCTTTTTTGTTCTATATGTTATTATGTATGTTTCTGTTGATGTATTTTGCTTTATTTCGTCATTACTTCCCTATCCATTCTTGTTACTCTGCAGCATCTTCGCAGGCATTCCATCTCTGTTGCTACTATCTTACTGCTGTTTTTCTTGTTTATAATCCAATTTTCAGCCCCATATGTCATAATACTTCGCACTTATGTTTTATAAAACTGTGTTTTTGTCTTCATATTTAGGTGTCTATCCCATCATACTAAGTTAAGTTGTCGGATTGCTGTTCTTGTTTGTTCTAATCTTTGTGTAATTATTTCCTCTGTTGTTGCCTTTTTCGTGATTATAAACCCCAAGTATCTGAATTTAACCTTTCCTTTAATTGTTACGTTGTCATCAATCTGTAGATCTTCTATGTCTTCTTTAGTTGTAGATAGGTACTCTGTTTTCGCGAGGTTAGTATTTAGGCCAGCCTTGGTATATTTATCTTGTAGTTTCTTTAACATGTAGCCTTGGTCTTGTGCAATCACTACTTGATCGTCTGCACAGCTTAACGTATATAGATATTCGTTCCGTACCGGTACTCCCATGCCTTCGCATTTTCATTTCCATGTAGTCAAGGTTTTCTCTAAGTATATTTTGAATAGTGTTGGAGATGTGGAACAACCCTGGAGAAGCTCTTTTGTTATGGTGAAGTCTCCTATGATTCTTGTTCCCATTTTAATGGACACTTTATTTTCTTTATACAGAGCTTTTGTAGCTTTTATGAGTTCCGTCTGTATTTCTAATTTGTATATTGCCTTTCATAGTTCTGACCTTGGTACCGAGTCATACGCCTTTCTCAGGTCCACAAATGTCTAATGTATATCTTAATTTTTGCTTTTTTCTTCTCCAATAATTGTTCCAGTGTGTATATGTGGTCTATGCATGATCTTCCTGCCGTGAAGCCTGCCTGGTCCTCCCCGATTTTGCCGCTTGCTCTATCTTTTCTCGCAGTATCTTCCCATATAATCTTCCTATTGATGATATTAAGCTTATTGTTCTGTAGTTTTCGTATCGTTTTCTATCTCCTTTCTTAAATATAGATGTCATATATGCCTCTGTCCATTCCTTTGGGAGCTGTTCTATTTATGGCTTTCTGAAATATCCATTGTATCATCCGGTGTAATTTTTTTTGATCCGTATTTTATAAGCTCAGGTGAGATGCCTCCAGGTTCCGGTGCTTTCTTATTTTTGATTGCTTTTATGGCCGTTCTCATTTCCCTATCTGTTATTTCTATTTCATGTTGTGGGGATCTGCTTCGTCTTCACCTGTTTTCTTTTCCAATGAATTGTGGTCTTTGTTATGTTAACAGTTCCTTGTAATAGTCCTTCCATTGTTTGTTCTGTATATTTCCCAATTTAATTTTTTCTTTTGAGTTTTGTTTCAATCCTCTCAGTACTTTCCATGACTCCGAAGTTCTTGTACCTCCTATGTATGTTTCAATATTTAAGCAGGTTCTTTCCCATTCTTCATTCTTTTGTTGTGTTATTTGTTTTTTCACTTCTCTATCTTGTTCTCTATATTCTTTATAAACTTCATCGTTGTTTGTAGTCAGCCATTTTCTGTATAGTTGCTTTTTTTCTTCAATTTTTCTTTTTGTTGGTTCATTTATTTCATAATAGTGCTATGTATTTGTTATATGTTGTTTTTCTCCAAGGGCTTCGAATGCTGTTTGTTTTATACTCGCCTTTATATGCTCATATATTTCTTCGATGTTACTCTATCTAAATTCTATTAATTCTTGGTCTAAACGTTGTTGGTATAGTTCTCTTATTGATTGTTCTTGGAGTAGTTCTATATTGTATTGTTTTTCTCTTATAGTGTTCAACGGTTCTTCTGTAGAGGGGGTCTTGTTATATTTCCAATTAATGCCCATTTTTGCTGTCAGTAGTTTATGAACCGTTCCACATTCTGCTCCTCTTCTGACTCGCACATCTTTGATCTTTATTATCTTTACTCCATCAAACGCCTGTTTGAAATCGATATACAAGTTGTAAATAGGTATGTTATATTAAACACATTTTTTATGTATACCTCTTAACATATGTATTTGGTCTATAGTTGACCTCTTTGATCTGAAGCCACATTGGTATTCACCAATCACCTCCCCCGAAAACGATTCCAGGCGGCTGTATATAATTCCTGATAATATCTTGTAGACATCATTTAAAACTGTTATGCCCCTATAATGTTTGCAGAGTAGTTTGTCTCCCCTTTTGTACATAGGAAGTATGATTCATACTTTCCAATCTTCTGGAATGACTTCTAGTGTCCATATGCGGTCGATTAGTTTATGGATACGCCTCCATAGAGCATGTCCACCATTCTTTATCAGTTCTGCAGTTATTCCTTCTGTGCCAGGTGCTTTGTTATTTTTTAGATGTTTTATGACGTTTATCGTTTCTTCCAATGTTGTTTGCTCAACTAGTTGTTCTGCTGTTAGGGGGAATTATTTCTTCATCTTCGTTTTGTTATTTTTCTGGGTTTAACAGCTCTTGAAAATGCTCCTTTCACCTTTTCATTATTTCCTCTTTCTCGCTGATAATTACCCCATTTTTGTCCTTGAAACTATTGATCTTGTCATGTATCATTGGGTGTATTGCTTGGTTTTCTTGTAAAATTTTCTAAATCTGTAATTTCTTATATATTTCCATTTAACATTTCTCTCTTTTTCCTTCTACATATTTTTTATATCTTTTCTGAGTTTGAGTTATCTTTTTCTTGAGATGCCCTTCTATTCAATTGGGAATCCCTTTGTAGACATTTCTGTCTAGCTATATTTTTGCTATTTATTACTTGTTGGCAATCTTGGTCAAACCATTCCTCGTTTCTTTTGCTTGAGGTTTCACCCAATGTTTCCTTTGCCATATTTGTAATTGTCGTTTGGATGACATTCCATTCTTCTTCAATGTTGTTTTGTTCTCCTCTTTCATTTAATATTACTTTTATTTTCTGCTGGTACTCATTCTTCTTTTTAGGTTTTTTAAACATATATGTGTTCCATTTTCTTTGTTTGGCGCCTTTCTCTGCCTCTATAAGTTCTAACATCTGTTACGGAGGTTGCCACCGCTTATATATTAATATGTGATCAATTTGATTAAATTTATTAGTACCAGGTATCATGCAGGTTCCTTTATATATATTTTTATGAGGGAAACACGTACTACATATTAATAGTAATACTGCAATTTAATAACTAATATTATTTACTGCATGCAATTTTTACCTTTTAATAACCTCATAACCTCAATTTTAAATTTCAAATGAAATCTAAACGTAAAAAATATACTTACGAATTTTTACAGTTTAAAATCAATTCAAAATTTTTTCAAGTTAATTATTGATATATATTACAATAATTATTTTATTAAATAAAAAAGTTAAAGTCACTTTATTTGCAGCTAATATAAGACTAAACTATTAATAGCGCTAGGTGCTAGCCACTAGGTGTCGCTATTCGGAACTTGCACATAGCGAATATTTAAATCTAAGTAAATTTCACTAGCAATATGTATATTTATATATATATATATATATATATATATATATATATATATATATATATATATATATATATATATATACAGTATACTCCCTCTATAACGAACACGGTTATTACGAGGTTTCGCTTATAACGAGATACATTAGATGTCCCGTGAAATTTCTATTGAACTATAACCTTCTATAGCGAGGCAAATTTGGTTATAACGAGAGAAAATAAGATCCAAAAACGTGTTTTTTTACGTTTTTAGTCCGGTCGTGGCTATAAATAAATACCTTTTCAAACAGCCCCTCAATAAACTTAACTGCAGCCCGCAATAAACTTCTTTACAATGAATAAATACAACTGTTTCACATCTTTAGAAAATATATGATAGAATGATACTGGACCATTTAAAGCAGTTAAAAATAACAGAGTTCTTAAAATTGCAGAAGCGATAGTTCATGTTATCCTTGAAAATACGATTTATACATTATGTAGTTGGAAAAAAATATAAGTACAGCTTTTTTGTTTTAACGTATGTCATTGATAATAAAAGTAAACAACTCTTTTATGTTTTATATATTTCATTGACAATAAAAGAAAACTTTTTTTCAAAAACGCCATTCAAACAATATTTATTAGCATCTTATATTGCTCCGAATGGCTTCACTATAGGAAGTTATTAGTTTAGAAAACTACAGATTCATATGTATGCACAGTATTATTATTGTCTGATATAACGAGATCGGCTTATAACGAGGTAATTAGTCTGTCATTTCAGTTCTCGTTATATAGGGAGTCTACTGTATATATATATATATATATATATATATATATATATATATATATATATATATATATATATAATTATAAAATAATAGAGTACTAATCGCTAAAAAAGAATATAAACGTTAATCGCTGAAAAGTTCGTTAGGAAATAATTTTTTTACGTAGATATTTAGTCTTGACACAATATTTCGAACAAACCCGAATAAACTCACGAGTTTGAGCATTCTAAATTTACTTTTTGATAACAGGTGCAAGAATTTTAGAATAAATGTTATTTTATATCAACTTTTACTTATGTCAACATCATTTATATAAGTATTTGAGGCAAATATTTGTTTTGTGATCCAAAACAGAATAGTTATATATTTTTAGATATAATGAGGTACAAGGGGTTTTTGTGTGTTCTATTTGAAGAATTTTTATTTGCTCTGGGCCGTAAAACGATTTTTATTGTTGGAAAGTAACTATTTTACTTTCTATCTAGGGCGTGTGTGTTGTAAACTTTTTCTAGTGTTCTGTCTACTTTCTTGATAATATTTAGGGGTTGAGAAAAAACAAATGTACAAAGCTTAAGTTAATAAAAAAATTCCTGATATTTCGTTTTGTTTAGTTTTAGAAAGATAATAAAATATGAGGAAAACTGTACGGTTCGAAAAAAAATACCTTCGACCGATATTACTAAAAGATTGTATACTTCCTTCGGTTCTGCATCGATAACTATAATGTTGTATTCAATGTGGGCTCCGAATATTTTTAACATTAACAAAGTTTAATATAAGTTATAAATTGTGAATCTCAGTGATATATTGAAATAAACTGTAAGTGTACAAACTCTATACATAATATCCAGTTAAATTAGCATTAAAGTCAACAAATTGCAATTATTTGTTATTGTTGTCAATAAACAAATCAAGTTTTACCAGCAAAATAACCGCTTTTAGTAAAGACCGATATACTTGTTTTAGCAGATGCACAGGGTCGGACTTACTTTTCACTTAACGTTTATCGAAATAAATTCAAACATGGAATCACACAACAGTTCTACAATACAAGACCATCAAAATCAAATAAACACATCACAGTCATACTCTTCGGCAGTGTCGAGAGTGCAATTTCCTTTAAAGTCCCAAGCAATTATCTTTAGTGCATTAGAAAACACCAAACTTCAAGACTACCTTCTCCCACTTGGAAATATAATTCAACCAAAAAATATAATCTTCTCTTCTAGATCATCTAATAATCGCATATGTATGTATTTATCCAATAAACAAATAGTGGATAATTTTATGAATAATCATGGTCAAACAGAAATAAAAGGTGAATTTGTCAGAGCAAGAAGGTTAGTTACACCAGCGGAACGACTTGTGCTCTTCGGCGTATGCCCTTCTATACCACACCACTTGCTAATCAATGAGTTACAAAAAATCGGCATAGTTCCTGTCTCCCCCATGACATTCCTCAAAATTAGTGCTTCTATGCCTAAGTACAATCACACCCTTAGTTTTCGAAGACAAATATATATCAGTCCTCACAGTCTAACACTACCAGAGTCATTTACTCTTTTTGATAACACCATATATAGAATATTCATTTCTCAAGATAGTTTAGTTTGCTTTAGATGCAGGCAAGTCACATTACTTCACAGGACTCCGAACCACTAACTCAACTAAACCCTAACCAAAACAATAAAGTATCGGTATCCAGCCCAACAAATATATCCTTGCAAGCACCCAATGACACAAACTCTTCTCAGTGTGAAGGGTTGTCTCACGGGTTTGTGGTCGTCAGGACCAAAACGTAACTTTGATGAAATTATTTCACTTGAAGCAGATCCATCTGCTTTCAAAAGAAATGTAACATTTTTCCACCACCTAAAGTCCAAGCAAAATCTAGAAAAGCTAAAATTAGTTCAGCAAGCATTTCTGCTAACTTGCTTCTTGACCCTGCTAAAAACTTCATAGAAAATCACCCGCTACCGTTTCCTCTAAACTTTGATAAACTTGACATGCTCCTAATGAATATCACGGGTCAACAGATCCTATAACCACAATTCTAGAATATACCACAGACATATCAGCTTTGTCCCATATACTCAGTCAAGTTTACCTCCATTTAAAGGAAAGATCCATAAAACGTAAATTCACGTCCATAAGCAAAAAAATCCATAATTATCTTGGCAGTGAGGCATCGGATGCGGAAAGTGACACATCTCAATTAAGCCAACATTAAAATTCAAGTCTTTACTTCAGTGGAATATTGATGGATTTTTCCATCGCCTTGCTATGCTCCAACATCTAATTGGTGAACAATCTCCTGATGTATTATGCCTACAGGAAACTAATCTGAATCCCCAAAAATGAAGCAGAAGTGCGCGTAACGCTATCACCAGTGACGCATCAGAAACAGAGTGTCGGAGTGTCGCAGGCAATCTAGAAGTTTATTTCAAAAATAAGGTGTTAAGTGCGTGGAAGCGGGAGTGGAATGACTCTAGTTCTAAACTCAGAACCATCAAAAGTGACATTTTTTCATGGAAGTCCACAGCCAGAAATAGAAGATGCCAAACTATTATTACACGTTTACGACTTGGACACTGTAGGTATACTCACGCCTATCTCTTCTCAAATAGTGAACCTCCAAAATGCGAAACATGCAATACAGTAGACAGTATAAAGCAATTCTTGATAGACTGTCCTAAATATGAAAATCAAAGACAGTTTTACAATTTGCCAAATAACCTAAAAGCACTCCTCAACAAAAGTTTAGTTCGGGACAATTTATTAGGTTATTTAAAATGTATAAATATTTTACACAAAATTTAACTTAATTAATTGTTACAAATGTTCAATTGTTCATAAATTGTAATTAATTCATTGTTACAATGATTGATTGTTACTAATGTTAAATTTAATATTATTACAAATGTTACAGGAGTGTCGCTAATAACCTTTGGGGGAATGCGACTTTGTCTCTTTAAATAAATAAAAAAAAGATTGTATACTTTAAAAAAAGTAATATTTAAACACAAAGCCAAAATTTATATTTTTTTATGGATTTAATAGTTGTATCAACACCGAGATGGAAGAAACTACATCGATCTGAGTTATTAACTGACACAATTTTATTAAAAAAGTATATAATATCCTTTAAAATGAGGGTTTATACAGATATTTTTGTTAATTTGTTGCTTAATAATTGCAAAAATGGCTTAAAAAGTTGATTTTTAAAAAATTAATAACAATTATAAAAATGCACCAAAAACGTTAATTTTGCATGAGAATGGGGACAATATTCACCCCGTGCATGACTGACCCGACACCTACCGCCTTCACCTGACAGTTTTGGACCTCCCAATTTGAGGTTAAATATATGTTAAATACATACGAAATTGACAATTATTAATAATTCGTTTTTTAATTATATTTTTCTAGTTTATGTACAAAGTGGATTTAGTATTAAGAACTGGGTTTCTAAAAATTCATCATAATTTATCTTTTTAACCCCAAACCGAAAAGAAAGGAAAAAATCTAATCACGTTTGTCATGAGGAAGAGCATGTAATTAAAAATAATAATAGTAAAAGTTTTGAAATAAAAGCTAAAGTCATCAGGCCGGCTGCAGTTAGCTTGAAGCCTTATGAAACATCATTAAAGGTTTATTATTTGATATTTATTTTTTTATATTAATAGCACGAATCCATCTTTTTTTTTTTCTCTAATTTATATGTAATATTTGGAAACGTATAAAAACTACACTCACTATTTTTGCTATTATTAGCATTATTAAATACACAACATGTATTTGCACCCATTTTTGATAAAATTTATGCGTAAAAAGATATGTCCAATTTTGTCATATTTCGCCGCTAGGCACGCTGGCATCGTTTCAAGGTACCCCTACCATGGTTACGCACGGAGCGATACCATAGTACATCCACTCTATCTTATCCCATGCATGAAATTATTCACGAATTACTTTTTATACTAGGTCTCTTTTTTACTCACAGAAACTAGTATAGCAAAATTAAGCCACTTGTCCATAGAAATCACAATAAGTTGAAAAAGGATCAACAATATGGCATGTCTTTGATACTATGTTTACTGTAAATTTTGACGTTTATAATTTTCATGACAGTGATGTTAGCTCATTTGTCGTGTTTATTGATTTATTTAAATTTATTTTTTTTTTGGTTTTTCAAATTATTTAACTTGTAGTCTTTGGGTATGTCATTTGAATTATATATTTCCCAAGCGCAGCAACTTGTGTTGAATTTATATGAATATTTTGAGTTATAAAGAAGTAATGGAGGACCTTTGGAGCCTCTTACGTCTGTTCAAGAAGTAAAATATCAAATGCATGTTTGTTAATCAGTTATTATTAAATAATTATTTTTAGGATTAGGATTTAGGAATATAAAAGAGTTTCCGCTGTTTTAAAAATATCACTATGGACAATATACTCGATAAAAAAAGGAAAAAAAAACAATCCCGTGTAAAGCATGTTACTCTGCGCAGTTTGACCTGTCAGTTAAGGGATAAAGAAGTAGTGGATATTGGAAAATCATCGCTCAATACATTGTTAAAAGACATGAGATTTAAATTCAAAAAGGATGACAATTGACGAGCATTAATTGAGCAAACTAGTATTGCTGCTCTAAGAGCCAGATTCCTTCGTAAATATAAGAAAAATCTTGAAAGTGTATTTACAAGAGAAGTTGTTCTTTTAGATGAAACTTGGATTTACTCCAAAGTAAATAAAACAAATTTTTGGTAAGACAATAGTGCCAAAAGTGTCCGAAAACCAGAAGGTTATAATGGTAAACTTGTTGTAATTATTTACGTTGGTTCACGCAAAGGATTTGTTTCGGAAGCAAATTGATTGTTTTGTTCAAAATCTAACGTAGCTAATTATCATGGAGAAATAAACAATGAACTTTTTACTAAGTGGATAAGAACACAATACCTAATTTAGAAGAGCCATCATTGGTTCTAATAGATAATGCTTCTTACCACGGTGTTCCTTTAAATAAATAACCTTCAACTACTTCAAGGACATTTAACGGGGGACCGTTACATCAGAGATATTTTGGAGGAACATGTGGTTTCATACGCGGAATTTATTGGTGAAGCCCTTATTTTAATACAGGATAATGCACGATTCCATACTGCAAGCTTCATCATCATCTATCTGGCTAAGATCGGTATACCTACAATATATTGCCCTGCGTTGAGTCCGAACTTAAATCCAATAAAGCATGTTTGGTACGAGCTTACACGAAGGGTCCGGGACAGAAATCATGCACCAAGGAGCATAATGAAATTGGAAAAATGGAAGCAATGCCTCAAAAATTTATTAGAAAAGACATCCGATCCATAAGAAATCACAAATCGACATTGTAAAGTGTAATTAGGCGTATGGGTAGTAATATCAAATACTTAAAAATAAAGAAATTCATCTTGTAATAAATGATTTCTCTGTTTATAACGTCTTTTTTACGTTAATTCCAATGATGAATATTTAGGAAACTCTATTCGTATTGCATATTTTTTTTATAATGCGTCTTTCAAATAATGCAAAAGCAGTTTTTGTAAGTTCAATAATAAAGTTATTAAAATTCGTAAACTAATTTTCGAAACCAAATTCAAATTTTTGCTTTAATCTGTGTCTTCTAAGAATTGCAAGGCAAAACTAACATTGATAAAGATGTGATTAGAGACATGAAGAATCTAAAAATTGCATTCCACAACGTATCTCCTCAACTAAGCAAAAATCCTTAGCAAATTGTTTTCTAGTACTCGTACAGAGTATATCGGAATAAAAGGAAAAAGACAGTTAAGATTTAATATCAGATGTCGCTATTTGCGTCCATACGAAGCCATGTTAGAGTTGCTTCCTAAGACAGAAAAGATTTATTTTCACGTTCAAAGAGACTGTGAATAGTCGTTCTGAAGAGCCCTTTTAGGGCGAAATACGTATAAGCGAATACACAGACGCACTAAACGTGAAATCAAATCTTAACTTTTTTTTTCCTTTTATTCCGATATACTCTGTACGAGTAGTAGAAACCAATTCGCTAAGGATTTTTGCTTATATATATATATATATATATATATATATATATATATATATATATATATATATAAGGTTCTTGAACTCCTAAGTGGAGCATAGAGCTTCAGTGAAAACGCGCCATCGGGTTCTATTTTGCGCTAAGGCCTTCACCTCATTCCAATACTTTCCTTGGCCTCTTATCTCGTCCATGATGGATCTTCTCCAAGTTTGTACTGGGCGACCTCTTTTTCTTTTTCCTTGGGGATTCCACTCTAGGGCAGTCTTTGCGATACTGGAACTATTTTTTCGGAGTGTGTGACCGATCCAACCCCACTTTCTGGACTTAATTTCATTTTGTACCCTCTTTTGTTTGATCGGGTGTAGCAAATCTTCGTTTCTGATGGTGTTAGGCCAGAATATACGAACAATTCTTCGTAGACATTTGTTAACAAAGACCTGCAGTTTGTCTGTGAGGGTGTTTGTCACTTTCCAGGTTTCACATCCGTAGAGTAGAACAGACATGACATTTGATCGGAATATTCGGATCTTTGTCATTGTAGTATACTCGCCAGATCTCCAAACAGGGTTGAGCTTGCTGAAAGCTTGTTGGGCTTTTCGTATCCTCATACGAATATCGTCTTCTGTACCTCCGTTTTCTGTTATGACACTTCCAAGATACGTAAAGTTTTTCACATTTTCAATCTGCATATTGTCGATAGTAAATAGCGTATTGTTCCTTGCATTTATTCTCATGGACTTGGTTTTACTAATATTGATTTTCAAACCTATTTTATTGGCTGTAGTGGAAAGTGTTTCCAATTGGTAAGCCAGATCTTGGAACCTTTGACCTAATAGGCAGATATCGTCCGCTTAAGGATTTTTGCTTAATTGAGCAGATATGTTGTGGAATACAACTTTTAGATTCCCCATGTCTCTAATAACATTTTTATCAATGTCTGTTTTGCCTTGCAATTTTTAGAAGGCACAGATTAAAGCAAAAATCTGAATTTGGTTTCGAAAATTAGTTTACGGATTTTAATATCAGATGTCGCTATTTGCGTCCATACGGAGCCATGTTAGAGTTGCTTTCTAAGACAAAAAAGATTTATTTTCACGTTCAGAGCGACTGTGACTAGCCGTTCTGAAGAGCCCTTTTACGGCGAAATACGTATAAGCGGATAACACAGACGCACTATACGTGAAATTAAATCTTAACTGTCTTTTTCCTAATAAAGTTATTGTTTGCACATTACATCTTTTTATTTTTATACTTATATATATATATATATATATATATATATATATATATATATATATATATATATATATATATATATATATATATATATATATATATATATATATATATATATATCGAGAAAAGGAGTACGACCGTCAATCCAATCTAAACTAAGGAACACTCAAAG
Organism: Diabrotica undecimpunctata; assembly: GCF_040954645.1. Taxonomy (NCBI): domain Eukaryota; kingdom Metazoa; phylum Arthropoda; class Insecta; order Coleoptera; family Chrysomelidae; genus Diabrotica; species Diabrotica undecimpunctata. The sequence goes on along the minus strand of NC_092810.1, from coordinate 48,128,204 downwards.
AGTGGTGGGTTTTTCGGTCAAAGTGAAGAAATAAACTATTTATTGAAGACGTTTCGATTTCTGCTCAGAAAGCATCATCAGTTCATCTAAAAAGAACAATATGAAAAACCAAACATCCATAGAGAAGTTATAACATGTGTTGTACCTTACAAAGACATGTAGCAGTCAATGATATTAAATGTGTGAAAAAGCTTACGATAATGGACATTTAGAGATAAAGTTGTATAAACAATTAATTGAAACTAGGTACAGTTTACAAATTAACAGACTTAGCACAGCAAAAGAACATGTGGTAATCATACATATATATAAAAAATTATTATAAAAAACTTAAGTAAAAAACAAAAATAAGGAACACTCGAAGAGTGGTGGGTTTTTCGGTCAAAGAGGAGAAATAAAAGACAAAGAAGGTGGCTACTTCATCTATTTATTGAAGACGTTTCTTAAGTTTTTTATAATAATTTTTTATATACATATGATCACATGTTCTTTTACTGTGCTAAGTCTGTTAATTTGTAAACTGTACATAGTTTCAATTAATTGTTTATACAACTTTATCTCTAAATGTCCATTATCGTAAGCTTTCTCACACATTTAATATCATTGACTGCTACATGTCTTTGTAAGGTAAAACACATGTTATAACTTCTCTATGGATGTTTGGTTTTTCATATTGTTTGTTTTAGATGAACTGACGATGCTTTCTGAGCAGAAAGCGAAACGCCTTCAATAAATAGATGAAGTAGCCACCTTCCTTGTCTTTTATTTCTCCTCTTTGACCGAAAAACCCGCCACTCTTTGAGTGTTCCTTAGTTTATATATATATATATATATATATATATATATATATATATATATATATATATATATATATAAATATATATATATAAAAATATATATATATAAAAATATATATATATATATATGTGTGTGTGTGTATATATATAATTTTTTTATAATTCATTCAAAAAATCAACAAAATATCACTTTTCTAAATTAATTTAATCTTCCATATAGTGAATGCGAAAATTGGTGAAGGGAAAAGCGTTGAATTCATTGGTAATTTTAGTCTAGGAAGAGAAATGAAAGGGGAGAAAGATTAAAACTATTTGTAGACGAAAAAAAATACGCAATACTAAATACGTTCTTCAAACTACCACCAAGACGTTTGTATACTTGGGTCTCTTCGCAAGATCAACCAGGAAACATCATAAGGAATCAAATTAATTACATTGTTAATGGTGAACAAGATATTCCGGAATGGATGTCTATTAGTTAAAAGATACCCCGGTGCTGACGTATTGTTAGATCATATTTCTGTTATTGGTAAATTTAGGTTTAGACTTAAAAAGGTTACAAAAAAGAATAGTAACAAAAAATGTGATATGAGAAGACTCAAAGATAATGAAACAAAGAAGACAGTCGTACGGATTCTTTCAGAAAAGATAAGTAACATGGAGCAAACATATGATCCAGAAGAATCACTCCAGAATATATGTGAAACTTTTAACATGATCAGAGAAGAACATCTAATAGAAAATAAAGAGAAGAGGAAAAGTTGGATAAATGTCAATATACTAAAACTCATGGAAGAAAGAAGAAAATCAAAGAATAACAAAAGAATGTACAAAAATATTCAAAGACAAATAAGAACCGAACATTCGAAATGGATAGGCACTACAAGAAGAAGATATACTTAATCGTAATCGGCTTCAAAAACATGAGTTGAATACAAGAAGGCTAGCTAGAGTACCTTCTTTGTCCCTTGCACATCGTAGAGCCAGACGCTTGTTTGCAGATGTACACATGAATTGGACCGTTGGACCATCCACCAACAGTGGAGTAACGTTATGTTTACTGACGAGTTTAGATTTCTTTTAAATCACCTTGACGGACGTGTTAAAGTTTGGAGAAGACTAGTCGAGCGTTTTTTGGATTCCACGATTCAAGAAACTCAGACTTTTGGCGGATTTTCAATTATGGTTTGGGGTAGGATATCTTCAAATGGCCGCTCTGACCTAGTAGTTATTCGGCGAGGTGCGATGACGGTAGAATTGTACATTAACGAACTTCTTGAAGCACATGTTGTCTTATTTGCTGAAAATATGGGTCCAGAATTTATTCTTCAGCAAGATAATCGGAGACCGCACGTGACCAAGATAGTGCAAAATTATTTGACTGCCCACAATATTCAAGAAGTCCAGATTTAAATCTCATTGAACCCATTTGATGATAATAATAGGTCCGAACAACCTCGGTCCTAAATATGTAATGACCACTTACCAATCACATCAAATGAAGTGGAAAAAGCAATATCACAACTAAAAGATGGCCCAGCTCCTGGACCTGGCAATACATATGCTAAACTAAGAAAGCTATTTAACACCGACGGTACTCAACGACTAACAAAAATATTCAATGACATATATTTAAACGGAGTAATATCAAGATCATGGCTGAAGTCCACATTTATTGGTCTATAAAAGAAAACAAAATCCGTATCCTACAATGATTTTCGGACCATTAGCTTAATAAGCCACATTGTAAAGTTATTTCTAAAAATCATACATCAAAGGATATAGACTATGCGAAGAAAAATCAGCCATATACAGTTTGGTTTTCGTAACGCAGTGGGTACGAGAGAGACTCTCTTTAGCATACAAGTTCTATTTCAACGAGGTAGAGATGTGAATTGCGATATTTATGCGTGCTTCATTGATTACCATAAGACTTTCGATACAGTTAAACACGACAAGCTGATAAAGATATTAACAAATATTGGAATAAACACCTGTGATCTAAGAATTATTAGCAATCTTTACTGGAATCAAACATCGTCTATCCGTACAGAGGCAGGAGAATCCGATGATCTAAATCAAGCGTAGAGTCCGACAGGAATGTATACTATCACCCTTGCTGTTTAACATATACTCTGAGAAAATCTTTCAAGAAACAGTAAAGGATGTTGAAGCCGGAATTTGAATTAACGGAGAATGAATCAATACCATCAAATAAGCGGATGACACGGTGGTATTCGCTGACAGTTATGAAGGCCTCCAGTAGTTAATGAATAGAATCACAGAAGTGAGTCAGAGATATGGACTTTAAATGAACATTAAGAAAACAAAATGTGTGATAATCGCTAAGCAGGAACAGCCAATTGAAAGAATTACTGTGGATGGTCAACCAATAGAAAGAGTAAAAACATACACCTGCCTTGGTACGAACGTCAATGAAAATTGGGACCATTCCCTAGAAATAAAATCTAGGATACACAAAGCAAGATTTGCATTTCAAAAAATGCCTAAGATATTCAAATGCCATGATTTATCAGTACAAATAAAAATCAGGTTACTACCAGTGGCGGATCCAAGGGGGGGTCACGGGGGTCATGACCACCCCCAAAACAAAATTAAATATCAATCAAATAATCCTAAAAAAAAATAATTTAAAACCCATCAACCCTATAAGCAGGAAGTCAAGAGTTAAAATAATTCAAACTCATTTATTGTAGGGGTAAGTGTAGAATTATACGGAAGCCTATTTAAATTGCCCTTTAAAAAAATCAACAATTTTGAATACAGTAATATGTCGATTAACAACCTGACTTCCGCGAATTCAGAGTTACGCGATTTTCAAATTTTGACAATTCGTCACTAGTGCCAGAGAATCGTTCGATTATCGATGAGATAGAATTACCGCCCACACATTATTGCTCATTCAATGTACATGACATGACCTTTCGCACGAAATCAGTACATTTTTATTTTTTATTAGGTATTTCTTATCTTCAGTTTTGTCTACGAATTGGTTGTTTGTAATTTGAATATGTATTATAATTGTTGATACTGTATGCTACATTTTATAATTTATCTATAATAAATATCAAAGTGAATATTGTTGTTGCATTAGCTCTGTCTGATACGTTAGTGAATACAAATAAAGGAACTGGTGGCTGCTGTCCAAGGTATTTGTGAAACTGTGAAACAGTAGTTTGTCTTAGTGATGTTTTAGGTACAACTGTAGTACTTAGTCGTCTTCTTCAGTCGCCAAAATTAGATTTTAAGTAGGCTACTGAGGCCATAGAGGACACTAAATGCATTCTTCAAAATAAAAGATCAAATGCCGGATCTGTTTTTAGCAAACTTTACTATGAAGTAAACAAATAGCTAAACAACTAGACATTGAATTGAAGATGCCTAGTATAGTTTCTTGTCAAACCTGTCGTCAAAACCAATCTGCTAAGTCTTGCGAAGAATATTTCCGAACATCTATTTATTTACTACTTTTAAAAAATATCTTAAGTTCCACCTTCCAGGATATTATTGAACCAACTACTTACTGCATATTCCACAGTAGAATAAGAGTTTTCACTGTGGATTCAAAAGTGGAAAAGAGTCGTGCAAAATAATGGAAAACTTCCTGATTGTATTTTAGAAGTATTAGAAAACTGCGATATTCATAGATATGTATCCAAATATCAGAATATTTCTGCAAATATTAATTACACTACCAGTCAGTGCAACAACAGAGCGTTCTACGCTTAAGCGTCCAAAGACTTGGCTTAGAAATAGAACTTCTGTTAACTGGTTTAGCACTCATCAATGTGCATCCTGAAATTTCTCTAGATGTTGATGCAATCATAGAGCGATTTGCTAAATAGGATAGGCGAAAAGAATACATTTTTATAAAATTATATAATATTTACTTTTCTTATAGTATTTTTAATCACTGAACTTTTATTTACCACTCGTTTCCCGCTGTTGATGACGATTCGTGAACTTATAGCCTAATATACTTAATTATAGAAATAACTATTCCTGAATTATATTATGTTTTTTGTTGAAAAAATTAATTTAAATAAAATGCTGTTTACACTTATTCTTAAGGTTTCTTCTTCATTACGGAAGGGTGGCTATAAGTACAGCAAATTGCTCTCTATCTTGAGCTGTTCTTAGTATTGAATGTGTGTCCATACCTGTCCAGTATCTTACATTCTTCAGCCAGGAGCATTTTTTTCTTCCTGGAACTCTTTTTCCTTTTATTTTCCCTTCCATTATGAGTCGTAGAAAGTTATATTTTTCTTCTTCTCTGTGAATATGTCCAAGATAGCTCGTTTTTCTGGTGTTTACAATATTTAGGAGTTCTCTCTGTCCTCATTCTTCTCAGCACCTCGTTATTGGTCACGTGCTATGTGCACGAAATCTTCAGCATTCTTCGAAAAACACACATTACAAATGGTTGTTATTAATATTTGATGTTTATTATTTAATTAAATTTTACTTTAGGTAACATACACCTATGCCTTAAGTGAGTTTCATCGTCCGGAGAGTAAACCTCTTCAAACGGACTTCAGCTGGTAACTGATTGACGAAGATTCATCTTCGGTATCAAGGTATCTTGTCAATCAGTTACTAGCTGAAGTCCGTTTGAAGAGGTTTACTCTCCGGACGCTGGAACTCACTTAACAACATTATGTACAATCTTTGTTAACCTTATGTATTTTAAAGGGTTTTTACCCTAATATTTTGGTGGCTTAGGCATATTAACCTGTAAGTATAACCAGTTTGCTTTTTTAACCTTAGTCAAAATTTTAAACCACGTTTGCTTTAATTAAATGGTTTATACTTATTTTAGGTATTTTTAACCTGATGATAAAATTATTATTCCGAAAACGTTCGTGTTATTTGATGTAGCCCTTTTAAGGGTTTTTTAAATATACCCATGTACAAAGATTTAACCTCTTTTTTGTGATACGTGGTATACAGCCAGCTGCAGGAATTATTTTCCTTGTGGATTTTACATTCATTAATGTGTTCACTTACATTGAGTTATTGCATTTAAATTACTTAACTTTGGTTTATATTTATTTATCCTTGGTTTGTTCTTAATTTTGTAACTATAGGATAGGTGGGTTTAAATTAATTGTCTTTAAAATACCTAGTTTAAATTGACAGTCCTTGATTTTTCAGTATTTATATTTTAATAACTTTCCTTTGGTTTAATAGTCTGGTACACTTGATTTTACTGAGTATGTGGGTTTAAATTATTTTTTTGTTTAAGTTTAAGACCCCTTAATGTTGTACCCTTCTTTGCACCCGTAGGGTATTTGGGTTTTAATAACTTCTCATTGATTTAATATATCGCTTAAAATAATTATTGATAAAATGGTTCCCTTACATGAGGCACAACAAATCGAATCAATCGTAAAGGTGCAAAAATCTAATCCTATATCAAAATCACCCTCCAAGACCCATGACCCCCCCCCCCAAATTCTGGGGATCAGGCACTGAAAGGTGCAAAAATCTAAATCCTGTATCAAAATCATCCTCAAGACCCATGACCCCCCCCCTGACAAAAATTTCTAGATCCGCCACTGGTTCACTCTATAGCTTGCGACACGTTGATCAGATTTATCGACAAAATGCATATATTTGTTATAATTCTTGACTAAATGAGTGCATGTAATATCCACAGAAGTCCCGTCTTTTTTCTTTCTTTTCATTATACATAAATCTTCAGGATTGTGAAAGTTGCTAACAAACCGAACAAGTTTTATATCTTTTTAAGTCCTTAGGCTCCATTTTTTGTCCTTTTCTTACAATTACACGTGCATAATATATCTTCATTTAGTAAATCTTGCTGTAGTTCTACGCCATTAAAAAAATTGTCAAGATGTACTCTATAATGCTTCCCTATAAGAGAACGGGTAAGATCTTTAACGACACGGGATCCAAGATTAGTTTTAGCTTTATTGTCAACTTTTCCGGTATAAATTTGAAACTGTGACACATATACTGACTGGTCTGCTCGTATCCAAATTTTATATCCGCGTTTGATCGGCTTTTGTGGCATGTATTGACGAAATCCTATTCGTTCTTTGAATTTTACCATTGTTTCGTCAATGGCTTGATTTTGGGGCGGCAATTAACACTTAAGAATTGTTTCAGATAAAATGTCTATCAATGGTCGTATTAAGACAGTTTATCGAATCCTGTTTCAACTTTTTTAGGTTGAATGGAATTATCATTTATGTGCAAATTTGCCAGTAACCAACTGAATTGGTCACGAGAAATGGAAGACGAGATGAGCGGATCTCTCATTTCAAATTTTGCAGAACAATAGTCTTTGTAAGAACATTTACATTTACCTATTATCCCCATCATAAGATTAACCTCAAAGGAACATTTCGTCGGGAACAAGCACAAGAACATTTCTAGAGGTGTACATCAATCAATCAAAATCACCCTCCAAGACCCATAACCCCCCCCCCAAATTCTGGGGATCAGGCACTGAAAGGTGCAAAAATCTAAATCCTGTATCAAAATCACCCTCAAGACCCATGACCCCCCCTGACAAAAATTTCTAGATCCACCACTGGTTACTACGATGTTATATATTTCCTGTACTGTTATACGAAGTTAAGTCGTGGATTCTCACAGACACTACCTGCAAAAAAATTGAGGCTTTCTCGTTGAATCCTGAAGATATTCTATACCGACCACGTTACTAAACAGGACGTTTTATTAAGAATGCAAAAAGGAAAAGAGTTGTTAACCACAATAAAAACGTCCAAAATCGAATACTATGGTCACATCATGAGGAACAGCGAAATATATGGGTTGCTGCCATTAATTCTACAAGGAAAACGGGGACCACGGAGGTGAAGGATTTCCTGGCTGAAAAATCTACATACGTGGTTCAACACAACAACCACAAATCTATTCAGAGCAATACTTTGCAAAGTACAGATTGCCATGATGGACGCCAACATCCAAAACGGATAGGCACTACAAGAAGATGAAGAAGAAGAACCCATTTGGAATATACTCGGGAGGCGCTTGAAGGGTCGTCAGCTACTAAGAAATCTACAACATGTGGAGGAAGTTTTCATGGAAGAATGGGAAAACAAACGTTTGTATTTTGAGAACGATTTCCGAAGTGGAAATTGAAACGTCAATAAACGTATTTTAACCTTTAATTGTGGCTTATTCCCATTTAAATATAAATTAATTTAAAATGCCACAAGAAAATAGCTTCAGAACAATATATTATTGTTATATTTATAGCGAAAAGCCTTAGATGTAATTAAATAAACTAACTAAATTAAATAACTAATTTAATCATATAAAGTGTAAGTTCAACACTACGAACACTTTTATAAGTGGCTCCTTTTTGATCTCGTTTTGATCAGGTAGTGTATGCTCTTGAAAATTAATGGTATTGCCATTATTACTAATATCCATTTCCTATATTTAATAAACTGTAGCTGAAAGAGACATTCGCAATGTTTATTAACATTTCTGTAATATGTCCGACATACCACCTCTAACTTAAATCTTCTGTTCGGTGTAGAAACTGGGAATAGTATATCGCTTCCAGTTTGTCGGGGTAGTGGTTTTCCGTGTATTCACGCTACAATGATTTCTATTCGGTGTTCAGATGGACCTCCAATTCATTATTAATGTCTTTGCTTGTCGGGGACTATGCAATTTCATTGCAGTGGTGTAAATTACTAAAATTGGCATTAGTATAACGTTTATTTTTATTTTTAGTTCTTTAAAATGTGTGAAAAAGTACACCGGTTGATTTAAATCTCACGTTGTCGAGTGTAAAATAGAAATGGTTATGTTAAATTAAAGATTAATTCTTCTATGATGAGAGACAATGGACGTTGTATATATTTCAGTATTTTGAATGCTAGCAACTAATAACGCAGTTAATTATTATAAATAGTTTTTCTTTAATTTACATTTTTCATTTTTATGAATATCATTTAATTATTACGTTGTAATACACTTGCGATAACCTGTAGAAGTAATAAATGCAAAATCTAATGTAGTTATTACGTTCAATAACTTCTGGAAGAAATACTATTATTAGCCCAGTCTGGTTATACAAAAATCATCGATTTCACGGCAAAATGTTTCGCAGATATCTGAAGGTTTTAAAACATAGGTGGGGGTTACTAGATGACGAATAGATGAAAAAGTACTCGTATTTTTACCTTGCGTTTTTTTTTAACAAATAATTTATGGTCACAATTTAATTTTTTGTCTATAAGTTTTTTCCCTTACATTTTAAATAAACAATATTTATATCAAGAATATCTTTATTTTTCCGTTTTTTCAATTAAAATTGATAAATAATTTACGGAGATATTTGCAAAAAAGCAGTTTTTTGCACTAATTTATAAATTTTATTAATTTTTTTATTAACAAAATAAAATGTTATTAATACATTTGAACATCGAGGAATTACCGTCTTTTAAATTTGTGCGAAATTTCCCCCGGTCAAATAGTTTAAAAGTTATTTAATTTATTTATCCCTGCGGCTAATTATTTAAACTATTGAACTTGCCCTACGAATGATGCTAGACACATTTAGCAAATTTCATAGGATTCTTTAAGATTTAAACTATCTCATAAGTTAAATGCATATTGCGTTCTCATCGAAATTATTTACAAAATAAACGTTTGAAAAAGGGGTATGTTTTTTACTTATAAACAATTGTAATAACTTTTACATTTTTCAAGCTACAGACTTGTACGTACATCCATTAACATTAACATAACTGGTAAAAAAACTCACATTAAAAAAAACCTATGACCAATAGGAACGAAGTTAGCGAATATTTTTTTAAAAATCATATCTCCATTGTTTCCTAAAATATCTATGTTTAGGCAAGTCATTTCTTGAATAGTATATGCTGCTTTGCCTGCTTGGTACATGCTTCGAATGTTCCACGTACCGATCTAACTTTTGGGACATTATTGGCTGACCGGGGTATTCTTAGCACCCTCTTCCCACTTAAAGGGTGCCCCAGACTGAGGGCCGTTTGTTTTGGATTTTCAGCCATTGTGGTGTCCTGGGGAGATCCTTACGTATCTTTAATGTGGTAGTCATCCCGTGGCTTTCCACATCTCAATGCCGTTGGCTAATTTAGCTCTTCCGCCTTTGGAGTCAATTTCTCAGCTCCAGGACAATGAAGTGTCCTACCACATGTCAGTTCTTCCACCCGTAGCTGTTGACCAACAAATATCTCCTTTCCTCCCTCTCAAAGATATCTCCTTTTTTGTGTATGGTGCAAAGTATTTTTTGGGATTTTTGTGTCCATATTTCTTTTATAAGCTGCTGTAATGCCATTAGGGCATCATGGCGACCTTCTTTATATAGTTCAGCTGGGAGATTATCTATTCCGGATGATTTGTTTCTGGCTAGTTTTTTAACTGCATCTTTAACTTCAAGAGTCGTTGGTGGTTCCTCTTCCCTCTCGTCTGTTCCCCTTGCCTCATCTCTTTCGTCTCCCAGGTTTTCTTCTTCTTCCTTTATATTCAGTGCCTGGTTAAAATATTCCACCCATCTATTCCATACATCTTTCCTTGTTGTTAATAGGTCGCCATTCTGAATTCTTTTCTGTTGATATTAACTTTCGTATAGAATGCTCTGAATTCTTTCTATCTGTTGAGGTTTTCTATATATTTAAGCTCCTCATAATATTTCACCAAAATTGTTCACGGCAGCTCTAGAGTCAATATTTAAGAACACTCAATGGCAAGATATGGGCATCAATATAGATGGAGAAAGATTAAATCATCTAAGGTTTGCAGATGATGTTGTATTAATCACAAATAACTTACAGGATACAGTTTCTATAATACATTCGCTTAAAAGTCTATCTGAAAGAGCAGGGTTAAAGATAAACTTTGAGAAAACTAAACTTATGACAAATCTCGTAATGAATGGAAATATAACTATAGACAATAATACCATACAACAAACAAACACTTACAAATATCTAAGACACGAGATTAAAATAAGCAGACACAATCAAACACATGAAATACAGAGGCGAATAGGCTTGACATGGACAGCATTTGGCAAATTAAGCCATATTCTAAAAAGTTCAATTCCCATGTGTCTCAAGTGAAAGGTTTATAACCAATGTGTTTTACCTGTACAAACTTATAGAGCAGAGACTTTAACACTCACGCAAAAATCTGCGAATAAACTCAGAGTTACACAACGAGCCATGGAACGTACAATGCTGAACGTAAGCCTTCAAGACCACATAACAAACCAACAAATCAGGCAAAGATCAGGAGTTCAAGACGTCATCGAAAGAACCACGACGCTTAAGTGGAACTGGGCAGGGCACTTAGCCAGAACACAAGATATACGGTGTACAAGACGTATTATGGAATGGAGGCCCAGAAACTATAAAAGAAGCCGAGGAAGACTACAAGCGGCTCAGTGTGGAGAACACTGGAAATAACTGAGGGAGGCCTATGTCCAACAATGGACGCGATTGGCTGATTAATGATGATGATGATGAAGTTCCTCATTTAGGTGGTTTCGTTTTTTTCTTTTGTGTATCCTCTTTTCTTCTCTTCTCTTTGTCTGGTAATTCTCTACAGTTGTTCTAGTTCGTCGGGTAAGCATCTTTCTGTAGGCTTAATTTTTTTCTTCTAATGATTTGATTGATTAAAACCAATGATTTCTACGGGCACAAATTTCTGTTTCTATTTCCTCTTTCGCTGCTGCTTTAATGTCTTCCTTTATTCTGGTCCAGCAGGAGGCTATATCTGTCTGGCATTCTTCTTTTACATTTTGATTCCTTAACCTGTGGGTGATGTTTTTTGAGTACCGTTCTGCAATTGTCTTATCTCTCAGCTTTTGCACATGCAATTTTTTTGTATCCATTTTATTTTCTTTACTAGTATTTGAAATTCTAGGCCTTAATGTTGAGATCACTAGGCAATGATCTTAGTGTACAGTCTGTCCCAAACCCTTGTTTCAGTGCGTCATTAATTTTGACGTCATATAGGATTTTAAGAATGTCGAGAATTATTGCATGACATTTTAGTTAAATCTGACAGTTGCAGGATCGTAATTGGTTAAATGTGAAAAGGTTATTTTTTTTTAAATATAGAATAAAAACTTTAACAATTCAAAATTTTTTTTTAATTTACATATTAAAAGTCCCGTCCTGTATATAAATTTTTATTGCGCATTATATTGGAACGGCAGTTTGTCATAATTCCTATTCTATACATTCCAAGGAAAGTGCTTAATTAGCTAAGATTTACCATCTCCAATAATTTAAGTTTTATCATGGTTGTTGAAACACGTATATGTCTCCCTTTTAACCATTCTACTAAAGAGTGTTTAGTCCAACTTGAATTTGGTATTTTTGGTATGAAAGGTAAGAAAATATAAAGACGCTAGTGATATTTCAGTAGGTTATGGCAAACTATATTTTGATACAAACCTTCACTAAACATTCTGTATACACGAGTTCTAATAATATGTTCACAGTTATTGGTTAATGGATGGCAGAAACTTTGTCCCAGCCTCTTTTTCTAATTGAAAATAATTTAATAATTTTAATATTAGTCTTTGTTCCTTCTCGGTATATCTCGGCATATTAAAAATATTTTTATGACAATAAATACAAAATTAAATTTTCACTGTAAAATGTCTGAAAATACTAACCTGGAATGACAATTATCATTTTATCAGTTGACATTGTGAAAGTACTATCATGATCGAACCATCTGGGTCAAATTATATTTATGCGCATCATTGATTGGATATCTATTTAGCGTATTCTAAACTCTAACCAATTATACATCCATAAGTAGAATTCACTTTAATATGCAAATACCCGTGGACGATACATAATTTTCTAAGTTCTATGTATAATAATCACAGACTCACGTTTTTTTCTGTCACTTCTAGCTTAATGCGTTAGAAAGAATTCGATAAACTATGACGCACTGAAAGAAGGGTTTGAGACGGACTATATGTTTGCGCCTCTATAACTTCTGCAGTTTACTACGTCTGTTCCAAGCCTTGAATCTATTAAGATGTGATCAATCTGACTCGTTGTTCTTCCATCAAGAGAGGTACAGGTTACCTTGTGTATTTTCTTGTGTTCAAAATAGGTGCTAGCGACTGTCATATTTAGTGCTGCTGCTACGTTTATCAGTTGTAATCCATTATCGCTACTGATGTGTAGGGTATGCTTTCCTATTTCACCTAATAAAATCTTAATATCATTTCTGGGACATCTCCTGTAGGCTTGCTCTAGGTCTTCGAAGAACTGTTCTTTTATTTCCTCTGGTTTGTCATCAGCTGGGGCGTGTATATTAATTAAACTGTAATTAAAGAATTTTACTTTTAAGCGCAAATAGCACATTCTTTGACTGTATGCTTTAAAGTCAATAATAAGGCCTTTTGTTCTTCGGTTTACAATAAATCCCACCCCATCTATGTGTTGGTTTTCTTTGCCCTGTAATATATGGAATGGGTTCTCTTGTCAAGAGTGCCAGTTCCCGTCCACCGCATTTCCTGCAGTGGTAAAACATCTACTTTGTACGTGTTTACTATGTCTAGTAAAGATGTGAGTGCTCCAGTTTGGTACAGGGTTCGGGTATTCCATGTTCCTAATCTTCAGCTAATTGTCGTACGGCCGTAGCGTCCTCCTGGTTTTCAGGAGTTTCTGGACGATCTACGACCGCCGCTCTTGAAGAGGATCTCAAGTTTCGAGAGTCCATCTTCGTATTTAAGGAGTTTATTGAGATACCGGCCGTTACGGGCAAGAAGATCCGCCGAGCCTTTGTGGTAGGTGAGGGGACACCGGCAATCAGAATTCTCTTACAGTTCGAGCTTTCTTACAGATAAAATATTCTTACATTGACTTTATATATGTTAGAATTCTGATGCGTGGTGTATACCTCAAGTTCCACAGAGATGTCGGCCTTCTCACGTCGTGTAGCCGCGTTCCCTCTCCTCGAGAGAGGTACAAGAATGCCGGCCGTGTCGACCCTTCCTGCTGCCAGTCGCTTCGTATAGCTACCTTTTCGCTAACAGTATTTCATATAGTTACTATTTGCGTAAGGTTTCGGAGACGAAGCGTTATTGCAGCTCAACCTGATCGGAAAAGCAATTACAAGTCCCCGTCGGGGCTTTTATTCGCTCTTTACCGTGACAGGCCCAAATAACGCTGTGGTCAGTTCGACACGATGTGAGGTAGTTCTAAGACCAATGTCTTTTCTATCTCAGTAAGTCGTGTTCTACTGTCAGGAAGCGTTTTGCAGTCGACACGCCGGTTCTCGTACACTTGATGATTTAACTTCTAAATTGGATAACCATTATCAAGTATTTCTTCAATTCAGGACGTCTTCGACGATAATAGGATAGCGGTGATTAATAAAACTCAAAGGTAGCTTGGTAGCGCATCGAACCAACAAGGTCTTACGGGGCTAGTAGTGTATGAGGACTGGATCCCGATCGGAAGATGTGCTGTTCTTTTATACACATCGTGTTTGAGAAATTTCAGCACACTTCCGCCGAGAGGCCAATGACAGCGCAGTTAATAACGAGCACTGTGGTTGGCCGGCCAAAGTAACAATCTTTGTCGTGATTGGTTACCTTGGCGACACTCCCTTCCCTCCGAAGACCTGTTGGTAGGGTGTTTTTTTATTGAAAAAATTAAGAAAATTTACAAAAATTTTTCAGTAAACATATGAAATTCACAATTAATAAACATATGTAAAAGAAACGAAAACATTGGTACAATATAATTTCAATATATAATTGTAGCAAAGGAAAATTCTTATAGCTAGGCCATTTATTAAAAATAAAAATAGTCATAATTAAGACATTAAATGTTCAAGTTATAAGTCAAAAGGTATATATAAAACAAAGAAATTGTGATAAGGTTACAATTAATAAACAGTGTGAAAATTGTTAAGTGGAATATCGACTTGGTATCTCCCCAAGTGCATAAATTCGTGAAACATATTTAATTGGTTACCGCAGAGTGTCTATCCAAGTTGAAATGCGCCTTGTACAATATTTTAAGGCATGAAATATTTATAAAACTTGAAATGATTGTGACACTCATAGAGCTGTAACGATAATATAAAATATATAATTTCACTTGAAAATACATGTTATGCGAAATATTCCTGCAAGGAAAATGTTTTAAGATAATTTATTAAGAAAAGTAAACGTCAAAGTACAATAATTCTCAGCTAAATCTAAATCAGCTTCGAAATAATTCTAAGTTTTTACACTTCTATTGGGAAGTTGCCAGACAGACTAAAACTTTTGAACTGAAAATATATATTACTTGTAAATAAAATTAGGTAAAATTGATTTCTGCAATCTTCCAATATAGTTGTAAAAATTAAAAATACTTAGAGTATGAAATAAAAGAGAAAATTTTTCAATATTAAATTGTCTTTTGAGGGTATAAAAAATGTAGAAAAATCTAAAATGTCAATGTGTGGTGTTTAAACACTTGTAAAATTTCGCGGTTAAAATATCAAATTCACTTGGCAAAGTTTGTAAATATGACGAAAAGTTTTAACGATTTACACTTAGAAAAGTTTGTAAAATGTTTTTATATGGGAAAAAAAAGAGAATTATTAGTCTGTTTAAACACTTACGTGGGGCTTATACGGGGGCATCCCGTGGTGGTGGAGCTGGCCTGATGTCGTCTACGTGGATGACTCTGTCGACATCTTGATCTCTACGTACTTCGTACGTATGGTCTCCTGCCACTCTGAGGATGGTGTGGGGGCCCGTCCAGGTGGGGCCGAAGTTCCCTCTGGTATGGTTCCTTACCAAGACTTGTTCGCCTTGTAAGTAGGTTCTGGGTTGGCGGACATCTTCGTTCTCTGGGAAGAGATTCCTGGCGTATAGGGTGGCTCGTTGAACGGCTCGTTCGACCCTCTGCTGGCGTGTCTCTTCTCGTCTCACCTGGTGCTCAGTTTCCTGAGATCTTCTCGGTCTGTAGCCCAGTAAAAGTTCCGCCAGAGTCTGGCCTGTGGCTTCATTTTAGCGGGTACGAAGGCTGAAAATAACATCAGCTAGATAGGATTCCCATCTGGGGTCCTCAGGGGATGAAACTCGTGCACGAAGACCTTTCTTCAATTCTTGGACTCGTCTCTCTACCGGGTTGGCCCGCTGGTGGTAGATTGGACTCCGTTCGCCTTGGATATTATGTTTTCGGAGAAAACGTTCCCAAGCATCTGTCCTGAATTGAATACCATTATCCGTAATGATAGTGGATGGCTTGCCCCAGCAAGCAAGCAAGCAATTTGATTAAACCCAGCCTATGAGACATGTTCACCCCTAAGAATTACGTTCGGGTGTAACAATTCATTGGAGCGAGGTGTGTTAACTCGAGTATATACAGGAGTCACCCCACCGCGCTCCAATGCTCTAGACCATCCCTTTCCCCCCTATAGCACTCTGATGCGCGATAGGGGCACAACTATCAGCCAAATGCTCTTCATGTGGAGGTCCTGGGTAATAGAACCCCAACATGGTTTCCTAACCGGTTGCAAAACTCAGGACAGCGCATTGTCGCTATGATCCTGTTATCATGATGTGGCTTATCCGCGAACTAAAATTGCTTACTTGGGCCTCAAGTCTCCGCTCTGAGCCTAGGCTCAGTTCGGCGACTTGGTGCTCAAGGGGTTGGGCCCTACGTGCCCGGGTTTTGGGGTTTTTGTTAATTTTTTTGGTGGCTTACGCCGGTTTTTGTTAGTATTTTTTAATTTTTTTGGTGGCCGAAGCCGGTTTTTTGTGTTTTTTATAATTTTTTTTGTAGGTGGCCCTGAAACAAAAAATCAGAATTAGTGTAAAGTCCATACTATAACATTGAAAATATATATATATATAAACAATATAACAATATAGACTTTATCGTCTATAGGCAACTGGGCCCACTCTGTGCTTTGCGATAGTCTTTGGTGTTTTGAGCTACGAACTGTCTTCTGTGTGCGTTGTTGTTATTTTTGAGGTGTTTTCTCTCTGGTGTTTTTGTTTTCTCTCTAGTATTTTATTTTTTCTCTCTGGTATTATTTTCTCTCTAGTACTTTTTATTTTATTCTACTATTTGTTGTTTTGGTCTTTTGTGCTTCCATCTGTGGAAAGCGTCATACCTCATCATCTCTCTAAGTATGTAGTTGGGGTGGTTCTCTATATCTGCAAACTTTGTCCTGGCTTTTTCTTTCATCGTGTCTGTCACTCTGATTTGTTGCAATTCTCTGAAGAGGAATCTTTCTGCAACGTATCTTGGTACGTTGACTGCTTCTCTAAGGCTGTTGTTGTGAGCCGCTTGTATTTTCTTTTTTGATGTTTTGCATACATGTCCCCAGGCGAGGGATGCATATGTCAGTATGGGCAGTATTATGCTGTTTATTAGTCTTATCTTAGTTTTTAGTCTGAGTTTACTTTTCCTCCCTGTTAGTCCTCTTACAGAAGCTCTTGCCATGTTTGCCTTTTGTACTGTGGCTTCTACGTGTTTGTTGAATGTTAGTCCTTTATCCATAATTACTCCGAGGTATTTGGCTTCGCTTTTCCACTCAATGGGATTGTCTTGCACAGTTACCTGTTCTTCTGGTTGCTGATGCCGCTTTTTGAAAAGTACAGCCTGTGTCTTATCGGAGTTTATTGCTATTTTCCATTTTAAACTCCATTCTTCTATGTCGTCTAGTGCTGTTTGGAGGTTATTCACCGCAGTGTCTATGTTTCTATGTTTGGCCGCTATCGCTGTGTCGTCGGCATATAGGCTTAATAGTGTACCTGGTGTTCTAGGTATGTCTGCTGTGTATATTGAGTACAGTAGGGGTGACAGTACCGCTCCCTGTGGCACTCCAGCCTCCGGGTTCCCGAGTTCGGATAGGACTTGTCCTATCCGGACTCTGAAACGTCGGTTGCTCAAGTACGACGAGATCAGCCTTGTCATTGCTCCACTGTACCCGTATCTTCTCATTTTGTATATTAGTCCTTTATGCCAGACTCTGTCGAATGCTTTGCTTACGTCAAGGAAGGCTGCTCCTGTGTATTGTTTATCATTGAATCCAGCTGCTATGTACTCTGTTAGTCTGAGCACTTGTAGCTCACTGGAGTGTTCTGATCTGAAGCCGAATTGGGCTTCAGGTATTATTTCTAATCTATCTGTTTCCGCTTGTAATCTGCTAAGTATGATTCTCTCTACAATCTTACTGATTGCAGGTAGTAAGCTTATTGGCCTGTAATTTTGCGGGAATGTGCTGTCTTTTCCGGGCTTTGGTAACATTATGACATGGGCCTCTTTCCATCTGTTCGGGAATTTCTTGAATCTTAGCATTGCATTAATGATGTTAGTTAAGTATACTATAGCTCTCGCTGGTAGGTATTTTAGTGCCCTATTAGTGATTTGGTCAGGTCCGGGTGCTTTTTTCGGCGAGCTGTTTTTGATCAATTCGTTTATCTCCTCTGGTGTTGTATGAGTGATAATTTCGTTTGGATTATCAGGTCTTTCTCTTTGTCTTTCGACTTCTTCTATGAAGTCGATGTCTTCGTCTGGGTGGTAATTTAATGTACACTCTCTCTCGAGAGTACTCCTCATTACCTCTGCTTTTTCCTCTATGGTGTATACGATTCCATTTTCCCCGTGTAGTGGGGGGATTGGTTTTCTGTCGGTTCTCAAAATCCTCTGGAGTCTCCAGAGGTTTTGCATGTGTGGTCCTTGTTCCTCCATATCTCTTAAGTGATTTTCCCAGCTTTCACTACGGTGTTGTTGTAGTGCTGTTTTGACCTCTCTGTTTAGTCTGTTTGATCTGTTTTTGTCTGCCTGATTCCTTCTCCTTCTTGTTGTCTGCTTTGCTCTGTTCTTTTCCCTTATCAAGTCTTTTATTGCTTGTGGTATATCCTTAAATCTTCCAGAATGCATTTCTACTTCCTCTTCTGTGGTGCTGTTTCTGAGCGCTTGTTGGATGATGTTTTCCAACTCTAGGACTTTGTCTTCTATTTCTCGTGGGGTTTCTATCACTGGAACTATATTTATTCCAGTGCTCACGAGTCTCTTAAAGTTTGTCCATTTTGTTTTCTTTTTAATTCTTCTGATTGTGCTTTCTTCCTCCCACGTACCTAGTTCTAATAGGATGGGATTGTGGTCGGTTGTGCCTTCGTTTAATGTTTGTAATTCTGTTTGTAGTCCTAGGTTTTTTGCTACTACTATATCTATGTGTGTGGGAAGTCCGTTTCCTGGATAGTGAGTAGGGTCTGTTGGGCCCATTGCCATAATGTCTTCATTATTTTCGATGTAGGTATTTAATAGTCTTCCATTTCTGTTCGTAGCTCTGTCGTTCCAATTAGGGGATCTTGCGTTTAGGTCTCCTATTATTATTGAGGGTTCGTTATTTAAGAACGTGTTCAGGTCGTCGTCGATCAGTAGATCTTGTGGTCTCACGTAGGCGGAGGTAATGTTGACTTCTCCTTGCCTCATTTGTATTCTTACTGTTGTTGCTTGCATAGTATTTAGTTGCGGTGTTATTATTCTGATGTGTTCTATGCCTTTTTTCACTAAGATTGCTGTGCCACCTGATCTTGCTGTGTTGTCGTTCCTATATATGTCGTATCCTGGGAATTTTATACTTATGTTGTTTGTAAGTTTTGTTTCTTGTATTGCAACGACATCCATTTCGTATCTATTGACCAGTTCGTCCAGTATATTCTGGTTGGTCCTTATGCCTCCTGGATTCCAGGAGCCTATCCTCAAGTATCCCCTATTTGCTTGCACTAGTTCAGTGCTAGCTTTATATCTGCTATCGCCTCGTTGACTACTCTAGTTAGTAACTCTTTCACAGAGTTAACTAGGCCGTCTTGGTGTTGTCTTGAGATAAGGATGGTGTTTTCCTTATCTTGTGCTTTTGTTGTTGCTGCCTGGGCGTATGATGGGCCGCCGGGAGTGATTTGTGGCCTTTTTTGCGCCGTTGCGTTCTGTCTTTGTTGGGGCTGCTGTTGACATCCCCATGTAGGGCATCTTGGGCATCCCCTGAAGTTTGCTGGGTGCTGTCCTTGGCAATTTGCACATTTTGCCTTTTGATCTTTGGGCAATTGGCAGCTTTTGCTGGAGTGTTCCTCTCCGCATTTTACGCAGCGGGGTGCTTTAAAGCACGCTCTCTGCGCGTGATGGTAGCCCTGGCAGTTGAAGCACTGTGTGGGCCCTGTTGCTTTGCGTAGATCCTCTATTTTAATTTTCATGTGCATCAGGTTAGTGATGCCTTTTAGCTTTTCGGTGTCCTCCCTCTCCACCGTCATGACAAACATTGGTAAGTGTCTTCTATCGCTTTTTCTTGAAGTCATGTTCTTAATCGACACGACTTCTATGTCATACTCATCTCTGATGGCCTCGAACATCTCAGTCGTGTTCGTGGTTGGAGGTAACCCTCTCAAAACCATCCTTGGTTTGATGTCTTCTTCTAATGGGAATGCAATCCATTGAATTGGATTTTCTTCATTGAATTTCTCAATGATTTTCACCATTTTGCGATAGTCCTCGGGGTTCTTTGCTTGGATCAGTGTTTCTCTTCCACTTCTCGACAGCTTGTTCGCTGTGATGATTTGTTGTTTTTGTGCAATACTTAGTATTGCACCTGTATATCTCACACTCTGTAATTTGATTACAGGTGGTTTTGCCCAAGTTTTCTTGGGAGCAACTTCAATGTCCATCTGTGACGGAGACGGAGGACGCCGATCGGCTTTAGCTTCACCTTCCTGATGTTGTTTCGGAGGGGTGAGGGGTGGGAAATCTTCTTTTCTTCCTTTCGTTGTTTTTTCTTCTTTTTGTGAATTTTTTGGGATTGTTCCCGTGGCTTCGGCTTGAGTATTCTTTGGAATTGCTCCTGTGGTTTTTTGCTTCTTTTTGCCCTGATTTTTAGGGTTTTCCTCCGGTTTTGCCTGATTTTTCAGGTTGTCTTCTTGTTTGTTTTTCTGTGCCTGGTTTGCCAGGTTTTCCTCGGGGTTTTTTGAGTTCAGTTGGTTGAACTTCTTGTCCATGTGTTCGATGATGGACTTTTGAGAGGCTACCATTGTGTCTTGGAGCTCTTGTATCTTTTTCCTTAAAGATGCTATTTCAGCATCTTTTTCTTTTAGTAGTGTCCTTAATGCATGTAGTTCAGACTTGTCGTCCTCGCTACTTCTCTGTCTGGTCCTTTTTTGCGTTAGCCTTTTTGGCGTATCGTCGTCGGTAGTTTGTGGTTCTTCGCGGTTTCCCTCCGCTCTGTCTTTTGTCCTCTTCTTCTTGTTTTTGGGACGTTTGAATTCCCCTTCGTTTTCTTGTTTTTCGTCTTCTATCGGTAGTTCCTTGAATATTTCGTAATTTGCAGTGTCATCATCCATGGGGGGTAGTGCGTCGTAGATGTTACAGTGGAGTTTCCTCTCACTGTAACCATATGGGGTGGGACTGGGGGGTGCCTTTCTGTCAGGCGGGGATCGAGAGCGATCCATTTTGGGGGACGGATATCTGAATGTGGATAAGGGCTTTTTTGTCATCCGTCTGGCCCGTTGCCAGCACGGTTTCTGGGTGCCACCCAGTGACCTCTTTCGCGGTAGTTCACGCTTTAGGCAGAACTAAAGCGGGGATCCTCTTGAGTTTTGGCTTGCCCCATCTGTTACATATTTCTTCTTGTAGGAAACGGATGATGTCCCGGCTTTTTGCGGCTGTCGAACATCTGTACTCGATCCAATTACTGAGGCAGTCAGTGGCTAGAAGAACATATCTATTTTTGGTGCCTCTTGCGGCTGGATACGGCCCAAGAATGTCGAAAGATATCCTTTCCCAAGGATTTACAGGCTCTCTAGGAATAATGGGTGCTTTTGGCTGTCTGGCTGCGGCCTTCGTCGTGGCACATATCAGGCATGACCTGACATATTTCGTCACATCTTTTGAGATTGTTGGCCAGTAATATACTTCTTTAATGGCCCTTGTGGTCTCCTCCTGGCCGGGGTGATTTGCTTCCTCGCTGTCATAATAACACTCCAGGACTTCGGATCTGAAAGCGTCGGGTACGAGGATTTTTCTGAGGTTTTGGTCGGCTGTGTAGTAGGCTGTGTTGTTTTCTACTACAAATTCTTCTAGCAGGCTCTGCTCGACTTCGTTCCTCGGGCCTCTGGGGGTGATTCTATGCCATCTTCGAACGAACCTCTGCATGCCTGTTTGCACCTGGTGACTTCGTGCGATTCTGGTTTGCAGAGGCATTTCTCTCAAATCGTCGAGGATGGGGTGTTCTGCCCCTTCTTCTTCGTCGTCTAAAAGGCAGAGTAATGGGAAGTCCTCTGGTTCGGCTTCAGGCGGAGACTGTGTTGGCCAGGAGATTCGGTCAATTTGACTGTCTATGTCTTCTTCTGTGGTTTGGTCATTTTCTGCTGGATTTCGTGAGAGGTGATCAGGAAGTTGGTTTTCTTTCCCTGGTATATGAACCACCTCGAAATTAAATTCCTGTAATAGCAGTGACCATCTTGACAGTTTGGCTTTGTCGGCTTGGTATTTGTCTAACCATAGCAACGCTGTACTGTCGGTGAGAAGAGTGAATTTTTTCTCCTGGAGGAAGTGACGAAATTTCTTAAGTGCCCATATAACTGCTAAGCACTCTTTTTCATTTATATGATATTTTCTTTCGGCTGGTCGAAGTTTAGTGGAAGCGTAAGCAATTATCTTCCGTTCTTCGGTCGAGCCTTGAAATAGGACGGCCCCCATACCATATTCGGAGGCATCAGTCTGCAGGCTAAATGGCTGGTTCATGTCAGGTCGCTCTAGGTGAAGATCTCCAGATAGGGCTGTTTTCAATGTGTTGAAAGCTGTCTCGGCTTCTGGCGTCCATTTGAAATATTTCTTTTTCGATGTTAAGTCAGTCAAAGGAGTGATAATGACTGCAAAGTTTGGAACAAAATCTCGGAGCCAATTTGCTGTCCCAATGAAACTTCTCAGTTGTTTGACAGATTTGGGTCGCTGAAAACCTTGGATTTTCTCACAATGTTTTTCCAAGGGTTGAGTATCTGTGTCGGTTACTTTGTGGCCCAAATACTCTAACGTGTTGGTAGCAAACCGACATTTCTTCAACGAAACCCAGAGTCCATGTGTTCTGAGTCGCTCTAGGACGAGGTGGAGATGCTTCTGATGATCTTCCCAGGAGTTGGAATAAATGATTATATCATCCATATAGACCTTTACAAATTCGTCTATGAAACCATCGAAAACTGATGTAACCAATTTTTGGAAGGCTGCAGGTCCATTTTTGAGTCCGAATGGCATAACTACGAACTCATAAGACGATCCGTCGGGTAGACTGAATGCTGTCAGCGGAATCGAATCTTTGTGTAGTGGTATTTGCCAAAAACCACTCTTCAAATCTAATGTCGAAAATATTCTCGCCGTTCCTAGCTCTTTAATTGCATCGTGGATTGGCGGTAGGGCGGAGACCTCGTCGATTGTTATCTTGTTGATTTTACGATAATCAACACAAAATCGAGGCGTGCCATCCTTCTTCTTGACGATCACCACTGGGCTGTTATAGGGTGATCGACTTGGTCGGATGACACCTGCTGCAAGCATCTCCTGGACTTCATCGAACATTATTTTCTTCTTAGCTGGAGAACATTTAAATGGCTTCGTATTGATCGGCCGTGTGTCTGTCAGCTTGATTTCCATCACCGTGTCTCGGGTAGTGGGTTGTTTAAGTTTATCGTCGAAGACGTCTTCGTACTCCTGCAGGAGTTCCCTTACGGTTGGGACTGCAAATTGTGGAGCTTGGTCATCTTGGAGTTGAGTCTTTGAGTTGCATTGTTTGGCTGAATGCGACTTCCAGTAGAGGACTTTTCGTGATTCTTTTCCCACGTGTAGACATTTTCGGTTAATGTCTATTAGTACCTCTTCTTTTTGGAGCCATGGCATACCCAGAATTAGATCTTGGTTCAGATCTTTGAGAATGGCACATCTCGTTGTGGACTGGAAACTTCCAAAATCGATCGTGACTTCGACTGTACCCTGACTATGTGTAGTGGTGTGTTTGCAAGCCAACTGGACCATTCTCCGCCTTTTATGAATATCTGCCGCTTGAACCAAGTCAGGATTGATATAATTCATCGATGCACCGGTATCGATGAGGACCTGGACTCTCTTTGAATTGATGTTCGCATCGATTCGTGGCAGATTTGAAACTTTCATGGCGTTGATTGGATTAAGTTGTAGGCTATCCAGTGTTTGGTATCGATGTTCATATTGCTCATGTGGTCTATTATGTCATCTACGAATTGTTGTGGATTTTCGGTATCATCGCCGGAATATTGAGGTGGTGCAGGGGTCCATTTTGGTTGTGGAATCTCGATCTTTTTCTCCTGGGCTTCAGGTTTGGGTTGTACCAGTGTTAAAGCTGTGACTGCTTGTATCAGCGTGGACAATACTGTAGCCAGGTCTAGGGTGTGGGTATCTTCTATGTGTTGGGCGCCATGTCGTACGGCCGTAGCGTCCTCCTGGTTTTCAGGAGTTTCTGGACGATCTACGACCGCCGCTCTTGAAGAGGATCTCAAGTTTCGAGAGTCCATCTTCGTATTTAAGGAGTTTATTGAGATACCGGCCGTTACGGGCAAGAAGATCCGCCGAGCCTTTGTGGTAGGTGAGGGGACACCGGCAATCAGAATTCTCTAACAGTTCGAGCTTTCTTACAGATAAAATATTCTTACATTGACTTTATATATGTTAGAATTCTGATGCGTGGTGTATACCTTAAGTTCCACAGAGATGTCGGCCTTCTCACGTCGTGTAGCCGCGTTCCCTCTCCTCGAGAGAGGTACAAGAATGCCGGCCGTGTCGACCCTTCCTGCTGCCAGTCGCTTCGTATAGCTACCTTTTCGCTAACAGTATTTCATATAGTTACTATTTGCGTAAGGTTTCGGAGACGAAGCGTTATTGCAGCTCAACCTGATCGGAAAAGCAATTACAAGTCCCCGTCGGGGCTTTTATTCGCTCTTTACCGTGACAGGCCCAAATAACGCTGTGGTCAGTTCGACACGATGTGAGGTAGTTCTAAGACCAATGTCTTTTCTATCTCAGTAAGTCGTGTTCTACTGTCAGGAAGCGTTTTGCAGTCGACACGCCGGTTCTCGTACACTTGATGATTTAACTTCTAAATTGGATAACCATTATCAAGTATTTCTTCAATTCAGGACGTCTTCGACGATAATAGGATAGCGGTGATTAATAAAACTCAAAGGTAGCTTGGTAGCGCACCGAACCAACAAGGTCTTACGGGGCTAGTAGTGTATGAGGACTGGATCCCGATCGGAAGATGTGCTGTTCTTTTATACACATCGTGTTTGAGAAATTTCAGCACACTTCCGCCGAGAGGCCAATGACAGCGCAGTTAATAACGAGCACTGTGGTTGGCCGGCCAAAGTAACAATCTTTGTCGTGATTGGTTACCTTGGCGACATAATAGTTCCTGAGGTTCCGTAACAAATATTTTTTTACAGGAAGAGGTTGTCAGCCTCTAGCCCAACCCCCAACCTGGAGGGCCAGAGACTCTTTTATTGGGGTTACCATACCTTAGTCTGTTTTGGTTTGCGGTTGGTATTTTTATTTTTCAACTATCCACCGGTCCTATGACAAATATGGTACTCAGAAATCTATGATTGACATTTCTCTCTGTACAGCTAATCCAGCCAGTAAAGTTTTTTGGTCCGTATCTTCAGATACCTTAGGGTCAAATCATTTTGCTATAACCATGAACCTTTCCACAACTAACACATCACATGAAACAATTTATCCAAAAAGCAAATGGAATATCAATAAAGCCAATTGGTCATTTTATACATCCTTAATAGAAAAAATGTTTGTCAACTATAGTATCTCTTTAAACACTTACGAAAATTATAATTTTCTTATTAATTGTATTAATGAATCTGCTTTAAAATCTATCCCTCAATATAAAATTCTTAAACTCAAAAATCGTCCCCCACCACCATGGTTGGACCCTGAATGTAATATAATAATTAATGAAAGAAAAAAGGCTTTAAAAGCTTACAAACTTTCATCGAGTTTTGATAACTACTTAAAATGTCAGGAAGTTACTGCTCGAACAAAAAAGCAGTTGAAGCAAAAAGCTAAATCCAGTTGGATCAAATGGTGCTCCAATTTAAACAAAAATACCTCTTCTAAGGAAATATGGTCACAGGCCAACATGAATCGAAAACCGCAGAATAGTATAAAACCTTTCAGCAATGAAGTTTTAGATGACTTCTTTAATAAAGTTTCTCCTCCCTGGGTTCAATATTTCTCTAACCAATCCGAACAAAGTCACCAATCCAATCACTTTTTGTTGAAACCTTTCACTAAATCTGAATTAGATTTCGCTCTCAAAAATTGCAATAATACCTCCCCAGGGATTGATCAAATCAAATACCCTATGTTAATCAACCTACCAAGAGCCGCTAAAGATCTGCTGTTACAGGTATTTAATGACATCATTCAAAATAACATCGTTATTGATTCATTTAAAAACGCCATTTTGGTTCCTATCCTAAAGTCTGGTAAAGATCCAAATATTGCAAATTCATACAGACCAATATCGTTACTTTCCTGTGTTTTTAAAACTCTAGAGAGACTCATAAAATTTAAACTGGATTGGTGGTTACAAAAAAATAATTTGCTACCAGAAAATCAGTTTGGTTATAAAAGAAGCTTTAAAACACTAGATGCTCTAACAACCATTGTGGTAGATGTACAAAATACCTTAACCAGAAACAACTATTTAACAGGACTATTCTTGGATATTGAGGGAGCATACGAATCAGTTTGCTTGTCAACTTTAAGAAATAAAATGGTTAATTTATTTCATATGCCAATCGCATTCGTGGATACAATAATTGGATTTTACACAAAGAGGATTATCTATGTAAGAGATTATAATAACAAGCTAATTGGACCGCGATATAATTATCAAGGTATACCACAAGGCTCAGTTTTATCTCCAATCTTATTCAATATATACAGCTCTGACATACATAACATCCAAATAAATAACAGTTCATTCAAAATCGTACAGTATGCCGACGATTTCTGCATCTATACAGAAAACAAAAAATATGAAACCTGTATACAAAGCCTTAGCAAAGTGTGTGAATCCGTTTTTTCATGGTTCTTAGAGAATGGTCTCAATTTATGTATAGAAAAATCAGTAGTATCTATCTTCACAAGACATAACATTCCTACAAATGAAAATATCATTCTGAACGATCAATGTTTTAAGCTTCAAAATCATGTCAAATATCTAGACCTTATTTTGGATAAGAAGTTAACTTGGAGACAACACATAGAGTACATGCTTGATAGATGTAACAAAGGCAGCAATTTCCTCAAAATGACAACTAAAACGTGGTGGGGTTGCGATGTAGAAACATCCTTGTTGTTTTATCGCGCATATATACGATCTATTCTAGATTACGGTGCTACTCTTTATGGCTCCGCCTCTAAGAACCTTTTAAGAAAAATCGACACGTTTCAAAATTATATTATGAGGGTATGTTTGGGTGCTATGAGATCAACCCCTATACAACCCTTATATGTTGAAGCCGCTGAACTACCCCTGGAAAATAGAAGAAATTTTTTAAGTGAAAAAAGCCTTCTTAAAATTCTATTAACTAACTCCCAATTATTTTCAAGCGTCCGTCAACTTAACGAGTCATATCTTACGAACAAATATTGGGAGAAAAAACCTTCCCCGCCTTTATGCATGGCATTACAGAATAATCCTATTTTTTTCAATAAATTGGACACGGTTGACAGAAGCTTAGACTACTATTCTTTATTCCACAGAACTCAGGTTATAATACCCACTTATAGTGAGAACACCATTATGAGTAGCAATCTTCTAATATCTCTACTGCAGGATTACAGGGAAGCCACAGTAATATACACGGACGCATCAAAAACAACAGAAGGGACTGGATGCGCATACTTTTTACCTGCTACAAACGTAGAATTCAAGTATAAACTACCATATGAATTTTCAATCTTTTCAGCGGAATCAATAGCTATACTTGAAGCTCTAAAATATGTTAAAAACACCTGTAATAGACATATCTTAATTCTGTCAGATTGCCTTTCAGTTTTGCAGAGCATAAAAAACATTGAATTGCCCTCAACATTTAGCAACCCCTACATATTTGAAATAAAAGACCGATTGTATCATTTATCATCGACTGGAGTCAACATAAAATTTATTTGGGTCAAAGCACATATTGGTCTCAAACACAATGAATATGTAGATCACTTGGCTAAAATGAGTGTAACAACTGGCTCTACGTTGAAATATATGCTTAACACATCAGATGTTACTACGATTTTCAAAAAAAATCAGCAACTTAGATGGAAAGAGCAATGGAAACATTACTGTTCTACAAACCATAAAAGGTATACCTCTTTACAACCAACTCTACCTCAAACAACCTGGTTTCAGAATTTCAAAGCTCCTCGTAAATATATTACTACTATAAATCGAATACGCTTTGGACATGCATGCTACCCATGCCATTTATTTAAAATTAAAGTCATCGATGATGATAGTTGCAAACATTGCGGCAAGCTAGGTGACCTCGATCACATCTTCTTTGAATGTCCTAAATTTATTCAGCATTCAAACTCCCTGTATACAAAATTAACTAAATGCAATACATACGCTCCATATAATATACAGTCCTTGTTAGCCATAGGTTCTGTAACAATATATAATTTAATTATAGAATTTTTGTCAGACACATGCATAGCTTTATAAATCTGGTACTCGTTCATGAAAATTTTCATGAGCGTGTATAGGGTTAGACTTGTACCCTTTGTTTATCCTATATGTAAAAATACCTTATCCGTGGTCCAGTATTCTTTGTCTGTTAAAATAAATGTCTTGACGGACCCCTAGACGAGAAGCGAGTGTCCTTGTATTTTCCTTCGACGTGTTCTTCTATTAATTATTCGTCTATTTCGTTTTAGGGATATCGCTGTGCATTTGTCTGAGATAAATAATCTGTACTTATCTGTGTATACTTTTTTAAGGAATATATTATAACCTTTCGAGACTGGCTGAATGACGAAAGTCAATGCCACAAAAAAAAAAAAATATGACCGGTTAGGGCGTTCCCCTATTCACCAAGTGGCGCCGCGTCCGGTGGAAGATAGACAACTCCCCACGAATAGTATTACTCAAATATTTGAAAAAAAATGCTGACTATGGTCAGAAAACATATTGCTACTTGTAGATTTGCAAAAAGCCTATGATAGCATAACATTAGACATATATGAAAAATTAAAGAAAACAAATATACGACAATACGGAAAAACTGCCAAAGTAAAAATAAAAGGGAGATTGTAAACAAAGGACTCAAACAAGGATGTTGTCTGTTGCCAAATGGTTTTAAAATTTCTTTGGAGTAACCCCTCAAAACATGGAAAACATTCAGCTGCAAAGATCGATTTCTGGAGAAGAGCAGCAGGAAGATCCAAAAAAGTAAAGGTGAAAAACAAAAGAATTAGAGAGTTAATGGATAAAAAACACTCATTATTAGACGATATCAAAACTACATAACTAATTCGGTTACGAGCGTAGCCAGGATTTAGTATCAAGGGATGCTTTAAAAAAATAAAACGACAAAAATTACATAAAATAAACATTATATTTATAAGAAAAATAGTCAAGATGTAACAAATAGATACAGAAAAGCTCCTGGAAGGAAGTGGGGGATTCCTTTTTCGAGTAGTGAGTTTTGACTAGCAAACACATATGGATAACTTGATTAATTTATTTTTCAATATATCAATTGGAATATATTTTTATTAAATATACGGAATTTTTTAATAGATGAAAAAAAATTATTTTAAAATATAAATAACTGCATTTATTTTATGATTTTTATATGCAATAAATATTATTTTGTCATATATAAATGTATATTCCTAAGCCAAGTAAACAAGCAAAAAGGAGATAAGCCCAAATAAACGTCAAAAAGGTGTCCAGTGGAGTAAAAACATCACCTACTCAGATCACATCACAGGTAGCGTGTAATAATGTCCCATTCCATCCCTCGACAGCAATATCAACTATCAACGAGTTAATTTAGCGAAAAGGCATATCAAAGGAAGCCGTGAGCTTTTCCTGATGATGACTGCGGGCGGTAAGGACCGATACAGAGGGGTGGCTTTGTGTTTACAAGCCACTGGTCCATCGGGGATTATTAGTTTTTGCACGAATGGTTCCTCAATAGACCAAATTCCCCGTGAGTGATCTTTGTAACTGAAGATACATATACGTCAAGTATTCTGTGTCATATAGACGGTAGGACGTCAATGTAATATGTTGTTTTGTTGTCATCGAGGGTATTAAAAAGGGCGATTTTGTAGGTTTTGTTGGGAAAATATTTTCAAACGTTTTACTATGATAATAGCGATAAAAGTATGTTTGTGAGTTTTATGAAAAAAAAGGAATAATAATTTAAAATCGGTTTATCGCAATCTCTCAGCACACAGGCCTAAAAATAAAAGAACTTTAAGCAATAGCGATTTACCGTTTTATAAGTTGCTATTTAAAAATTACCTTGTTTATTTATCGGTAAAGTATCTCATTTATTAAATTGTTGAGAACGATAAAAGTACGCAAGTACGCAAGACTGCATACCTTGGACACATACTAAGAAATGATAAATATAGTCTTCTGCAGGTCATCATGCAGGGTAGAGTCGATGGCAAAAACGGAATAGGTAGAAAGAGGAAGTCATGGCTGCGAAATATTCGAGACTGGACAAACATGACTGTAGACAAATTATTCCACGTTGCAAAAGACAGAGAAGCTTTTAAAAATGTGGTCGCCAACCTCCGTTAATGGGGACGGCATAGGAAGAAGAAGAATCTCATTTATTAAATCGATTGTTTCGTCGTTTATTACCGTCATATTTATGGATATTAAGTATAACTAAGAAGAAAATTACTTCATTGCTTAAGTTTATAGGACTATTCAAAACCATCACCAATATTCCTAATATATATTCAGTTGTGTCATATATTCCTCATAGTATAGTTAGTCCCAAAGCGCCCAAAAAATGACATCAAAATATTATCAGGAGACTTTAATGCCAAAGTGGGAAGAGAGAATACATTTTCGACCACCATCGGAAAAGAGAGCCTACACATAGACTATAATGATAACGGTCTCAGAATCATAAACTTTGCGATGTCTCCCTCCCTCCTAAGTGCCTTCTCTGTTGAGGTTGGCGATCAATATGGCAAATTTCTCTCTGTTCTGGGCTTGATGAATTAATTCATCGATGAACGATATCTAACAACATGGTAATAGCAGGGACACGATTTCCTCATAGAGATATACATAAGGGAACTTGGAAATCTCCTGATAATGAAATTAACCAAATATATCATATAATCATCGATGCAAGACACTGCTCTAACTTATTAGATGTTAGGTCTTTTAAAGGAGCAAACACAGATATTGATCACTATTTAGTTAAAGCAAGATTTAAAGAGAAATTTGAAAAAGCAAACCGAGAAAAGGAGAGAAAAAATTGACATTAATAAACTAAAAGATCCCGACATTACAAATGTATACAGACAGCAAATAGAAGATCAAATAAGGACAGAAAACTTAGAAGAAGAAGAAGGCATTAACCAACTATGGGCAAATATACGAGATATTCTGGTATAGAAATCGGTTGAAATATTGGGCAAAACCAAGCCAAAAAAAAAGAAATCATTGGTTTGATTATGAGTGCAAAATGGTCACAAATAGAAAGAACGCAGCATATCAAAAAACCATTGACGCATGTTGTACACGGAGAAAAAAAGAAGAGTATAGAAGTCTAACAAGAGAGGAAAAACGTATCCATCGACGTAAGAAGAGGGAATACGAACAGAACACTCTCAATGAGATACAAAATTTATTCAATAAAAATGAAACAAGGAAATACTACAAATCCGTAAATAATAGCCGTCAAGAATTTAAACCACGATTAAACATTTGTAAAGACACTAACGGTGAAATTCTACATGATAAAAACTCAGTTCTTAACAGATAGGCACAACATTTCAGCAAACATCTAAATATAAACGATATTGAAGGAGGTTACAACATAGCCAACCAACAAAATCTACAACGTCAACTACACAGTGAAGACCCAACAAGAGAAGAAGTGTCAAATTCCATCCTAAAACTCAAAGACATTAAAGCCCCAGAAATCGATGAAATCTGTTCGGAAATGTTTAAAAAAGTGGTGATCAACTCTTTGCAGCAATCCATAAACTAATAGTACTTATATGGCAGAATAAATTGATACCAGAAGAGGGGCTAAAGGGAATAATATGTCCGGTGCATAAAAAGGGTGATCAACTGGAGTATAAGAATTATAGAGACATTACTCTGTTAGCATCTGCGTATAAAATCTTCGGCAATGTATTATTTGAAAGGCTTAAACATTTTAAAAAGTATATTGTTGGTCAGTATCAATGTGGATTTACTACTGGAAAGTCAACTACATATCAAATTCAAGCACATAGGCAAATTCTAGAAGAAAAGTCACTAGAATATAACATAGATACACGCCATCTCTTCGTTGCCTTAAACGCAGCCAATGAAAGTGTGAAATTAGTTAGTTAAATTGACCCAACTAACAATGCAAAACGTAAGATCATGCGTTAGAATTGAAGTAGAAAACTCTACGTTCTTTGACATTAATAATGGTCTAAGACAGGGGGACGCGCTAACGTGTCTCCTCTTTAATATTGCCTTGGAAAAGGCAATCAGACAATTAAATATTAGAATGAATGGAACTATTTTTAATAGATTGACGCAAATTCTCTGACGATATAGTTATAGAGGGCAGAAGTATGGGAGACATGATGTAGTGTTTTACAATGTTTTCAGACGCGGCAAGTGAATTAGGACTTGTTGTAAACAAGGAAAAACCCAAATATATGTTGGTTTCTAAAAACCCCTGAATATCCAACAGAGAATTCAAATTAACAACATCTTTGAAGAAGTCAAAAAATTCACATATCTTGGATCGCTAGTAAACGCAACAAACACTACAAGCGACGAAATAAAAAGACGCATACCAATAGCAAACAGAACTGTTCACGGTCTCCAGAAACATTTAAAAAATAAAAATATAAAACGTGCAGTAAAGCTCAATATATACAAGACCTTAATAAGACCGGTTTTGATATATGGGGAAAAAAAGTAAACCTTACCTCAAAATGATAAAAGTCTTTTTAAATAATTGATGGATTCGACCGTTACTTGATGGAAATTCATTTTATGTAACAATAAAACACTGAAAACTTTGTTTTCAAAACTTCCACAAAATTTATTTTAAATTCTTATCACTACAGATGTTTCGGCTGATTGCCTTTCTCAAGTGATCTGTTTTTGGCATGGGTTTACACTTTATAGTCTCTAATGAAATAAGCTGAGGAGGGGTGAACTGTTTGTCTCAAGCTGGTCATTCAGAATTATATCTGTGTTTTTTAACTTGTTGATTTCCATAGATTCTAACAAAGATAGCTTAAGGCCTTTATTTTGAATGTGTGGCTATTTTTTCAACTGCATCTGTGACTCCTGTTCTTCTTCTTATTTCTAGGTTTGGTACTTTATCTCTGATGGTAATACCTAATATTGATCTTTCCATGGCTTGTTGTGTAACTCTTATTTTATCTATTGTTTTTTTTTTATCAGAGTCAGTGTTTCTGCACCATATGTAAAAACCGGTAAAACAAAACGCATTGGTCAAAAACCTTTCTTTTTAAACAAACTGGGATAACAGACTTAAAAATGTTATTCAATCTACCAAAGGCAGCCCATGTGAGACCTATCCTTCTTTGTATTTCAGTTGTTTTTATTGTTTTCTTTTTTATTGTTTTAAGAAATACAAATTATTGACTTTTTTTTACATGTTCTAAATATGCTCCTCCTCGCTTAAGACATATTTCATACCGATGTTCCAAGTTTCTCGTCATGTTATGCAATAACGGTTGTCTCACATCCACGAAGAAGGCTCTAACGGCATACTTTAATTGATCGATGGTTTGTGATCCCCGTTTAATAAAGGCAGTTTTAGCCATGCCCCAAATGTATGAGTCTGGAGATGTAAGTTCTGGAGAAAGTGAAAGATAAGGGAAGTTTGGCAAAAATGTAGATCAGACTTTATAAAAAAACTTAGGGGATAATACGGATATTGTATAAGCTAAAGAACAAATAAATCAGTCGCTAAAGGAAAAAACTCCTGTTGAGGTGTTCGAAATATATTGCATTATGAGTCTTACCGGCCTCGTATAATGTTTTAACATTCCGTGTTCAGATCGTGAGGATTTTCTTTGCACTAGATTGGCAAGAATTTCATCTGTTGGCGACCAAGAAGGCCTTGTCGTCTTGTGATTGTCCTTCTCTGCCGGATCTTGGTATCCGACTCCCATGATCAGTATTATCTTTTCTTTGACTAGATTTCCTATTGCTGATTATACTAGGGGTACTATCCGAGTCTTTAATGCAGTGGTTCCCCGTTGCCTTCTGCATCTTTATGCCGTTGACCATTGTTAATAGGTTCCTTTGCCTTGAAGACCGATTTACCAAACTTAGGACAAAAAGGTGCCCTTCCACTTATCAGTTCATCCGCCCGAAGCCGTTGGCCAGTAGGTGGCTAAATTGCTTATACCGGCAATCACTCGATCAACTCGGTCCAAATTCACCCAACAACAGAAAACTATGAGTAGTTTGATTATGAAAACTTTCTAGAGGAAACATTCCGTGAGGCTACCTGATTACTCGAACGGTATTAAAAACTAAAGAAAAAGAACTGAATAAATATTATTTGCTTCCATCTCAGACGAACGAAGATCCAAATGAGGCAATCTCATGGAAAATATGACCATGGCACAGAACAGTAGACCAACTTGGAATCTACTAACAAATCTTAGCCAGAAAAATATTAAATATACTAAAAATATTAAAAAAACTTTTATTTTCCTATTTTTATTTTAAAAATAGTTGGCGCTCAACTCTTTAATCACCTAAATCTCGTATTTCATCTATAGTTTTTATTTTTATTTTAACAGTAGACCAACTTGGAATCTACTAACAAATCTTAGCCAGAAATATATTAAATATACTAAAAATATTAAAAAAACTTTTATTTTCCTATTTTTATTTTAAAAATAGTTGGCGCTCAACTCTTTAATCACCTAAATCTCGTATTTTATCTATAGTTTTTATTTTTATTGTTCAATTATAAAGTACTATAAAGCAATTTTAAAGTACTTTGTTGACTGAAGTGGAGCATAGAAATTTATATGTTCTACGTCTGCGACATAGACCAGACTGGACTCAAATACAGAAAATACAACCTGAAATAATTGAACAATAAAAATAAAAACTAAAGATGAAATACGAGAACGGGTGCAAAGAAGGGTACAACATTAAGGGGTCTTAAACTTAAACAAAAAAAAATAATTTAAGCCCGCATACTCTGCTAGTAAAATCAAGTGTACAAGACTATTAAATCAAAGGAAAGTTATTAAAATATAAATACTGAAAAATCAAGGACTGTCAATTTAAACTAGGTATTTTAAAGACAATTAATTTAAACCGATCTATCCTATAGCTACAAAATCAAGAACAAACCAAGGGTAAATAAGTATAAACCAAAGTTAAGTAATTTAAATGCCTTAACTCAATGTAAGTGTAAACAATAATGAATGTATTTAACATTCCTAATAAACTCTATCTTATCGTTGGATATCCGATATCAATTTGTAAAAAAATTCATTTATTCCTTATTGCTATACGGAGCGGAATGATGGACTCTCGGAGCACGTGACCAATAACGAGGTGCTGCGAAGAATGGGGGCTAAAAGAGAACTCCTAAATATTGTAAACAACAGAAAAACGAGTTATCTAGGACATATTTACAGAGAAAAAAAATATAACTTTCTACGACTCATAATGGAAGAGAAAGTAGAAGGAAAAAAGAGGTCCAGGAAGAAAAAAATGCTCCTGGGTGAAGAATGTAAGAGACTGGACAGGCACGGACACACATTCGATACTAAGAACAGCTTAAAATATAGAGCAATTTGCTGTAGTTATAGCCACCCTTCTGTAATGAAGAAGAAACCTTAAAAAGGAGTGTAAACAGCATTTTATTTAAATTAATTTATTCAACAAAACATAATATAATTAAGGAATAGTTATTTCTATAATTAGGCATATTAGGCTATAAGTGAGTGAAATATTTTTTTACTCGGTATTGAAATTTTTCTCACGAATTATCAGCAACAGCGAGCAACGAGTGGTAAATAAAAGTTCAGCGATTAAAAATGCTATAAGAATAAGATAAGTAAATATTATATAATTTTATAAAAATGTATTCTTTTCGCATATCCGATTTAGCAAATCGCTCTATGATTGCATCAACATCTAGAGAAATATCAGGATGCACATTGATGAGTGCTAAACCAGTTACCCTTTCCGCAGAAGTTCTATTATTTCTAAGCCAAGTCTTAAGACGCTTAAGCGTAGAACGCCCTGCTGTTGCTGCACTGACTGGCAGTGTAATTAATATTTGCAGAAATATTCTGATATGTGGATACATATGAATATCGCAGTTTTCTAATACTTCTAAAATACAATCAGGAAGTTTTCCATTATTTTGCAAGACTCTTTTCCACTTTTGAATCCACAGTGAAAACTCTTGTTCTACTAGGATATTTGGGTTTTAATAACTTCTTATTGGTTTAATATATCGCTTAAAATAATTATTGAGAAAATGGTTCCCTTACATGAGGCACAAATCATATCTTTCTGGGGATCAGCCACTGAAAGGTACAAAAATCTAAATCCTGTATCAAAATCACCCTCAAGACCCATGACCCCCCCCCTGACAAAAATTGCTGGATCCGCCACTGTCGCTGTCCTTTTCTAAACTTTTCTTCCATCTTCCTATCTGAACTCATCTCGCAGTTTAAGTTTCTCTCGTTTATCGCCTTCTTGGAATCTTCCTGGTTCCCCAATTTGTGTTGGGTCTTCGACAGTTCCACTCCGCCAGGCTGATTTCTATTTCACGCTGCTTTCGGAATTTGCGACAATTTCATTTGGACTTCCATCCGTACGAATGATATGGACATGTCCATACCAGCTTAATTGTTGTTGTTCAATATCTTCCACGAATATAATTTGGTCCTTATGATTTTTTTATTTGTTCCTTTCTAATTATATCTGCCGTCAATGGTTCTGTTGGTGATAAAATACATAAATAAAAAACTAATTTTAATAAACGCTGAGACGAAACGACAATTTGACAATACCTAACGATATTGTAAAAAAAACATAATTATTTATAGGATTCAAGGGTCCTACCACTAAACATAGTAGAAAAATTCTTTCAAGTGTTTTATTTTAGTAATTGAACAAGCCCCTTTAAACAATATTAACTTTCCTCGTTTAACTACTAAGGCCTTGAGAGTACTGAGATTACACTGATAAAACGGATAGTATAAAAAATATAAACCCAATTTTCCTTTCAGAGTCAATAGAAAAACAATTTAGAGC
Organism: Diabrotica undecimpunctata; assembly: GCF_040954645.1. NCBI lineage: Eukaryota > Metazoa > Arthropoda > Insecta > Coleoptera > Chrysomelidae > Diabrotica > Diabrotica undecimpunctata. Next base: position 48,090,774 of record NC_092810.1, on the reverse strand, counting down.
ATACAAATTACATTTTCTCGATACTCCCTTGAGATTTGTACGGATTTGTTTGACGATAGCAGGATAGAGGCGATGGGCATGTAATTGCAACTTTATTTACCTTTCTCCTTTTCCTCTGAGTAACAGGACATGCGACGTGAGATGGGGCCAACGGCTCTGCATATGCATTTTCACACGGTAAGTAGGCTGTAATCTCAATATGGCTAAGAGCTACGAATCAGTGACATCGGTTTAATGATACAGGGGTGGAGTAAAGTAAACTATCGTTATTTTACATGGAAATATAAGGGAAGGTTTCTGTTTAATTCTATAAAAAAACGCGATTTACTCCGAAATAAATAAACATAAGAATCTCACTTGTCTTACAATCAGGAATCCGAATCCACATTGAGTGTGATGTATTGTAAGTGTATATATATATATATATATATATATATATATATATATATATATATATATATATATATATATATATGTATATATATATATATACATTTACAAAAAAAATACTATGAAATTATCAAGCAAGTGTTATGTATTTTCAAAAAAAAATAAATTATTATACTCAGAATAATGAAAAATCAAGCATTCATCAAATCATACACCCAAAATTATCAATAAAAAAATTAAATAAACCTATATACAAATCAAATACCTCTTATTTTATTCTTTTATTTACTTTTTTACTAGTGACTCAAAAATTTTATATGTACTTTAATTTTCAATTAATAAAAACAAACAAATAGAAATAAATAACTCTAATCTAAATAGACGGTCGTGGTTGATAGTCTTTGTTAACTTAATGACAAAATTAACCTTTTGTCTACATAACGGATGACTCCACCTTATTCTCCTTCGATTGTGATCTGTCTACCTCGCTCGTAGTTCTTAGTTTCTTTAAATAAGCCTGCTTTCTCCTCTGTCTATCGTCTTCTATAAAACAATTCTACAACTGCGTTAATCTTTTCCCAACTCCTCACTCAGACACAAACTCAACTGATCGACTTGGTCAAATATAAATCATACATCTGTTTTTTACTTGCAGTATGTCATCTATTTCTTCAACTTCACTTGCCTCCACAAACACAAAACACAACTTTTCACAAAATTTACTTCTTGGAAACTCTGCTAATTAACACCGTCATATCAGAAAAATTGTAGTGTCTTCTCCGAGTGTTCAAATCACAATACTTATTTCTTTACCTGGCAGGACTCACATCGATCCCTCAAACCTCTCTCTATATTTTCTAAACCAATCAGAATGCACACATATACCTCTCATTCCAGCCGTTTTCTACCAAGTAAATTTGAGTTCCAACGCCCCATCAATCAACATTTCTTAATAAAAGGTCTTAAAAATTTGTTCAATTTCTAAGAAAACAAGATAAGTAATTATCTGCCTAAATAAATTTAATAATCATATGGCTTTATAAATTTTCTAATCGTTCGTGGTACGCCTTACAATACCAAAGGGATCCTAACATTCGACAAAATTCTTATCTGCATAAATGGTCGAACAACCGCTATTGTTCTTTTCCCCGCGAATGTCCCCTTTGTCTCTAGACAATTATGATTCACTAATTCAGAAAAACACTTAATATCCCTCATACTTGGTTTATATTTTACAAACTTAATATTACTGTGTACAGAGTGTTGCAATTTTGTCGATCGGTGATTTAATTTTTTGTCTCAATATTATCTTTATTTTTTCAAGTATGAATGGCTAATAACTGGATCTCGGTGATAGTATCCTTACCATGTGTATACTGTCGATAAATGGAAATCTACATAGGTAAATGACACTGACAAATCCGTTCCCAATAGTATGAGCGAAGAAGAGCAGATACTTAAATCTAGATAATTTTGACTAAGGTATGTTCACCATGACAGAAGAGTCGCTAGTACTCCAAGTGTAGGGTTAAGTGAAGTACTGCCAATCCCCCTTTTGGGGTCACTTAATTAAAACTATCTAATTGTTACAAATACAAATGTAATGTAAATGGGAATTGATAATTTTACATGATTAAAAATATTTACAATTACAATTATGTAACTCACAAAAATTAAGTTTAGTTTTAAGAAATTAAAATATTTCTATGGGTATTTGGCCACATCTTTTTAAAAGAACACGTTCCCTTGTATTTAAACTATAATGCGTAAGAATCATAAGATGTGTAAAACCCTCCCTTGTATAAAAAGATAATGAAAACTTTAGTCCGGTCCTGTCACTGCCAAACACTAAATTGATTGTCGATTTTATTTACACAAAAGCTCATAGCACAGTGACAAATAACAACCTTTGAGCGCGAAAAGTGTAAGTAACCCGGGGCACTCCCTTAGGGGATCATATAACTCTGTGAAGAGGATGTTGTAGGCGACCATGACAAGATTGACACGTGACCCATTTCGATAGTTCTGTTAGTTTAGGCTAAGCCTCTTATGTTTCAAAGTTTGTTGATTAAGGCAAGGATTTGTTTGTTTGTTCATTTGTTTTTTGTGTATGTTGATATATTAGGGCGAGCTAATCGATTTACCACCTTCATACACTGTGAGAGCCTTTAGGAACTAAAAAAGGTGTAAAAAATTATGAAATGCATATTATCGTTTATTTCATTGCGATTACCAATATAGAAATTTTGGTTCTTGTCTTAGGTTGGAGCAGTGCGGGATTTAGTTCATGGACCGCCGGGGGTCAAGTCATACTATACCACCATTCTCCAGTAGGTATAGATGCGACTTAGGTTAACAATTCATTAAAACTGTTTTAATATTCTTGGGTAATTTATTACAAATATATAAAAAAGCCACAAAGACACAAACTCACAACTTATAAAGTAAATTAACATAATTATTTACAAACAAAATTTCCTGGACTTCCTACTTGCAAACAGGTTGATGATTTTATTAAAATCTAATTTTGTAAGCAGATTATTATTAATATTTAAAACAGCGAACGAATTTAATGTTTCTTCCGTCATCGTATTTCTCAAATAATTTTTGGCTCGTTTTAAAATGGAAAATAATCTTTCACCATTGCATTAACCATAAACGATAAGAAGGTTATTAGTGCTATTTCTACGTTTGGGAAGGTTGCAATTATATTATTTTTATGCAAAAGCTCCATTACAAAAGTAGCACTGTGAGTTGTTGGATTGTTATACTGAACTTGGCTTAGTAATGACATTATAAAATAATGTTTTAATTGAATACACTCACTTGCTGGAGATGTATCCAAGTCATTCAAATAAATATTCACTAATACCGACGCTTTGTCTGAAATCACATTATCCTCTGAAAGAGGTAAAGAAAATAAAAATGAGAAAGTGATGGCAAGATCTTCATAAGCTTTTCCTCTAGATTTCAGATTATTTGGCAAATAATCAATTATTTTATACAGCTCTTGGGTTCTAATCTTATTTTACGGTGTAAGGATCTCTTCTGTATCTGCTTCGTCAAACTGTAATTTTCTTTTGCGACTTCTAATTTCTGTACTGTATTCCGTTTGTTGTGATAAGAGCTGCCCCTTTTGTTCAAATAAATTACATTTATCATGAAGACACTCATAAAAATGTTGTAATGAGCTATACAAAGACGAACATGTATGTAAGTCCATATTTGCGCTTTGTAAAGATTTACTCGCTAGGTCAGTTCTTACCAGTACTTCGAACCAAAATGCAACATAAATACCAAATTGTAACGTTGCCATCTTGTCGTGTAAATTGTTTGCTTGACAGCGAACAGGCATCTTCTCGTCGTCGTTAGAAGATAACTCTAAAAGTGCTTACTTTATATCTTGGTAGCATAAATTAAGAGCTTTTAGTGCATTTAATCGTCCTGACCATCGAGTCACATTAACTCTTTTTGGAACAAATGTTGTATGGCCACAATAGATCATTTAGTCGTTTCCATCTGTAAGTTAAAGCTGAGAAAAAACATAAATTTCTTCAGCAACTAAAAAAAAAAGTACTTTCCATAGTGCATTCTGCTGCATGTTGAATTTAGGGAATGGGCTACACATGGTATTTTGCCAAACTATTCCTAGATTTTATTCGGGCTTGAAGACCGCTATAAACTGCTGGCTTCCATATCTTCGGCTTTGTAGCCAGTGTTGTCTAAAAACTATATGAACCTCTCGGCAGGTGTTTCGGTGTCCGAGCCATACCTAATAATGAATGTCAGTTGATCTGTACGTGTTATATTAGGCGAAGAGTCAACACTGATTGAATAATATTTGCCACAATGAATTTATTTTACAATTTCTTCTAATATGTGGTCCAAAACACTTGCAAAAATTCAAAACAAATCGTTTTTGATAAATAATGAATCACAGCCTTTCGAAGCATATTGTTTAATATGTTCTTTTAAAAGAGGATCATATTCCGCCAACAACTCTAGTAATCCAAGGTAGTTGCCATTGCTAGTAGAACCAAATTTTTCGTTGGTTCCTCTAAAAGGTAGTCCCCTACTAGCTAAGAATTTTATGACACTAACGACTCTTTGTAAAATGTTTCGCCAATATGTGGTCTCATGTTCAATCTGTTGCCGCAGAGAATCATCGATCTTTCTCATACTCAATGAATTTCTTGAAATAAAATTTTTAAGATGTTTTAAATGAACGACTGACCTTTCATGACTGTCACATTTTTCTTTAGCCTTTTTCGAGTCGTCAAATCCAATAAAAAAGGAAATAGTGCAATTTTCGCTTAAAAAGAGTCGACAATATAAGCAAAATAAAGAGCCTGTGCTTTTGGAATAAACTAACTAGTCACGCCGAATTTTTTAACCATTCTTTAAAACTTTATAGAATAGTGATTTAGTGCAGTACCTGTTTTGTTTTCCTATTTTTCTTTTTGAAGATTCAAAGTCTAAAGAATTAAGATCCTGTGGTTTGAATTCTTTCAGCACTTCATCTACACAATTTCTTGACCAGAATTTTGGATCTTGTAAATCAACTTGATTAACACCACTTTCGACTAGAATTTGACGTTTAGAAGAACTCTTTTCAGGATGTTACTTGATATCACAAAATGGGCCTGGATTTGCTGTGGATAAATCATCTCGAAGTAATGAAGATCCTGCTGCAAATTTTATTTTACTAAAAAAGTAACTAAAACAGTCAAATAAAGCTACCGTCTAAAACATCTGAAACTGTTGCAATTGGATCGTTTTGAAAAGAAGAGCTCGTTGGTATAATATCTTGCCTGGATTTGGTAAAAAAAAAGCTGAATCTTGGGGTTTTTTTAATACTGCATTTAATTTTTGTTGTTTTTCTAACTTTTGTCGTTTCCAAAATGCACCTCCTTCCTTTCCGCTCATTTTTTAGAAACGTCACGAAAACTCTTCACTAATATATAAGTAATATTTAAGACTAGTCTCGAAAACTGCGCTAACACGACTGACGACTGACGACATGGCGTGTTGGAGCCGGACACGCTGCCGCCACGCGGAGTGGCGCTGACCGATTTCCCGGAAACATGAAACGTGTTTTTGTGCGACCTAGTACCTCAGGCATGGATCTTATCGGTGACGAGATGAAGTTTTATTACCATGCTATTTCAGAAAACCAATTCCATAAATTTGAAATATCCACATATAGAAAAAAAACGTGATGGGAGCGACGTACCGCCTCTCAAAATTTACCACCGGGGGCTAATAGTCCCATAGCCCCCCCCTCCATAATCCGGCACTGGGTTGGAGTAAAGTAACATCTACAACAATGACTTTAGGTAGCGTGTTAAAATTAAAACAATTAGTTATTAATTGAGTTACTAAAATCAACGTATGAACTTAGTGAAAAATTAAACAAAATTTACATCTTATCCTCTATAAGACATTCAAAGATTATAATCTCCCACCTACAGCACATCAGTCATGAGGAAACAGATTTCTGAAAGTAGGTATGATATGGTAGGAAGATATGGTAATAAATAGGAGGATGGGGACAAAAATCATCTACGATATGTATACTGGCTGGATACGTAAAATATATTAAGTTCAATATGCCGATATTAATTTATTTACGTTATAGGTAATTATTAAGCAATATGTGTTATTAAGTATTAATTTCGAAGGCTCACCCCACATCGAAGGTTTGAAGGTTTGGGGTGTGAGTTCTGGGAAAGCGGTAATAAAAGCAGTAAAAGCTTTAAATTAAATTTCATCATGAGTATATAAACAGCGGAATTTATAGCAATAATGAAAATACTAAAATATTTATCTAATATTAAAATATTTATCTAATATCATCAAAAGTTCTTTAAGGAAAATAAGTGTCATAAATCCTTTATGTGGATTAAGTGAATTGGCAACAGTGATTAGAATATTGGAATACTTTGTGCTATACACAAAAAAGGAAATATCTTTGAATGCTCTAACCACATAGGAAATATGCTCCTAATGCAGCGTATAAAATATTCTCTATTATACTAAGCCATCGTGGGGGGTAAAGGGGTAGAATGCGAAAACATGAAGTTGCTTCCAGTTTACTCCACTTAGTCTCTTCTACTCAAATCCGATTCTCACCTTCACGCTAGTGCCCCTGTTAAACCGAGCAACCCAACTGGAGATCCGGTATCCAACCCGGGTGGAAAGTTGGGTCGGAAACAGACGAGAGAGGGGAACTGGTCCTCCAGGTTGGAGATTGGGCGTAGGGTTAACACCCCGACACCTTAAAAACAGCATGTTACGAGAATTCAAGGTAAAGTTTCCGGACTGAAATTTAGACGACGACTCAGCGCGATTATTCTCGTGGAATGTAAGATCTCTATACAGGCCATTAGCCTTGCAGTCTCTCATTAACAGTGTATAAGTATATAAGAGCGATATAATTGCACTTCAGGAAATGAGATGGTTGGGAAATAAAATATTGGAGAAAAAGAACTATACGATATATTATAGCTGCCATCCAACGGAACACAAATTGGGAATGAGATTCATAGTCAATAAAAGAGTAAAGTACCTTATAATAGACTTTTAACATCTCAACGAAAGATTATGCACACTAAGAATCAGAGGTAAATTCTTTAAACATTCAATAATAAATGCTCATGCACCATCTAAGGAGAAACCGGATGAAGAAAAAGAACAATTTTATGAACAACTGGAAAATATCATACAACATTGTCCTAGAAATGACGTAAAGGTCTTAATAGGAGATTTTAATGCAAAGATAGGTAAAGAGAGGGAATACATGCCAACCATTGGAATTCACAGTTTACATGAAGAGTCAAACAACAACGGAACTCGACTAATACACTTAGCCTCCTCAATGAACATGGTGATTGCCAGCACATGCTTCAGGCACAAAGATCTACATAAGGGAACATGGAGAAGTCCAGATGGGAATAGAGTAAACCAAATCGACCATGTGGTGGTTGACGCAAGATACTTCAGCGACGTGATAGATGTACGTGCAAGACGCTGGGCGAACACAGACACGGACCATTACCTACTACAAGCTAAACTAAGAGCTAGAATCTCCAATGCAAATAAAGAAAAATGAGTTAAAGAGGAAAGGTTTAAAGTAGAAGCGTTGAAAAACCCTGAGATAGCTAAGAGGTTCGAGAAAAGTCTCGAAAGCAAGCTGGAAGGCTGCACGGATGTAGTAGTTGAAGATATTAATAACTATTGGAGGCAGTGTAGAGGCATATTGGAAGAAGTGGCATTTGGCATTTGAAGTTATCGGAAAGCAAAAACTTAAAAAATTAAGGTCAGACTGGTACGATGAGGAATGCGCACAAGCAACGCAAAGAAAAAATCAGGCATATAGAAGACTCCAAGGGCGAAGAACGAGACAAACTGAGAAAGAGTATAGGCAGCTAAGACGAGAAGAAAAACGAATACTTAAAAAAAAGAAAGAGCATATAGAAAGTCAACTAAAACAACTAGAGAACTATAAGGCACAAGCAGAAACGCGAAAGTTCTACAAGAGGATTAACCAGTACAGGAAAGAATTCAAACCTAGATTATCAATCGAATCAAAAAAATAGAACAAGGGAGATCATTGGTACTAGAAAGATGGGCGAAAACTTCGAGGAAAGGCTAAATAAAAGAGGTAAGACGGGGCTCCACGAATCAGAAATCCAACTCGAGGACATTGACGACGAAAGAGAGAAAGATAACATCCCAACGGAGGTAGAAGTCATCCAAGCTATACAAAAATTGAAAGAAAACAAAGCTCATGGGGCAGATGGCATTCCTTCAGAACTTTTAAAGCATGGAAAAAAAACCTGACATACTGTATATGTAGACTGGTAGAACTGATCTGGAAACAAATAAAGTTACCAGAAGACTGGAACGTAGGTATAATTGTACCTATCCACAAGAAAGGAGATCAAACAATATGTGACAACTACAGAGTTGTAGTTGTGCTTAAATGTAACATACAAAATATTGGCATATATTCTTTACGACCGACTATCGGGATATTGTGAAGACATAATAGGTAAATATCAGTATGGGTTTCGTAAAGAAAGATCAACGACCGATCAAATATTCCTTCTAAGGCAAGCTCTGGAAAAAACATATGAGTATGGCATTGATACTCATCCCCTGTTTATTGATTTTAGATGTGCCTATGATAGTGTTGAAAGAAACGCACTGTACAAGGCCATGATAGAATTCGGCATACCAGCACACTTAGTAAAATTGGTGAAAGCGACCCTCTCAAGAGTCGAGTGTAAAGCTAGAGTGTAGAACGTAGTTTCCAGAACGTTCCAGTCTCAGATAGGACTAGGAAAAGGAGACAGCCTATCATGCCTTCTATTCAATATTGCACTAGAGAAAGCGATAAGAGAATCTGGAATAACAACCAGAGGAACTATTATTAATCGCAGAGTACAATTACTAGCGTACGCCGATCGACATTATTGCAAGAAGAAAGGCGGACGTGGTCGAATCATTCAAGGCGCTTGAAGCAGCAATAAAAAGAATGGGACTAGAGGTTAACAATAGTAAGACAAAGTATATGAAAGTATCAAATTATATACAAGCAGCAGAACCCGAAGATCTAACGATCGGAACATATACTTTCGAAGGAGTAAGAGAGTTTATATACCTAGGCTCACAAATTAATAAGAATAATGCAGTAAGTGCAGAAATTAACAGACAGATATATCTGTCAAATAGAGCCTATTATGGATTAAAAAAATTTTTAGCAACAAGCGTAGTTACAAAAAGAATGAAACTAGTAATATACAGAACTCTTATCAAGCCCATCCTCACCTACGCGTCGGAAACATGGACGATGACAAAGAGCGATGAAGAACGTTTAAGATGCTTTGAACGTAAAATCCTCCGGCATATCTATGGAGGAGTACAGGAGGGCGGATTATGTCGTAGACGCTATAATTTCGAACTTTACCGCCTGTATGACAAACCGGATATTATTAGGTCCATCAAAATAAACCGGCTGCGGTGGTTAGGTCACATAAAAAGAATGAATGAGATGGAGCTGCCAAAACATATTTATAACCAAAGAATAGATGAAGTGAGAAGGAGAGGCAGACCCAGAGCACGATTTAAGGATCAGGTGGACGAAGACTTGAGGATGTTGGGAGTACCAAACTGGAAAGCCAAGGCGAAGAATAGGAGAGAATGGGGACTTATCTTTGAGCAGGCCAAGATCCACCATGGGTTGTGAAGCCAATGATGATGATGATAACTAAGCCACCGTATGGTACCATATGCAGAACAAATAAAAGAAAAATACCAGCCTGGTTTCAGAGGTGGTAAATCCACAAATCATTAGATTGTAACCCTGAGACAAATTTTAGAAAAAACCGTGAAATTTGGCATAGATACTCACCACATATTTATAGACTGCAAGGTAGCCTACGATTCTGTAAACAGAAGAAAAATGAGTAATGAAAGACCTAGAAGTACCAAGTTAATTGGTTCTTTTAACGAAGCTAACCCTTAAAAAAGTTAATTGTAAAGTACGAATAAAGGAAGAACTGTGTGACTATTTTGAAACAAATAACCGTATGCTCCAGAGAGACCCTCTCTCCAGTATAGCTTTCAATCTGGCTTTGAAAAAAGTACTAAGTATGTTACAAATCACAACCATCTATCGGTTTAATATAGTTAAACAGTTAACGAATTTGTATACCTGGGAGCATTCGAAATAACATTAACGCAGAGATAAACTAAAGCATTCGCGTTAGGATTGGTACTAAGGAGCCTACGAAGCTCTAAATGACAATAGAGTGTGAATAAGACAATACAACTTCCGATATCGTAACTAACCCAGTTAGAAAAACGCTCCTAGATTACCATTGGTCAGAAAATAAAAAGTAGACGCAGAACAAGATTCCGTGATAACGTCGATGAAAATATTAGAAATGTGAGAATACGTACTTGGCGAAGGAAGACGATAAATAGGAACAACTGAAGAGTGATTATTGAGGAGGAGAAGCAAGAAATAAAGTAAATGTAAAAGGATCAAATCGATAAAAAGGAGCTACTGGAAAAAACTTCAGCAGACATTGAACACGATCCCTACGGAGGTCAATAAAAGTATGGAATATATTTAGAAATCGACAGAAACCAGTTAATGAATGAAATTCACCAAATTCAGTTCAGTTCACTAAAAATGAATACTGTCAAATAAATGAGAAAAACATTTTTAAAAACTTAAGAAAATCAAACACTTAATCAAGAGGAAGACCAGTTGGAGGATACTCTAAAAAACAACTAGGGACAAATGGCAAATATTAACAAATTAAATATTATATATATATATATATATATATATATATATATATATATATATATATATATATATATATATATATATATATATATATATATATATATATATATATATGTATTACATGATCCAACTTGTAAATATGCAATACATTTTGGAGACGGCTATCATCGTATTCCAGTTCTCCTCCGACAATCCTCCCGGTGCAAGGCATGCTCTCCCTCCAAACCTCTCAATTCCATCGCTCTTCTAGTTCCTTCATTCCATGAGCGTCGAGGTCTACCTCTTTTTCTTCTTCCAGGGGGCTTCCACCTGTGAAGTTTTTGGGGCCAACGTTCGTCAGGCATTCTCAATAGGTGTCCAAACTATTTTAAACCTCTTCTTTCTATTCTTTCAATGACCGTTTCTGTAGCACTCATGTTATTTCTTATAGAATCGTTAGTCTTCCGTTCCAGCCAAATTAAATATTTGAAATTATTAAAACAATGCTATCCAAACCAAAAAATCGAAAAGCACCGGGATTGGGCGGAATAACAAACGAGATCCTTACGAGGAAAATACCTATACAGAGAGGGAGACAGTCTCAGTCCAATTCTCTTCAATTTGGTAATGTATAAGATCATATTCATCTTGATGTGTCTATCCGTGACGAATGTTGGCGATCATCATGGTAATCTTTATCTTATCTGCAGCAGCGCGGAAAACCTACACAAATGTTGTGTTGAACCAGGCTCTGAGGTTCTTTAACCAGGATATTCTTTTTCTTCCTAGACCTCGCTTTCCAAATATGTTTCCTTACAGAATGGCTTGTAGGAGGGCATATCTGGATTCATTTCGCAAAAATGTCCGAAGTATTGTAACTTTCGAGATTTTATGATGGTCAATACTTGTCGGTTCTTCTTCATTCTTCTAAGGTTCTCTTCATTTGTGACTCGGTTAGTCCACGGGATCTTAAGTATTCTCCGTGATAGCCACATCTAAAATGCTTCTAATCTTCTGCACATATTTTCGTTTAAGGTCCAAGCTTCAACACCATAAAAAAGTACAGAGAAGACATAGCCTCGCAGCAGTTTTACTTCGATTAATCCAATTAAAGATGGATCTAGCCTTTCCGATGCGCGATAAGATCATAAGAGAATTTAAAATAGCAGGAAGTGGTTATATAATGGGAAATAAATAAATTAAAATATTCTGCTAATCTAATGACATAGTACTTATATCGAAGGATGAAGATAACCTACAACGATAACTATACATTTCCAAAATATTGCAGAAAAAAATATTATGGTTATATTTATTGAGAAGATACAGTCACTTACGATTAACAGAGAACCTAAGGGTACATTCATAACGGAGACCATTACATCGTATCTTAGCCTAGAGCATAGCAGTGATAGCGAAGGCCATTTAAAATAATGCATTTATTTTACGTGGCGATCGATAGTGGTACGATCCTATGGTCGGAGCGAGAATTGGCGCCTCGTTGTGAGCGCCCTCTTAGGGGTATAAACTAGCGTCAAAAAACCCAAGTGTTAAAAAAATTAAACATATTTTAGATATTAAACTTAAATTCCAATTGTAAATATAGATTAAGAATTCCTTTTGTAATTTTCCTTATGTGTATTCGCTCCGTGCGTGACTGACGCGACACCTACCACCTTCATCTGACAGTTTTGGACCTACCAATTTTCAGGTTAAACATATGACATATGTTTGACATTGTTAAATTCATGCGAAATTGACAATTATTAATAATTAACTTTTTAATTATATTTTTTCAGTTTATGTACAATATAAATGTAGTATTAAAAACTGGGTTTCTCAAAATTCATCATAATATATCTTTTCATCCACAAATGGAAAAGAAAGGTAAAAATCTAGTACTGGCAAATCAAGTTTTTCACGTGAAAGAGCATATATTTAAAAACAGTAATAGTAAAAGTTACGATATAAAAGCTAAAGTCATCAGGCACTCTGCAGCCTTGAAGCCTTATAAAATATCATTTAAGCTAAATTATTTAAATTTTTCCTATTTCAATTGCATAAAAATGAAGTTATGTGATATTTACTTTTTCATATTAATAGCACGGATCCATCTTTTTCTTTTCTCTAATTTATATGTAATCTTTGGGAACCTATTAAAACTACACTTACTATTTTTGCTATTATTAGCACAATTAAATACGCAATATGTATTTGCACACATTTTTGATAAAATTTATGCGTAAAAAGGTAGGTCCAATTTTGTCATATTTCGCCGCTACGCACGCTGGCATCGTTTCAAAGTAACCCTACCATGGTCACGCACGGAGCGATAACACACACTTTCGGTGGTCAAATAAAAAAGACAAATAAAAAAAGTGTGTTTATAATGTTTTGGAAAATATATAGATATTTTTACTTGATACTAGCGGTGACAAACAGAAAAATGTTTGTGGCTTTAAGTTAAATAAACTTGACGAAAATTTTGTTAAATTTATTGACATCATGTTGGTAGTACTTATTTCTGGCGTCATTATTGTACGACTCGTAACGATAATTATTTTGCTGGAGTTTCAAGTTTTAAGTCTAATTAAAATTAAAAGGTCAAATATTTTTCAACGCTTACTAAATTGCCGCTTAGGAAAATCCACTACACAACTTGTTAAAATCCCTGCTATCGACACAATTAAAGTCATGAAAATGCACCTGACATCTCCCAAACGAAATTACCTCGAAATTAGAGCCCCCTATCAGTCCCTCTGCTATCTATCCACTTTGCCAGGGTAGTAAATATTCAACAGCTTCAGATCCGTACTGAGCTATAAAATAGATAAAAGGCAGTATGTAACTAGAAGAAATTGACTGTAATTATTTTTTACCCTCGGGAGGTTCCGCATTCAAGTATAACTTTCCAATGAGTTCTTTAAGACTTCCTTTCAGTTCTACATAATATAAAAAATACTTTTTTGCCAAATCATTTAGCAATCCTTCTATATTTTTAATAAAGGATCAGTTAAAGGATTTAGCAGACTCTGGCTTCAATATAAAATTTATATGTGCACATATTGGACTAAAAGATAATGAATACGTAGATTACTTAACCGGTGTAATATGAGGCACTTTATAATAATATTCTTTAGTTGTATTAGATGCAATTACAATTTAAAAAAAACAGCTATCGATATGGAAAGATCAATCGAATCTTTACTACTTCACAAACCATAAAAAATATACCACCTTACAGCCAGTTATTGCACAAGCTACTTGGTTTAAGAGTTTTGAAGCTGCAAGTAAATATATAACCACTATAAATCGACTACGCTTGGGACATGCGTGTTATCCAACTCACGTATTTAAAATAAATGTAATTAAAGACGATAATTGCAAACTTTGCGGTGAACTGGGTGATCTTGATCACATATTTTTTGAAAGTGTTAAGTTTCAACAGTATTTTAACTCTCTCTACAAAAATTTAATTAAATATGATATGTATGCGCCATTCAATATCCAGTCTCTGCTGGCTACAGGTTCACAACAAATATACAATACGATCTTAGATTTCTTATCAGACACATGCACGGTTCTATAAGATTTGTACGAGAGCGTGAAATTTTTCATGATCCTGTGGAAGTTTAGATTTGCATCATTCGTTCATCCTAAATATTAAACACCTTATCCGGTAGGATTGTGTATTTGTCTGGTTAGAGAATCTATTGCAACTGGTTGAATGACTAATGTATATTCCATAAAAACTAAAATTATTGAACTGTAGAATGAAACAAACAAAACGTTGATAAAAACATTTTGCAAAAGGAGTTTCATTGTGCTTTATTTATTATATTTTTTAAGTGGGTTGTGGAAGTGATGTTAATGTGAATGTAAGACCTAATGTTAAATGTGTATTATTTAGTACATTGTAAAAAATACTGCAGGGGAATGAGATCAATTCTTCCAATACTAATACAACCCCATACCATAATAGTACCATTACCATAGCAACTATGCACTTTATAAACTGCTTCTAGGAGTACAAATTGGTCCAAGTTCTCGCCAAACTCTCAGTTTACTTGAGTCTGGGATATTATCTTAACCTTTTTTCTTCTTTGTGCCTCGTGCTTATTTTCAAGCATTGGCTATCATCCAATAACAATTCCTCGACCATTTGACCTGTCCATTGTCTAATGTTACGCAGCCAGGGTAGTTATTTTCTTTTGACCCAGCGTTTTCCTTTGATTTCACCCTGAATAATTAACCGAAGTAAGCTATATTTAGATCCTCTCATTATATGGCCGAAGTATTGGACCTTTCTCATTTTGATGATGTTGATCAATTCTCACTCTTTGTGCATAGTCTTCAGCATATGTCTGTTTGATATATTGTGTGCTGCATCATGTCTACTCTCAATTTAATGAGTTCCTCATATGCCTTCCAGTCGTTTCCATCGCCGCATTTGACTCCGGACGTCCGGACGCACAATAGTTCCTGCTACGATTATCAAGAGTCCGATATACCTATGTTCCGTTCCGGTTTAGTCTGACAAGACCGACCAATCTCTTTTTGCAACCAGGCATATTTGACCAATGCAAATATGCCTGGAATAATGAGCATAGAATACAGAGGAAAAATGCATCAAAATTCATGAATCAAATGGCAGCAAAATGAGGAGAATGAAAGACGACATTTTATATATTCCTTAACATTTGTACACGTTTTTATTGGTATGTTACCTGGCAAAGTTGTCTACATATTTAATCCATGGGTTTCATTATGATAAATTACTAAATGTTATTGTTTAAATTTTATTTATTACCTTTCAACACTTCTTCGTATCTTCGTCTTAATTCACTTAGGAAAATCGGCTATAGTAGCCTTTATCCAATGTAATCTTACTAAATGTAATTTGTTTTTATTTGATATTTTCATTCTTTTTTGAATTTATTATCGGTATTTATAGTTAAACTAAATATTCCTTGAATATTCAGATATGAATTATATCTGTAGAAATTTGTAATTATTGTTATTAAGTACTCCTACGATCATAGATCCGATCCTGAGGATCCCCATAGCGTTTTCAAACACAGCTGCGCCTCCTCGACGGTCCTTAGCCCATTGTAGCTCGGCTTAAGGGTCGTGTATTTTAATTTTAACACTCGATATTCATGACCCCGTATAATAAAGATGGATTTGAGTGGTGTATAATGCTCTCCATCTTCACATATTGCCGTTTTGGAGCAACTGTTCACGATTTTTGCCTCGTCGCCAATGCGTGTAAACTGTCACAAAAAGAGGCTTTATTTGTGTCGAGTAGGCTTTGTTAGGATCCTCGTTTGTTTCAATGTGTCTCTTTTGTTTAAGGACGGGGGTTAGATTACTAGATGGCGTTTAAAAAGGGACTAACAGGTGCGTAATTGGATAATGATAATAAATAACTGTTTGTTAAGATTTAATTTTATCCCAAGTATGTTGTTGATAATGTACTTTTCAAAGCTTTGAACGAAGTTTAATGAGTTCAAAGTATTGGAAACACAGAAGTTAATATTTAAGTTAAATTTTGCAATTACGAATGGTTTTGATTCATTTTGTGACATAATTCACATATAACACAGCTAATGCAAAACTGCTGTCAACACATAGAAATTCCATCGGAGTGGAAAAGACACGCTTAATATCTATTTTAAAATAAAGGGAACAATTGTTTTCGAGGTTTGAGTGTAATAGTACAATAAGCCGACATTTCTCCATGGGTGTGTGGCTGGTCAATTTTTTAATCTGGGTCCAATGCCCAATCGCGGTAGTCCGCGATTTTCAGCATTGAACATGAAATTTCCAACAAGGAAATTTTCATTTATAACGATAGTTTCGTCAATTAAGGTTTGTTTTTATATTAAATTATTTCGTGATAATAAGAAAAATATGGGTGGATCATATATAGGGTCATATGTCAATAATGAACCATTCAAAATTTAAAATTGTTTAGATCAGTCGCCTTTTAACTTTAACCTAAGAACATCAAATTGTACGAGTATCAGAAACACATATTTGTAATATATTATACATAATTTGGTTATCAATAAAGATTAATGTTTTTGAGTTAATATTATTTTTTTCTTTTAAGTGTCTTTGGTGCATTGTGTCCCATATGTCCCACGTACATATTAAACCAAACTACTTTATTTTACATATATCCAATAAAAATTAGGTTTACAGAAACTATAGTAAGATTTCAATTTTTTATTGTTTAACCCACATAGTACTGAAACTATTTTTTTTAATTGTATCTTTACTTAAAGGAAATATAAGGAAATGTGTCTTATTTAAGAACAAAAAATACTAAAATAATAATTTTTTCATAAGCTGTCAAAATATGTCATGTTCTTTTAAAAGGACAGCAGTAAGAAGCAGTATATATTTAGAAAGAAAAATTTTATTAGTACAAAAATAATTACAAAGTATGGAAATCCATAAACATTGGACCTTTTTCTTGCAAAGTCCGCAACGAGATTGTTTTTGTTGATAAACAATTAAATGGTTCATACGTTCATATCTTGAATGTAAGACCGTATTGGGATTCCGTCTTGTTGGACCGCGTTTGGTATCTTTTTTGTAGGTTTCCAGAAGGTTGCAAGCTATTTGCCTTCTAAATTCAAGCTGATCAAGGCTTCCTCCGTCTTTTCGGTCCAATTGCCAAGCGTTTTGAATAGCTATGTCAATTCCATGTACTATTAGCGGAAAGTACCATTTTTTCTCTCTTATAGAGATCCGGTAAAGACTAATGTTTTGGTCACAACGGTCTACGCCACCCATAAAAGAATTGTATTGCTTTATCATATTTGGTTGAGAAACAAAAATGTGTCTTTTCTCCTTATGGGAAAACCGTTTTAGTAGGTGATGTGGTTTTACTGAACAAAAGCTAGTTGAAATTGTAACTACACTTTTATCGTGCCAGCGACAAGCCACAATTCCTGTGTTTTTATCTAATCTATAATCGTAAGTTTCCCTTTCCTTTTTTTTTCATAGCTGTTGGAGCGAATAGGGGGCATTTTAGTGTTCTATTGTCCCTTATTGTACCTGTACCGAAAAGACCTCTAGTTTTAACTTATTTAGTAGATGCATGGATGAGAAGAAGTTATCAAAAAAAAGGTGGAATCTCGTTTTAGGCCAGCGTGATTGAAGCACATATGCATAAGACAAAACAACCGACGAACCAAGACCCAAGTTTTTGTATGAGGCTGGAATTTGCACTGAGTTGACTTGATACGGTGTAAACCATACAATATAACCTAGACGGAGAGTACCCACCCAAAGCTTATAACCCCAACGAATGGGTTTGTTTCGTATAAATTGTGTCGTAGGGTGCCTTCCAAAATATGGTACCATAGCTTCATCTAGGCTATCTTCTTATTCGAAAGGAGCGTGTTTTAAAAAAATTTTATTCAGTGCATCATATAATGGCCGTATTTTAGCAAACTTGTCTGTTTTGTCTAAACTATTATTATTACACACATGAAGAATTTTTATTATATGGGAACATCTATCTCTCGATAGAGCTTCAGCGACTTTTTCATTCTGATTATCATCACGATGTTCCCAATACATATATCTTTTTGGTAACACCACGTAGCCACTCAAAATAAGGACACCCACAAAACACCTAATTTTATTATCTGTAACATCACTAGTCAAGTTTTTTTGCCGCGTATATATTGGTATATGTTGTTATCATATTGAATACGTTGTCGTCAAAAAATAGCCTAAAGAGCTGTAATGGCGTGCGATTTTTTTTAGGTCCGATTTCTGGTCTCCAGTAAACATCTTTAGGATGCTGGTGCAGATCACCTATAAGCCATTGTGCGGATCCTAGTTTTTCGAGAATAATCGAAGGTTTTGTTTCTTCTTTGCGTAGTGTGACAAGAGGTACGTCGTCGTCGTCAGAATCCGACTCTTTTGCACTCTGATTATGATTGTCGAAAATAACCTCCACGTCATTTCTCAGCTGGCTTCCTGGTAAATGGTCTATCGTTGTGACATCCACGTCTTCTGAATCGCAATCTGTTATATTATCATTTGCATTGTCTGGAGGAAAAATAATTATACCATCAGGAGGAATTGGAATCTCATCTGTCTCAAGTTCAGCAATTAACTCATGCAATTTTAACGGTTTCCTAAAAAAATAACCATTTTGTAGTGCTTATTACTACTGTTCTTTTAAAAGAACAAAACAAAAATGGCCGTACAGAAGAAAGTAACAAAAAACTTTAAGCAATATTTCCACTATAATTACACGTAAGTAAAACAATGTCTAGCACATCATGTAAAATGCCCACATTTGATTTGTCATTAAAAAAACTTACCTCCAATTAGCAACATCCATGTTAAATTAAAAAACAAAACAAGACAATGCTATGCCGGTACGTAAACAAATTTTTAAAGCGAGCAACTGATCTTGATCGATATGTTTAACAGTAAACCCCACAGGCGCCATCTATCAACGGTAAGTTTAAGTTATCAATTTAAGGGAAATAGATTGATTGCCTTTTAAAAGAACAGTAGTAGTATGTGGGTTAAAAGCAAAAGAATAGGTAAAAAGAACAATAAAATTGAAGATAGGTATAATTCCTATCTGATATTTAATGAAGAAAAAGACACTGTTGTTCTCGTTTTGTGCTGCTACATAGTTTGGGCAGCAGCAAAATATATCTTTCTTGTCGACGGAAGTGTTATCAGGAACATTGGGCATAACAAGCTGCTCACTATATTTATCCTTAAGTCTTAAAAATGATATGCAATATTCCCCATCTTGTTTATCTGTAATATTTTCCCCACATAATATACCATTGACTTTGGTGGATGAAATTCTACCACAACATAATCTTCTACGTTAGGATGAAAACCTTGAGTACTAAACAAATTTGGATTTAAAATAAAAAGATCCTGTTTCATCCTCTTCATCTGTATTATTGTCATTAAAAAATTGCACTCTCGTTTTAGCTGGTTTTTTATTTATTTATTAGCTTCTTTCTTTTAGCTTGCAATCTTTCTTCTTCAAAAATGGTTATTTCTTGTATATCTGTGGCAATAATACTTTTCACTTTTTCTGTTCTTTCTATTATTTTGACGAGATTGGGCTTTAAGTACAGGCATACATTATTGTAGTAGAATAAATGATGATCCTACTTGACTTTCTGTAAGTTCTGGGTTTTCTAATTGGGTTTAATTAGTTGCAGAACTATTACTTTCATTTGGAAGGACTCTTGTATTATTAGAACTATCATTTGGACATGGTCTGTTTGTTACCTCACTTGGCAAAATATCGTCGTCTGTAAAGATATCCCGATCAAAGGGAAATATACCGCATTTTTTAAACGCATGAGCTATATTTGAATCGGTATAAACAAAAACGGTTTAAGTCATAAAAACCATTTTTGCGGAAAACTGGAAAAAAATGTATAACTCCGTTATAGTTATTTAAATAAATAGTGTTTTTGATACTTTTAGATGTAATAGTAGATATTCCTGAGTACAAAATAATGTGTATATATATGATTAAATATTCAAGTTTTGTCTTGTTTACATTTATACAATGACACAAAAAAAACTTAATTTTTTTTTAAATATATTATATTTAACCTTAAAAAATACAATTTTAGGTAAAAATTTTAAATACAAACATTCAGTAATTTTTTGAATGATTCAGAAAGCCATGTTTCTTCCTATTGGATGTAATGTTTATCTTCTTTAGCATTGAAATTATCAGTTGTTGGCCACTCCATTAATTCGTAATAAAAATGTCTGACACCATCAGGTATATAGGGTAACAGCTTACCAATATCTTGGAGCTTCAGTTTTTTAAGTGGTACTTTACCGGATGTATAACAAAGTATTGTGGGAAATCCAATTGATTGATTGCTGACTTGAGAAAGTTTATAGATTTGTTCCGATAACCCATCAATAAAAGACCTACAAACAATCACACCTCGAGTTGTTCCATAAGTAAAGTGCATTAAGGAACTTATTCCAAAAGATATCTTATCCCTAGCAGGAACACTTTTTCCTCTTGTTTCTTTAGAAATGCACGTCTTTTTATAGTACGTTGGCCACCAATGTTGAAAATCTAGTATATTTTCTGTGCTAACTTCTGTGACTGTAAAATTATCTGTCCTAATACTCGAAGTAATGATAATTTTGGTTATTTGGTGTAAGGTGTATACCCTATCATGTCTTTTTAGTTTTCTCCTAATGATTGAAAAATCCCTATCACAAGGAAGGTAGGAGTGTCCTCTGATGGGATAATACTGCTTAATTCGATTTAACCGACCACTGCCGGTAAGGGCTAAAGACACTCTGTTTAATGTATGGTTCTTATTTTGAACTCCACAGTTATCCGAATAAATGTGGACTTTCGTAAACTGAGGAGGAGCAGAGTTTAAATAAATATATACAAAGGAACAAACCTCATCTTTTTCTGGCGGTCACTTCGTGGTATAGATAAATATGAGACTTACTGTTTTTTACATCATGAGTGCAAAACACATTCACTGTTAGTTGCCTCAAATAGAAGGTTTCCTGTACTGGAATCATGGTCAGAGGAATATTTTGCATATAATCAAAAGCTATTGCTAGTACATGGGGTTCTTTCGCTTTTGCTTCTTGGTTATCTTTCTATTTAATTTATTGTAGAATTTTTTTCATCAACGCTTGTAAATCATGAATTCAGAAGCAACGTTTCTTTTTGCTGCATCACTAAGATGAGTACTTCTCAATTTTAAATTTAGTTCTTTACAAGTGCAGCATGAATCAATCTGGAGGCGACCAAATCGTAAATTTAAGTTGTCCTTGAAAAATCCTACGAAAAGCTCATAGCTTCATTGTGATTCAGGGTATTTCTCTTTAAACATGTATAAAATTTTAACGATTAGTCTTTCGTCCAAATATTTTATAGTCTTTCCTGCATATTTACTTTCTTTTAATGGATAACTTTCAATATGTTGTCTTATTAGTAACCTGGTATGACAACTGATTGCATTAGTACCCATTTTTTTCTTACAAAGATCCTTGGGAGTTTTACCCATTATTAATAATAAACGAAGCCTTCTAATATAACTTATTTTAATGTCATATAGTGACTTAAATGCTTCTAAACATACCTGTTCTCTGGTTTCACCCACAAGTACCTCGTATGTAAAATAAACATTATGAGCAGCCCTCGCTTCTGCACCTTTTTTTGGGTCTATGGGTTTTTACACTGATGCAGGTAATCAATGATTGTTAAAACATCTTGCTCATTCTTAGTTTCTAGTGTTCCCAAATGAACGAATATCTCTTCAGCTTGATTGTGCAAGAGGTCTGTACACTTATGCTTACATCTGAAATAAAAGAGTCTCGATGAAATAAACATTAGTTTATTACATAAAAAATATAATTGGTACAATGCCAACATAGGCTATATTAATTGAACGTTATTTTAATACCAATGTCGTAATATTTTATTATTGAGCTATACAGATTGCTAAACGTATCTTATCTGCAATCAGCGCCAACAGTGATAGCTGGTACAACTCTACCTTTGTAATCAATGTACTCTTCACATCTGACTCTGGCATTTCTCACAGTAAATCTTTTCCACTTATAGTGGAATAGCCGTCTCTGATGATCCCTTTTAGGGTGAAATACGTATAAGCGGATAGACGGACGCACTATACGTGAAATCAAATCTTAACTGTCTTTTTTCTTTTCTTTTCCACTTAGCTTCATGTTTTACTTTTCTTCCGTCGCTAGTAATGATTTGTTCTTCATCCATCTCAATTTTTACAAATGCAATAAAATGGTGCTAAAACAACTTTAACCTCACAAAAACAATCAAAAGTGTGGTTATTTAATCAGGGATTCACAGAACATAATAATTTACGTTACAATACATAGATGTTGATAGCGTTGCCTACAAAAACATTCTAAGTGACTGACATAGAATCTTTTAGTTTACAGTGATATATTTCAGCTCCCTATTTAACATGCATAGAGAGGCAATACTGTTCATAAAACAAATTTCCATCAAAATGTCAAAAATGAAAAAAAAAAAAACGATTGTCAAAAAACTGTCAAACTTGAAGCACGGTTTTTTGAAGAAAGTCTTAACAATTTGTCGATTTTGTCCATCGAAAGTAGGAGAGAGGTTCTGTCAAACTCATTTGAGGTTGAGGGTTGAGGCTATCTTCGGTTTCCGTGATTGGTTTTTGTGGACAGAGGTTGTATTATAATAGTTCTGTTCCTATCCTTATAAACTTTAATTTAATTTTTAGTTGTATATAAATAATTTTTATTGTTTATAATCAATTGGAAAAAAAAAGGTTTAAAGAGGTTTAATAATGGGGGATAGCACAGGGGGGGTTGGTCCTCCTAGTGTTGAGATGGTAATAAGTAAGAGAGATGATTCAGATATAGAATGTAATATAAATTTAGACAAAACATTTGTAGGAAATAATGATAATTCGGAGACCACTAATCAACATGAGAGTAAAAAAGACAAAAAACAGTATTCTTATCAGTATACCGACACTGGACCATTTGAGGTCTATATGGAATCAAAAAACAATAACGTCGGAAATTTGAATGCGGAACCATTGGAACAGTGATCCATATCTTCTTTGAATGTCCCATAAGTATCACCCATCTTTCATGGGTATCACCACCATGATCTTTCAGTATCACCCAGTTGTCAATTAGCAGTAAACAGTAACCTTAAATGAAGAAAATAAACAAATGGAAAAGCTGATCTTTCAGTATCACCCAGTTGTCAATTAGCAGTAAAAAGTAACCTTAAATGAAGAAGATAAACAAATGAAAAAGCTGATCTTTCAGTATCACCCAGTTGTCAATTAGCAGTAAACAGTAACCTTAAATGAAGAAAATAAACAAATGGAAAAGCTGATCTTTCAGTATCACCCAGTTATCAATTAGCAGTAAACAGTAACCTTAAATGAAGAAAATAAACAAATGGAAAAGCTGATCTTTCAGTATCACCCAGTTGTCAATTAGCAGTAAACAGTAACCTTAAATGAAGAAAATAAACAAATGGAAAAGCTGATCTTTCAGTATCACCCAGTTGTCAATTAGCAGTAAAAAGTAACCTTAAATGAAGAAGATAAACAAATGGAAAAGCTGATCTTTCAGTATCACCCAGTTGTCAATTAGCAGTAAACAGTAACCTTAAATGAAGAAAATAAACAAATGGAAAAGCTGATCTTTCAGTATCACCCAGTTGTCAATTAGCAGTAAAAAGTAACCTTAAATGAAGAAGATAAACAAATGGAAAAGCTGATCTTTCAGTATCACCCAGTTGTCAATTAGCAGTAAAGTAAACAGAAGTAGAAATTTATCCCTGGTTGTGCATTGCCTAGAGCAAGACGAGCATAACCTTACATGTACTGGGTAAATGATTATATAATCGAAACCCAAAAACAAACGAAGAAGAAGAAAAAAAAACGACTTAGAATGTTTTTGTTTACACAGATTCATTTGTAGGAGTTATGGAATGACTGTGTGCTATTCCAATATATTCAGCTAAGTTATAAATAGATATCGGCCTACAAGGATTTCTTAGAAGCCACGATTCTATGGCACTGTTATACTATGTCTTGAATAGCACATATAAACCAACATAAAGTATTCTAATTTAGCCGATGTGTGGAGATGCAAAGTTACAATATTAACCCCTGTAGCTTTTGCCAAATATAAGGCTTCGATGGATAAATGAGATTCATGATTATCATTCAAACTGATGGTTTATCAGGAAAGCTTCTGCTATTTTTAATGAAATCTTTTATTACCTCTACAAATAACTCCGAACTAATCTTTTCTGTCGGCGTAGCAAGGCCTAAAGAGCCAGTGGGGATGCCTTTTAACATAAAATCCTTATAATTTTTCCATGGAAAAATTATTGCTCGAGGTAAAGCATAACCATTGGCACATAGAACTGGTGACTTTACCCAGACACTTCTTCCCTTTTGGTGTCAATATTTTCTGAGAGTTTTGCACCGTTGTGGTTGCAGTTTCATCCAAGTGTTAAATTCTTGTGTCGTGAGAAAATACGGCATTCCGATTTATTGCAACATATAAGTTGTCAAAAAAGCAATTAACATTATTTCTGTTAAATAAAGTCACACGTGCCAGACTGCACGGCTCTGGTTTTCTCAGTGACAGATCTGTATACCTGTTTCTAAAACTTCGGATCCATTCCCTAACAGCCATTTCTGTCTGTTCTGTTCTATTTGTTATGCAACCTTTATACATTCAACAGACGTCAATCCATAAAACATAAGTGCACAAGTTTTCAAATAGGTCTTAATAGCATCTTCTTCTTCACTTGTGAAAATCATGTTCGTCTCATAGTTAGGAACAATTCTTGTTTTCATTTGGAGCAAACTTTCTTTTTTCAATGTATCGCGTTAATGTAGGGTACGCTAAATTACTTTCTACTGCTGGTTTTCGAATACTTATACCTTTGATTACTAAGTATAATGCTGCCTTCATTTGATCAACAGTATGTGCGCCTTTCTTTCATTCCATTTTCTTAATGCCACCCATACTGAAAACAAAATAAACCTAAAAAATTGGAAGGGTACACAGTGAACCATGGCTCATTGTGTCCCAACATAGTTTGGTTCATTGTGTAGGTACCGCACCTTGAAACCATCAAAAACGAATAACTCATTACCTACAACAGTGTATTTTAGAGTTACCTAACGCTAACTAATGTATCAATGTACCGTACCACAGAAAATGAGTTAAAATAATTCACGCATATAAGAAAAAATAATGAAAAAGCTTACCTTTAAAATTTTACTCGATGCGTCCAAATTCTTATAATACGTGCACATTTGATGGTGGCAAAATAACAACTGGGATTTATTTCTAGGTTATCTAGTACATTCGTATAGAGTGGTCGGCGTTTTTCTAAAATGCGTATTAGTAACGAAAGATTGGTTGGTTCATTGTGTATGGACGTGTAGTTCATTGTTGAACACATAAACCTAGTTGTTGTTTCTAGAAATAAATGATCCCAATTTTTTAGCCCCTCAAAATTTATTGTGGGTTCCACAGCACACGCGGCACCCTCTGGGGCCACGCCTATGCTTTTCGCTAAAGTTACAGAATGATAAAATAAGACGGAACATTGGTCATAGAATTGAGGCAGATCAAAACGGTTTACACCAGATAGATTCTGTACAGATAATTTATTCATTTTATAACTTGGGGTTATAAGGTTATTTTTGGTAATAAAGATAAAATACTGGATTGGCGAAAGAAAAAAAAGAAAGAAAGAGAAATAAAACCCAGGCTTAACAATTTGATCAAACGAGAGATAAAGAAAATGGGGAGAAATTAGAGGCAAGTGATATTAATTGGAAGGGAATTTAAAACTAAAATATAGTGAGTGAGAGAGAGATAGAGAACAATAAGAGGATGAGACGTAAATAATCAGGGAATGGAAATCGGCTGGCTTTTCGTGCTGTGTTAGAAGAAAATAGATGATGATAAAGAAACAACAAACAAAAACCGAAGATCATTGAAGAGGAAAGGAGTTGATAACAAAAAAAAGGATGGGTGTCAGGAGTAAAGGTCTGTTGGAACTTCTACTCCGTTGATATTACAGTGGGAGTGCTAGAAAGTATAGTGATAAACGATAAAAGTATAATTTAATCCTAAAAACTATTTAAAACCCAAGTAGCTGAGAGATACCAGGTGTAGGTAAGGTAAAACGCAATGTGTACAATATGTGGTTTTATTATAGAAAAATGTAAACAAATGGCTTGATTATATAATATATAATGTAAGAAAATGTAAAATATATCATATATATTTTTTAAAGCTCCTTTTGTTTTAGATTAAAATTTTTTTTACAATATACAAACAGAAAATTTAAGTGATATTATATTAAAACTTTAACAAGATACAGACAGATAATTTGGAGTGATTTTATATTAAAACTTTAACAAGATACAGACATAAAAGTTTGAGTGCTAGTGACTGAGCGCATACATGGTTGTACCATGAAAAATTATAGTTATAACAACACTTAGCTTAATAACAAATTTTTTTTAAATACCAATGCTTAGGTCAATAACTACTTATACCCCTTTACATGCATTCGGTGATGCAAAATAATATCGTGTAATGTATTAATTCAATTATATAAATAAAACGGTGAATATAAAGTGAAACTAAAAGATAAATTTGATTTAAATCTTTATGGTTGATGCGAACTAAAGAAGAAAAATTCAAACTTCAAATAGATGAGTTACTAACACTGACGTTAAAGTATTTACGTTGTTTAACCAAATGTACAGTACATAAGAATGAATTAGAGACACTTATCTTTATGCAACTCCAGACAGGGAATACTTGCTACACAGCTCAATAACGACCATAAGCGATTTATTGCTATCAATCGATGGTAGTTTATAGGCCACTTACATCAATAAGATTTACCTTTTAATTTCCTTTTTTTTTATTGTTCCTGAGGTTTATTTTATATAGGCTTACTTGTGTTTTTTCTATTTACTAGGTACGGCTAAAAAGAAGTTCTTAGTATCTAGAAATTTTTTTTGTGGATACAAGGTGGGACAGACCGGTTTATCAAGATACTGAACGGTATTCTTCCACGCATATGGAATAATCACCTCACACAATAAAATCGAAAATAATATTTGAGTAATAAATTTCTAGCATTAGCTTCACTAAATTTGAATTATTATCAAATAAAATAAATAATTTATGTACATGTGGTTCCTACATATTTAAACTGTACAAAAAATTTACTCACCAGACGACTATTTTCATAGTTGTTTTTAACTAGAGTTGGCTGAATTCTCAGTTAAATATTTCCACATATATTTCATTTTATTAATTGTGCCTCTCGTCTGCCGGTTTTGTTTTCTACTTAATATCGTTTGTGTTTATTCCCATCTAGTTTTGCTTCAAATCGCTTGCCAACTAGTACTGATTTTCAAACAAGGCGTTCAGTTCAATAGTTAGTCCGTATAATTAGAGTTCTTTTTTTTTGCTCGATACATTAATTGAAATTGGAAATGGTACAATTTTACAACTAATAGCAGAAAAGTTTAAATTTATAGGAAATTAAAAATTTTATTGCTACTTGCTACGCAGGGTCTGCGTAGCGCAAGCGGTAGGCTTGCCTCGCATGCCGGTGGTCCGGAGTTCGAATCCTACCGCCGGCAAGAATAACTAGACATTTTTAAAAAATGTCTATAGGTCCCAGGTCGACTCAGCCTGAATAAAAATGAGTACCTTGGGTAAAACCAGGGGTAATAATAGGCGGTTGAAGCGTAGCACTGGCCATGTTACCTTCCTTGTATAGGCCCTAGATATAGCAGACTACCCTGCTATACTCCCAAAGCCGCGAGCGGTATAAAACGGAAGACTATTATTATTAAAAATTTTATTTTTAAAAACCCCTCAAAAAAGATATAATATAAAAAACCTATCAGGCTAGTTGCTATCAACAAGTCCTCACAGACACTTCGTCTCAGGACTAGCGAGCCATACACGACGGATACTAGGAATGAGAAATAAGTAAAGACATCCGTATTGAATATTTTTTATTTACGGTTGAAACTAGATGCAGTTTCCTAGGTGCTGGAATAAAAACATACGTCCGCGTTTAAATTTGTAACTTGTCTCTATCTGGCTCTAAATGTAACTCTAAATGTATGTCGCTCATCGGAAAAAAATTAACTATACGTTCTAGACGTACTACGGTTTGTCATTTATATTGTGCAATAAAATTAAGAGAAAAAAAAACAAATAACTAAAAATTTAATAAGGAATTGATTTTCTTAAAGCATTTGTTTTCCTTCAGATTTTCCGAATCGAATCTAAGCAGAGATAGATCGTCAGATACTAATCTCTCCGATCTGATGATAGGGCGGAAATGTCACCCTAATAACCAGCAAATTGTTCAATATTGTCGAGGCTGAGGGGTGAATATTCTCACCCTTAAATATTTCATTGTCGAGCCTCTTCTAACGCTTGATTCATTATTTTGAGATTATATCTGGCGGCCGTTCCGGCCGGTTTAGTCTCTAATTTAATTGCAGTCGTTTGATGAAACATTCACGCCTTTTATTTACATATATATTAATGAAATTCTTTTGGATAAGTCCCTTTAAGAGAAGTCAGGTCGGTCGAGAGCAATGATAGAGGTATTACTGCAGTTTGATTTCACAAGGGGTCCTATCAAGTGGTGTTTAAGTTTGATCATCCTTTTATTTATAAGGCTGATTTGGCTTTTACATTATTTACATTTATGTCAATTATTTTAAACAAATTTGGTACTGCATAAGGTGGCTTCGTTTAACAGGGTAAAATGTGCCATTTTTTAGCATTTAAAATAATTCCTTAAACCAGTGGCAGTCCATAAGGTAGTGCCATAGAGCTATGGCACTACATTGATAAATATGCAGAAACATATTTTTTTTTCTTTAAAACATCTTAATGCCTGTTAATTATTTTGTGTGTACTTCTTTTTATCTTCATAAATTATATAAAATCTGGCAACCGTGTGCGCAATGCAATTCTCACAACCGATGCTAGCAACCCACTGCGGACCGGATAATCTGCTGGTGCCAATATCATAGTGGCTCCTATGAAAAGAGAAAGATTTTACGAGCATCCTATGTGAGTGATAGAGATAAAGCTATATTATATATTTAGTAATACGTTTAAATGAGACTACTCGAGGAAGGCACGAGATCTCGAGATGGAAGTTTTAGTAGTAGTAGTATCTACAACTTAACACCTTAATGAGCAGACACAATAACTTGCCATACTCTGATTGTGTTGTCAGAATATCCAGCAAACAGTGTCTGTCCATCTGCAGACCAAACCAAAGAAAGACATTTAGGAGGTTCAGCTTTTGTATTTTGTGAAACAACTTCTGGTTTAAGTTCTTCAACCATTTCCTTGCTTTCCAAGTACCAGATTTTAATTGAGGGTCCAAAGGCAGCACACAGCCAGTACCTATTTGGCAAGAAGCACAAAGCAGTGATGATGTCATTATGGTTCAAGGTATGTAAGTGCTTTCCATCAATATGGTCCCACAGCATAGCTTTGTAGTCTTTGCCTCCACTGGTGCACAAGCTACCATCAGGAGAGACAGTAACTGTGTTTAAGTATCCAGTGTGTCCAGAGTGGTTGATCTTTAGACGGCAGTTAGTCAAGTTCCATACTTTCACCATACGATCCCATCCAGCTGATACAATGATTGGGTTGGCATGATTGAGTGAGAATCTTACACAGGATACCCAATTAGAATGTCTTGAATCATCTTGAATTGTGTATTTACATTTAACCAAGGTGTTCCAAAGTGTGATGGTCTTGTCACGGGATCCAGACACAATTTGTCTATTGTCAACAGAGAAGGCTACGCTCAAAATATCCTTAGTGTGATCTTCAAATCTTCTTTTGGTTTTTTCTGCAGCCAAATCCCAGAGACGAAGAGTCTTATCCCATGATCCAGAAAGAGCGTAATTTCAAGAACTACATCTGATATAAAGTGAGAGTGCCATGTCAATTTCCATACAATCAAGGTTTTGTCTCTGGATGAAGACAAAATCATATCAGGGTATTTTTTGGGTTGGTGGCAATTTGTGTTACCCATCCATTGTGACCCAAAAGGGTGCCTTTTAATTCCAAAGTTTTATTTTATTGCGTTTTATCTATTTCGAGTTTATTTACGCCGTTCATATTCAAAGTTCCAAATCTTTAAAAGGTACCTCGAAAACAACTTAAAATCCTCCTTGAGTGTATGTTGGATATTAACCACGAGGAAATTAAGAAAGAAAATAGAAAATGAAAATTCTCCTTATGTTGCAGTGATTACCGATGAAACGACAGACGTTGCTGATGAATTTCAATTAGTTATAATTTTCCGATATTTGTGTAAAGGACGACCAGTTGAAAGATTTTTGAGATTTTATGTGCTCGACGGACATGATGCTAAGTCCATCACTGAATGTATTTTAAATGTTTTAAATCCGTTATTAAACATACTCCTCAATTAAATACTCAAAGTTATGATGGCGCATGTGTTATGAGTGGTGGATTAAATGGTGTGCAAAAAATTATTAAGGAGCCATATTCTCTTGCCAATTACGTTCATTGCTATGCACACCAAATGGATTTAATTATGACAAGTGCATGTTCTACCAATAAGCAGGTTAGGATATTTTTTTTTTATTTATCTGGTTTGTGCTCATTCTTTTCTACGTCTCCTCAAAGAACAAACATTTTGGATGAGGTGGTTAATCGCAGGTTCCCAAAATCTTTCCAAACACGTTGGAATTTTCAATCACATGATACGGAATAATCACGGAATTTTCATTGTTTATGAAATAGAAAAGACCTCATTCCAGTTATGGACATTATACAAAGTACTTCACGTAATTTGTCATCCATTAATCAAGCAAATGGTTATGAATTAAAGCTCTAGGATAACCATTTTGTATTTTGGTTATTTATTTTTAATAAAATAATTATTCCTATTGCATTTATAATTGCAAAGATTATGCGCTTTTGTGTAATTGGTCTAAAAACAGATCTAATAAGTGCTGGATCATTGCCACTAGTAGGCATAAGGAAATCAATAAGCTGGTCACTGTGATCAGAGAGTGCAATCTCAACAATATTTATATTAAAATCATGATTATACAAACTTAGAAATATATTGCCCTGACAATTCTTTCCTTTTGAGAGTTCAAAGACAACTGGGACAGTTCAAAAGAGGAAAACAAGCTACTTACTTCAACACATTCTCGAGTCACAGAACCAATATTACGCTGAAGTCCCCTACAACCAATAGATTACCCTTATCATGAACAATAGTCAAGGCTCGCTCAATTACTTCTAGAACAATATCCAAAGAAGCAGATGGTTGCCTGTAAACTGATTTCTACAGATTTCACAACAGCCATGGCATTTATTACGTTTACTTATCTAAAAGCATACGAGGACTTAGAAAAATAGCTGAACCTTCTCTTATGCTGTCTCGGCAACTCGTTGTAGCCAATCATATCACCAATCATGTTGTTGTAAGGTTTATGCATTTATATGTAAGGCTTCAATCTCTCCATTTATTTGCCGATGCTCCTTTACACAAGCAATATCACAGTTTTTGTCAGCTAAGAACATTTCAAATTCATTTGCTTTATTCCGCATTGAATGTATATTTATGTTATTTTCAATGGTAAAGTATACAAGCCTTCGAGCCATCCTGCAAGGAAAGATATTTGGAAAACGAGGTCCCGGAAGAAGAAGAACATCTTGGTTAAAGAACCTCAGAATCTGGTTCAATACAACATCTGGGCAGCTTTTCCGCGCTGCTGCAGATAAGATAAAGATTGCCATGATGATCGCCAACATTCGTAATAGATAGACACATCAAGAAGAAGAAGAAAGTCTACGAGTGTTTCCTTAAGGATTCTCGTCAAGACTTTCTTTTTCTTCTTCTTCCTCTTTATAAGCAATTCTGCTTGTTCATTGGCGGATTAATACCACCTTGGGAAGGTTGTCACTCACATCTTTTGCGTGGTCGTCCGATACTTCTTCGGCCGATTGGTGACTATTTCTTGCTATTTTGACGACACGAGTCTCCTCCATTCTGCTTACGTGGTTATTCCATTCTTTTTTCCATTTTGTGTAAATTCATTTATACACATTTTCTTCTCATTTCTTCACTTCTCATTCGATCTCTCAGCTTATTTCCTGTAATTCTTCTCCATACTCTCATCTCTGCAGTTTAAAGTAGCCTTTGCGTTGTGGCTGAAGAGCATGGGGCCTAATGAATCCCCTTGTCTTATTCCACTGCCTATTTCTATAGATTCTGTAAGTTGTCCATCTATTCCTGACTTCCATTTTGTTGTTTTAGTAGATGTTTTTGATATTTTTTATAATA
This sequence comes from Diabrotica undecimpunctata, assembly GCF_040954645.1. NCBI lineage: Eukaryota > Metazoa > Arthropoda > Insecta > Coleoptera > Chrysomelidae > Diabrotica > Diabrotica undecimpunctata. The sequence goes on along the minus strand of NC_092810.1, from coordinate 48,058,117 downwards.
TTTAGCGGAACTTCTCTATTATACAGAAGATGTATTACATATTTGAGTCTTACTCTGTCAAACGCTTTCTTTAGATCAATCAGACACAGAAATGCTGGTCTATTATACTATAGCGATTTCTTATTAATTTGCTTTATAACGAATATTGCATCTGTAAATGATCTTTCACTATGAAAACCCTGTTGTTCATCTGCTAACCTTATCCTCTGATTTATTAGCACTTGTAAAATTTTAGTTGTAAGTTTTAGCGTATTATTTAACAAGTTTATACCTCTGTAAATTTCTAGCTGTTTTTTATTTGCTTTTTTGAATAGTAGAATAAATTCGATCGTTCTCCAATCTTTCGGTATTTTATTGTGTTTTATAATTTTATTAGTTAATGTTGTTAATTGTTTTGTCATTGCTTCTCCACAATATTTCAATAATTCTTTTGGTATCCCGTCTTTACCTGCTGCTTTTCTGTTCTTCGGGTTTTCAAGTATTTTCTGAACTTCTTGTACATTTATATTTAATTCTTTATTTGTGGTAATTTGTATTGTTTCCGGTTCTAGCCTCGTTTGTTCTTCTTCTGCATAGAGCTTTTTTAGGTAAACGTATCCTTTACTATGTATTTTTGTTCTATTAGTTTCTTTACCTCCTTTCTTTGACCTCTTATAAATAGCCATATTTCCTTTTCCTTTCTATAAAAATCATATTCCATTTCTTTCGAAAAGCGTTCCCAGAGATCATTTTTTATTTTTCTTACAAGTGCATGTGTTGCGTTTCTAATTGTCTTGTAATTATAGTATGCCTCTTGTGTTTTGGTTGACATGTATTTCAGGTAAACTTTCTTCTTTTCTTTACATTGTTCCTTACACTGTACAACTTACTGTTTTTTACTTCTGTACAAAACCATGAAGTTCTTCGCCTTGGGAACGATTTATTTTTATTTATATTTCTTTCACCAAGAACTTCCTTGGCCGAGGCTGAGATACTAGACTTAATTTTTTCCCAGCTTTCGTCGACTCCATCACTTTCTGTGATATATCTGCTTCTGCTTTTTTCAGTTATTTTTTTTTTTTGAATAGTTATCTTGTGAAGTCATCCTGTAAAGTTTCAACTTTTATCTTTGTGGTGTATTCTGGTGTTTTGTTATCACATGTGTGTTTTCATTTTTTGCATTTTTGCACGGATTTTGCACAATACCAATTTATGATCGCTTCCTATTTCTGCTGATATTATTGCTCTTACATCCAAGATTTGAGAGGGCTGTAACTCTCTATTCGACAGAATATAGTCTATCATAGATCTTTGTCCTCTACTGTTTTCAAAAGTGTATTCGTATTGTTTTTTGTGAGGAAAAAATGTATTATTAATACGTATCTCGTTTATGCTGCAGAGGTCCGTCAGGTCCGTCCGTTTTCATTTCTGATATTTTCGTTATATCGCTGTTTTATTCCTGGAACTGTAACATTGCCAACAAGGCGTTAAAATCACCCATAATAATTATATATTCATCATTTGGGGTCTCGTTTATTACAGTCTGAAGGTGTTTGTTGAAGTTTTGTTTCCCTTGGGGTGGTATCTCTGTTGTTCTTTGGTGCATAGATTACTATCACATTCAGAGGTTTAACATCTAGTTTAATTTTTACACTTACTATTCTTTTAGAGGTATATTTACATTCTTGTACGTGGTGTAAAAATTTTCTGTGTACTTACAGGGCGACTCATTCTTTGGCTCTGGATTCTTTCACAAGACCACTGTAAATCACCCTTTCCCTTACCCTTTCCTTTTTTCTTCGTTATTTGTAGTGTACAAATGTCTATATTTTTTTTATAAGTTTTTTTGTGTTTTTGTGTAATTTCCTTTTCTCTTGTGTTTAGAGACTTTATTCAAAATTGTGTTAACTACTTTTACAGGGGCTTGGAAAGTAGCAGAGTTTGAGTGAGAGAAGCTGTTCCATGCAGTTGCTGGCAATTTTGTAAGGACCTGGTAAATTAGAGTGACCTATTTGGCGGTAGTTCAGCAACATTTGTTGATCCACAGGAGCCATGGTGTTAATGGGATACCGGTGGATCGAAGAAACCTTCGAACTGCTGTTGTATATCTCGTTCGGTGCTTACAAGGAAGGTATAGTCAAATTAAGGGTTATTTGGCTTGGTGAATATTTTTTGGAGATGTGTTTTGAAGGCTTCGGCCTTCTGGTTATCGGAGTTAATTATTTGATTGTTCACCACTAGGTGAGAAAGGTTATACATATTTACTATAACCAAAGAACTACACTAAAAGCGAAGAAAGATCAACACATGAAATAAACTTAAAAACTCCATTTAATCTATACTCAGAATATATAATTAAGAACGCACTTAAAAATAAATATCAACTTCTACAAAATATTAATCAGGGAAAAATTATAGAAAGAAGAAGTATGGGGAAGAATAAGAAAAATGGCTTTTCTACGAAATTTAAGAGAGGTGTTTGGTTGTAACTTCAACTAACTGTTCCGTGCAGCTGTATTTAGCATATGCAAAGGCGGCAAATGAAGAAGAAGAACTTTTCCTTTGTTTTCCAATTTATGTCCAAATATTTTATTGCGATACCAGATTAAAACACTAAGGTTCAGCAATAACGGAGCAAATGTTTTAAAACTACGGTCTGAAACCGACCGTGTCTTCAACTATTTCGTGATAATCGGTAGCGTAAAAGTAACTGGTTTCCAATAAGTCTAAAACCGATTTTGTTTGATCTTCATCTTTGTTCTTTACGTCTCTATATTTCGGTAATTGTTTGTTAGCTTCAGCAGGAGAATGTACGATATAATTTTTAATAAAATTAATAAAAAGAACGATGCTATACTTTATTAAACTTACAGAATTAAAAGAGTATTTTAACATTTCCATGATCAAAACATTACTGACAGACAGTACAGTATACTTGGGTGTATAATTATAATATAATGATTAAAAAAACACAAAAAGCAAACACAAAAAGATACAAGTGCATATTTAACAAACAATAGAAATACTCAGTTTTTTATATGTTTAAAATATACAGGATGGTTAAAATGTTTTATTGTTTATACAGTAAAATTAATTTTAATTATTTAGAATATTACAGTAGATATTGCTTAACTGTCCTGTCTCTGCCTTGTAATTTATTGACTCTGTTTCTTTATTGATGTGGCACATTTCCAAAAACCATATTTTTTGTAACTATTTTCTTGCCTTAAAACCCTGACATTTGGGTAGTCAAAATGGTGTCCAGTTTTTAAAAGGTGGTCAACTTCCGCACACGTATTTTTCTTTTTTATACAGTCACTTTTGTGTTGAATTATTCTCTGTTTCAGTCATTGTGAAGTTTGACCGACATATCAACTCTGACAATCCGAACAAGGCAACTTATAGATAACATTACTTTTATAAAGAGTTGGAGTCTTGTCTGTTATTTTTGCAAACAGTTGTTCGCTTTTTAATACATTATATTTAACCATTTTTATATTAGTAAATTGTTTAAATAATCTAGTCACAAAAGGGGTTAAATGCTTTACAAATTCAACTGCGACCCTAACAGGATATAAACACCATACATAACTTCCATGTATATGGTGGTCTTAGTCTGCCATGTTGCCAATGAAATCGACAAAAATAAAACTTTAGTTAACTTTCAAATGGGGCGAAATAATTTATGCATTACTATTATCAAACAAGCATGCCGAAAACATAATGTAATATCATAATTTGACAAACAACGGACACCTTTGATCCACATCACAAACAAGATCACGACTTCGTGTAATTTGATGCAATATTTTTACACTTTTCAAAATTTACAACTTCTAAACACAAACGTAAATTAGATCAAAACAAACAATAAGCTTGCGAGGAATCTTTTCTGGTAGGTATTTTATTTCCTGCAAATATTTAGATTTGATAAACTTTTTCTAATTATTCATCTCATCTCAATGTTTGTATTTCGTCGGAAAGGTCATAAATATTTTGGTAAAAGAATGACAATATTGTCTGTGTATGCAAGATAGGTAAGTACTTCATTTTTTATTTTAGTTGTAAATTTTCTTTGTAAAATAAACTGTTGTTATAAAGGTAAATATGTCACTGGAAGAGAATGTTATTTCCGTTATGAAATTTTGTCATTTGTATCATGCGAATTGTTTACTAAAGATAATATAAAAGTAAAGAAAGTCTTACTTCTATGAAACTGTGGCACCGTTTATTAGTGTGAATGATTTCGCTAGAGAAGTTATTTCGCTAAGAGAAATATTAATGCTGTTATGTAGTAATAACTGGTAATAATAAATGTAGATGGCTCAAATAAACATATATTTCAAAAGAACGTTTTACAAAACATGTGCCTTTTACAAACTCTCTAATTAATTACATTCTAGAGGTTATGTCCTCAATTTCATAGTAACTTGACAAATGACAGTACCTATTTTAAACTAAACACAGAAATACAAAAATAACAAAACGCAATTCTTCTTATTCTTAAACATGAATATCTTACAAATGCACTCACTGGTTATAGTAGAATTGAAAATTATTGATAGCATACATTGTACTACACATGAGATTAAGTCTAATATGACTTTATAAAACAGTGACGGAGATTTTCTAAAATAAAATATTCAGCATTTTTCTGAAAATGTTTGGGTTTTACCTAAAATTTCTAAACATACCAATTTATTTCAATTCTTGTCTTAAATTTTATAGTCATTTTAATCAACTAATAATATAAGTACGTAATCTCTACAGGCCTAAAATATTTACAATTTCTTCTTCTTTTCTCTTCTTTTCTTACAAAAAGAAGAGGGTCAATTTATAAGCCCTCAACTTTCTTAGAAAGGATTAAAATTTCCTAGTGACAGAACGTGTTTTGCAGATTGTAAATCATTTTAGTTAAGATCAACAGGTTGTGTGAAGTCCTGTGATTATAACACGCAGAATTGTCCGTTCTATAATAAAAAGCTATATTAATAAGTGAACTTGTGTAGTAAAAATGTTATCAACGTCTAATTTTACTTCTGTGAAAGTAAAGTGTCATTTAACCATGCCAATGAACACTTTAGTGTTAAATGTACATGATGCTCTTGTACATGAACATTTTAGAAGAACTGCTCGAAGTATAGTTTTTAAGTGTTCAGATATTACCGGATTTCGAGAAACAACTACTTATAAACTTTTGAAGCAACGAAAGAGGGGAAGTATGACAGAAACACCTAAAACGTCAACAGAGAGAAAACCCATTTATATAGACGATACTGTGAAACAATCGATTCAAAGAAAAGTTCATTCATTTTCTTTACAAAAGAGATTCCTACTTTGGATAAACTTTTAGTAGACATTATTGAAGACGAATCTTTGCCAAACATTTAAAGAGTTAAATTGTGGAAAATTTTATGTGAATTAGGATTCGTTTATGAGAATAACAATAAAAAATCTGCACTCATAGAGAATCAAGAAATTATTTGTTGGAGGAGGCAATATTTAAAGGAAATTCGAAAATTAAGGAGAGAAGTCAAAAATGTTTTTTATTTAGATGAAACATGGATAAATGAAGGGCATTTTGTAAAAAAAGTTTCGCAAGATAAACTGGTTACAAATGCTTGTCAGGAATTCATAGAAGATTTGTCTACAGGCTTGAAATTTCCAAATGGTAAAGGTTGCCGTTTAATTATCACTCATACTGGAGTAGATAAAGGATTTGTTGATAGAGGCTCAAATTCTATGAACGATTACCATGAAGAAATGATTGCTGATATTTTTGAGGAATATTTCACTCAAATGATAGATTTATTACCAACCAATTCTTAATGTCACTTCATCTTTTATGCGGTCGTCCGATACTTCTTCTGTCGATTGATGACTTATCTCTTGCTATTTTGTCGACACGGGTCTCCTTCCTTCTGCTTATGTGGTTATTCCATTCCTTTTTTATTTTGTGTCCATTTATTTAGACACTGTACGTTACATTTTCGTCTAATGTCTTCACTTCTCTTTCGATCTCTCAGCGTATTTCCTCATTACTCTTCTTCTCAGTACTCTCATCTCTGCAGTTTCCAGCTGCATTTGCGTTGTGGTTATGTCGGGTCTGGTTTCTGAGGCATATGTCATTATTGGTCTTACACTGGCTGTTTCGAAATATGTTATTAAGGCATCCTGACAGTCTATTTGCTTTTTGTACTTGATCTCTCACTTCTTTGTCCAGGTCTCCATAGCTAGACAGTGTAATTCCCAGGTTGGTTCTTTGCTCACTACTATTGTTTTAGTCGTCTTCTGAGATGAGATTGTCATAATAAATTCTTTTGCCCTTAGGTTAAATCTGTGGACCAGTATTTGCAGACTATCTTCATCTTGGGCTATCAATATTGCGTAGTCTGCACAACAGAGTATTTTGATTTCTTTGTTACCCATTCTGTATCCTCTTCCTTTGTTAACGTTTTTGATGGTTTCATCAAATTGAAAAGCATGGGGCTTAATGAATCCCCTTGTCTTATTCCGCTGCCTGTTTCTATAGGTTCTGTGAGTTGTCCATCTATTCTGACTTCCATTTTGTTGTTTTGGTAGATGTTCTCGATAGTTTTTATAATATTTAGGGAAGCTTCTCTATTATACAGAAGATGAATTACATCTTTGAGTCTTACTCTGTCAAACGCTTTTTTTAGGTCTTTTAGATACAGAAATGCTGGTGTATTATACTCTCGTGATTTCTTAGTAATTTGCTTTATAACGAATATTGCATATGTACACGATATTCCACTACGACAACCCCGTTGTTCATCTGATAAACTGATCCTCCAATTTATTGGCACTTGTAAAATTTTAGTTGTAAGTTTTAGCGTAGTATTTAGAAGTAGCGTAGTAGAAGCTTATACCTCTATAGTTTTCTGGCTGTTTTTTATCTCCTTTTTTGAACAGTAGAACTAGTTCGCTCGTTCTCCATTCTTCCGGTATTTTATTGTGTTTTATTATTTTATTAATTAATGTTGTTAATTGGTCTGCCATTGTTGCTCCAGGATCATACAAGTGTTTACCACTTCTTGTGAGGTTGTCAGTTCAGTACGATACAATCAACAACAGAACATGTGCAACAAGCAGGATCTATTTTACATCTCACAATAGTGTGCAGATGCACAGTCATTACGTTCATGTCAAATGTTGAGTACGACCACAGAGCGTCTTGCTGCCAAAAGAGCAAACTTCCGGAACCCTCTTCGTCAGCTATACGGATGCCAGTAATGAAAAAATCCGAGTGGCTGACACACCCATAACCAGAGAAATAGTTGAATTTTTTTACAAACCTACCTTTTTCTTACATTCTTATCAACAAAATATTTAAGAACTCAATCAGTAGATTTACGACATAATCTGGAGCAGATATTGGATCTGATCACAACCCTTTAGTGGTCGATACAAGAATCAGGCTAAAACGAATATAGAAAAAACATCAGCAAAAGAATTTTACTATTTCAGATGTTAACAAAAGTAAAATTGAAAATAATGTAAACTAAAAATGTATGGAAGGATTGGGCCAAATAAGGAAAACGTAAAAAATTGTAAGATTAGCAGTCAAAATTTATTATAGGAAGTTAGAAATATCTGGTTTTATTTATTATTACCATAAATGTCGACTTTCCGGTTCTTTTCGCAACATAATTGTTACTTTTAGGTAAAAATAGTCACTTGGATGTTACGTAACGTTTAGGTAGGGGGAGGGAATACAGAAAAACGTATCGTGCGATACATGGGTGGAGGGGACTTGGCATTTGTTTGTTATCAGTATATATGTATAACTGTTAAGGTATGCTATTAAGCAGTGGCGGATCTAGAAATTTTTGTCAGGGGGGGTCATGGGTCTTGAGGGTAATTTTGATACAGGATTTAGATTTTGGACCTTTCAGTGGCTGATCCCCAGAAATTTTTTGTCCGGGGGGGATATCAATTTGTAACAACATTCATTTATTCTTTATTGCTATACGAAGAAACATAGACTCTCGGAATTACAAGTATGAGGCGTATAGAAGCCTTTGAAATGTGTGTTTTTCGAAGAATGCTGAAGATTTCGTGGACAGAGCACGTGACCAATAACGAGGTGCTGAGAAGAATGGCTGAGAGAGAACTCCTAAATATTGTAAACAATAGAAAAACGAGTTATCTAGGACATATTCATAGAGAAGAAAAATATAACTTATTACGACTCATAATGGAAGGGAAAGTAGAAGGAAAAATAGGTCCAGGAAGAAAAAAATGCTCCTGGCTGAAGAATGTAAGAGACTGGACAGGCATGGACACACATTCGATACTAAGAACAGCTCAAGATAAAGAGCAATTTGCTATAGTTATAGCCACCCTTTCGTAATGAAGAATAAACCTTAAGAATAAGTGTAAACAGCATTTTATTTAAATTAATTTATTCAACAAAAAACATAATATAATTAAGAAATAGTTATTTCTATAATTAGGCATGTTAAGCTATAAGTGCACGAATCGTCAGCAACAGCCGGCAACGAGTGGTAAATAAAAGTTTAGTGATTAAAAATACTATAAGAAAAGTAAATATTATATAATTTTATAAAAATGTATTCTTTTTGCCTATCCAATTTAGCAAATCGCTCTATGATTGCATCAACATCTTGAGAAATTTCAGGATGCACATTGATGAGTGCCAAACCAGTTAACAGAAGTTCTATTTCTAAGCCAAGTCTTTGGACGCTTAAGCGTAGAACGCTCTGTTGTTGCTGCACTGACTGGCAGTGTAATTAATATTTGCAGAAATATTCTGATATTTGGATGCATACCTATGAATATCGCAGTTTTCTAATACTTCTAAAATACAATCAGGAAGTTTTCCATTATTTTGCACGACTCTTTTCCACTTTTGAATCTACAGTGAAAACTCTTGTTCTACTGTGGAATATGCAGTAAGTAGTTGGTCCAATAATATCCTGGAAGGTGGAAGTTAAGTTATTATCTAAAAGGGGTAAATAAATAAATCTTCGTAAATATTCTTCGCAAGAGTTAGCAGATTTGTTTTGATGACAGGTTTGACGAGAAACTATACGAGGCATCTTCAATTCAATGTCTAGTTGTCCAGCTATTTGTTTACTTCATAGTAAAGCTAGCTAAAAACAGGATTCAGCATTTGATCTTTTATTTTGAAGAATGTATTTAGTGTCCTCTATGGCCTCAGTAGCCTACTTAAAATCTAATTTTGGTGACTGAAAAAGGCGACTAAGTGATACAGTTGTACCTAAAACATCACTAAGACAAGCTACTGTTTCACAGTTTCACAAATGCCTTGGACAGCAGCCCCCAGTTCCTTTATTTGTATTCACTAATGTATCAGACAGAGCTAATGCAACAACAATATTCACTTTGATATTTAATATAGATAAATTATACAGTCTCAACAATTACAGTACATATCCAAATTACAAACAACCAATTCGTAGACAAAACTGAAGATAAGAAATACCTAATAAAAAATAAAAATGTGCTGATTTCGTGCGAAAAGTCATGTCATGTACATTGAATGAGCAATAATGTGTGAACGGTAATTCTATCACATCGATAATCGAACGATTCTCTGGCACTTAAATAACGAATTGTCAAAATTTGAAAATCGCATAACTCTGAATTCGCGGAAGTAAGGTTGTTAATCGAGGTATTACTGCATTTAGAATTGTTGATTTTTTTAAAGAGCAATTTAAAAAGGCTTCCGTATAATTCTACACTTACCCCTACAATAAATGAGTTTGAATTATTTCAACTTTTGACTGAGGGCAACAATGCTTATAGGGTTGATGGGTTTTAAATTATTTTTTTTACGATTATTTGATTGATATTTAATTTTGTATTGGGGGTGGTCATGACCCCCGTGACCCCCCCCCCCTTGGATCGCGAAATTTAATTTTTTGTACATTTTTAGAAAATTTAATAATAATTTTCTAAAAATCGACTTTAGAAGCTACTTTTGTAATAATTTAGCAACAAATTAACAAAAATGACTTTAAAAATTCTTATTTTAAAGGAGTTTCGCTGGTTTTTTAAAATAAAATAGCAATTTTACATTGTTTATAAGTAAAAAATGACGTTTAACCTTCAGCATTTTTCGTTTATATTATTATTGGGTTATTACCAGATTTATCAAAAGCAGTTGTTTGATACCTTTATCAACGAGTGTCGTCAGAAAATTTTAATGAACAATGCCAATCAACTTGTAATGATAATTTTTCCTAATTACTTTCACGTAACAATTGTAAAATTTTAATAAATACATATTTAAAGAAGTTAGTTGTATTTTTGTATCTAAAAAACCACAATGAGAAAAGGGCAGTGAATTTTTTTTTAAATATAATTATAAATAAAAATGCTGTATTATACATTAGTTGAGAGATGTATTTGCAAAAACAATATTCACTACTATTTTAAATTTTTGTGAAGTATACGTGTGAATTTTGTTATTTTAAGTATATTCTCTGAAAATATTTCCCACATTTTGCTTATCTTAAATTGTGACATTATTTCATTCTTACTCTAAAAATTCCTTTGGGTAGAACATTTTCTTGACAACTACCTAAAGAAAGATTTTACTAGTCAGAAGCTCGAGAGAATAGGGAAATCGATGTGAATTGAATTTAATTTTAGGCGCCTACCACCCTCTTTTGCCACGTGACAGATTTATATCAATATTGTGTTCCCCCAAAATGATAAAGATCGGCGAGTTCAGTGGCGTCTACAAAGAGAAAATAATTCCGCTTAGATCATAAATCATTATTTTGCATTATTATTTGTTAATATGTACTAATGTTTATTTTTACTACTTCTATATCTTCTTCTTTATGCTAAAAAGGGTGAAACGTGTGTGTATCAACATTCATACCATACCTAAGAAAAAAAGCCAATGGATGCTCACAGTTTGGATTAAAAGTCTGATGAGCCACGTTCTAAAAACTCTACTCAGGGTACTCTACATCAACGTATATAAAGAATTTGAGAAAAACCTGATGACAATCAATTTAGATTTCGTATGAGGTTGGTACGATGGAAGCAATATTTGGACTATACATACTATTAAACTTGGTATAAAATATTCTAAGGAAGATATTTTCTTGATGATCTTGTCATCTTTTGTATCGGCACCATATTAATCTCTAAATGGATTGACGATACTTTTTAAGCAACTACATCTTAACTTGTTGGAGAGGTTGATTATTATATTGAATTAACAGCATGTTAAAAAGAAAACTGGACATTTGAAGATAAAGTACAAAAATAGTATTGGCTGATAGTTAGGTATTCTCAACTTTCCATCCAGGACAAAGTACTGATTTACAGATATTATTAATAACCAGCCGGAAATACGAAACGTAGCGGGGTTTGAAGTGGTAAGCCTTTTCAATCAGTTAGGTTCTGTTATCACAAACAATGGTGGATGCGAAGAAGAGATACGTCGACGCCTTACAATGGCCAGATCAGCAACGGTCAAACACAAATGTCTCAATATTGACAGAACTCGACATCAATACTAGGCTTACCACAATCCTCAACCAAAATATATTGAGGTACTTTAAACACATTACCAGACGAATGGAAGGCATGGAGAGGTTGGTGGTTGAAGGCAAGGTAGATGGTAAAAGAACCCAAGGAAGATCGCCACTCCTATGGTCAGACCAAATAAAGTGCGCTACCGGTTACTCTCTGTCTGAGGCAGCACACCGCGCCCAGGAGAGAAAAGAATGGATAGCAACCATTCATCAAATACCATAACGTCACCACATTCTTACGAAGGATAAAGGATACAGGAGGAGGAGAATTAATGGTGTAGACCTATGTCCTACAATTATGGGGTTGTACCAAAAAAAGTAATTATAGAAATTTAGAAACGCTCCAGAACCGAATACTAAGGAATATTGTACGTGCTCCTTGCTATGTTCGGAATGACGATTTACGTAGAGACTTTAAAGTTGAATCTATCCCAAATGAGATCAAGAAGGTTGCCAGAAAACATAAAGAGAGGCTCCATAAGCATCCCAATCATAAAGCACTTTAGCTTCTTGTCAACCAATCCCAAATGAGAAGGCTCAAGAGGACTAAACCGTTAGAGCTTGTGTAATGTGCGAAATTGTACAAGGCTAAGTTAGTGTTGTGCATTGTAGCCACAACAAGGACGTGACAACAGTTAGTAAAAAGCAGAGTCAGTGCTGTGCTGTGTAGCTATAACAAAGAAGTGGGCATTTCATGTAAAAAAAAATTACGATGGACCAGGTGACATCTAGTTTATAAACAATTTTAGGAAAATTAGATTAAAGAAAAAATGCTAATTAATCTTGTAGATTAGGTATATTCTTATTGTTTAAAATAGTAGAAGCAGAAGACGTTTCTGTTAGTGGCATGGTTACGAGGAGGTGTCCACAGTGAGGGGTGCTATCACCACTACTCTGGAACATAGTTCTAGATACCCTGGTTGACCAACTCAGCAGCAACGGATTTTACACAATAGCCTATGCAGACGATATTGCTGTCCTGCAAAGCGGTAAGCTTGAGAACACACTATGTAAGAGATCATAAGTTCCTCTTCGACTAATAGACACATGGTGCAAGGAACACTCATTATCTATAAATCCTAAGAAAACAGAGATGGTCCTCTTTACCAGGAAAAGAAAAATCACGTGCTTAATACCCCCAAGGATTCTAAACTACAGTCTAAATTTTTCTGACGAGGTGAAGTAACTTGGTATTACCCTTAACAGGAAGTTAACATGGAACTCACACTTAGATGGTAGAGCTAAAAGAGCATATATTGCCTATGAGCAGTGTCGACGAACGGTCAGACGCACCTGGGGCCTTACGCCCAGGGTGATCACCTGGATCTACGCCGCTGTCATTAGGTCAATGCTAACTTACGGAGCTATTGCTTGGGTACCAAAAGTGCTACAGGGAACAGCGATTTACAAACTAAACCATATTCAGCGGATGGCTTGCATAGATATAACAGGTGCCATGAAAACAACACCAACTGCTGCAATGGAGTTGATCATTGGCATCACGCCTCTAGATATATATGTCAAAGAGGTGACGCTAGTGACAATGATGCGACTGCGCTCAGCTGGTGCAAACCTTGATGTAGGAATGGGACAATTGAGAACTCGTTTCTGTCGGGGAGAGCTGGATGCGTTACCACTGCTACAGGCAGGCTGTGACTCAATTGAACCAAAGTTTGTCTTTAACAAACCCTACAAAATTGAAACAAGACAGTGTATGGAGACAAACGTGGCAAATACCTATTGCATATACACCGATGGCTCCAAAATGAAAGAAGGCTCAGGGTGCGGGATATACTCCAGATCACTGAACCTAAGAATAAAGTGGGGTATGGGCAAAAATGCCAGCGTAGTTCAGACAGAACTGACTGGTATCTCCATAGCAGCAAAAGAGATAACCCAAAAAGGTATAGCAGGAAAAACTATAATGATCTGCACAGATAGCAGACAAGCGCTACTAACCTTGAATAGACGATGTGTCACATCAGGTTTAGTAATGGAGTGTCACGAGTCACTAACTCAAGCTTCAGATGGTAATACTATCATCCTGAGGTGGGTTAAAGGACACAATAGGAATAAAGGCAACCGCATTGCTGACCAATTATCTAGGAAGGCGGCAGGCCTAAGACTCTTAGGACCTGGGGATCTTTTTGGTTGGTCAACTAGAACAATGGCGAAAATTGTCAAATGTCACTCCTATACGCAAACCGTAAAGAGAAGGGGAAGAAGGGAAAGGATGTAAACTTGCCAGGGGCAAGTTTACATCCGTAGATATACCGTCTCAGGACTTGCAACTTAATGCAGAGTCATATGTCGCCATGTTACCAATCCAACGGTAACTTTAACATCTTAATTTTATACAAGAAATAATGTAAACTAAATTTCAATTAGTAATTTTTAAATGATTTTTACCCCCATATTTAGTGGCTACATTCATGTATTAACCTGACACTGATGATGGAATATTTATTCCGAAAACGTTTTGTCTATTTAATATAGCCCGACTGGGTTTTTATATACCTTTTTATAAAGGATTTTATTAAAATTTTTTTTGCCAAAGAATCGTTCGATTATCGATGAGATAGATTTACCGCCCACACATTATTGCTCATTCAATATACATGACATGACTTTTCGTACAAAATCAGCACATTTTTATTTTGTATTAGGTATTTCTTATCTTCAGTTTTGTCTACTAATTGGTTGCTTGTAATTTAAATATGTATTATAATTGTTGAGACTGTGTGCTACATTTTATAATTTATCTATAATAAATAGCAAAGTGAATATTGTTGGTGCATTAGCTCTGATACGTTAGTGAATACAAATAAAGGAACTGGGGGCTGCTGTCCAAGGTATTTGTGAAACTCGTTGGGTTGAAAGATATGAGAGTCATCTTCGTTCCAGGGCGAATCAATCATCTCTTGAAACAATTTCTACATGGAAGGACAGTAAAATGTCAGCTGATGCATTTTCATTAATGCAAGCTATTAGGAGCTCAGAATTTTTCATTTCAGTAGTTTGTCTTAGTAATGTTTTAGGTACAACTGTAACACTTAGTCGTCTTCTTCAGTCACCAAAATTAGGTTTTAATAATGCTACTGATTCCATAGAGAACACTAAATGCATTCTTTAAACTAAAAGATCAAATGCTGAATCTGGTTTAAGCAAACTTTAAAATGAAGTAAAGGAAATAGCTAAACAACTAGACATTGAACTGAAGATGCCACGTATAGTTTCTCGTCAAACCTGTCGTCAAAACTAACCTGCTAACTCTTACGAAGAATATTTCCAAAGATCTATTTATTTACCGCCTTTAGACAATATCTTAACTGATTTAGAAGAACGACTTTTACCGAAAGTTATAAATCTATTTAATTTTCGAGTTGTTTTACCAAAAACTGATAACACACCAGAAAATAAAATTGCATTAAAAAAAATTGTTGACACCTTCCAGGATATTATTGGACCATCTACTGCATATTCCACAGTAAAACAAGAGTTTGCACTGTGGATTAAAAAGTGGAAAAGAGTCGTACAAAATATTGGAAAACTTACTGATTCTATTTTAGAATTATTAGAAAACTGCGATATTCATATATATCCAAATATCAGAATATTTCTGCATCCTGAAATTTTTCTAGATGTTGATGCAATCATAGAGCGATTTGCTAAATCGGATAGGCGAAAAAAATACATTTTATAAAATTATATAATATTTACTTATCTTATTCTTATAGTATTTTTAATCACTAAACTTTTATTTACCACTCGTAGCCGGCTGTTACTGACAATTCGTGACAAAATTTCAATACCGAGTAAACAAATGGTTCACTCAATTGTAGCCTAATATACCTAATTATAGAAATAATTATTCTTAAATTATATTATGTTTTTTGTTGATATATATATATATGAATAAATTAATTTAAATAAAATGCTGTTTACACTTCTTAAGGTTCCTTCTTCATTACGGAAGGGTGGCTATAACTACAGCAAATTGCTCTCTATCTTGAGCTGTTCTTAGTATCGAATTTGTGTCCATGCCTGTCCAGTCTCTTACATTCTTTAGGAGCATTTTCTTCTTCCTGGACCTCTTTTTTCCTTCTACTTTCCCTTTCATTATGAGTCGTAGAAAGTTATAATTTCTCCTCTGTTTTTATGGGGATCGGCGCCACTGAAAGGTGTAAAAATCTAAATCCTATATCAATATCACCCTCAAGACCCTTAACCCCCACCGAAAAAATTTCTGGATCCGCCACTGTTTTGAAAACGGATTGCCGGGAAAAGATTGGATTACTACTAAAATATTTGTCTTGAATTTAAGGTGAATTTAATAATTAACCCGTATTTTTTATTGTAGGGTTTAAGAGACGTTGGAAGGGCCTACTAAGTTGTAGGATTGCTCAAAACCTTCCCAAGAACTGCACTGAAGCCTGTTCAGCTGAAGTGTTAGGCGACTTTTATCGACAGCTAAAAAAATGTATTGAAAATAATGGTCTAGGAAATAAACTGCAAAATATATTTAACTGTAACAAGTCTGGTTTTCGAACAGACGTTGAGATCCAAAAAATTTGATGTCGAAAAGGATCTTAAAATCCACAAAAAGTTGTAGGTACCGTAACAAAATCAACGTACACTGTTCTGGTTTGCTATAGTGCAATAGGAGAGTATTAACCTTTGTTTGTAAATTATAAGGTTTACATACCAAAATGGCCCTGACGATGTTGTATTTAACTGTTCGCCATCGGGATGGCTGGAATCAGCTTAGTTTGTCAATTGGTTTGAAAAAGTGTTGTCAAAAATACTGCAAAACTAGAAGGCCCTAAGCTTCTAATATTTGATGGTCACAATTCACACTTGACTGTGCCATTGATCGAAATGACCTGTGCCAATAATATTAAACTTTTGTGTTTGCTGGGACACACATCTTATGCTTGCAATCCTTAAATGTATGAGTATTTAAAAGCGCGAAGCAATCGTGGCGCAACGTGTTAAAAGATTATTATTGAGCTAAGGGATGCAAAATTACTTTTTCTTCATTGCTTAAGACATTGGTGGAGACAGGATGCTTCTCTAGAGCAAATGCAATTGGCGGATTTGTAGGGTCAGGTATTTCGTCCTATTACTGCCAAAACTCACTAACATTTTTGAGAAAATCGGAATAACTTAATCACTAACTGTATTTTAAAGCAAAGAATCCATGGAAAAATTCATTAACTACAATTTGTAACGTTATAGTGCAAAATATTTTAAAAGCAAAACTAATCAAGTGAGTTAGTGAAGTTCACTGAAATCCAGTTTGACAGTTGTCGGTGAAATCGTAAATGCAAAAACTCACTAACATCAGTTAGTAGTTTTAGCTTTTACTGTTAATGGGTTTATTCACTTTGTTATTGTTATTATTAAGCACAGTTAGTGATTTTGTCGCAATGAGGTAACCTCATGGTGAACATTAAAATACAAGATTAGGTGAATTAAACATAGTAAATAAAAATCTTTAAAGGTTGGAGTAGTCACTTGAATATTTTTACTGTGTAGACATGAATTATAGCGGAAAGAGAATTCTTGAAATGGTAAAGAAAAAGTATTGGTGGTAAGTGTTATTTACTTTTGGTTTGCCTTAATTGGGTAGGTTCAGGCATTACAAAAACAAGGTTGTCTTCCGACAGAACTTCCGACTTCCCTTCTCACCTATAATTTTTTCGATTAGTAAAAGATAATTAATATTTTAGGATGAGTCAGATGATGACTCTGTAAAGGATAAGACGAGTCCAAAATCTAAAAATAAACAAGATAATTTTATTTGCTCTCATTCTTCTGATTCTGAAGAGCATTTAGATTTCGAACCACATTCTGAAGAAGTACCAAATTCTGAAGACGTACGAAACTCTGAAGACGTACAAAACTCTGAAGACGTACCAAATTTTGAAGACGTACCGAATTCTGAAGAGGTACTAAATTCTGAACGAACTGTACATTCCGAAAATTAACACGCGCCTTTATTTAATCAGAGGGAACAAGAACAGAATAAAAAAAAACGATCAAGTGGTCGAAATCCAATCCTTCAAAATGGGCTAAAAATGTTGCAAAAGAGAGGCGTTATGCTTGCTTGCCTTATAAAACCAAAAAAGGGATGCAAGGGGGTAAGTTTCCATGACCAGTCGACTGTACAAAATGTAAATTTAAGTGCGTGAAAAACTTTAATGAGAATAGTAGGGAAGAAATTTGTAGAATTTTTTGGGATTTATCAAACTACCAACGACAGAAGGACTTTATTTTAAAACATGTACATTCGAATATAGCACGTTATCCTTGTGCAAATGTTTCCCCTAACAAAATACGAAGGTGCAGTCGTTCTTTTCATTTGGTGAAAAATAATGTCAAAATACGGGTATGCCAAATATTTTTTCAAAAAACCCTATGCATAAGCAACGGACCAATCAATACAGCATTCAAGGGACAAACAGGTGGAGCCTTCGTGGAGGAAGATAGACGAAGTAAAAAATCTCCAACAAACAAAACGAAACATGAGGATGCAGACTTAGTGAAGCAACATATTGAGCTGTTTTTTACGATGGAATCACATTATTGTCGGAAGAAATCTAACAGACACTATTTAGACTATAAACTTTTAATAAATAGAATATATGATTTGTATCGAGAGTTATGTAGCAATACGAGTAGGGTGCCTCTAAGTCAGGCGATGTATAGAAAAATATTTTGCACTCATTTTAATTTGGCATTCTTTGTGCCCAAAAAGGATCAATGTTTGCTTTGCAACCAGTACAGTGAGGCAAAAAAAGTGGTGCATTATCTGACGAGTTGATAGCTAAGTATCAAGACCATCAGGTAAGAAAAGGTGAAATCAAACTCGAATCCTGAATTTTTGTCTGTAACTATTGATTTACAGAAAGTTCTTCAGTGAGTCTCCGTCTCCTAGTGAAACTGTTCTTTATTATTGTCGTAAACTATGTATTTATAATTTTACCGTTTATGAATCCAAGTTTCCTAACGATGCTCACTGTATAGTATGGTCATAACTAAACGGGAAAAGAGGCAGTAATGAAATTGAAATAGCTATAGTGCATTGGATTAATCAACTTCCAGATAGAGTTAAGGAGATTTCAATATTTTCGGATACATGTGGCGGACAAAACCGCAACCAACATCTTGCAGATTTATTTCTCTACCTCACTTAAACTACTCATTTAAATGTTATAGAGCAAAAATTTTTAAAGTCAGGTCACTCGTTCATAGAAGTAGATAGTATGCATAGTGCCATAGAGAAAGAACAGCATTTTGTGCCGGTCTATTCAGTATCTGTCTGGATGAACGTTATGAGAAGAGCAAGATCAGCGAGAAACCGTTCGACTGCAAGTCCCTACAAAGTGCATCAATTAACATATTTCGATATTATGGATCTAAAAGATTTATCAAAAAAAAATTAAAAATCGCGTCAACGACGAAGATGGCCAATCAAGTCAACTGGTTGTGGATTAAATGTTTGCGTTATGAAAAGCAAAATCCTGACACAATCAAGTTTCGGTATGGCCACAGTGGTCCCTATAAAAACAATGAATATACGTGACCGTGGTAGAAATCCAAAAATAAGCCAAATTAATATAATACCTGCTTACGATCAACTCATTCCTATCAGTACCCTAAAAAAATGATTTGCTGAAGCTCTGCCATAAAGGAATTATACCGCAAGAATTACACTTATGGTATGAATCGCTACCTCTAGATAGCAAAATAAAGGACACTACTGCTGAACCAGCAGTAGGTGAAGAGTGTGAAGATTCTGATGAAGATTAATAGAACTAAGTATTAGGTTTTGCTTCGTTTTTTTTTTATTAATAATTAATTAGTTTTTGTTAATGAGGTTTATTTTACATTTGGGCTGTACTACTTAGGCAAACAGTTGTTAATATACTAGGTGTAACTGCAAATGTGCTTATTTTTTTGATCGCTAAAAATCACTAACATTTTTTTTTTTAATTTTTTTGTTGTAGAGCATTGTGAAATCTATTATATTATTATAAACTGATACCTTACAATATTACTTACATCACCGTATAACAATAAACTAATTATATTTCAATACTGATTTATACACTACCATTAATTTTTAGACGCGTTTTTCTCCAAACAACCAAAATGTAAGTTAGTGAGTTTTGGCAGTAATAGGACGATTTATTCTTTGATAAGATATTAAAAAAATTTGAAGTGTCATCAGCACACACGTCCACTCCAGATCTACAACAAGAAGAAGCTGCTCCAATTTTTACAGAAAAGTTAGAACTTCAGGTTAATCGCAACTTTCAGTCACATGATGTAAATTCTACTAGTACGTTTAGTCACCATATAGAAAGATGTGACACAAAGAGCGCAGAGGTTTTGGAAAGAATTCGTTCAGAAAGCGCTGCAAGAAGTTTGAAAAAAAAACAATAAAAAGCCGATAAAGCCGAAAAAGAAAACAATTGGGTTAAATTGCGAAAGCGAAGTTAGTTTACGAATTGATGACTATTCAGACTTAGATGCTCCTCTATTGGAAGATGAAGATGATATTCCCAATACAGTGGCAAAAACGACAGAACACGATTGTACCAAAATTGGGATTAACTTTTGGGTTTTGGTAAAATCTACAGTTAATAAGCGTAGGAATGAAATTCATCACTACATTGTAAAAGTAACAGAAATTATTTCCTAAGGTATTGAAATCACAGTGACTTTCCTGAGTAAGAAAGAAAAATGTTGTGTATTTCCTACCGTTACTGACGAAGCCACAGTTTTGCTAAAACATATCGTAAGGGTCCTGCCAAATCCTACAACTCGGTGTGGGAAGCACGTATTTAATTTAGATTTTGCGTTAATAGAAGCGATCACTATTTGTTAATTTTGATTCTTGATATTTTCGAATTTTTTGGGTTTTGAATAAATTTTGTACCAAAAACAATGCATAATCAACTTATTGCATGTCAATGTTACTCGACGATTAGTAAATATTGGCTTATACCGTAGTTAATATGGGGTGTCAATGTTTTCTTAGAGTGTGAGTAACATTGACGTCTGACACATTTACAAAAATAAAAAAGTGTATCAAAATTTTGAAACTTACAATAAAACTTTTACTCTCGATTTACTCCTAATATAGCAACCTAACAATACGTATAATTTCAGATTTCTAAGTATAGTCATATGCTAGAAAAAAAATTGGTAAAATGTGTCAATGTTACTCGGTTTAACCTTATTTTTTATCAGGTAGTTGATTGTAATATTGCCAGAGTTTCAATATTTCCTTAAACTAACATAATAAATTTCCTAAATACCTTACACTTTCATATTATTGTTATGTACATAACTAGAGTTCGACAACTTCATGAATTTATTATTTAATAAATAATAAATAAAATCATAATTTTAATAAAATGTCAATAAATGTATTTTAACCTTTAATGTGGCTTATTCCCATTTAAATATAAATTAATTTATTATTTATTTAATTAATTCTACAATAAAGCGTTTATTACTAATTCTCTTATAGCACACCACACAATACACTCATATTACAACATCTCTATTATATTTTAACAATTACTTTAAATATTGAATTTGAATTAATATTTTTATTGTCCACAAAAAATTGCATTCTCGACGATTGGTTGTAAATTACCTATGACATATATTAACTATTATTTATTACTAGACTTCGGCAAATATGCATATTGCATATTTTGCATATTGTGCATATTTTATGCAAATATTTCATATTTTGGCATATTTGTATAAAAGTTTGCATAAAGTGCATAAAAGTTCAGATTTTTATACTGTATTTGAAAATTTTTAAACATACCAATTTATTTCAATTCTTGTATAAAATTTTGTAGTCATTTTAATCAAGAAATGATCTAAGTACGTAATCTCTACAGGTACAAAACATTTACAATTTCAAAGAAGATGATATTCCCAAGTATATATATATTTAAGTAGCCCTCAACATTCTTAGAAAGTCTCGGTCACTGAGGCATTCAGTTATTGGATAATCGCTAAGGGTTCGCTCATTTGCATTTTATGATCTAATCCCCAAATCTATCTACAATTTATTGTATCTTAACAGCAGGTAAACGGCTAATAGTTTTGTTCCTAATTTAGGGATTTTCCAAAATCTCCCAGTTTATTGAATTAGGTACCTAAACATTTCTAATTTAATGCTCAGATTTGTAAATCATTTTTGTTTTGATATTCAAAGCGTAAACACTCGTTGTGCGTAACAAAAAGGAAGATTGTGATTTTATAATGCCTAAAACAACCAGTGCTTCAACTTGGATTAAACCTTATAAAGAGCTGTCTATGGATATGGGAAAAATCTACTGTTCAGTCTGTGGCAAAATTGTAAGTATCTAATATTTTCTATTAAATATCTAATATTTCATACATACAGGGTGTTTCCAAATGACACTTACAACGTTTGACTGTAGATACTTCTCGAAAAATTGAACAAAACGATATAGTTAATGAGGGGTCAAACTTATTTAATTTTCGAGATACAGGGTGTTAAAATTAAAAAAAATTAAATTCTTTTAGTTAATAATAACAATAACTTTAAAACCAATAAACGTATTTACTTGAAATTTAGTACTCGTAGGTTGTTTTTAAATGAAAAATAGCTTCCTTTAGTGAGAAAAAATTGTCTATGGTACAATACAATGGTGTGTATTTAGAAAAATTTTTCACCTTGACTTTTTTTTATGAAGTCAGCTATTCTAAAACACAATTATTTTTATTGTAATTGAATTAACAAAAAAAAAACTTTTGTTGAATTTTAAAATAAGTTATATGATGTACTAATGGTTAGTAACAAAAACTAATTTGTGGATTAATACTGCATTTAAAACACTTAGCGAGTGTTTTTTTTTCCAAACCAGTTATTTGATTAACCAAAAACACCTTGTATATTTTTATATTTTAAAGGTTGGGTTAAAATAAAGGTTTTTATTTTTATTTATAGATAGCATGTGAGAAGAAATTTCAGATAGACCAACATGTGAGAACTGCTTCACACATTGCAGAAAAAGGAAAAATAGGAGGAAAACATCAAACTTCAATGGCTAAATGTTTCCAATCTACTTCAAAAAAATTAGATGAGCAAGAAACTTTTAATGAAGACTTGTGTCGCGCATTAGTGTCTGCAAACATACCGCTTTCAAAATTAGCAAATGTAAATTTTAGTTCGTTTCTAAAAAAATATTGCAAACTTAATGTTCCAAGTGATCGGTCTCTAAGAAGAAATAATGTGAACGGGCTATACTCGTCGGTGTTAATTAATATTAAGGAAGAAATTGCAGATAATTATTTTTACATATCTGTAGACGAAACCACTGATTCCTCAGGAAAGTATATTGCTCATTTGATTGGTGTTCTTAAAGAAGATACCTTACCAAAATCTCATCTTATTTCATGCCAGCAACTTGAGAAAACAAATGCTTTAACAATTTCGCGTTTTATACAAGAAACATTAGCAACTTTTTTTCTTCCGACAACTATTCCTTCTAATAAATTACTGCTTATTTTATCGGATGCTGCTCCTTATATGGTGAAAGCAGGACAAAATTTAAAAATATTTTTCCCAGATTTAATACATGTTACTTGTGTAGCGCATGGATTAAACAGAGTTGCAGAGGAAATACGAAAAAAGTTTCCTCTTGTAAATACCATGATATCCAGTGTCAAAAAAGTATTTCTTAAATCTCCTATAAGAATTCAACTTTATAAAGAAATGCTACCTAACATTCCTCTTCCACCACAACCTATTTTAACGCGATGGGGAACATGGTTAGAAGCAGCTAATTTTTATGCAGATCATTTTGTTAAAATAAAGAACATAATTGATACGTTAACAGATGAAAGTTCCCAATCTCTTTTGGATTCTAAACAAACTTTTCAGAGTAACTTGCTTCAACAAGAACTTTCATTTATAAAATCAAATTTTAGTTTTGTTCAAAAAACAATTACTCAGTTAGAATCACCAAAACTGTCATTGTTCGAAAGTACAGCATTAATAAAAGAATTTGCGTCATGTTGTCGGAACGTTAGAGGTAATATTGGAAAAGATATTTTAAAAAAATTTGAAGCTACTATGGAAAAAAATAAAGGTTACCATATTCTTTCTGAAGTAGTCAGTGTTCTAGCTGGAAATATTTCGGAAACAATTAATTTAGAACCAAATGTTTTGGTTAGTTTGAAAAATGCTCCCGTTACATCAGTTGATGTTGAACGAAGTTTTTCCATATATAAATATATGTACTCAGACAGAAGCCACAAGTTTTTGTTAGAAAATTTTGAACACCACTTGGTCATTTATTGTTACCATAATTCTAAATAAGTTTATTCATACTTGAAAATGATGTAGTTACTTAAAATAAATGTAAATCTTAATGAATAGTAGGAAATATTTAGTTATGTACACTTTTTTTTTTAAATAAAATTGTTACTATTTTACGATTTTTTTATTTATTTGTATGCATATTTTGTAAAATATTTGCATATTTTCGGGTAAACACGTGCATATTTATGCGCATATTTTCTACATTTTTATTTGCATATTTGCCGAAGTCTATTTATTACCTATTATCTATTTCTATTTAAGTTCGATTTAAAAAGTTGAAAACATAATTATAACATCATAATATACTTTTCGTAATGTAAATTGCAATATAGTTACGATTAACTTGAAATATAAGACAACACTTTGATGTTTACAGACATGTCAGAGCCACCGGGCAACTTGACTGTTTATCTATTATTCGTCGAAAACAAGACACTAACTGCCATGCTATTCACATATGACAACATTTCTGAGATGACTAGATGAAAGACAAGATATAGAGAAACGTGGAGATATTAAAGCGAGTTCAGTATCGTATTTAGACAAAATAATTCACGTTGGTGTAATATTTCTGAATTAAACAAATATTTTCTCGTTATATTAACATGTCATTATTATAAGATACTATAAACATATTTTACGATGAGATTGTTTTAAGAATGTTTAACCTTTTCATTACGGATTTCATTATAGCGAAATAAAACAGTTTAAAATGACTTTAATGATGATGATAGTGTTGAATGGTGGGATAAATAAATCCCATCAGTAAAGAAACAAACTTATATTCAAAATGAAAAAAACGTACATTACACAAAAAAACATTACTTCTTATGAATGTGGTAAAAAACAATGTTTGCATAGAGACACATTGCACCTTGTACGAATAGTCGTAGTTAGAGTTTCTGATTTATTTTTTAAACATCTAAAGCACCTTCTCCTAGTAGGTATTTGTTGTGGCAAAGGGTCTCCAATATTGATCATATATTTCTGTCATTTAGATATTCTTCCAGAACGGCCACTTATTCGTCTTTTTACATTTGATTTCGATCTTCCTAATTCAATTAGCTATTCTGCTAGTGGCACCGGAAAATTCAAAAGTGAAAATTTCGTATTATCTTTTTGTACACTTCTTTTATGCAAATCCTTGTAAATAATCCAAGAATTTACAATAGCATACATGACTAATTTATAAAAAACTTTTCTCCACCATTTCGCAGATTTTCGGTCCATATCATATGTGCTAACGTTTTGATCGGCGAGATCTGCTCCTCAAATAAAATTATTGTAAAAAATAATTGCTTCTGGACAAGTGAACTCAGCTTTTTCTCCAGTTTTCAGCTTTCTGTTGATAATTCCAATAGTTGTACTGTGACAATTGGACATCAGCATAACTTCCTTCGTGTCTTTCGATTTAGTTGCTAAAACTCCATGTCACCTCTTAACATTTTGTTATTATCTATCTACCTTTTGAAAAATCTATCAAAGCATAGACACACATCTGGTGACCGTATGGTGTTGGCTAGAATTTCAACAACTCGTTCTCCTAGAGTTCCTGTAATTGGTGTGGATTCTTTTCCCGAGTATATATTAAAATCGTATATATATCCTGTGAAACAATCACTTCGTTGCCACATTTTTATACCTCTTTTTACTGGCTTCATAGGAAAAGGGTCATTGATCGTCGATGGACTGATGAGAACTCTCAGTCCTCGCTTTTACAAAAGTTTGTTTCAAACAAGAAACCACTTCATCGATATAGTATGTTTTTGATGTATTACCATTTCTTTCAGGATTATTATAGTAGGACTTAGATAGCAGGAATAAACAGCGATCTCTTGAAATAGCTTTTTTTATGAGGGAATTCGAAAGTGATTCGTTTTGTAACCAGTAGTGTGGGATAGATGGTACTTTATTGTAACACATAACCATAGTACAACCAATCAGTGTCATCATTTCGTACATATCTGTTTCTTTCGTATTTAACTTTAAATGTCTGTTTTTTGCGAGTGCTGTTATTGTTTGATTTGTGCAGGAAACAATATGCATAAATAAACTACGCGGAAATAATTTTAGAAAAATATCAACAGGACAAAAACTTTCATCAATATTTAGTGTTGTTATCTCATTTCTATGCGTAGGATTTTTTTTTTTTCGGACAAAAGTTTGTATTTGGTATATTCCACTGTGCAGTCAATTCATTTCTTTCAGACTCATCTTCAGATATTTCCGCGTCATCAGAACTTTCTTTCTCGGAAGCAGTAGTGTTTACATCCACACGATCAGTAGTGTTATCAGGTACTTCATCAGAATCTGAGGCAGAATCGTCATCAGGCACATGATCAGACTCTGAGGCAGCATAAGGTTCTTTCTCGGATTCATTTGTGTTAGAAGTCTGTAACCAAACAATACAAATGGGATAAATTCGACCTGGTATAAACTACTACTGGGACACTAGAGTCCCGTTTAGAAATTAAGGTAAAATCAATGAAAACAAAATCAAAAATAAACAATATATACCGCTCTCATCCAGTTTTTATTGAGTCTTCTTAAATCGTCAGTCCATCTTGTAGGTGGTCGACCGACGCTTCTCTTGTCTTCCCTTGGCCTCCATTCCAATAACCTCTTTGTCCATCGCCCATCTGTCATTCTGGCTATGTCCATCTCCATTTTAGTCTGGCTATCTTCTCGATGATGTCAGTCACTCCGGTTCTTCTCCTGATGTCTTCGTTGGTTATTCTGTCTCGCAGAGTTATTCCTAACATGGACCGCTCCATTCTTCTCTGCGTGACTCTCAGTTTGGTAGCTGCTGCTTTTGTTAAGGTAAGTGTTTCTGCTCCGTACGTCAAGACTGGGAGGACGCACTGATCAAATACCTTTCTCTTTAGGCATGTGGGCAGCTCACTTTTAAAAGTTTCTCTCAGTTTTCCAAATGCTGCCCACCCAAGGCCGATTCTTCTCTTCAGTTCATGAGTCTGGTTATCCCTGCCAATCATAATTTCATGTCCCAGGTATTTATATCTATCTACGAGTTCTATTTCTTTTCCACCAATACTGATGTTCTGGTTGGGTACCAAATTGGTCATAATTTTTGTTTTCGAGATATTTATATTTAAACCTACACATTCTGTAGCCACAACGAGTTCCTGTACCATCTCTCTTGCCATACCTAGATCTTCAGCTATTATAAGTATATCATCGGCGAAACGTAAGTTGTTTAGATATTCTCCATCTATTTTTATTCCCTTTGTCATCCAATCCAAATTCTTAAAAGCATGTTCTAGCACCGTATTAAAAAGTTTAGGTGACATTGGGTCTCCTTGTCTAACCCCCCGTTCTATTTTTATGCGATTACTGTTAGTATGTAATCTGACAGTGGTTGTTGCCTGCAGGTATATTTTGTATAATAATTTAGTATATCTATAATCTAGCCTGCATTCTTTAAGCGCCTGTAATATTTTGCTTAGCTCAACTGTGTCAAAGGCTTTGTGAAAATCGATAAATATTAGAACTAGAGGTTTATTGTATTCCACTGCTTTCTCTATTAGGGTTTTTATACTTTGTAGATGGTCATTTGTTCCGTAACTTTTTCGGAATTCTGCCTGTTCCCTTGGTTGATAAGTCTCTAATTTTCTTTCCATTCTCTTAACTAGTATTCGCGTAAACAACTTATATATATGGCTGAGGAGGCTAATCGGTCTGTAATTCTCTAAATTTGCTTTATCTCCTGCTTTGTGTAATAGAATCATAGTAGCGTTGTTCCAGTCTGTTGGAATATTGGCGCTGTGAAGGCAGATATTGAAAAGTTGTTTAATTTTTTCAAATAATACATCCCCTCCAATTTTTAGTGCTTCTGATACTATTCCATCTTCACCCGGGGTTCGATTATTTTTCATTTTCTTCAGGGCTTCTTTGATTTCTGATTTTGTTATATCGGGCATTAAATCTGATCCTTGGTTTAATACCCCAGTTTTTAGTGTAATTGGAGGTTCCGTATTGTTACCTTTTTTTCTTGATCTATATAACTCTGTGTAGAACTCTTCGACTATTCTTAATATTTCATCTCTGTTCGTTGTTTCTTCTCCAGTGCTGTTTCTCAGTTTGTTAATTTCTATTTTCCCCTTTTGTACGCTCCTCTTCAAAACTTTCATGTTCTTATTTTGCTCTATTGCCTGTTTTGTTTTTTCTACATTGTAGTTTCTTATGTCTTTTCTTATTGCCTTTGTGATCGTCTTATTTATTTGATTTATCGCTTCTTTGCTTGTAGTGTTATCTCCTTTCATTTGTCGCCTTAGTTCTATAAGGGTTTTGTCTTATTTATTTGATTTATCGCTTCTTTGCTTGTAGTGTTATCTCCTTTCATTTGTCGCCTTAGTTCTATAAGGGTTTTCGTGGGTTGACTCAGTTTTTCATCTTTTTTGCTTGTCGGACAATATTTAGTTTGAGCCTGTTGTATTGTATTGACTATTTGTTTGTTCAATACATTGATGTCTGCTGTTGTGGATAGAGGATAGAGTGGAAGAAAGAGGATACAGAATGGGAAACAATGAAATACTGTGTTACGCAGACGACGCAATATTGATTGCCCAAGATTGAAGAAGATTGTCTGCAAAGACTGGGTCACAGATTAATATAAGAGCAAAAGTATTTAATATGACAATCTCATCTCAGAAAACTAAAACAATAGTAGTCAGCAAAGATCCAACCAGATGTAAAATAGAAATTGATGGCATCAGTATTCAACAAGTAATGGAAATAAAATACCTGTAAATTACACTGTCTAGCTATGGAGACCTAGACAAAGCTCGACTCGCAGAATGTCTTAATAACACTATATAGCGAAACAGACACGTTAATACTGGGATGAAGTTAAGAATTTATAAAGACAGTGTAGGATCAATAACGACATATGCCTCAGAAACAAGACCCGACACAGCCACAACGCCAAGGGTTCTGGAAACGCAGAGATGAGTACTGAGAAGAAAAACAGGAAATATGCTGAGCGATCAAAAGAGAAGTGAAAACATTAGAAGAAAATGTAACGTACAGTGTATAATTGAATGAACACACAATAAAAAAAGACTGAAATAACCACATAAGCAGAATGAAGGAGACTCGTGTCGTCAAAATAGCAAGAAATAAGTCACCAACAGGCAGATGGAGTACCAGACGACCGCGCAAAAGATAAAGTGACAACCTTCCATAGAGGTATTAATCCGCCAATGAACAAACAGAATTTCCGAAAAATAAATATACCTCGGACGTAAACTAGACCGCTCATTAACATACAGGTTCTACTGTGAAGAAACCCAAAAGAAGATGGATGAGCACAACAACCTTTTAAGGAAATGCACGAGGAAAATAAAATGCCTGTAGTTGGCTGTATACCATGAATCACAAAAGTTTTATTTAAAAATCCCTTATAAAAGCTATATAAATAAAAAAAGACCCTTTCGGGCTACATCACAACATAACGTTTTCGGACTAACTCGTCCATCATCAGTGCATTTACCTGGACTAAGTATTACCACTTTAGAGAATACAAACGTAAAGATTAAAATTTGACTAAGGTTAAAAAAGCAATGTGGTTAAATACTTATCTGGAGTACTTGAGTCAAGCCACTAAATACGTAGGTAGAAACCCTTAAAAAAGTACAAAATTTTTAAAACACTTACATGTATAGAATAACTTTAAAACGTATTTGAATCTGAAGTAGGCAAGCATTAATACATGTACCTTAAAGGAGCAACGATAAAATGAAATATTGATAAGGCCCTATATGTTTTAAATTAACATTTGATACCTAAAAATTAAATGAAAGTTATGTGTATGATGCTGAGTTGTTAATTAATAAAGACAGTGGGGTGACCTGTGTTGTTTGTGGATATAGTAGAATATAGAAACATATTAAAGAAAAAGAAAGGAAGAATTATATAGTAATGTGGGGTTAATGTGTAATGTAACTTGAAATAGTATGTTAGAAAATTGTAGAACAATTATATTGATGAAATGACTTCAAGAGAATATGTGGATTATTAGGCAAACATCAATACAAATACCTAATGTACCCAGGATAACAAAAAGATTATTAAGGCCCTATATGTTTGTTTTCAACATTTGGTACTTAAAAATTAGATGCTAGATATGTGTATGATGTTGAGATATTTATTATTGATGACCGAGGGTTAAACTGTTGTATGTGTGGATTGTGTGGATGTATGTGGAAAACGAGATCGGCGTTCATAATGATGAAGTCTCTTTTTAGAAGTCACGATTTACCTCTTGCTACCAAAATCTCTCTCATTAGATGCTATGTATTTTCTACGTTATTATACGGAGTAGAGGCCTGGACACTTTCCGAAGCTTCTTTAAGAAAACTCGAGGCATTCGAGATGTGGTGTTACAACGTATTTTAAGAATTTCATGGGTGGATCGTGTGACTAATGTTGAGGTCCTATGTAAAATAGGCAAGGAATGCGAGATTATTAACACCATCAAAGAGCGCAAACTAGAATATCTTGGCCATGTTATGAGGAATGAACAGAAAAACGGCTTGTTGCAACTCATTCTTCAGGGCAAGGTATTTGGAAAGAGAGGACCAGGGAGAAAAAGAATATCTTGGCTTCAAAACCTGAGAAAGTGGTTTAATACATCGACAACCAGACTATTCAAAACAGCAGCAAGCAAAGTTAGGATAGCCATGTTGATCGACAACATCCGGAACGGATAGGCATCGTAAGAAGAAGAAGATGTGTGGATTTCATCACAGCTATTTTCACTTTTGAGATTGCAGCTCTGAACAAGTCGACGGAAGTGCAATTATACCACTTTCTGAGATTGTTGAGCCAGGAGATGCGTCTTCTCCCAATACTTCGTTTTCCCTGTATTTTTCCCTGTATTATAGTTTGTAGCAACACATATTTATCCCCTCTCATAACATAACCGAGATATTGTAACTTTTTTATCTTAATCGTATTCATGATTACCATTTCCTTTGTCATCTTTCTGAGGACCTCAACATTTGTTATTCGGTCTACCCAACTTATTTTTAATATTCTTCGGTAGGTCCACATCTCAAATGCTTTAAGTCGATAGCTCACCTCTTTATTTAAGGTCCAGGCCTCCACCCCATACAGCAACACCGAAAACACGTATGAACGTGATATTCTTATTTTGAGTTGCAAACTAAGGTCTCTACTGCATAATACTTTTCTCATCATATTAAATGTTGCTTTAGCTTGTCCAATTCTCATTTTTATTTTTTTGTATACTCGTTATTTTCATTAATAATTGTACCAAGATATCTGTATTTTTTTACTTTTTCTATTATAATCCCCCTTGTGTTTAAAATGTCTTGTTGTTGTGTTTTGGAAATTGTCAAATTTTGTATTATTAGTATTAAGCGTTAGTCCGCTTTTCTCACTAGCATTTACTACATTATCTAAAAGTGTCTGTAGATCTTGTATATTGTCTGCAATTAGTATAGTATCATCGGCATATCTGATATTGTTGATGGGTCTGCCGTTGACTTTTATTCCAATTGTTACATTTTCGAGTGATTTTTTAATTATTTCTTCCGAATATAGATTGAACAATAAGGGGGAGAGTATGCAACCTTGCCTTACGCCTCTTTTTATCTCTACTTCCTCCGAAAGTTCTTTGCCTACTCTGACTTTTCCTGTTTGGTTAAAGTAGAGATGAGTTATTATTCTTAAGTCTGTTTTTGTTTGTATTTGTTAAATATAGAGACCTAGTAAAGAGAAAAATTATAATTTAATGTAAAGTATGAGTCAATATATGGTTAGGTAAGATGTTACTGTAATATATGTTCTGGAAATTAATTAAATTGTCTGATTAAACTTTTATTGGATTCTGAAAAATTTGAGTATATTGATGACAAGGTTAAATGAAAAATCAGGGTATGAATGTATTTGTATAACACTATGTAGTGGGTTAGTGAGAATCAAAGCCAATCAGTATTGAACGAGGCGTAAGACAAGGCTGTATACTATCTCCCACCCTCTTTAACGTGTATTCTGAGAATCTATTTAGGGAAGCTTTAAAAGATCAAAAAGGAATTATCATAGGAGGAGAAATAATTAACAATATACGGTACGCCGACGATACTGTGATTCTAGCTGAAAACATCGACGATCTGCAGGAGCTAATCAATAGAGTTGACATGGAATGTACAAATTGGGGACTGTCGATAAATATCGATAAAACTAAATACATGGTGACCAGTAAAGTGGATATCGGCGCAACCCAACTGATATTAAACCAACAACCGCTGCAGAGAGTTCAGAGATTCAAATACCTTAGATGTTGGATTACCCAAAATCTAGATCCATCCTTCGAAATTCGATGTAGAATTGAACAGGCAAGCAACTCATTTCAAAAATTCAAGCCTCTATTATCCAATAACTCATTAAACTTGGAAATCCGTGAAAAGTTTACAAGATGTTACGTGTGGTCTGTACTTTTGTATGGATGTGAAACTTGGACTTTAAACGCCGATATCATGAATAAAATTGAGGCGTTTGAGATGTGGTTGTATCGAAGAATACTAAAAATTCCATGGACTAGCAGAACCAGAAACGAAGAAGTTCTTCGAAGAATGGGACATCAACGAACTCTATTAAATATTATTAAGAGGCGTAAACTAGAATATCTTGGACATATAATCAGAGGACCAAGATATGAGTTCCTTCGGCTAATTCTCAACGGTAAAATCGAAGGAAAGAAATGGATAGGACGGAAGAAACTCTCTTGGTTGAGGAATTTGCGGCAGTGGACGGGTTTGACAGCGGACCAATTGATACACGTGGCGCAAGACCGAGATCAGTATAAAAATATTATAAGCATGGCAGTAGCCGACGTTCTGTAGGGATATGGCACTCTAAGAAGAAGATGTAGTGGGTTATGGTAGTGAAAGCTGGTTAAATGTAAACGTAGGTACTAATAAGGCCCTTTATATTGAAAGATAATATTTAATACCTGGAAGTTTTTTTGTATAGATTAGGTGTACAGGTGTTGTGTAATTGAATGTTAGAGAATGAATTGTTAACTGATTTATGTATAACTAATTTTATTTTGGAAAAGTTAACAAAATAGATTTCTGAAAGAGAACATAATAAGAGAGATCTTATAAGGAAACTTATCAATGGTAAATTGGGCGAAAACCCACAGTACTAAGATAAAGAGCGTAGGTTCTATGCTTCTTAATGGCGGAATACGCATGCCCAGTATGGAAGAGATTTGCGCACGCCAAGAAAATAAATGTTAATCTGAACGAAACTTGCAGACTCATTACCGACTGTATGGATCCCTCTGGATAAACTGTATAAAGCTTCAGGTCTCTCCGATCCTGACTCCCGTGGAACGGACCACGAATTCACCGAAAGATCAAAACTGACTTTCGACAATCACCATCTCCTTTTTAGCCACAAACCGTATCCTTGCAGACTATAATCAAAAAAGCATTTTTTTATCGCCCTGTTAGATAAACTACCATACTGTTACCTACTAACAGAAACTCCACAAAGCAGGATTTTAAACGACTGGTCGACATGCTGGACCGTTTAAGAACCGGCGTAGCACCGACCAAGTCAAAACTTATTAAATAGGGTCTGCTGAAAGAGAATAACGACAAGTGTGACCACAGAGCAATACAGAACATCTACTAGCCTGACCCAATTTCCCGTACAGATGCACTCTCAATGACATATGGACACAGCCCAATACTGGACTGGACTGGACCGTTTATCTTCGACTATAATCTCGTCAACCTTCAGAAAATTTGTGGTTTTACTTAGTAGGGATGGGAAAAACCTGCCGGTTTTAACGGAAAACCGGTTTTTTTACTCCGCAATAACCGGTTTTATAGGTTGTTTTTTTGTCCCGGTTATAACCGGT
This sequence comes from Diabrotica undecimpunctata, assembly GCF_040954645.1. NCBI lineage: Eukaryota > Metazoa > Arthropoda > Insecta > Coleoptera > Chrysomelidae > Diabrotica > Diabrotica undecimpunctata. Next base: position 48,024,279 of record NC_092810.1, on the reverse strand, counting down.
TTTTTTTATTTTTAAAGTAAAAACCGGTTATTAGGTTTTTAGGGGTGATTAGGATTAGGTTCGGTATTATTTTGGATCCCAATCATAATTATTATTCTCAAGTAATTATTCCAAACAAAACTATAATTCACATTTTATTTTATTTTATAAATACACAAGCAAACTTGTAACCTATTGGATTAAAAAAACCGAAAACCGGTTTTTGCAAAAACCGGTTTTTTTGGCCGGTTATAACCGCCAGGTTAAACCGTAAGCACAAAAAACCGGTATAACCGAAAACCGGTGTTTTGTCAAAAACCGCCATCCCTATTACTTAGAGTGTAGAAATGTAAGTATCCCGCTTAAAGTAGGTGCCTCCTAGTGGCACAATGGTAATATGGGCAACAATACGTTGGCTTACAGTACAGCCCTTACAATAAGGATGCTGACCTGTAACGAAAAATTTAAGCGGGTGTAGAGTAATATTATACTTTAGTTGATTTGGAGGTGTGTTGGCCAAATCATGCAGGATATGATGCTAATACCAAAGGCATCAGCCATTAAATGTCTAAAAATATTTTTAGGCTATAATAATGAAAAACCAATGATCACCAACATAACAAACGGGATGTTGCTCAAGCACAATAAAGAAAGATAAAGCAATTGGACCAGATGATATATCTGGGGAAGTGTGAACAGCTTTAAAAGACAGGAACAAGTTGGCTAATTCTTCTGAAGATATCTATATTCTAGTGATGCTGGAGACCATATTAACCTACCTTAGTCTATTTACAGCAGCTCGAAATAAATCAGTTGACAGTTATACTAGTCCATTTTCTAAGATTGGCCAGCCAGGAAATACGTCTATGTCTAGGGCCTCTCTTGTCCTCAATCTTGCCTTGTAGAATCAATTGTAGAAGTCGGTATTTACTATTACGCATAATGTGACCGAAGTAAGCCAATTTTCTGTTCTTTGCGGTGTTAGTAATTTCTCTGTCTTTTCTTAGCCTTTGGAGGATATTTATGTTAGTTGTATGTTGTATATATGAGACTCTTAATATACGTCGAAAGCACCACATTTCAAATACCTCTAATCGTTTTGATCCTGAAGATCTCAGACAGTTCGAATCGTGCAGTTGCTTATTCATTAGTCTTATATCCTTACCTGCATACACATCGCAGTTGACATCCCTGGCTCTCTGTATTGGAACTCACAAACTAAAAATTACTTCCCTCGTTCAGAGTCCTGCTCTGAATCCAAATTGAACTCCATATGAGTATTCTTCTAAATTGGTGTATACGCGCGAGTGAATGATAGTAAGAAGTACTTTAAGTACATGGCTCATCAAACTAATTAGTCTATAATCTTCATAATTCCTGGCTTTGGCTGTTTTGGAAAGTTGAATGAATATTGATAGTAGCCAGCCTTTTGGTAAATAACCAGTTTTATATATGTTATTGAATAGCTTCGTAAAAGCTATAATTTGGTGTGCCTTTAATAGCTTTAAAATTTCAGCATGCACTTCATCAGGTCCTTCTTGACCAGGTGGATTTCCCATCTTTAATTCGCTTAATGGTCATAGTTATTTCTTTGTTTGTTATTTCTGCGCCGTAGGGATTTTCTATTTCAGTCGGACTTCTTGCTGTATCTTCCAATAATGCTTATATATACAGGGTGAGTCATAACTATTGGGACATAGACTAAGGACAGGTTATTTGGACCAAAATATGGCCATTGGGCTAAATATGCCTTAATAAAATGTTGCTGAGAAAAGAGATACAGGGTGTTAAAGTAAATTTTTGTTTTTCGTTGTTTGCTAATAGTTTGCCTGTATAATTATAAATTGCTATCAAAATTGGCACAGAGGCATAATCTTAGACAAGAAATAGTATTTTATTTACAATTTTACGTTTTGTCATAGAGGGCGCCACGTGGATCATTCCTAATGATCAAATTGAATCTAAACTTTTTCTGATGAAACTTTTTAGTAATTTTTATTAGAAAATATGACGTAAACATCATTTTTACGTAAAATTGGTACTCTTGTTTAAATATGATAATTTCAACCGTTTTCGATAAAAACGCAGTCGAACTGCTTAGAGTCTTAAAAAAGGATTTCAAATATTATTTCATTTATGAAAAGTATGCTTTGGACTGTCAGATAATTGTTGTTGGTAAATGTCATTTGTTCAGAGTAAATTATTTTTGATGTGACAGTGTAGTGTAATGTTGCATTTTTTAAAAGTAATCATTACTTTTTTTGATTGAAATGCCTCGTCACAATCATTTTACTAATGAAGAAATGCGAGATATGATTTGCGTATACGCACAAGAAAATTTTTGCGGTCGCTCGGCAGCCAGAAGGTATGGAATGTTATACGCAAACAGAAGGCAACCAAATCACAAAACTTTTGCAAGATCATATCGTAGTTTAGGTGAAACTGGGTCATTTCACACTAAAAATCGGGGTGGTCGACCGAAACAAATCACACCTAATCAAGAAGATGAACTTTTAGTTCGAGTAGATGAAAATCCTGAAATAAGTTCACGATATCTATCAGCAGCAACAGGAGTAAGTCAATCGTCCATTGTTAGAATTCTAAAAAAAGAGAACCTCCATCCTTATCACTTCACTCCTGTTCAAAATTTACTTCCAACAGATCCACGACGGTTACAGTTTTGCCAACGTATTCTGAATAAATATCGCAATGACAGACACTTTATTAAGAATATTATGTTCACCGACGAAGCAACTTTTACCAGACGAGGGGTTTTTAATTGGCGAAATAGTCATTATTGGGAAGAAGAAAACCCGCATGCTATTAAAGCTAGACATTTTCAGCATGAGTTTAAATTGAATATTTGGTGTGGCATTATAGGCGACCAACTACGAGGGCCTTATGTTCTTCCTCCGAATTTAAATGGAGATTCTTATTTATTCTTTTTGGAAAATACTTTTAGTGATATTTTAGATGATCTGTCACTGAATGTAAGAAGAAAAATGTGGTTTATGCAGGATGGAGCGCCACCTCATATTTCATTAGCTGTTAGAAATCATCTTAATGACGTATTTCCTCAACGATGGATTGACAGAGGTAGTTATTTTCAATGGCCACCAATAAGTCCTGAGTACAACATGCTAGATTTTTATTTTTGGGGACATATGAAGTCCTTAGTTTATACCAATGAAATTAATACAGGAGACGAACTTTGGAGATACATTCAAAATGCAGCTAATCTTATAAGGGGACAGAATAATTTTTTTAACGTCCGAAAATCCTTTATAAAAAGAATTAGAAAAGGCATAGAAATCGGAGGAGACCATGTACAACATTTAGTTTGAGTTTTTGTGAGTTCTTTTAAGTTAAAGTGTGTTTAGTTTTGATTTATCGTCAAAACGGAAACCTTACATTAGTTGCAACTTTGTTTATTAGTTTGGTATTTGATAGTGGAATTGTAAATAAAATACTATTTCTTGTCTAAGATTATGCCTCTGTGCCAATTTTGATAGCAATTTATAAATATACAGGGAAACTATTAGCAAAAAACGAAAAACAAAAATTAACTTTAACACCCTGTATCTTTTTTCTCAGCAACATTTTATTAAGGCATATTTGGCCCAATAGCCGTATTTTGGTCCAAATAACCTGTCCTTAGTCTATGTCCCAATAGTTATGACTCACCCTGTATATTATTTCCATCTCCTTAATTTATCTTTAATTGTAGTATTTCCTTCCATGTTTACAACTATGCCTGTATTGCGTTGTTTTATTGATGTTCTGTACCTCTTTAATCTTTTTGAGCATACGAAAATCGTCATGTTCGTGTTGTAGTATTTCAATTTTCATACATTTCTCAAACAGCCATGCTTCTTTTGCTCTTTTTATATTCCTTAGTATATTCTCATGTAACGTTTTGTATTCATTGTCATTTCTACCTTTTAGTTTGCTTCGCTCTTCCATCATCTGCAATATTTTATCTGTCATCCGTTCTTGCTTCTTTTCTATTCTTAATTTAAGATATTTTTGAGAAAGTGTGGTAATAGATGTCTTCATTTCGTTCAAAAAATTATTAAGATTTTTTTTCTTTTGAAAAGAGTGTATAACTGCGAAAGTTGTCCGCCACCGATATAGGTACTAAACAAATTATTTTCTACGTGACTAATATTTCATTAATTATTGTTAACTTTATGAATTTTAACCGTAGGCGTAGTTGAATATAATATATTTACAACATTTGTTTTTAATTAAAACGTAACGAATACATCAAAGAACAATTTTCACTGGCATTAGTTTTAATTCTATAGCAATATTGTGCATACCTATTCATGTCATAACAATGATTTATTTTAGATATAAAATATTTTATTGTATCTGTACATGAATGCGATGAATAAACTAAAATATATGAAATTATTTACCAAATTATATAGCATTATTATTTTATTAATTATTATTAACTTTTACTTTAAATGCTAGTTAATATTGGTATGGCCTAAGATAGAAACTTTTGGAATAATGTAATTAGGGAAGCACACTCCGCATAGTGATAAAGGCAAAGAGAATGAAGACTTAAGTTTTAGAACGTACGTTTTTAGTTATTGTGTATCTGTTTTTATTTTTATTTGGGTCTTTTACTCCTCTATCCTTACATGCTTATTTCATCTTATATACTAAAAGGCTAAGCCCTTTTCTTGTGCGCAATACTCCTCCTAAACGGTGATAGATAGGAGAATAATTTTTTCGAATAATAAAACAGATTGTTGAGTAGATTCCCCCTAAGGTTTAAAATTTAAAAAATTCGAACCGGTTTAAAAATGGCGGCCATAAAATGAATTTTTCCTATAGTAAAGTATAGGAATTTTACAGGTTTCATTCTTCAAAATTTAAAGTCCTAATTTTCAGTGTATTTTTAAAATATGCCCGCGTCTACTTTTTTCTTATACTTACTGATTGAATTCAGAATTATGAAACCGGAATTATTTACTTCCGGTAAGATATCCCAGCCTAACCTAACCTGACCTAACCTAAACTAAACTAACCAAATTGCAAACAAAAAAACCAACTTCGAATTTCAAGTACAAAATATTTATTCATTATTTAAGAGGGGCGGAGTCTAACAATCATATTGTTTCCGTTTCCTAATGTAAATCTTCCTGAAAATCCTAAAAAACTACTGTATCGATTTTCAATTTAAAAAAATTGGCGTCGATACAGTTTATTTTTAGGATTTTTGGAACATTTACACCAGGCGACGGAAACGATGGATCGTTAGACTCCGCCCCTCCTAAATATCAGCAAAACTTACATCAAAACTCGATGTCGAGTTGGTCCGCTAGTATATCCTTATTGTTTTTAGGACTTAGTTTGCATTGTATTTCCATTAAGTAGTACAGTTCTTGTTGTATATGCACATTTTTAAAATAAGTCTGGTGTCAAAAATCTGAAATGTGGAGTTTGTTTGTAGGGTTGTTGTGGGGAATATATTTAAATATAATTACAGGTTAAGTGCCATGAGAGGCTAACACGGACACACACATAAAAGTTATATACGACCCGCTTTATGCCTACTTGGACTAACGCGCTAGGTTGTCAGAAAATTCTGTACAGCTCAACAGCAGCTTCTCGAACTCATTTAAAATACACGGGGACATTACGAGCCCGGCTAGATGGTCTAGAAAGCATACTTGGCCTGTGCTTCTGAGATGTCTTTTTCATAATGACTGGTGTGATAATAAAATCTCCTAATGGGCCTCGAATAATCGTCATGCTTTCATTGGCAATGCTTTGATGCGCTACATAGGCATTTATAAGTGCTGTGCCAGTCAAGAGCCCCATCGTATTTTCCCCCAATTTTCTGTACCATTTTATTCCTTTACGTAATGGCGAATTATAGCTTTCCATTTGATCTGATATATCAATGAAGCTTTTATATTTAATATATTTGATGACATTCTTTGGCTTTACAACATTACCTCATGCCTTCTACATTCCCACCATTTCGTCAGCGAATTTGGTACTAATCATCAGCACCTCTGGCTTGTCCATCCACTTCTGAACAAAGATGCCGAATTATTTTGTTTAGCTACATATTCGCCTACTTTTAATTTTTTGAAAATAGCGCTTTTTGGATTATATTTGCAGTTTACACGTAGCATACCAATCATATAAGTTTTTTGGTGTAGTAGTTCATATGCAACTGTGACAGAACTGTAGTAGTTATCAATCGCAAGTGTTCGTCCTTTGTCAAGCAGTCCATTCATAAGTTTCATCAATAAATTTGTTGGTACGGTGCTACCTTTAGCATGTTCTTTTCCACAATATACCTTAAAATCGTAGGTATAACCACTTTCCAGACAAAGTTTGAATAATTTTATCCTAAATTTGTGCCTCTTGTTGGCATTGTACTGCTTGAATTTTAGTCGCCCTTGAAAAGACACTAAAGTTTCGTCAATGCACACGTTTTCCTTTGGAACGATGGCAGCCTTGAATTTATCCTTCAGTCTGCTAACCAAGGGAACGATCTTCTGCAGCCATCTGTTGTTACTGAATTATCGTTGAAATGCAGCGTTTTTTACAATAACTGGAAGCGATTCCTTGACATTCTTTTTTGATATTATTCACATTAAGATCATTTTTTAACCAGTACGAATGAAAAGATGAAAAATGACATAATCCTATACATATAACTATACCCAGAAATCGTTTTATTTCGGTGATATCAGTGTTGTGCCATGCGGTAATACGTGCGCTTTTTCTGATTTCTTTCCTGATACTGCAGGGCATAACGATTTGTTTTTTCGACCTAAAAATTAAAAGAAGAATCAAAATCGGTTCAACAAAATAAATTAGATATTTAGCATCATGAATAAAAGATCATCGTTTACAAAATATTCGTAGAATTGAAAGGGCGATTTGTTGCAGAAGTTTTTGTAGTATTGTGTATGGAAACCTGCAGAATTATAGTCCTCAAATGTAAATTTCTGTATGTTTTCGCTGTTGACTGGCCCCCAGACAATAGCTTTATTAATTGCTATTGGTTCTTCTAAAATTTGTTCACATGTTCTCCGAAATTCGTATATTCTTTTCTTTACTGGTGGACGCCGATATATCTTGTCCCAATGGTTTGGTATTTTCGGCCACACGTTTCATTTTTTTATTCTATTCATCCGATTCTTCATCTGACAGAATTTTCTGCCAATATTTTTTAAGTTTTTGTTGCTCTTTCTCGTACGACTGCATTGTACCACTTTAATCTAAGTACTGACAAGAAAAACGCAAGCCATGTTATGAGATAATCGTATTATATATTATCTTCATTTTCTTAGTTAAAACAAGTTTTTCTTTGATTTATTTAGCCAGTTAATAAATAAAAAAAAGAGTTTTGGTTTTTGAGGAGTTTATCTCTAGTCACATTCTGGCACTCGAATCCTACAGGCCATTTATTAATGTCTCTAGATGTTTTTCCGATTCAGCCAGTACCATAGTGTCGTCTGCGGATCTTAGATAATTGATCACAGTTGGATTTTGGCACCTTCTAGGCTTTCACCCAGTGACTATTTAATAATATATTCCGCAGAGACCTTAAAGAGAAGCAGAGACAGGGACATCCATAATGTACTCCTCGTTTTATGCTTACATAGTTGGTGTTGTCATTTGCAGTACGAATGCACCCATTATGATTCCAGTATATATTGCGGATAATAATTATATCCCGTTAATTGTACTCTATCTTTTGTAGGATTTGAATAATTTTGTCATGCTTTTACGATCTAATGGGTTCCGTTAACTTGTCAACTTGTCAACAACAGTTGACAATAAGATGAAATATGCCATATTAGATTTTAAAGCAGTGAATGAGAGAATATGCAAACTAAGATTAAAACAAAATAATTCTTTAACCACTCGATCATTAACATACACTGCCCAACAGAAGAATATAGCATGGAAATAAAAGAAGAGTTCTACGAACAACTAGAAGACGTATTGGATAGCTCACCGATAAATGATATCAAGATCGTAATAAGAGATATGAATGCTGTAATGGCAAAGAAGAACTTTTCTTAGAAACATCAAAACACCAGTGAAAATGGAGAATTACTTATCAACTTCGCCAGTAGAAAAAACATGATCATAGGCTCGACTTTTTTCTCGCACCGTAATAAACACAAAACGACATGGATTATGCCTGGTGAAACAACCACCATTGATCATTTTTTGATAGACAAAAGTGTCGCAACAAACACACAAAATATGCAGAGGCTAAGAGGAGCATGCTGCGAGATAAAATATAGATGCAGAATTTAAAGAAACCGGCGGGACAAACAGGAACAAACAACAGAACAACTAGATATACAAAAATTGAGACAACAAAGTAATCAAACAGAACTATGAAACAGAAATAACAAAAATACTGACAATTATAGGCAATCTACAAAGAATACTATTGGGAAGAAATCAAAACCATATGCCAGAAAGATCAAAGGCAAAAAAAAAGAAAAAAAAACAAAAAGAGAATGTTTCAATGACGAGTGTAAAGAGACCATACAAAAAAGAAATCAAGAACACAAGAAATGTATATAAAGAAGAATCAGAGAAAGACGAGCAATCTATGAAGACGCAAAACGGAGGGCCGACAAAATATGCCGAAACACTAAAAAGTTTCACATATTTGGGAGTAGCATTAAGCACGGATGGAACAGAAGAACCAGATATTCAAAAAAGAATAGAAGAGGGAAACAAAGCTTATTTTTCGTTCGCCCATGTGTTCAGCTCCAAAAACATATACTGGAAATCAAAAATCAGGGTCTAGAAAACTATTATTAGACCAATAGTATGTTATGGATGCGAGACATTGGTAATAACAGAAAATACAAACATAAAGCTGGAAGTGTTTGAAAGAAAAGTCCTAAGGGAGATATTTGAACCTATTAACGAAAACGGACTATGGAGATCCAAGTACAACCATGAACTCTACCAAGGGCTCAAAGAGACACCGATCTCAGAATTTGTTAAACTTTAGAGACTTTGATGGGCTTTGATGGCCAAAAGATTGCCGAAAAGAGCCACAGATAGTAAAATGCAAGACGCAAGGCCGAAAGGAAGGCCACTGAGAAGATGGGAGGATGAAATGGCAGCGGATGCGTAATAAAAATTTGCTAGACGTAAGAACCTGAAGAAGATCGGCGCGAACTGGCAAGATTGGAGGCATAGTTTGGAGGAGGTTAAGGCTCGATTTAGGCTGTAGCATCATTGGAAGGAGAGAAAGAAAGCCTTTCGGTAATTAATAAAGCAAGCGTAAAGTTCTCTGTGTACTTTCAAATATCTTTCCGCTAACTGCGTCTACCCCAGAATTGATTTTAGTGCATGTTCCCTTTCGAAAACGTACTGGGATCTACTAAGCTATGCGTCGCATTTATTATGAATTCTGTTGTGAATGATCCGCATAAAGATGCTATGATTCGCTATGTATGTGGAAATTAACCAGTCCTATAAGAGCATTCCTTTTTATATACAGTGTGTACAAGCCAAATGGAATAAATTCATTATTTAGGTTACTGTACATATTTACAAAAAATCCCGAAACACGTCAAATTTAAATTATAACTTGACATTCTTTAACGTAAAAATGCAACCCCTACCTTCAACCCCCTTAGAATGACAGGTACAACCCCCAATTTTTAAAATAGGAAGTATAGGCTTGTGATATATCGTTTGAAAGGTCTTTTCATTCTCCATTCAAAAATGTTGTCGCTTTCAAGTTTATTAAGATTAATTAAGATAAAATAAATTAAAATCATGTGGGTACCGAAATTCGATAAAATATACTCAAAACGTATTTCCCGTTTAGGTCTTGATAATGAGAAAGTGAACAAAAACCATAGCAATGTGGTTTTTAGATGGTAACCATTAAAAAACTTTAAAGAATTTCCGTGGCAACGTTATTTAACACGCATTAGTAAATTGTTTTATTTAAGTTGTCAGTATTTTAATTTAAGTAAAAAGTTCGTTCAATTCAATTCTGAAAAATGGTTAGATTAACGGAAATGCATAAAATAATAGTTTTACAAATGATTGGTTCCGGAGATAACACCCGAAAACTACAGGAAGTAACTCGCCTATTTCATGAGCAATTTCCTAATTTACCGCCTATATCCCAAGGAACAATAAGTAAAATAGAGAAGCAGTTTCGCGAGTTTGGTCATGTAAGGCAGATAAAAAAAGCAGCTGCCAATGCACTGAGTGATGAACTCAAATTAGATGTGTTGCTTGAGTTTCAGGAAAATCCACCTACATCGAGTAGACAGGCATCCACTTCAATGCTAGCCATACATCGATAGTAAACATATTAAAAGAAAATAAATTGCATCCCTATAAGATGATTCCTATCAGGTCCCTATTAGGTCTGTTGTCTGCAAATGCTTTTAGAAGGTATATTTCCCAAATTGATTTTTGATTTCCAGAGTCTATTTTTTTTCTAAATGTGCCTATCTTCTAGAGATGTTGGCGACCACATTGACCCATCTCATTCTATTCACAGCAGCTCGAAATAGATCAGTTGATGTTAGACCAGTCCACTTCCTAAGATTGGCCAGCCAGGATATACGACTACGTCCAGGACCTCTCTTACCCTCAATCTTGCCTTGTAGAATCAACTGTAGAAGTCGGTATTTATCATGATGTGGCCGAAGTAAGCAAATTTTCTGTTTTTTATGGTGTTAGGTTCAATGTCTATTACCATTTCGCTATTTTTGTCTTCCATTATAGAGACATTATTGGGCTTCCAGAGACTGCAACCCATTTTATTTTTTTATGTAGTTCTTAGTTTTTGTCCTTGCTGTTCATCTTGCAAATTTCATATGAAAGTAGAATTTTATTAGGGCTTGATGCTTAATCCTAATTTATTCTCAAAATATGTTAGACCAGAGGACAACTACAGCGTAACATTTCCTGGTGCTTAATGTATGCTGATGATGTAGTGTCAGTAGGAAATACTGAAAGGGATTTGGAATAAAAATTGGAACAGTGAAGACGAGCTCTTGAGGAAAAAGACTTAAAATTTAGTAGGACAAAAAAGAGTATTTGAAATGTTTATTTAAAGATGGAGTTACAACTACAAATAAAATGATAACTTCAACCCTTTGGGACCCATTGGGACTTATAGATCCCAGCGACAGTTTCAATGTGCCTGATGTTCCAAATAAGTCCAGTTTTACAATATATTCTTCGATATCGGAGTTTATCGACTACACTGCACATGTTTCTCCACTTAAGTGATATTGGCAACGTTGGATGGCTCAGTTCGTTCACAAGTACGACGCAGTCAACACGTGGTTCTTACTTTTCGACGTTTTTACAGTTAAAACAACTTGTTTTCGACACAATCGTAAGGTAAGTTTGTTGTTTAGTGTATTTAATTATTCTACACGTTAATCTGAGATTCGCTTACTTTTGTAAATTGGCAAACTTTATGGATTTATGTGTCCCACTGGGTTTGTTGGACGGGCATTTTATATCCCATTGGTTTTTTTCAGCATGTCAAGAAAAAGAAAGCTTACTCAAAAGGAATTGCAAGACTGGCTGATAATATAAGCGACATGCAATGACATAGATGCAGAATCTAATATATCTTCAGAAGACGACGAATTGAAGGTAAGAAAGCCATTATCAATAAAAATCAGTCGCTGATCATAAACCGAGATTTGCTGTTCCTCCTGAAATACCTTGTGTAGTTGATGAATCAATTAATATGAATTCGTCACATCTAGAAATTTTCTTGAAAGTATTCCCTCGAAGTTTATTTATTTTTATTGCGGATTGTACAAACGAGAGAATTAAAATGTATAATCGCAAGGAAGGAAAGTCTGAACCGCTTACTGATGCTGGTGAAGTAATGATTACTATTGGTTGTACTCTAATAATGTGCTACAACAGAGTGCCTAAACTGAGACATTATTGGTCTTCGCATCCATCTGTCGAAAATAAAACGATAAGTACTGCAATATCAAAAAACAGATGCTTATTCACTCTCTCCAAACTTTACTTTAATGACCCAAAGAAATCCGAAGATTGCAGTAAGATATATTATGTAGAACTGCTCTCCTGTTTCAAGTTCACATTTCAGAAGTATTGAACCGACAGTACTAGACAATCAATCGACGAGAGTATGGTGAAGTTCAAAGGTCGGTCGTCCCTAAAACAATACGTACCTCTAAAACCAGTGAAAAGGGGTATAAAACCAGGTGTGATTCTAAGACAGGATACACATATAATTTTAGCGTTTACTCTGGAAAGGAAGTTGAACAAGCTGATGGAACTCTATGTGAAAGAGTAGTAAAAACGCTATGTGAGTCGATACGTATTGATAATGTTGTTGTGGCTTTTGACAGGTTTTTTTTAACTCTGTACGTCTAGTGGACACTATTAAATTCGCTGTATTTGTAACAGCCATTACAAATAGACGGAACATGCCTAAGGAGTTTTCTATAAAAAGCAAAATGAACAAGGGAGACTCTGTATTTCTAACAAATGAGCTCCAAACCCTAGCCACAAAATGGCAAGATACCTAACAAGTATTCTTCTTGAGTAACTGTCATAAGAGTAGTTGTACAACTATTCAAAGGAAAAATAAAAGTGGGACCAAAGTAGACGTTCCTTGTCCTGCTGCTGTTGCTTTATACAACGAAATTAAGGGTGGTGTGGACCTGGCTGACCAAAAGAGTGGAGTGTATGAAATGGATAGACGATCCTGTAAATGGTGGAAAAAAGTTTTTTACCGATTGCTTACGGTGTCAGTGGTAAATAGTTGGGTAATATATAATTGATTTGCATTTGAATATGATTTACATTGAACACGCAAGAAAACACCTCTTTTAAAAACTTTGTTTGAGCTATGAGAAGATCTCATTTCTAAAGGTAAAACCACTACACAAGTAAAACTTAGAAAAAGAAGTGTAGGTAGACCTTCAAAGAGATCACGAAATAAAAATGTAGGAGACCACATGCCCATTGAAACTGCTAAGAGACGGCGTTGTGTTGGTTGCTATAGAATGGGTAAAGAAAGAAGAACCACAACCATCTGCACAATGTGCGATGTAGGTTTGTGTAAAAATTGTTTCAAATTATATCACACATATTAAGTTACATGGATGTATTTTTTATGCATATTTTTGTAAATCTTTCTGAAATAAAGTGTTAATTAATTTGTGGCCGTAATCTCCCAATATACCCTACGGGACATAATAATCCCAACCAACATTCCCATTGGGACATATATATCCCACTATTTTTTTGTTTTTTTTTATGTAAAAATTTGGTTTGGTACACTTTAAAAACCTTCTATGGTTACCAGTACAAAGAAATAATTAAAGTCGAGATCGTAACAACACAAAAAAAATTGGGTCCCAAAGGGTCAAATGGTGAAATGATTGTGAAAAATAAGAGTTTTAAGTACCTAGGATGTGTATTAAAGAGTAAAGAGGAAATAAGGTAAGTGAGCTAAATATTGCCATGCTAAGACTTATTATTTTTTATTAAATACAAATTTATTTGAAATAACCTGTAAATTTATTAAACAAGTAACAAACATGTTTATAGTGTAATTTCTAAACAATTATAAAAATAAAACCATCAAAAAAATTTATATTCTTCTTTTTTTTAAACAATTTCCAACTGGCAATATTTGTAACCTATACCCTTAATATTGCCACAGTACTGGCAATAAAAGGAACAGGTATTTTGTTAATAAAAATAAGTAATAATATTGAACCTTAACATTTAAAAAAACTAATGTGAGACATTTACTATTTTTGAGAACAATTGGGGCATATGAATTTATCCTTATCATGTTTAATAAGACCCACACACTCTTCATGTACGTATTGGCCACATGCAAGACATAATCTCATGTCAGCCTGGCGGTCTTCATAACGTACATGACAGAATCATGATTCACTACTTTTTAAATTCTTGTTTATTTTCTTTTCTTTATTTTCTTTGTTCAGATTCTCTTGTTCTTTTTGATGTTTGTTTATTTTCTTTTCTTCCTGTTCTTTGTTTTTGTCTTTTGATTTTTCTTGTTCTTTTGAAGGTTCTTTGTTAGTTTTACCTTTGGGTGGTTTTTCTATCGCTGTGGAAAATAAATCCTTCGTAACTTCTTGAGCTTTGCTATTCATTGCTAGTTTTCGCTTTGTAGCAGTTATCTTGATTAGGGACGAAATTAGTAAACCCATACCTTTAAAAGAAGTGATTGGTTCTGGAACTTTTTGGGAGTAAATGGTACTATATTTTCATCTTTACTGTTTATATCATTAGATGTACTATCATGAACACTGAAATCTGATTCAGAATGAGACGACTCGCTATATAAACGAAGACGTTTTGTCGATTTTTTTTATTACTTATTCCACTTGTGCAGGGACCGTTTTAATCAACTGTAGTAGTTGATGGCTTATTTACGTTATTATCGTCGACGTCTAGTGGTTCTAACACATTTTCTTCAATATGCGTTATAAGACTGTGTGCAAATGCTGATTCAGGTATGATGTCTGGGTTAAAAGGAAATATTTCAGTTGCGTTGAACCCAGAGATGATGTTAGCTGGTGTCATCGCTTTTAACCAAACTTTACTAAATATTTCACCAAATCGCATTTTAGTTAAATTTTTCCCAGATTGAGTTATCAAAAAATTTAAAACCTCCTGATCCCAAAAAAACTCATAACTTTTGAAGACTGCTTTATCCATAGGCTGTAGTTCATGCGTGGTGTTACTTGAAAGACAAAACAAAGTAACACCATAATTTTCTGCAGCTTCAACAATACTTATGTCCAGATGCGATTTTGCACCATCGAATATCAGGAGTGTGGGTCCTGTATTCTTATACTTTAAAAAAATGCCCTAGCCATAACGCCTCATTTGTCATGCCCCCTTTCTGGGTCATCATTACAGTTGATTCTGGTGGTAGATGATCATTCCATTCAGGCTTCAATCTCTTCCCTTTGAAAAGAATGAACGGTGGGATGGCTTGCCCCAGGGCATTTCCAGGTATTTCCAGGTAATCCAGGTTCGAGGTATTTCATATCGTAATGAAGCTTGGCTTATACAGCTTCCAGCTCTTATTGCTTCTAACGCTGCAACGAGATTCGCTTCAGACCACAGGGCTCTCTTTCTATTCGACATTATGTTGAAAAGAAAGTTTTTATTAATAAAAAGTAAATTTTCATGTTAGGTTCCAAATATTGCCATGGCAATATTAGGAATTATTTCATGTGGCAATATTAGGATCATTACTACTGTGGCACAAAAATGGCGATTTATGTTTTATTCTCTTTTATATTAATTACACACAATATGGATTAATAAAGTACTTGAATGTACCTACCTGATAACGTTCTCACCCTTCTATAGTCGGTATTAGCTTGCTTATAACAATCATTACAGTTTTCCCACGTTTTTATAAACAAATCGCACGAAATACACGCTGCTTTGCCGTGAATACCAATACTAATTGGTTCCACCTATAACGTTTTTAGAGTGGTTGTTTTAATTCGATATTTGAGCTTACACGACCATCTGTGATTCAAGGGACAAACTAATAAATTTATGGGGAGTGGCAATATTAGGAGCATGGCAATACTTAGCGCACTTACCTTAGTAAGGGAAACGAAGCAAGTAGTGTGTTGTGTGATAGTAAGATTCCAATGAAACTGAAAGGAAAATTCTATAAAATCGGCATAAGGCTACCTATGATCTACCAAAGTAGAAACTGTGGGCAGTTGAAGAGAGAAAAGAACAACGAATGCATCTGACGGAAATGCGGATTTGTAAGATTCTGGAAGGAGTAGGAAAAGAAGACTGCAAAAGACTGGATGGTAAGCTTAGGCAGGAAATGTCGATAAAGCGGATTGATATTGGTACAAGGGATTGATATTGCTATGATCCAAGACAAGAATCTATGGAAAAATGTAATTACGGAAGCCCATTCCACATGGTGATAAAGGCAAAGAGAATGATGACTTTCTTTAAAATAAAGGTACGAAACTTAGTTATGATTGAGTAGACCAAGTGGCAGGATCATTACTAATTTCAACTTCCGTCTCAACTGTCTACGTCACAGAATATTCAGCGGCGTTTGTTCCCGGTTGTGGTGAAGGCGACACAACAGTTCCTTCGGTACTTTTTGAAATTTCTAAAGGCGCGGTTTCTTCAAGATGTTCAATAGCAATACTCAAGCTAGTTGTTGATGATTGTTATTCAGGCGTCGAAATCTTCAAATATTTTCCAAACCAACGTGACAATTCCTTGGTCATATTTGGTCCATTTTGCATTTTCGAAAGGCACTCCCGAAAGGGCGTTTAGATTTTCTCCTGACATGGCCTAATATTACAGTTTTATTTTTTGTGTATGAAATTTAAGTAATTTAATAATAATGGTTTATAAAATTATTTACAAACTCACTCGTAATCTTGAATTTCCAATTTGGTTACATTAATAACGTCGCAAACATCATTTTTTAAGTTCAGCATACAACTTATCTTTCGGTTTTGTGATGATTATCATCCCTTACTTTTCTCTGGCTACTCTTTGCCTTTCTTTACAAGTTTTGCAATATATCTTTGTCGTTACCGTCTTTTTTTGTTACTGTCCACTCTAGCAATTTTCTTGATTTCTTCGCTCCTAGTGCTCCTGGTGCTGCTATCCCTATCGTCTATCTATCCATTGCTTCGCTACGGTCGAATAGCTTTCTGGCTGCTGGCGACAATTTAACGGCCATTTGTTCTTCTTCTCTCCTCTGTATCAGCTTGTGGACAACTTTTTTAATGTCTTTTCTATCCAATTTCCTCTACTATACATGTTATTTGGGAGATAGCCCCAATTAATCCATTTGCATCTTCCTCCACTATAATCCGTAGAGGTCGATATACCTTGCACTAAATTCTTCTCCCTTCAGTCTAGCGTCAGCGGCATCCTCCGTTACCAGGATTGCCACATCGTCCAGTGCCTACGAAATTCCATTTTCGTAGATGGTTATCTTTTGATCAGCCTCCTCTGGCCATTATTTGTGTAATACTTTAATTATATCCTCGGTAGTTCTGCCGTCTCCATTTTCTTATGTAAATCCTCCATCTTTCTTCTTTGTACTACTGGTTCCTCTTCACCATTTTCTTCTACCTGTGTCCCTAGCTACTCACCTCGTAGTTGTCACCACAGTTATTTTTTTGCGTCCCTGTTGTTATTACGCATCACCTTACACTTTCTCTCTTCCCAGTTTTCTCTATAGTATTATACATTAACTCCCTAATGTTTCTTTCCATTTTGCACCAAATCTGTCATATCTTTGCTGCACCCTGGTTGATCTCATTATTCGTATTTGCCATCGCCTTTGTTAGGTTTAATAACTCGTTGATACACTCCTTAGTTTTTGATATTCATTTCTCTATGTCACTTCTGTTTAAATTGATTTTACTTTCATTCTTATTTTCCCCAGCTCATATGTCTTTCTCTCCGTGCGATTTCTTTTTCTCTCATCTATTACTATTAGTCGTCCATTCACTCTTATCATCACTATCTTTCGTTTCTTCTCCACTGCCATTTTACTCCATTGTTTTGCTTTTGTCCTCGTTTTCCCCTTTGTTTTTCTTCTTTCTCTTCTGCTATTGCTGCCAGCCTTTCTTTCTATATCCTCCATAGACTCTCCTACCTCTATTTTTTTTATTAAGTATTTGTCCATTTTTCTTTTTACGAGTTGGATCAGTTCTTTCGTCCAGAGGGGTAGTGCGCCCATACTCAGCCAAGGCTATAATCCCCTCCGGTTTACCTTCTCTTTCGGGCATCGCTTGAAACTCAATTTTCCCCTTGGGTCATGCATCCCTTAAGTACGATGGTATTAAACTTTGAGGTTGGGGTGGCGGTATATCAGAATGATGCATAGCTGCATACCCTTTGCATATCCTTTTGTTCTTAGTGGTTTCTCCCACTGGTTTTTGAATTTTGTGGAAGTTTGCTCTTTAAATATAGATTTGAGTATCAGAAGGTATACGGTGGGCAGAAGTTGGTACCACATAATAGTTGGGAATATTTACGATCACACAGGGAAAGGTTAGGAACCATTTAGTCTATTTAGTAGCCTTTTACGAAAAGCAGGAGAAGCTGTGAAGGAATTCTACTTGAGGAACCCACCTCGACACGGGGTAACGCCCAAACATAAAAAACAATGTACAACTTATACAAAAATTGTAACAGATTTGTACAGTAAGATACAAGCTGCGTTTAAATCGGTACATCCCTCTTTCGGGAATTTTAGGTGTCAAACACAAGGATACTGTATTGCCCCAACTCTTTTCAAGATATACCTCAATGAAGTTTTACAAGAGTGGAAAAACAAATTTGGCAGAATGGATACTGAAGTAAACAACGACATACTGTCTTCCCTAAGACGCCCTCTACATGGTAAGAAAACTTAATGAAAAATATCTCAAGCGGAGACTTTAAATAAATTTTGATAAAATTAAGTATTTAGTAGTAGAAGAAAATAATAGAGACTAATGGATACCCGATCATTAGTAAAAGCTCGACACAAATACAAATATCTTTGGTTGAGGGGCTCTTCCCGGGAACGGTGCACGAGGTCGCCCAGATGAGCCTGGGGCTCGTTGAGGAATGGTGCCGGGAGCAAACATTAACAGGGGTTAATCCTCAGAAGACTGCGTTCGTTCGGTTCACTCGAAGAAGGGCGATCGGATCTTCAAGAGAGCTCATCTTCTATGGTAAAAATGTATCGGTTTTCAAGTCAGCGAAGCACCTAAGAGTGATTCTGGATTCTAAACTTTCGTGGAAGGAACATCTCAACGCCAAGGTGAAGATTAGATTAGATTAGATTAAGAGAGGTGGCCTTTCGGCCTATTCCACTGCGACCTTTTCAGATCTATTGTGGTCCTCTAGTCCTAGATAACATTTTCTAGCCTGACCCTTTTTATAAAGTCTAGTAGCTTCGAGACTGTACCTTCCATGTAGCTATTTGCCGGTGGATTTTCTTCTCCTAATGCAAAGAACCGCACATTTGCCAAACTGTCACACTGACATAAAATGTGCTCTGCTGTTTCTTCTTCGAGGTGACAGAATCTGCACAGGTCATCATCTGATAATCCCATCAGCTTCAAGTGCCTATTCAGCTTACAGTGCCCTGTTAGAAGACCTACTATGACCTTGACTGTTTTCCTGTCTTTGCTTATTAGGTCTGCCGTAAATTTTGGCGAATGTTCTGTAATGAACTGTTTCGCCTGTCTTTGTCCTGGTGAATTCCTCCACCATTCCAGAGATTTGCGAGCTACCCACTTCCTTGTAGCCGTTCTTGTTACTGATTTAGCAACTCCGCAGAAGGGTTCCGGTCCAATGAATGGCAATGATGAGCCTTGTTTGGCCATTTCATCTGCTTTTTCATTGCCCTTATGACCCTCGTGCCCCGGTACCCAGGCTACCGTAACCTTGCTACGGTCTCCTAGTTTATTTAGGGCACACACGCAATCCCATACTAGCTTAGAATTGACCTCTACAGAATTGAGTGCCTTAAGCGCTGCCTGACTATCTGTGAAGATAGCAACTGAACAGAACGTTCTTTCCTGCCTTTCTATTTCTTCCACGCAGTGATGGATTGCAGTTATTTCCGCCTGGAAAACTGTCACATCCTTAGATAGACTTACCGGGAAATCTATCCCTTGATTTGTCCCTACTATGCCGGCTCCCACACCCTCCGATGTTTTTGAGCCATCCGTGTACCAGGTAGCAGCAGCTTGTATGGGTACACCTTTATTCCAGTCTTCCCTGCCTGGTATCTTAATTGTGAACTTATTGTTAAAGCTATATCTCGTAACTGTTGCATCGATAGGTTTCCCCATCACAATATCGGCTTTTAGCTCCTCGATTAGCTTTCTGTTGTCAGTACCATGCATCTGGTTTATATGTCGCTGACTATGGATTAATCTGTGCATCACGGATCTGGCTTCGCCCTGTATAAAGATATGAAGTGGTGGTAGATTCAACAGGACTTCCAGCGATGCAGTAGGAGTTGTTTTTAAGGCCCCCGTAATACACAGGCATGCTAGCCTTTGTGTATTACCTAGCAGCCTTATTGCTCCCCCTTGCTGCGTCTTTGTCCACCACGTCACCGAGCCATAGGTTATCATGGGTCTAATAACCCTTGTATATAGCCATAGAGTCATTTTGGGGTTAAGTCCCCAATTCTTACCGCACATTCTTCTACATCTGCCCAAGGACATAGTAGCTTTCTGTGTGGTTTTTAGAATGTGAGTATTCCATGTAAGCCTATGATCAAAATATACCCCAAGGTATTTTGTTTCTTTGGCAAATGAAATCTCTGTTCTTCCCAGCACCGGTGGTTTTAGGCCTTGTAGTGGTGTTTTTTTGGTGAAGTTGACAATTTGTGTTTTCTGAGCATTGACTATCAGTCTCTCTTGTTTACACCAGTCGTCAACTATATTTAGGGCTGCTTGCATTCTCTCAGAAACTACCTGAGCAAACCTGCCCCTGACAACGATTGCTATATCGTCAGCATATCCTAGACAATAAAAGCCTTCTGTGGACAGATTTCTGAGGAGATCATCTACCAAGGTTGCCCAAAGTAGAGGGGACAGAACTCCTCCTTGTGGACAGCCTCTGCCTACTTTTGCTTTGATGGTTGCTTTACCCAGAGTGGACATTACTGTCCTATTCTCCAGGGATGCCCTTATCCATCTGCATATTACCGCAGGTGCACCTCGTCTACTCATAACCCCTATCAAAGAGCTGGTGGTAACATTATTAAATGCCCCTTCTATATCTAAAAAAGCGGCCATTGCTATCTCTTTGTCTTCCATTGACTTTGAGATAAGCCTATTTAGATCATCCAACGCGGAGTCCGTAGATTTACCAGGTTGGTATGCATATTGACGATTGCTTAGAGGATTATCTTTTAGCACTTCGTCTCTGATGTACCTATCAAGAAGCCTTTCCAGCGTTTTTAATAGAAAAGAAGATAGGCTTATCGGTCTATATGACTTTGGTGTTAGGTCTGATACTTTACCTACCTTAGGCAAGTATATGACTTTGACCTTTTGCCATATTTCCGGTACGATCCCCCATGCTAAAGTGGCTTTGAGGAGCTTGCATAGGTGTGGTATCAATACCTCTAATCCCATATGCAACAGTATTGGATATATGCCATCTGTCCCTGGAGACTTATATGGCCGAAACTTATTTATTGCCCATCTAAGTCTGTTTGGTCTTGTGATTGCTGTGGCTATTTTCCAATCTGTAGACCTTGGTCTAGTGAGCCTTTGGTCTATGTTGGTTTGCCTATCTGCATCATCCAGAATTGTTGAGCCCGGAAAGTGCGTGTTCATTAGTTCTCTAAGACTTTCCTCTTTGGTGTCCGTAAATTTGCCATTAGCTTTCTTTAGGAAACCTACTTCTTTGGTTGTAGCACCATCCTTTGCCAGGACTTTATGAATTCGAGAACATGCCGGGATATCTGTAATCTCCTCGCAAAACTCTCTCCATGAATTCCTTTTGGCTTTCCGAATTTCTTTATTGTATAGCGTTAGCTTATACCTGTAGGCATCCCAATCTTGGTTACTTTTGGCTTTATTAAATAGGCTTCGGACTTCCGACCTCATCTTCCTTAAGCCGTTGTTCCACCAGACTGTATTACTGCCCGTACTTTTCCTTGTTTTTTCTGGACAATTTTCCTGGTAAGCCGCCATAATAGCTTCGCTTATCGTTTCTGCCGCCGAATCTATAACCTCTGGGCTTTTAAACGAAATCGTACATTCCTCGAGATTTTTACTGAGGGACTCCCTATATCCTACCCAGTTTGTATCTCTAGGATTCCTGTATTTAATTTCCGATGGAAAAATATCAAGGTCAAATCGTATATGTCTGTGATCCGAACATGAGGGTTCGTCAGACACAAACCAATTTGTTATTATATCACTTATCCTGCTCGTGCAGAGTGTTAAATCTAACACTTCTTTGCGTGCCTTAGTGACAAAAGTTGGCTTGTTTCCTATATTGGATATAACCAAACCTTCAGATAAGATGAAATTCAAAATATACTCACCCCTTGCATTAATGTTTGTGCTTCCCCACACGGTGTGATGTGCGTTGGCATCACATCCTATAATGAGCTGTAATCCTTTTCCTAGACAATATGCAACTATGTCGCTTATAATGCTTGGTGGACACAGAGTCTCATCACCTGGAAAGTAGGCTGAACACACCACCAGTTTCTTCTCTCCTACTTCCGTGGTTATAGTTAGAACAGCTGTAACAATATCATCAGTGCAGAGCACCGGGATTAATGTACAATCTACTCTATTACTGTGAATTATACACGACCTTGGCCTTACAGCTTTGGGTGTGTATAAAACCTTACCTTGTTTGGTTGATAGGCCAGAAATCTTCTCACCTATCCTCCAAGGCTCCTGCAGGAGGGCCACATCAATGCCTTCTTGTTCCAATCTTCTAACTAGCGTTGCCGATGCGGCTTTTGCATGTTGAAGATTGGCCTGCAGGAGCCTTATTTCTCTCTTCATTGCGAAGAGATGGCCGGTTCTGGATCTGTGGACATTCCTTCTTCCGTGGGTCCGACACACTCTTGGACATTAGTCCTTATGGGTGTGTCAGCTCCGCCCGAAGAAGGTTGTTCCTCGTCCTGAACCTCCATATGTAGGGAGGTCTCCCCTGTTTCACTGGATTGAGTTGCTACTGGCTTTTCATTCCGTGTTTTTGTCTTCCCTTCTTTGGGTCGGAACGTTAACCGTCCTACTCCGAAAAAGGGTGACATTTTTAATTTCTGGAGTTCTTCTCGAGATTCAGAATCCATCGAGAAGGTCCATAACACCCCTTTCTCTAAAGGTTTACTACCCCAGACTGTCCATAGATGTGTCCTGAGCCCATGGTTACTTATCCTTAGTCTATTAAGGATCCTTTTGGACTCAAGACGTTCCCCATGCTCGTCCTGTACAAAGACAGTGCATGAGTGCGGCTTGGGTATGTCTTCCCCCTCCACAGCCCTGAGAGATGCACTCTCCCAAGGCCTCAGGGTTGGAATCACCTCCTTCAGCCACCGCGCACTTATGTCGTCCGCACAGTTAAGTTCCAGGAAACCCGGCCTGTATGTACTCTTCAGGAAGCGAACCTGTGGTCCTGCTTCCGGAATTTTGTCATACGCACCCAAGATGGCTATTTCGACTGCCTTAAGCTTGTCTATATCCATCTTGGCTTCCGGGAATCCTGTTAGTACCACTGCAACCTTAACAGAAGCGGCAGCTTCGCTGAAAGTCACACCTTCGGTTCTTGGCCTTTTCCCTTTGCGTTGGCTTTCGGGTGGTGTGCTTCCGTCTGACCTTAGCCTTTTTGGGCCATCGATCTTCTGGGTTTGTATTACTTTTGTCATGGCCTTTATTGGCTTTGACGGCATCTCTTTTGCCCTTTCAGTCGCCTTGGTGAAATTGGCCTTTATTACAGCCCTTTTGGCTTGAACGTAATCTTGGCCTTGTTTCACCAGCCTACTGATTTTGGCTTTAGAAACGCCAGATAGCTTTGCAGCCCTAATTTCTTCGTCTGTCATGAGATCAACGTCTTCCAACGCTGTTACTCTGACAGCCATTTTGTTTCCTTGCCTATCAGCTTGAGAGATTTCTTTAGAAATTCCGGGCCTTTCGGCGTTCGGATTTTCTCCAGAAGCTCCCTGCCCTTCGGCTTTAGGAACTGTGATTTTGGCTTTGGAGTTCCCTGGCCCTTCGGCATCGGGAACCCTTTGGCCCTGAGTTTTTTTTGTATTTGTTTTTGTTTGTTTTTGAGATTCCATATTGATCCCACGAGTAGCTAGGGAAAGACGGTCAACTCCTCGCAGAGCCCCGCTTGCGAGGGTAAGGTCTAAATACTAAGGGGTGTGACCTGTTGCCCCAAAGGAACCGTTTGCGACACTGTCACCCCAGTGCCTCACAGCCTTCACCACGGTGTCTCACGGCTTGGCGTGGGGATTGTTTATCGACTATCTAGTCTAGATCCGCTGAGTTTAGTTTCAACAGGGCCACCACGTGAAGGGTGCAATCAAAGATTGATTACACACCCCCAATCATTGGTGGGGGTACCCAGCGGTCTTGGGATAGTTTAAGGAGGTGCAAAGTCCTAAGACTCTCCGTGCAAAACTTATCCCCTGAGATTTGTTCTTTTCCCGCTCAGCTTTACGCCGATTAGAAGAAGAGCGCATCCCCCGGCCCCCCAAGGTGAAGAAGGCCGCGGCAACTTTCTGGGCGTGCAGAAGAGTCAAATGAAGTCTGCAGCCGAAAATTTTATATTGGTTATATCAATCAATTATAAGGCCTATCTCAACGTATGCGGCCATCGTGTGGTAACCCCGGGCTAGACTGGCTTCATCTAAGGTCCAGTTGACTCACCTTCAGCGGTTGGCATGAGTCTCAGGAGCCCTGAAGACTACTCCCACAGCGGCTCTTGAGGCTTTGCTGGATTTACCTTCTCTACGTCTTATTGTAGAGCACGAAGCCATTATGGCAGCCTAGCGCCTTAACTGCTCTGGTTGAGAATTAATGGTTGGATGGGCCATTGTGACATCTGGAGACAGGCTCTCGATTGTGTTCCCCCCAATTTGAGTTTTCGTCCTCCTTCTTGGTTGAATTTTATGACCGGGATGAGTGTATGAAAGGAGAGTCTGCACTTATTTGTCGAAGCGGGCTCACCTGGTTTCCGGATGGGTTCAGAATGGACGGGAGAGCAGGTGCCGGAGTATGTTGGAGAGAAATCGGATTTTAATCTGGTCGGGCTCTCAGCTCCCATGCATCAGTCTTTCAGGCCGAGATCTTTGCAATCCTGGTACGTGCTCAGGAGATAATAAATACGGCTTAGTCGGGCAAGACTATCTATCTGCTCTGACAGCCAAGTAGTGCTAAGGTCTTTGGTGCAAGAGAGCACTTTCTGATGTTGCGCGGACTAATAGAGTTAACTTGGTATGGGTACCGGGACACAGTCGTGGGAGGCAACGAACGGGCTGACGCCCTGGCATGACACAGCTCATTCACTCTGACGGTAGGATCCGAACCTGTAATTTAAGTGCCCTTCAGTACTGGTCGGGGTAGTCTCAGAGAGCGTCTTCTGTAGAGAGTCCAGGATTCTTGGGCTAGTTGTGGAGGAATGAGACAGACTAGGCTCCACATAGTGGGCCATTCAAAAGTCTTACAGCCCAACTTCTAGACCATAAAAGGTGCTCTCTGGTTATCGGCCTTATGCTTACCGATATGCTTACCGGCCACTGTAGACTCCGGTGGCACCTTCATCTACTTGTATTGGCGGATAACCCATGGTGCCGTCTTTGTAATGAGGAGAAGGAAATCTCCTCACATGTGCTCTGGAAGTGCCCGGCACTGGCCTACCGGAGGTGGCAGACCCTGGGTTCGATCTTTATGCAACCGAGCCAAATGAGGAAATTATCCGTAAAGAGACTTGTTGTTTTCTGTGAGGCCACAAGGTTACTAAAGAATAAGACGTTCATAACGACATGAAGGGCTCAGACTTGGAGCCTCTGCTGATTACTGCAAATATGGAAACCCCGAACAGCCTGAGTCCCAAAAAACGCCAAAGAATAGGTCCTTTATGGTCCTTTAGGGATGATTCAATGGACCCGTCTTATGAAATCTAGGTGTCATAACTATAATCGTAACCATGGCCACTTGATTGAGTGCCAGAAGATAAATGATCTTTGAAAATATGGAAGTGGGAACCATCTCATCGAAGGAGAAGAGGGAGGCATAATTGGAATGAAGCAGTGGAATACGCCATGAGAAACGTCCAGAAACCTCCAAAAGGATAATTGGACAGATATTAAAAGGTGGATATTAGGAAGCAAGAAACGCCGAATGGTGCAGACCCACTCGCATGATGATAAAAAAGTCTTTAGAATAGAACAGATGTCTTATAAAATTTGAAACACTAATCTTTGTAATACCTAAACTACTAATTTCTTTCTTATACATCAAAATGGAGTGTGGTATAATTCCGTTACGGTAAAAGCTCTTGCTAAAATTTGCTTTTATTGTGTGCTTATGAAACTAGTCCGTCGCTGAACACATTTGAACTTCACAGTCTGGAGATGAAGACCGGTATTCCGAAACTAATAAAAATCGACATAGAATGGAGTTTATCGCTGAAAGTCGAGTGCTTGTGTTTACGTAGTTATGAGAGTTTGTACGACAGCAGTTTTAGTAGGAACGTTTGTCGCTTTGAAATTGCTTCCACGCAAAAAAATTGGCAATAATAAGGAAATAAATGAAAATTCTTGTGGGAACGTGTATAGTTTATCGGTTTATTGTCCTGTTGGTCTAAAAGCTTTTATATTTTAATTTAGTTTGGTTGTTTAAAGGAATAGAAAAAAAGGACACCACATTTATTTAAACCCGACCGGTTTTCGTTTTTAATTTATACGAATAATAAAATTTGCATTTTTATTTTAAAGTATTTTTTCTTATTTCTCTTAGAAAAAGATTAGAACTATAAAATTCCATTTAAATTTTTATTCCGTGTTCATAAATTGTTCGATAAGTTCATATTTCGTTTGAGCTATTGTTTTTTAATCATTCCATTTTTAACTTTTTCGATCATATCTATCTAATTTTGGTTAATCTTATCTTATTTTTAAAATTGGTGCACAAAAGAGTTAAATTATTCTTAAAATGGGAAAGTTCTTGGGAGTTGGGCTGTATACCATATCAGTTAAAAAACTTTAACGTCGAAGTAAAAACTTCTGTTGTAATTGTTATAATCTTTAATTAAAAATTTAATTAAAAATCCAAATGAATTATAATAATAGTTCAGAACGTTTTCGGACTTATTAGTCTAGCATCAGTGGACTTTAAAATACTTGCTCTAATAACTGCAAAGTCAAAAAGTGGTTGAGTTTAAATTACATACTACATTCTTCTCCTTTTTCTTCTACTTCTTTTTATGTAGACATGACTCTGCCTGTTTTTCAATGTACCTCCAGTAAGTTGTTCTACTCTTCGATTTCTTACCCAGTTCTTGATGTTCTACACCTTGCATCTATGTCGTATATCTGTACTTCTAGTTTTGTGCCAAAGTGTTTTACTACAAATTTTTCTACTACAAAAAGTGTTTTTATCTCTACTGTTTCTAACATCCTTTTTGTCAACTCTGTCAGGTCGTGTTTCTGCCGCGTATGTCATTATTGGTCTGATTAATGTTTTGTAAATTTTGACTTTCATTTCTTCCCCGATATTTTTATTTCTTCATACTGTTTTACGGGGAAAATTAGCCATTTCACTACCACGCTGGCCAGTGCGGGTTGGTAGCGGGATATATCGGGATGTGGTAAGGATTGGAAAATAGGTAGGAAGATAGATTAGGGACCTGGCCTCTCCTAAAGGCTTGGACATAGGATAAAGTCAGTAGCTAGCGTACGGCAGGGACGCCACTCCCTGTAGCAGCCTGTCCTCTACCGGGATCGTAGAGGAGTGCTACCCTCTGCCAAATTGATGAAATTGATGATTTTTATTTCTTCACACTGTTTCATTTATGCAACCTGCGGCTCTGCTTAATCTATTCACTTGATCTTCTAGTTTGAGCTTTCCGTAGCTAAATATCGTACGTGATTCCTGGATATTGAAACTCTATCACTTGTTCTAGTATCTGACTTTCCAGCTCCAATTTACATCTTAATCAATTTGCTGTTATACCCATCCATTTTGTCTTTTTTGGGAAAATTAACATGTTTGGTATTCTTTTTTAGGTCTTACTTTTTTTATTATTTTATCCATAATCAGGTTGAACAATAGAGGACTCAGGGAATCTCCCTGTCTTATCCCATTTCCAGCTTCAATAGGGTCAGATAGTTCTTCTTTTACTTTTATTGTGTTGTTTTGGTAGATATTTTCGATCGTTTTGATTATTCCTAAAGGTATCTCTCTTGCATGTAATAAGTGGATAACGTCTTTAAATTTGACTGCCTTTTTAAGGTCCAAGAAACATAGATATGTCCGTTTGTTGTATTCTAACGATTTCTCTTGCATTTACCTCATTATAAATATAGCGTCGGTGCATGATCTTCCTGGCGTAAAACCTTGTTGTTCTTCTGCTAGTGTTATAATTTCATTCAGTTTATTTGTTGTCACTTTGGTTGTTAATTTTAGTGTTATGTTTAATAAATTAATTCCTTTGTTATTTTCCAAGTCCGATTTGTCTTCAAAAAGTTTGCCCTTTTTGATGAGAGGTATTAAGATACTTGATCTTCATTCTTGAGGAAGTCGGTTTTGTTCTATTATTTTTTGGATTAGTTTTAGTAGTTGTTTGGACAGATCTGTTCCTTCGTACTTTAGGAGTTCGTTCGGTATTCTGTCTTCTCCTGATAATTTTCTGTTTTTTAATTTCTTTAATGCTTCCTTTACCTCTTTCTCCTCAATATTAATTTCTTCGTTTGCCGTCACCTACGACGTTGGTGGTTCATTATCGTCACCTTTAGCAAATAGGAATTGGAAGTCTTCTGCCCATGTTTCCTTCGGAATGTGTTTCGTTTTTATTAGTTTGTTTATCTCTTTTCTTTATCATATTCCTTTCTATGTTCCATAGAAGTCGTGTTCCATCTGTTTTGAGAAGCTTTGCCAGTGTTCCATTTTATTTGTCTAACTAAACTATTCGTCACATTTCTAATCTATTTATAGTGGTTGTATGTCTGTTGTGTTTGTTGTATTTTTCTATTGAAAAAAAATTTTCTTCTTTTCTTCACATTTTGTCTTCACTTCCTCTCTAAACCATGGGGATTTCTTTCTTGATATGTTAGTGTTTGTTACTTTCCTCTGTTCAAGTGATTCTGTGGCAGCTTCAATTATAACATTTTTCAACTTTTCCCAGCTTTCCTCGATGTTATCGTTTCAAATTCATTGGTTTTCATTCCTTTCCCCAGGTAGCTGTAGCTTCCTCCGTGGTTATTGTTAGTTGTTACCCTGGAAACCATCAGGGTCTTCTAACTCTAACGCCACAAATTGGTCGCATTGCTTCTGTAGTGATCCTTTCCCAAGTTAACATCTCCTTTTCTAACTTGGCTGCACCGTACTGAAGACGACCAATAGTCAGAAATACGTATATAGGTTGCCTTCTATCGCCTTTTGTCAAAAAATATGAATTTTATAAAGAGTAAAATAGGTACCTCTATTTTCAACAATATTGATAATCGGTATTAAGAAAATTTGGTTCTAATTAAAAACTACGGTTGATGTCATCCACACAAACCGCAGTTTGTACATACATTAAAAGAAAAAGATTATGATAAATGGTCTGCATTGTTGTGTAGAGGTATCATTTCTTTTATTTTGTAAATTCTGATTAGCGATTAGACGTTTGCTGTCAAAGATTCATTGGTTTCTCAGTGCATCTTAGATTAAAATTCACAAAGATACTAAGTTCCTGTAGCTGGCTGTATAATATGTATCACAAAAAATTTATTTAAAGTATATCATCAGTGTGTCCTAAAAGTATATCACAACTTTAATTAAAGAGAACGTGAAATTTAAATTTTGACCAAGGTTAATACAAAATGTGGTTAATACTTACCAGGTGTACATGTTTTGAGCCACTAAATATTTGGGTAAAAACCCGTTAAATGTTCGATCTTATGTATATGTTAAGATGTTAAAGTTACCAAAGTCTTACGTTTTGATATGTTATCAATTCCACTGGTAACTTTAACATCTTAAGTACTGTCCTTACACATGCTTTGTGTATCCAAATTTTGCTATCTATGCTCATATATTTATCCTTCCATATGGTATCTCTCAAGTAGCTCGATATTTTGGCTACCTTGTTGACTTGTTTTTTCACATCCTCTGCAGTATATCTAGCATCATCATCATCATCAACCTGTATGCGTCCACTGTTGGACATAGGTCTCCCTCAGTTCTTTCCATCTGTCTCTGTCTTGTGTGGCTTGCATACAGTTATTGCTCTTGTCTTGGTCTCGACAATACGTTTTGTCCATAGGTTGTCTGATAATCTGGCGACGTGTCCTGCCCAATTCCATTTTAGCGACGCGATTTTTTCGATGCCGTCTGTTGTTTTTGTTCTACGACGTCTTTCTTCATTTGGTATTCGGTCTCTTAGAGAGACACCCAACATCTGGCGCTCCATAGTCCTCTGGGTCACGCAAATCTTATTCACTACCTTTTTTGTGAGTGTTAATGTTTCCGCTCCATAAGTGAGTACAGGTGAACACTGGTCAAAGATTTTTCTTTTGAGGCATATGGGTAGACCCGATTCAAATACATAGTTTAATTTACTAAACGCTGTCCAGGGTAATCCTATGCGACGTGGTCGCTCACATGTCTGGTTATCTCTGCCCAACCGAATTTCATGTCCTAAGTACTTATACGATGTAGTCTGCACAATATCTCTTCCATCAACAGCAATATTTCGATTTAGCACCAGGTTAGTCATTATTTACGTCTTGTTCATATTAATATTTAGTCCGACCTCCAAGGAAGCGTGATATAACTTTTCAAACATTATTATTGCATCATCCATACGATCAGCTATAAGGAAGATGTCATCTGCAAATCTTAAATAACTGAGCTTCTCTCCATTTATGTTGATACTATGCTCGTTCAGATGTGCCTTTTTACAAGTATTTTCTATAGTATTTTTCATATAAAAATGCGTGCACGTCACAATTTATATAAAGTGACGTCACTTATATTTAAAATTTCCAGAACGTCAACCTTAGAGTTCAAATTTTCCTAACACAGCTAATATTACAAAACTTATACGGAACTGCCCGATCTTTCATAGGCGTCAACATGGTGTAATAATCAGAAAAATGTAATCATCATTATATTGGAAATTTTAGAATTATATTGATTAAATAACCAAAAACATTTGTTATTATTAATAAAATAAATTTTATGAAATAACTCTTTAAGTCTAATATTTCACAAAATAATAATTTTAATTAAATAGATTAGACAATTGTACGCAACTTATATGGGAATACTTCAAATTTTATTGACAGTTCATCGTGTGGCAAAATTGTTTGAAGTGTTGCCGCTCTTTTAGAGTAAGAATTTTGTTTATGTTTTGATTTCTTACACAATTTGATCATAATATAATATATTAATAAATTGTATTTATATACATATTAAATTTAGATTAATAGCTTTAAAAACTAATTATTGTTGTGTATTGTGATTGTGCTATGCCAAAACAAGTTAATAGTCTGTAGAAAGCTGATAAGCTTTTCTATAAGATATATTATTTTGAACAAGAAATAATGGCGGGACGTTTTTACTATTAAAGCCCTAAAAGAGGTAAGTTTAAAATGTAGAATATATAATTTTGTATTAAAATATTTTTTATTTATTTTAGTGTGTTGCAGTAGTCTTAAACCTAAGTGTATTTACTGTTAATATAATAGTTTGACAACTAGTTGACATTTTAAAAATTCCTCACTTACTAACTATTCTGATGTTTTGGCAACGCTGTGGGGTTCTGACGTCGTAAATCTTGATTGACTTTTATATGATGCTATAAATGAAATGCTATTTTATATGAAATGCTATAAAAGCATCGTGAATAGCTTTGGAGAGACGGTGTCTCCTTGCCGTACTCCTCACTGTATACAGAATTTATTTGTTTCTTGTTCAGATAGTCCTACTCTAGATGTGGCATTTTGCTAGATATATTTGATTATGTTAGTGTAGCGATGGTCTATTCGGCATTCTGTCAATGCTTTTAATATTTTCTAATGACTTATGGCTGAATGCTTTCTCGTAGTCGATAAATATCAGTGGCAATGGTTTGTTGTATTCTGCAGACTTTGCTTTTCTGCAGTCTTTTTCTGTAGACATTGAGTAGGAGTTTTTCCTTGGTAGATGTATTCGGTGAAAAGCTTGGCCAAAGCCTGGACAATTTTATTTCTACCTAGTTTGATCGTTTCGATCACTACTTCGTCATGGCCAGGGGATTTGTTAGCCGTTTTGATTTTATATAACGTTATTTCTTGCATTAATTCTGATCCCTGGTTTGTGATTGTGAGCAGGGGCTGATCTTGCCTTTCTGGCAAGGGGTGCTCTCATACATTTCGCGATACAAGGATTCGACAAACTCTCGACTAAAAGGATTTTGGTTCTATCAGTAGTAATGTTTCCATCTTTGTTTCTTATTTTGTACATATTTTGGTTGCCTGTGTTGTTCGTGTTTCGCCTCAAAACTTTGAAATTTTTGTTTTATTGAATTATTTTAGTTATTTTTCTTGTATTGTTTTCTCCTGCATCTTTTCGTATTGACCAGTGGAGATCTTAATTTCTTCATTGTTGTATAGTTTGGGCCGTATTTTTCCGTCAGCTGTCTTCTTTTGCCTATTAGCTCTTTGGTATTTTGGCTTGGTTTTTCTTTATGGGTCAGAACGGTCGGGCAACACTCCCTTTCCGTTTCTTTAGAGCCTTCGTTATGCCATCATTTGCTTGATCTACATCTTCTATTTCATCTTGCATATCTTTTATATGTCTGGTTAGTATATTTTCATACAGGTCGTTGTTTTCTGAGGGAATACATTTCTTTTTTCTTACTTTTAGGATCATCTTTGTTCTTTCCAATTTGACATTTAATAGTATCTTAGCTCGGATTAATCTGTGGTTGCTTTTCGGAAAAAGAGTTCATCATGGACAAATTTTCCTGGTGTAAGAAGCTCAGCAATATTTGCCCTCGTACATTTCTTTCGCCATATCTATACTTACCCATTGCTACTTCGGCATCATCTTGTTTAAACCCCATTTTTAGATCCTCATAAAATTCTTCAATTTCTTCATCGAGTGGGTTGTTGGAACATTTAGTTTGAAGATGAGATATACAATCCTGGGGTTTATGCTAATAATTTTAACTATATTTTGTGTGTGCTTTGTATGTATAATGAATCCTACTCTACCATTTGAAGTGTCTTCTTCACCTCTAAAATGAAATATGTGCCCTGATTTGAGAGTAATTTGGGCTCCTTCTCTTCGTCTTATTTCGCTGAGACCGATATCTAGCATACGATATATCTATTCTGAAGTAGTTGAAATTCATGACTTGTTCTATTATGTGTTCGTTAATCATTAGTTTACATCTGGTGGGGCTCGTGGCTATAAAAATTGACTGGGACTTTTCGTGGGATATCAACATGTTTAACTTGTGTGCTATTATATTGAATCTGTTAATTAGGCGCTGGAGGTTATCTTCATTTACTGCATTATCTGCATTTACTGCATCATTACTGCAATATTTGCACAGCAGAAAATACTCAAAGATCGGTTTTCAAATTGTAGTCAATATTGATATCATTTATACTTTCTATTATTTTGTTTATGAACATATTGAACAGATTCAGACTGAGACAACCCCCCTGCCTGATTTCTACCTACTTTTATATCTATACTCAAAAACAAAATATTTAATATATCCTTTCTACAATGTGGTCAACGGATCTCTAGAAGTATTCATAATTGCATCCGAGTATAAAAATCTCCAGGAATCTTTTATACTACATGTTTATGCAGTTTACGAAACCATATACAAAAGAGAATGAGAAATAAGAACTGATATTAGTACACATGCCTGTATTTTCCGAACTCGTGTTTGTTTTGTCCTTATGGCATAACGTCGCCGTATATTAGGCATTCCTATTGGACTTTTCCAACTTTTTTCATATCGCTTTGTCCTCCCACGTGTATATGTGTGTAGGTACGTATATGTGAAGTAAAAACAAATATTTATTTACTGCAAAAGGCTAGCTGACATTCCACGAAAATCGATAAATATATACAAATATGGAAATATATATATTTTTTAAGAAAGCGGCGTGCGTTCTTGAGGTCTACACTTTAGATAATAATGAATTTATTTTAAAAATTTGGGAGGTCACAAAGAAACTACTTGATTGAAATATAATTTTTGCCAGTAATTTTTGTATCACGCATAAGACAAGATACATAATTTAAATTTTTATTCCTATCGAGCCATAAAAAAATGGTGCAGTAAGCGGTACTGTAGACTATTGCGAAGCTTCATAACATAAGTTTTTTGTATTTTTAAAATTTAAATATGTTTAAAATTGAATAAAACAATTTTATTTACGACATTATATTTATATGAAATTATTTTAAAACGCGAAGTGTATGGAATAAAACTTAAAGCCCGATTTCATAATGACAACCTAAACTAATGTGCACCTTATACAGGCGTTACACCAACAATAAATTCACGAAGAAATTCATGAATTTATTCATCAATTTCTGTTTCAATAAATTCATGAATTTCTTGGATGTAAAAGTTTCTTTGATTAATTATATTTTTATAATATAATTATTTATAATTATTTTTTTACCTAAAAATAATTATGGGGCTGAATTTGCCCCACTCTCCCCTACATAATCATTTGATTTACGATAACTTGATTTTTGTCAATCATATGTGTCAATAATATAAATAAATATAATAAAAGTAAAAAATAAGCAAAATACTTCGAAAAATCTGTGAAAATTCGACCTTTAGCTTAGCTATAAAATCTTTTAGAAGCATTTGGAAAACCTACTTGTATTTAAAATACTCCAAAAATAGTGTGTTAAAATGTACTTATAAAAGAAATGTCAGCAATTATCAAAAGTAAAGTAACTTTAACATGAAAAAGCTTTAAAAAACTTTTCACACGTTTCCTTTTCTTACAATTTTTGAATATGTTTCGCCAATTTTAGATTCTTGTGTAACGACGTCAAAATCCCAAGAAAACCTGACTTTAAAATTTTAGAAAACGTTGTCACACTTTACCATTTTAGGCAACTTTTTAAGCGGGAGACTCGCCTAGTACGTCATGAATGCAATAAATATACTTTCTATTTTAATTTGGGTGTCGCCATCATTTGATTCGATTATTTCTGAAAGGTCTTAAGTGCTATTTCGGCCATTTTTCTTTTAGTATGCGAAATTAATTATTGACCCAAAACCTACCGTTGGGTGCAGAAATGAAATAAATTCGATTATTTCTTACTTGCATTTCTGTGTGAGAAAAAAGTGGTTTAGCGCAGAAAGGACCTAAGTAAACTAACTTAGTCTCTAAGAATTGTTTCATGCTGTAAAATGCAAGCCTCGTGTCGCGAAATATTTTCAGTGATTTACCGGCTTCGATACTGTGTGCAGTTAAGAGTAATATAATGACATTTTTCTGGCAATATAATATATAAATATAAATAAATATAAAATATAAATAATTTATAATATTAAGCAATATAAAATAATAAGACAAAAATAGAAGCACTGAAAGTGAAGGGGAGCCACCTTAATCAGATAATCTTAGAAAAAGACGGCGTGGTGTGAGATATGATGATAATTACCAAAGAAATTTAATCAAAAAAGCTAGAGTCAGTGGTACTGTGTCATCATCATCATCATTTAACCCGGATCTATCCACTGCTGGATATAGGTCTCCCTCAATATTTTCCATGTATTTCTGTTTTGTGCTGTTTGCATCCAATTTTTGTCGATCCGTTTTATGTCATCAGACCATCTTGTTGATGGACGACCTCTACTTCGATGTGCTTCTTGTCTCGGTCTCCACTGTATTATTCGCTGTGTCCATCTGTTATCCGACATTCTAGCTATGTGCCCCGCCCAGTTCCACTTAAGGGTCATAATTCTTTCTATGGCATCTGTCACTCCTGTTCTCCGTCTTATTTCCTTGTTCGTGATCCGATCCCTACGAGAAATGCCTAACATCGATCGTTCCATGGCTCTTTGGGTACTGGGTATACAGTTTATAAAGGCAAGATGGTTGCTGCCAGGCAAATCGGAGGTGCTTGCAAGTAAGTTAAATAAAGTTATATATTGAATAGACTAGGTATATAGATGCGTTATTTTTTAGATGTAAAATGCAGTGTTTTACTAAGCTAAACGATGAACAAAAGCAAATAGTATTTGACAATTTCTACAAAATGCAAAACAAGGACGAACAGGATACATATCTTCAAGGCCTGTTACATCAGAAAAATGTAGCAAAACGAAGAAGCCAGAAAAATAAAAACAATAAATTAAGGGAAGTATCTTTTGATCATTTTATTCGCGTTGGAGATCTGAAAGTAAAAGTGTGTTGTAGGGCTTTTTTAATTTGCATTCTGTATATGAAAAAAGAATAAAACGAATAAAATCATTAATTAAAAATAATCTGACTCCTAGAGATAAACGTGGCAAAAATATTAAACGGGCATGCCAGAAGATCAAAACATATTAATTTGTCAGCACATTCTAAGCTATCCAGTAAAAGAAAGTCATTATTCGGAAAAAGAATATAAATACATATCTAGATAGTAGGCTTAATATAAAAATTATGTACGAAATGTTTGTATCCAAGTATCCTGAAACCCAAAATTTTTTTATTATTTCAACTTTAACGTGCTCGGCTACTATGGCCACTTACACAGGTAGGTACTATAACATGAATTTTCATTACACAAACATTAAGTGTTACATTAATAATATGTTACAATAATACGGAATGATAATAATATGTTATACACTGTCTAAATTAAAATCTAATTATATTTTTTGATATAAGTGTTCATCTCTAAGGAATTGTAGCACAGCTTTTATTTGGTCAGGGTTGTTTAGGATATCTCGTACTTCACTTTTGAGTTTGTATTGTAATCTTCTGGCCGAATGTTGATGACATTCAGTGAGAATATGTTTGATTGTCAAATATGATTGGCAGATTTGACAGGAGGGACGGATGCTAGAGGACATTAGGTAGCCGTGTGTGAGTTTTGAATGTCCTATCCGAAGTCGTCTTATCACAATGAGATCTCGTCTTGAGAGGGCTGAATAGTCAAATGTAGGCTGACTGGTTATTGACGGTTGTATTTCGTGTAAGATCGAACGGTTACAGTTCCAATGCTGCTGCCAAAGGAGTCTGGTTCTTCTTTTAGTATATGATTTTAGGTCCTTACAAATTTGAATTTTATCGGTGATTTCAGGTGATGCTGTAGCAAGTTTAGCATAGTGATCTGCAGTTTCATTGCCTTCTATACCAATATGAGATGGCAGCCAGATTATAGAACCTGTTATGTTTTGGGACAAGATAATTTGGTAAGAGTCTAGGATCTTTTGGACGATTGGATGAAAAGTAAATATATTTTTGATAGAATGGATTGATGCTAAAGAGTCTGTGCATATGGCAACCTGCTTATTAGGTGAAGATATATGGTTAAAAGCTTGTAATATACTAAATAATTTGCCAGTAACAACGCTGCTGACGGCTGGTAGAGATAGTTCAAACACTCCTGACCATGGAGCTGCGCGAAGGCGGAGTCAAATTCACGTAAAGGCAGAAAGGTTCTATTGTAAGTGGAATTATACAATGCATAGTACAATGCGCTTCCCATGGAAGTGGGGACTAAACCAAATTTCGTCTACTGCGCCGTGGTCAGGAGTGCTTGCACTATCTCTATAAGTGATGACTTAATTAGTGAATGAGAGGTTGTAACAGAGCGGCCTACTCCTGTGTCATTTTTTGAGGCATCCGTGTATAATATTAGGTCGTATTTATTTGTATCTATAATGTCTTTAAATGCATTTATAATGATCTCTTTCGGATGTTTATTTTTATCGAAGTTGGTGAGCGAGGTGTTAAATTTGGGCGTGGACATGATCTAAGGAGGAGATGGAGGGGGATAAAGAGGAAGGGTATGTGTAAGAGAGATATCATTAAGTATCTGTACTAAAATTAGTATAATAGGTTTTATTGGTGGTAAGGAATTGGTATTGTGTAAATTATACGTGGACATTACAAATAAGGGATGCACTGGATTAGAGGGATTAGCTGATACCGATGCTGCATAAGAGAGTAGCAGTTGTTTTCGTCTTATACAAAGAGGAGGTTCGTTAGCTTCGCAATATAGATTATCTACAGGACTAGATCGAAAAGCGCCAATACAAAGACGAAGGGCTGTGTTGTGAATTGAGTTTAGAAGGTTAATATATGTTTTGGAGGCGGATATATATATATATATATATATATATATATATATATATATATATATATATATATATATATATATATATATATAGAAAAGAAATTTAATCTTTGCAGATTAGTTAAATAGTAAACTCTTAAATATTGGGGAAATCTGCAAGATTATATATATATGTATATGTGACAACCATAATCTAGCTTGGAGCGTATTAGTGATCTGTATATTTTAAGAAGTGAGTTTTCGTCAGATCCCCAATAATGATGTAAGTCCCTCTCTGAGACTTTTGATTTTTAAATGCCTCAGAAAAGTATCTGTTTCAAAATTGTTATTACACAAAAAAAGGGACAAGTTTTATACGAATTTAAAGGATACTGTTAAAGAGTGTCACGATAGGAACGACGTGGTAGGGCTCGCATTTGACTATATGCAAAATGTTCATCTACCACATATACCTGTGCAAGAAGTCTTCTATAAGACCCAACTAACGGTTAATATATTTTACATACATAATCTTAAAACAGAAAATTCTTTTTTCTATATTAATCACGAAGGACGGGACAATAAGGGCCCTAATGAAGTATGCACCTTTTTGCTTGATTATATAAAAAATTACATACCACCCAACATAAAAGAGTTAAAACTTTTGTGTGACAACAGCCTTGGGCAAAATAACAACCACACTATGATATGATTATATTTGGCCCTTACAGATATGAGTCGCTTCGATAAAATTAAACATTATTTTACCATTAGAGGGCACTCCTTCTTGCCCTGTGACAGGGATTTCGGTGTCATAAAAAGGTACTTAAAATAATTTGACAGAATATTTGAAATTCATAAGTACACATACATTATTGTTAATTCAAGTGCCAAAAGCAAGTTTACTGTAAAAAAAGTTCAAACTAATGAGATTCTTGATTTTAAGCAATGATGGCCTAAGCATTATAAAAAGACAAGCCTGTCCACTGAATCTCAACAAATAAATGTGCCTCAATGTCGAAAAACTCATTTTGAAATTTCGACCTTTAACCATTATGTGTGTAGCTCCGAAACTCCAGATTTTGTAAGGACATAGGAATATATTAATAGCATTTTTGGTGTTAGTCACTTCCATTTGGCTTTACCGAAACACAACAGTCAATTTAATATCGAATGGCCCAAAATACCAGCATATCCTGAAGACATTGTGCCCATTTTGAAGACAAAAGTAGGCTATTTGCAAAGCCTTATCCAGTGGGTACCAGAAGATAAGCAAGAGTTTTACGTCAACATAATAAATTCCTGGAAGACCAAAAAATCCGAAACCAAAGCATCTTAATAGAACTGAAAACCATGTTTTTTTCGATTTTGTTTTAAACTTTGTAAGAATAATGTTTTATTTCTCTGTTTTATATTATTTCTTTTTCTTTGCTTGTTTTTTTCTTTTGTTTTATATTATTTCCTTACTTTTGGTTAAATATATTTTTGGGGCTGTTTTTCACAATAAAATTACCATGTTATAGGATTATAATAAAATCCTAAAAAATTAAATTTGCTTTATGAAATGTATATTTCTGAAAGGACCTAAGTTAATTTTTTTGAAAAATCTATCCAATAAAGAAAATCTAAAATTCTAGATGGATTTTATTAACTTACTGCAAACAATTTGGCATATAATCCAGTGTCTGGTTATGAATTTTCAAAACATTCCATGTTTTATTTTTTTAACAATATAAACACCCTGTAGCATTATCGCACACCGCATCTGACCCCTTAAACCATTTAATAAATTAATCATTATCTGACAAACAACTCGCACCGCGTAGAAACAACCTCAACCCCCACCTTCAAATCATCCCTACTCCTCACCGATAATGATATATTTTCAATTCGTCGCCACCCCTACCCCTGCGTCGGCCATTCC
Organism: Diabrotica undecimpunctata; assembly: GCF_040954645.1. NCBI lineage: Eukaryota > Metazoa > Arthropoda > Insecta > Coleoptera > Chrysomelidae > Diabrotica > Diabrotica undecimpunctata. Next base: position 47,984,334 of record NC_092810.1, on the reverse strand, counting down.
AACGTTTGCGTTCCCTTGGCAACGGTAGGTGGGGGCGTGCCGAAGGGTGGTGGTTCCCCTCACCCCTTTTCCTCCTATGTAGGGCATGTAAATCCAATAATCCGGCGGCAGGGTTTAGGTTGTGACGGGATGATTTAGAGACAAATCGGGCTTGACTAATAACAATATTATGTGGAAAAACGATGATACGCCGACACCACTGACAACTGACAGATGGATCGACATTTTTTTTAATGCGATATTTTTGAATGTCGAGAGGAATATTTGTTTTATTGGGTTTGCAAAAACGACCAATTATTCCAACTGATTGCACTATATAGTGGCAGCTTCACCTGCAATAAACACACATTTTATAAACTGATTTGATACTTTTACTATTATGTTTTTTTATTTGACTGTATACAAAACGTATCTGCAGAAAAAAAAGAAATTATCTATTGAACTGGATAGTGTTCAATGTTTTAATAATAAATACCATCGATTATTAGTTTAGGATGTTGCTTTTGTAAACTGAGAACGTAGTACCTAAACACTGGGATATTTCCTTTTTATAAGTAGTAAACACTCACCCAAGGTACTGAAGTTGTTCGGGTATGAACGATTCTTTGTAAAGACAAAGAAGCCACTTAGTAACAGTACTTAGTAGAATACCAGCTCTCATTGATTGAATGATTATTTTCATTGTTGTCGAGCTTTCGAAACAGGGTTGATTATTTCAAACAATGATGAAAAAAAGATGGCACGCACTATAATATCGTACTTTTCCAAAACAGTAAATATATTTTTACATTCATCACATTCGTCTTTTTTAGTAGAAATTAAATTTATTTCATACAAAGATTTTATTATCAGTAAATAATTTCGTATTGTACCTTAAAGACCATCTAGTAGGACATACTTTCTTGAGAGTAATTTTTTATATTTTCAATTTATCGTTACTTAATGTTGCTTCACTTGCTCTGTAACAAAATATGGCATTTCAAGCAATGTCCTGGCGACTGAAGAAAATTTACAAAGACGACAATACATAAAAAAGGCAGCTTCCATAAATGCGACAACTATAGAACCATCTCTCTTATCTCACATACCAGCAAAATATTGCTACACAATCAATTAGAGACTGAAAACTTTCCTATAAAGAGAAATACCCGAGAGCAAACCGAATTTACTGAAGGTAGAGGTATATAAGACAAATAATAGAAAAATCTAGGGAATTCAATATCCCACTATACATTTGTTTTATCCATCCATCCAATGGCGCTACAGCCCAAATCGGGCCTTGGCCTCCTTCAACAGGCTTCTCCAACCATCTCTATTTACCGCTGTTCTTTTCCATGAACGCGTTCCCAGGCAGTTCCTGGCATCCTCATCGACTTCATCTTCCCATCTCTTTTTAGGTCTTCCAACAGGTCTTTTTCCCTGCATTCTTGCATTTAATAATTTTCTGGGGATTCTGTTCTCATGCATGCGGACCACGTGCCCTGCCCATCGTAATCTCTGCAGTTTAGTATGTTGTGCTAGAGTTGGTTCGCTATATTCTCGTATATTTCTCTATTGTACCTAATTCGCCAGTTGTTGTTTTCACTTATTGGGCCCAGGATCCTACGTAATATTTTTCTTTCAAACACATCTAATGCATTGGCAGATTTCTGTGTCACCACCCATGTTTCGCAACCATAACTTACTATGGGCCTGATTATTGTTTTATAGACCCGGAGTTTTGTTTTCCGGTGTACGTCTCGCGATTTGAATATGTGGCCCATCGCGAAATAGGCTTTATTTGCCAGCACAAGCCTTCTATTTATTTCCGGTTCTTCTTCATTGCTTGCGACCAGATCCATTCCTAGGTATGTGAATCTATTTACATGTTCTATATCGTCAATAAAGTGTTGTTGCACCGGTCTATTTGATCTGGTTTGTATGAGTAGTTTTGTTTTATTTGTATTTATTGCTAGCCCTACTGCTTCTGCACTCTGTTTTAACTCAACGTAGGTTTCTTCCGCTGCATTCATTGTTCTGCTCATTATGTTTATGTCATCTGCATATGCTGCTAATTGGGTAGACTTGTTTGTAAGTATGTTATTTCCGCTCACCGTCAACCGTCTAATTACATATTCCAGAACAAGATTAAAGAGCGTTGGAGCTAGTCCGTCGCCTTGTTTCAGTCCTTGCGTTATCGTAAACGCATCAGTGATCTGTCCCTGAATACATACCTGTGCTTCTGTTTCTGTCATTGTCATTTGCACTAGTCGTATTAATTTTGATGGTATGCCAAATTCTTTCAGTATATTAGGTAGAATTGTTCTATCTATTGAATCATAGGCTTGTTTAAAATCTACAAAGAGATTGTAAACGTCCATGTCATATTCCCATGCTTTGGCTAGTATTTGTTTAACTGTAAATAGTTGGTCAATGGTAGATCTATTTTGCCTAAACCCTGCTTGATATTCCCCGATGATTTTTTCCGTGAGAGGTTGTAGTCTTCGATTAATGATGTTTGTGAGTATTTTGTATCCCGAACAAAGTAAAGAGATGCCTCTATAATTCTGACACAACAGTTTGTCTCCTTTTTTATAAATAGGGCAGATTATACTTTTCTTCCATTGTTGGGGAATTTCTTCTTCTATCCATATCTCTCGTATTAGCTGGTACATCTGTTGTGTCAAATTCCTTCCTCCTTGCTTGAGTAGTTCTGCCGGTATTTTATCTATTCCCGGTGCTTTATGGCTTTTTTATATGTGGATTGCCGTTTGGACCTCCTCTAGCGTTGGGGGTCTAGTTAATTCATTTTCTTCTCCATCTTTCCCCAGTTCTTGTTGTTGTACCTCCTGTCGTGCCTGCTGCTGCCACTGTTGTTGTAATGGTAGTTGTGTCCCTTTGTTTAGTAATTCCTTAAAATATGTCATCCAGGTTCTCTTAATTTCGTCCATATCGCTAATGATTTCACCTTTCTTATTTTTGCAGAGGCTAGTCCTCGGTTTGTATCCTTGTCTTAGATGTTTGATAAATTGGTATGCGCTACGTGTTTCGTTTTCCTTAAACTCTCTCTCTATGTTTAGTATCCGTTGGTTTTCATACTTTCTCTTTTCCATACATTTGTTTTATAGATTATCGCAAAGCGTTCGACAGGGTCAAATGGCAACACTTATGGCAGATACTAAAAGAAATAGGCGTACCATAGAAATTAATTACACTTGTAACTGAACTATACGAACACACTACTGAAACAGTTAAAGTGCTTGACACACTCCCAAACGAATTCCATCCAGAACAAGGTGTCAGACAAAGATGTATACTGTCTCCACAATTATTTAATATATATGGGAAGCATATTATGAGAAGAGCACTTGAAGAATAGGAAAAGGGAATCTCAATAAATGGCCGAGAAATAAAAATCCTACGTTTTGCAGACGACACGGCTCTTCTTGCAAATAGTCAAGAACAGTTAATTAATCTCGTACGACTGGTTGAACATGAAAGTCAAATATTTGATCTACAGTTAAACATATCAAAGACAAAGATCTTGATAGTGGATAGACTACATAACAATTCTTATCCACACATAACTGTGATTGACCTATTGTGAGCTCATATTTAGGTATATACGGGATCATTGATCACAAACACAGGGTCACTGCAAGAAGAAATAAAACGAAGATGTGATCTAGCAAAAGTCGCGGTAGAAAAGATGGCCAAAATAGGGAAGAACTCTCACATTTTACGAACTCTAAAAATAAGGTTGATCAACTGCTTAATATTCTCAATACTGACATACGGATGTGAATCTTGGACACTACAATAAGCGAAAAGAAAAAAGACGGATGCCACTGAAATGTTCTGTTGGAAAGGAATTTTACAAATTCCGTGGACCGACCACAGGACAAATATTTCAACTTCAAATGAGCTAAAAGTGTAGAATTTCGATTTACCTCGTATATGTTAAAACACCGAATATTATTAATATTTCTGCGTCGCTGAGATTGACAATATAAACATTTTAAGTTGGTTTATAATCACACAAATTACTTTCGTTTGATATTGATTCTGCCTAGAGATTTTGGCAATCAAATAAACAGAAATCTTTTATATATTGTTTATACCGAGTTGGAAGAATGATATCACTACTCAATGAACCGCTGCCAATGCAGTTGGTTTTATTGTTTGAGTCCTAATTTTCTTAAGATTCGTTATTGTTTTTCGTAATTCATTATTTGTCATCAAAAATTCGGTAATGTGTAGTGTAGTAGCAGTTACAGAAGTAGTTTGGGTTCGGAACAGATAAGATTTCTCATATAGGTTTCAAAACTGGCATTTTTTTGCTTAATTTCATGAGTTAAGAGATAAATTTACACTCAAAATGCTAGTTCTAGTCCGCTAGTCTTTGTTCAGTGAGTTAGTTAATCAGCGTTCTGTTGTATGCAGTAGTCCATAAGGAGATTTAAAAAAAAACAGCGTTTCCAAAGCCCAATTCAATGTTTGACCTCCCCAAGCTTTGTCCATTTTGTGTCTTCATGGGTCCATTTAGATCATTTGCAGTTTGTGTGGGACAGTTTATTTGTGAAAAAAGGTACGTTTTGTTTGAATTTTTCTAAGTAAAATAAACATTTTTCATTGATATACAAAGATTTGCTTTCATGACAAACTAAAAAATTAGAAATAAATAAAATAATAAGTTTTATGGATCAGCTAATTGTCATAATAGTCTTCTTATAATTGATTAATATTTCAAAAAGATTTGATATTTTATTTCGACATATGACCGTCAGTATTATCCTTTTCTGTTATTTGGTACAAGCTAGAGTAACATTTAATAAGATGAGAAAAGTATTATTCACTAGAGACCTTAGTTTGCAACTCAAAATAAGATTATTACGTTCATATGTGTTTTCGGTGCTGCTGTATGTGGTGGAGGTCTGGATCTTAAAGAAAGAGGTGAGCGATCGACTTGAAGAATTCAAGATGTGGACCTACCGAAGAATATTAAAAATAAGTTGGGTAGACCGAATAACAAATGTTGAGGTCCTCAGAAAGATGACAAAGGAAATGGAAATCATGTATACGATTAAGATAAGAAAGTTACAATATCTCGACCACGTTATGAGAGGGGATAAATATGTGTTGCTACAAACCATAATACAGGGAAAACGAAGTATTGGAAGAAGACGCATCTCCTGGCTCAACAATCTGAGAAAGTAGTATAATTGCAGTTCCGTCGACTTGTTCAGAGCTGCAGTCTCAAAAGTGAAAATAGCTGTGATGATTACCAACCTCCTTAGAGGAGATGGTACCTAAAGAAGAAGAAGAAGTCATTTGATACAAAACCAAAATTTTGAATTCTGTTTTGTTGAAAGGTTAAACTCAACGTAAGTAATGTTGATCAAAATTAGGATATTTTGATTTATAACAATTGTTTAAATTGCTACAAATAGCGCCAATGTAAGGTTTGTTGATAAATTTGGATAATATTATTTGTAATGACTGTTAATGTGAAATATTAATAAATATGTAATGTTTAAACCAGGAGTTTAAAATTATTTATCCTTTAAAAATATTTGTATCCTTAAAAATTTTTTAGGAAATAAAAGCCTTTCTTTTTATCCAGCAAAAGGATTCTTTTAAACGGCGTCCAATTTAAATAGTTTAGCAACCTTCTTGTGTTTGTTGCCCAGGAAATTTCTGAAAGTATTTTTTTTTTATTTCTTTCTTGGTGTAGTTAGTTTCCCAGTTCCTCAAATAAAGACACTTATTCAACACCCAGCTCTCCAACCAAAACAAGAATAGCCGTTCGCTAACGTTTCAGTTTATTTGCTTACCCTATCTCTGGCTCAGTAATTGTTCAGTCCCCCCTTTCAACCCCCTATAAGCAATTATATATTGTTACAACTAGCATCCAATGTTGTAGGCAAATTAAATTGCTTCAAAAGTCAGCCAACGGCTATCGAGCAAAGTTCATCTCCAACAATTAAAATACTTTGGACACGTTATGAGAGAAGATACAGAAAACATGAAAAGACTAATTATCCAAGGAAAGGTAGAAGACCGAAGATCACGAGGAAGATCCTTAACAAGATGGATCGACCAAATTATAGACATATGCAAAAGACCTATTCATGAATTAAAAGAAATGACCAGAGACAGAGATCTTTGGAAATGCTAATATAGTGCTATAATACTGAATGCTAATATAATTATTTCCAATAGTCAGTAATCTTAAAGCACTGCAATTTACTACATTTACAACATATATATATATATATATATATATATATATATATATATATATATATATATATATATATATATATATATTGTTATGATGTATTGTTTGTGAATGATGAGCAATGAGTATTTTTAATAATATAATATATAGGGTTTTTATCGCAGTTCTCAAAGAATTAGTTTGTAAGTACTTTTTTAAATTATCTTTATTAGATCTACTATGAAACACACATATATATCTAAACTAGATAATGTAAATTTAAAATAAACTATCTTTAAATTGAAATTCTTATGAAACTAATTAAATTCTATAGACAATGTAAAATTTAAACAAACTATCTTCAAAATTGAAATTGTTATGACAATAACTAAATTATATTAACAAAATTTTTGTACCTTTCTGTCACTGAATGCCTAAATGAACTGTTTTCCACTATATAGATTATAATCACCACTCAAATGTCTTCTTCTCAGCTTCGGTTATCCTTGTTTTTATGAAATTACTTTTTCCAATTATCAGCTTCCACCAATTTAAGATATTTTTCTTCACAGCATTTATAAACCACCAAGCAAACCAGCAAGCAGCATTTATATTTCTTCTTCTTTTCAGTATACCAATATCCAATTACCAAATATATTATATAAATTTAATTTTCAATTAATACTTCTTGCATTATCCATCACCATTTATACATAACATAATTCTTTTTCTTCAATAATATTTTCTTTATACTGTTTCTTAATCTTGATTTAACTCATAACTGATTGACTAACTGAATGCCTTTCTTACTAAAACTGCCTGACTGCTTGAATCCAAATCACCGGGTATTTATATCTTTTTGGATGTTCCAGAATCATCTGGTAAGAAATCATGTTCCATTTGTTCTATTAAATACATGTCTGAATTTTCTGGAAACAGTATATGTTCGATTCACAGACATAACCATTATTCCCGAATGTCCGACCGTAAACAAAGGTCAAATTCTGCATTCTGGAGAATTCGTTAATTTTCTATTGATAATTTTGTTGACATTTAGGCTTTTCAGATCAGAATATACACTTAAATCATTAACTTAACATTCTAATTTAATAAACTACACATTTTAAACAACTATAACCCCACTTATATTCGTAAAAATTCTTAATTTCTATCTGTCACTTCGAGAGTATGTATATCTGGTTGCCTAATCACATGGCTCACTTAAATATATTTACAACATTAAAATACAACTTTTTACAATTATTATATGCTAATTTCTTAAAATTGCCCTCACATAAATATATTTTAATAAAATTCTCTAGTATATAACTTATAAATTATTTTCTATAAACACCAATCATATCAATATATATATATATATATATATATATATATATATATATATATATATATATATATATTGAAAAGTATGCTCATAAACGATAACGACTTATGACAACTCATTTTTCTTGGGAAGTTCTACCGTACACTTATGGTAGCGACCACTATCCCATTAAACCTAATAATCTTTTACTTGCTCCCCATTCTAACAATACGTATACACCCAAATGGAAAATCTAGTCAGTAGACTGGGAACGTTTCTTAGATCACATTCAAGGTGCTCTATTAACCTGTAATAGAACAGAAAGTACTGACAAATCACTAGAGTACTTTAACCAGATCATTCTGAAAAGTGCAGAAATATGCATCAACAAAACAAAGAAAATCAAAAATCATACCCCAGTCATCTGGTGGAATAACGACTGTGAAAACGCAATAAAGTACAGCAATCAGTGGCGGATCCAAGGGGGGGGGGGTCACGGGGATCATGACCATTCCCAAAACAAAATTAAATATCAATCAAATAATCCTAAAAAAAAATAATTTAAACCAATCAACCTTATAAGCAGTAAGTTAAGAGTTAAAATGATTCAAACTCATTTATTCTAGGGGTAAGTGTAGAATTATACGGAAGCCTTTTTAAATTGCTCTTTAAAAAAATTAACAATTCTAAATACAGTAATACCTCGACTAAGACTTTAAGTAAGACCTCGTATAGAGAATCGTTCCATTATCGATGAGAGAGAGAATTACCGCCCACACATTATTGCTCATTCAATGTACATGACATGACTTTTCGCACGATATCAGCACATTTTTATTTTGTATTAGGTATTTCTTATCTTCAGTTTTGTCTACGAATTGGTTGTAATTTGATTATGTATTATAATTATTGAGACTGTATACTACATTTCATAATTGATCTATAATAAATATCAAAGTGAATATTGTTGTTGCATTAGCTCTGTCTGATACGTTAGTAAATACAAATAAAGGAACTGGGGGCTGCTATCCAAGGTATTTGTGAAACTGTGAAACAGTAGTTTGTCTTAGTGATGTTTTAAGTACAACTGTATCACTTAGTCGTCTTCTTCAGTCACCAAAATTATTGTCAGCTGTTGCCGGCTGTTGCTGACAATTCGTGAGAAAAATTTCAATACCGAGTAAAAAAATATTTCACTCACTTATAGCCTAATATGCCTAATTATAGAAATAACTATTCCTTAATTATATTATGTTTTTTGTTGAATAAATTAATTTAAATAAAATGCTGTTTACACTTATTCTTAAGGTTTCTTCTTCATTATGGAAGGGTGGCTATAACTACAGAAAATTGCTCTCTATCTTGAGCTGTTCTTAGTATCGAATGTGTGTCCATGAATGTCCAGTCTCTTACATTCTTCAGCCAGGAGCATTTTTTTCTTCCTGGACCTCTTTTTCCTTCTACTTTCCCTTCCATTATGAGCCGTAAAAAGTTACATTTTTCTTCTCTGTAAATATGTCCTAGATTCTTTTTTCTGTTATTTACAATATTTAGGAGTTCTCTCTCAGTCCTCATTCTTCTTAGCACCTCGTTATTGGTCACGTGCTCTGTCCACGAAATCTTCAGCATTCTTCGAAAAACACAAATTGCAAAGGCTTCTATACGCCTCATACCTGTAATTTCAAGAGTCCATGTTTCCACTCCGTATAGCAATAAGGAATAAATGAATGTTTTTACAAACTGATATCGGATATCCAACGATAAAATAGAGTTTATTAGGAATGTTAAATACATTCATTAATGTTTACACTTACATTGAGTTATTGCATTTAAATTACTTAACTTTGGTTTATACTTATTTATCCTTGGTTTGTTCTTGATTTTGTAGCTATAGGATAGGTGGGTTTAAATTAATTGTCTTTAAAATACCTAGTTTAAATTGACAGTCCTTGATTTTTCAGAAACCGGAAAGAGCTCCAACAGTGAAATAATAGGGAGATATGGAGAAGACATTCTGAACGACAATGGTCAAAGATTAATAGATTTTTGCGAGGCACATTCTTTGAAAATATTAAATGGTTTCTTCCCCCATAAGAATATACACAAATTTACATGGACGCAGCCTACCAGGAATTTAAAATCAATAATTGACTATTTCATTCAGCGTAAGGATTCTAAACTAAAAACGGAGGACGTGAAGGTGATTAGAGGGCCAGAATGTGGAAGTGACCACCATATGATTATTGCAAAAGTAATGGTGACATTTAAGAGAGAACAATCAAGTCACAAAAATGATGAAGTAACAGACATAGGAACAACCATAGAAAACATAAAATATAACCTGGAAAGCTTTAAACAAGATTCGACAAAGTTCTTATATAAAATTAGAATAGCTCAGAAAATAAAAAATATAGAAACAAAGGACTTAGACCCTGAAAGTCTGTATGAGGTAATTAAAAAATATATTCATGAAGCGGCAAATGAAGCACTGGGAAAAGTTGAAAATCGGAAAAAAGGAAAACCTGAATGGTTGTCAACGGAACTAGAAGAGAAAGTTCTCAAGAAAAAACAAGCATATCACATATGGCTTCAATCCAAAGATCCTCAAGACAGAGAAATATACGCTAAATGGAATAGAGAAGTTAAAAAAGACGTGGATAAGGCGAAAAATATAAACTGGGAGGCTAAGTGTGATGAACTCTGGCTGAATGACGAAAGTCAATGCCACCAAAAAAAAAAAAAAAAAGTGTGATGAACTGGACAGATTTATGGGTGGAACAAAAGTGGCGCAAGCTTGGAAAACATTAAAACAGTTTAGGAAAAATGAGAAAAATGAAGACAACATTTCTCTCATAAAGTTAAATGAATGGGAAGAATATTATACGAAACTGCTGAAAGAGGATAGAGTAGAGTACAGATGGGAAAAGATAAGGGAATTAATAGACAACAGAGACGAAAGACAGGAAATCCCTATAATAACATTATCTGAATTGACGGAAACCTTAAAAGAGGTTAAAAACGGAAAAGCCGCAGGGCCTGGAGACATTCTCATAGAGCTGGTTAAATATGGGCCGACTGCACTTTTAGAATTAATAGTAGACCTTTTCAATAAATGTATGTGTGGAGACCAGGAAATTTCTAAAGATTGGAATAAATCTTATATAAGCTTCATATGCCAAATGGGGGCTTACTGTAAACATAAGCAAAACAGAATATTTAAAAATTGGAGGAAATACCACAGATCTGAGGCTTGAAAACGCTGTCATAAAAGGCTGCAACCAGTATAAATATCTAGGAAGCATCATATCAGCAGATGGCAGAGTTAAGATAGATGTACAAAACCGAATAACCCAAGGGAAAAAATGCATCCGAATACTGAATTCATTACTGTGGTCTAATAAAATAAAGATGCATACCAAACTTCGCGTATACAGAGCAATTGTAGAACCAATTACCACATATGGTGCCGAATGTTGGACGATGACAAAGAATGAACGAGATAAAGTAGACGTTGTGGAAATGGATTATCTTAGAAGGTTATGTCGAGTATCGAGAATGGAAAGAATCAGGAATGAGGAAATACGAAACCGTACAGGAATTAGAGATACTCTTTCAGATAGAATACAAGGAAGGCAATTACAATGGTATGGTCACGTGATGAGAATGGAGGAGGAGCGGTGGCCAAAGAAAGCCTTAATGTATGTTCCGCCAGAAAGAAGGAAAAGGGGAAGACCACCAAATTCCTGGAGAAGAGAAATTACAAAAACAATGCAATCTTAGAAGAGGGAGATTGGAGAGATAGGAAAAGATGGAGGCTGAAATGCGGGAAGCGGCAATCGCCGTAGGACCCCCGTTGTATGATGATGATGATGATTTTTCAGTATTTATATTTTATTAACTTTCCTTTGGTTTAATAGTCTTGTACACTTGATTTTACTGTCATAGAGTATATGGGGTTAATTTTTTTTTTTAAGTTTAAGACCCCTTAATGTTGTACCCTTCTTTGCACCCGTAGGATATTTGGGTTTTAATAACTTCTCATTAGTTTAACATATCGCTTAAAATAATTATTGAGAAAATGGTTCCCTTACATGAGGCACAAATCATATCAATCGTAACGGTGCAAAAATCTAAATCCTATATCAAAATCACCCTCAAGACCCATGACCCCCACCCCCGACAAAAAATTTCTGGGGATCAGCCACTGAAAGGTGCAAAAATCTAAATTCTGTATCAAAATCACCCTCAAGACCCATGACCCCCCCTGACAAAAATTTCTGGATCCGCCACTGACAGCAATGCAGCATTGAATGCAAAACACCCAAAAATAAAATGTAGTTCAAGAGATTAAAAGCCACAGCCCAACTGATAGTGAAAACAATATAAAAAAGCTTCGTAGTCATATGTAGTAATATGTTACGAATAGGTATAAACAGCTCCACTCCGATGACAGAATTTTGGAAAAAGTTACACGTAGACGTATTTCTGGTCTAAATTCTTTACCATCAGTTAAGAGCCTGAAAGTTAACGGCAACCTTATAACTTCTCCACAAGAAATTTCGGATACTCTAGCTGTTGTGTATGAAAATCAGTCGTCAAGCAAAAACTATGACGCATCTTTCCTAAAAATCAAGATAAAAAAGGAAAAAACTACCTTGTCCCTAGTGGAACCTAAAGAAAGTCCCATCTCAAGCTCAATTACTTACCAACAGCTTAACTTCTCTCCTGATCACTTAAAAAATTCTAGTAATGCCCCAGACGACATTTCGTTCATATTTCTAAAACACCTTTCCTCTCGTTCAAAACATTGTATTCTCAAATTACTTAACCTTGTTTGGCTTAATCGGCAGCACTCAATAAACTTCGTCTTGATCCAGAGTCTTAGGGACCGATTTCTCTCATCTGTGCTACGGGAAAACTATTGGAAAAAATCTACTGTGGACTCCAGAAAAATTAAATCTTTTTATAACGGAACAATACGGCTTTCGAAAAAATTGTTCTGCCATCGACAATAGCCTTGACCTAGAGAGGCGTTTACAGTTAAACAATTATCTCTTTTTATTGGTTGACCCTTCACACTGATTCTTTCAATTTACTGTACCTTCTTAGAGATCATAATACATTTTGTTTTCTTAATGTTCAGTGAAAGTCCATATCTCTGACTCACTTCTCTGATTCTATTCATTAACTCCTGGAGGGCTTCATAACTGTCAGCGAATACCACCGTGTCACCCGCGTATCTGATTTTATTGATACATTCTCAGTTAATTTTTCTCTCCAGAATTCCGGCTTCAGCATCCTGTACTGCTTCTTGAAAGATTTCCTCAGAGTATATGTTGAACAGCAGAGGTTATAGTATACATCCCTGTCGGACCCCACGTTTAATTTTGATATAATCGGATTCTCCTGCTTTTGTACGGATAGACGATATTTGATTCCAGTAAAGATTGCAACTGGACCCTCTTTTACAACTTCCAGTTGTATAAAAATGACAAGGGACGGTTTTCTCTCCGCATCAGTAACTATGCGGATTGCAACAGACTAACACCTGGACTTTGGTATCTTTAAAGATCTTCTCCACCATACTTCGGATAACCCTCCAATCTAATTGGCGGCACTCTAACTTTGGCATGGCTAACTTTTGCACGTCGGACTCTAGTACGTGCTCTCTCAATTGAAGTAAGGCTTCCCATACATCTAGGTAGGTTGGTCACAGGCAGTGTCTTTTGTTACCAGGTAGAAAAGGTAACGTGATGCATCTTGGAGTTTCAAGGCTTTCCCGGGAGCTGGCACTTGGCATTGAAGGTCTGCAACTCGACCGAACTTCCTTCGAAATACGAATGCCAACCCTGGTGCGTCTTTGATACTGGCCGGGATGGTGAGAGCCAGCGAGTAGTCATCGGGAAGCGCGAGTAGATCATGCTTTTCTTCAGTGGTAACACCATGTCTTGCTTTACCGGTACCTCCATAGGCCCCCATGAATTCCTCAAACGTGAGGTCAGACACATCTTGGACTTGGTTTACTTCCACTTCTTCATCTACGTCGTGGTCATCTTCGAAATACGCCAGCCGGTTATGGTGTACTATCATTGGCTTTCCCCTTGGAATCTTGCTTATTCAGTAGATGACATCGTTGATCTTCTCCATAATGAGGTATGGACCTTCCCAAAACTGCTGCAATTTGGGAGAGCAACCTTTTCGCTTTTTGGGATTATAGAGCCAGACTTTGTCGTTCTTCTTAAAGCAGCCATTTTCGGCTTGTGTATCGTACCGTTTGTCATGACAGAATCTTCAAATATAAGTTTCCGGGTCAAAACCCTCTTCCTCCAAAGCGTTCTTTAGTCGTTTTTTTCCGGCAGAAGCTAATTCTCTATCCTCGAGATGTCTTCTTAAATTCGTAACTGTGAGCTAATAAATCGTAGTCATTTTCACAATTTATTTTATATATTCCACTTTTCTGACACCACTGTAGTATTTTTATTAATCTAATTTATTGTCTTTATTTATTATCAGAAGTTCTACATTTATAACGCTTACAAGTTTATTTAAAGTCTTTATTTGTAAAATATAACTAATTTATTTCACACTAATAATTATATAATTTATTTACATTTATTACAATACGTGCGTTACATTTAAAAAACTCGACGCGATGTTATTTTTCAGACTAACTGTCCTCAACAAAATTCCCTCTTTAAATATAAAATGCCGTTAATCGAGAATTCCGGCGATTCCCTTGGAATAGACGAGTAGATCACTCGGACTGGTTTTAATCGACCTGCTTCTGGAAACTTCAGGTTGGCAAACAGGTCTTTCAACTGAGCGGTGAAATTACTAGAATAGAAAAGAATTAGAAATAATATATTTACAGTTTTATGCGTCATAATATTTATCGGAACAGTATGCCCCAACCGAAAACTAAAGAGTTTGATAGGCTCTACAAACTTAGCCCACTCATAAACCATCTTTCAGATACCTTTCAAAATGCTTTTACGCCATATAGACATCTATCTATTGACGAAAGCATGTGTGCTATCAAAGGGCGTATATCACTAAAACAGTACATGCCAATAAAACCAATAAAAAGAGGCTTTAACATTTGGGCATTGGTATGTGCTAAAACGGTATACCTTCTGAATTTTCAAATATATCAAGGAAAAGCCACTGAATCAACGTCCGATATGTTAGGAGAATAGGTTGTTTTAGAACTTTCGTCGAAGTATCAAAATCGTGGTTATTGCGTATACACTGATCATTTTTTCACCACAATACCAGTAATGCATAATCTACTGGAAACGAAAACTTTTGCTTGTGACACTGTAAGGCAAACAAGAAAATATTTCCCAAAACAAATATTATGTGTTGATAAAGAGCTTTCCCAAAATCAGTCAGATTCGGTTAGTTCTGGGAAAATATCTGTGTATAAGTGAAAGGATGGAGGCGTAAAATGTGTGAGTGTTGTCAGCAATCTACATAATTCTCAAGAAAAAACTCAGGTATTGAGAACAAACAAAACCGGAAATAGAGATCCAATACCATGTCCTCAGGCAATAGCCGATTATAACAAACACATGGGTGGAGTGGATCTATTTGATCAATATCATGCTAACTACTCCACCGCATGGAAATCAAGACGTTGGTGGGAAAAAATATTTTACTACCTTTTAGACACAGCAATAGTAAACAGCTATATTTTATATAAGGAAACTCTGAAAAAAAAATAACTCAAGTGTTAAACCTATGACTGCATTACAGTTCCTCAGTGAACTAGCAAATAATTTGAGTAACACTTTTACTTTCAGTAAAAAGGCTTCTTCTTCTTAGGGAGCCTATCCGTTTCGAACGTTGGCGATCATTCTGGCTATGATGACTTTGTTGGTTGCTATACGGAATAGCTGTGTTGAGGTCTTTATATATAATGCTCTCGCCAGGATATTCTTCTTCGTCCTGAGATTTTTTCCTTCAATTTTACCTTGCAAAATGCATTGAAGTAGCTCGTATCTGCCTTGATTGTATCTGCCTTAATTTCTCATTATATGTTCCAAGTACTGCAGCTTACGGCCCTTCATGATGTTGACCAAATCCGCGATTGTGTTCATCCTCCGCAGTACTTCTTCATTGGTGACTTTGTCTGTCCATGGTATCTTCAGGATCCTTCTGTATAACCATAGCTCAAAAGCCTGAAGTTTTGATAGAGTTTCCGCCTTCAATGTCCACGTTTCTACTCCGTAGTAGTAAAAAAAAGTCTGGACCTCCATCAAACTCCACTTTGACTGCTGGTTCACACTTACCCAACGAAGGAACTTATAGGTGCTGTGCCCTTTGTGCTTCATCTAAAAATAAACAAACGCAAATTATATTTAATAGCCTCTTGACGAATGAGACGGCGAATATCAACACGTGCTTATATTTACTGATGAGAATTTGCTAAATAAATGTACTTTAGAAAGTTCTTAGATAATAATTTTAAAATATACTTGTATTTGGTTTTTTTTATATTTTCAAAATAAACTATTTTTTATAAATTTTTGTAATTGTTTTTACCGGCCGCTATATATACCATTGCCCAATAAGTATTAGTTGTTTGTCAAAATGCACACTGGTAGCTATATCTACCACCCTTTCCAGCCCTTCTGACAAAGAAATTTTTTTAAACATGTTTTGTCTTGTTAATGATGCATAATGAATTACTTTTAGTATTCAAAAGTGTATTTTTACAAAAAAAAATAGTTCTGTCCGTTAAAGGGTTAATAGTATATTTTTGTTTTTCAATACCTATAGTAAAAGGTTTCCTAATGCCATTTTTTCTTTTGATCACACAATATGTATGTAAAGGTAGTTTTAACGAAGAAAAGCGCGGTTTTGTTTCATTACTTTCGAAATGCCTTTTATGTGAAATGTAGACTATTATAAAAGAAGGCATTAATGGAGTATCCACAAATATATATTTTTCCACCAAAGAGACAACATTTAAAATCTCCTCTCTACGCGACTCGAAGCATTTACTCATGCCCACAAAGGTATAATTTTCCCCTTGAATATTCCATTGTCTTCGAAAATCCCCTTAATGACGGGGGATTTGGCCGTAGTATAGAGAAGGCCCAAATTACACACAATGCCCCCAAATAACTTTTGAAAATTATTTACGCCAGAGATTATTTACGTTATTACTTCTTGCTCTTTGTGAGCGAGGGCTTTTCACCCAGTGAAAATGCTCGGAAAATGTTTTCGAGATTTTTTCCACTGCGCGACGGGGATAATGCCTTTTGTCTATACACGTCGAACGTAGAACAAAGAGATCTCAAGAGAAACTTCGGAGTTTTCGAGTTGAAGTTTACAAACTCGGGTGGTTTAATTTAAGAGTTTTTAGAAAAATGTAAGCAGCTCGTTCTTTTAAGGGAAAAGTTTTTTCAGATTGATTACGTAATAAAACTGTACAGATAACATTGATGTTTTTATGGCTTTAACAAAAGTAGAGTTTACGTTTGATTACTCTGTTAAATATTGCAAATTTTTTATTAAAATTTTATCTATTAAGCTATCTTCTTTTTTTAATAATAATCTGGTTTATTGCCACAAAGTTCAGGTAAAGTATAATAACCAACATTAAAATGTAGATGAGTGATAAGAGCGGAATGAATTTTCCTTTAAGATAAAATAATTACAATTAATGTATATATGTATATATGTACATATATATATATATATATATATATATATATATATATATATATATATATATATATATATATATATATATATATGTATATATATATATATTGTTATGATTCATTTTATCCGCCAAAGATAAAATTAAAATTACTAAATAGACCATCTAAATAGATTTTCAAGATATCCTGGAGAGTTGTTATTCTATGTAAAAATTAAAAATAATATTGGTTTGCTCTTAATATATTTCAAATTATAAAATATAATAATTCAAAATATTTCAACTGATAAACTATAAAAGATATTTCAAAGAAACGAAAGTCAATTATCTTTGGATTACCTGTAGTAAACAAAATTTAAGATATGCATAAATTATTTTCTTTGAGTGAACGTAGTGAATTGAACAATACGACCGGGTTTTCCAAATGGACTTGTACAGTGAATAAAGACAATAGGGTAGAATTTAGAAATTATATTTCTCCGTTAGTTTTTAAGAATTTGTAGAAACGATTAACATGTTAATAGTTTTTAGGAAAGTTATAATTGTAGTTAAGGTTGTTGTTTGTTATCTAAATGGGGATAAATATGACGAACTTTGATTGGCAAAGAGTGAAAAAAAGTGGGAGAGATAGATGAATGAGAGTTTAGCTAGATTTTAGAGAAAAAAAAGATCATCTGTGGTTTTCCAAGGGTGCAAGGCGAACAGTCGTAGTTCTTTGGCGGTTCCCAAGTGATAGTAAGCATTAGAAGTGAATGTTTGTGAGTTTTCGTGGACTAAGTGTATCCTGACGGAAGCTGATCCAGTAAAATATTGTAAGTCATACTTTTCTACTTATATATTCCAAGAGTCACTGTTCAGGCTGGAACGAGAGATTCAGTTTATCGAGAGAGGCTCGCAATAATTTGTTGTAAGATTGCTGATTACCTAGGGAACTGCTAAGAATAGATAGTGTAGGCTACAAGGAATAAGGATTTGGACAACTCATCATCAGAGAGATAGTTTTTTTTAACATTCGTCAGTTTTTCTTTATCAATAAAGTTTTTTTTTAATTGCTTCAGAAAAGATAGAAATATTTATCAGGAGATATAGAACAACAATTTTGATTTGAAATTTTAATTTATATAGTGTATAACATTAAATTTTAAAGGTTCACGTACGTAGAACAAAATTTTGATAATCCTTATATGAGATATTTTTTGTTTAAGATATTTGAGTGTGAATTTTATTTCAATATATAATTTTGTATCATATATGACTATTATTCCGATATTCTTTAGACCTTACCTATCATATGTAAAGCATAGATATTGAAGCACGAATATAACCCTGAGATAAGAGAATTAAATAGTGTGATAAAATCATAATTGCATCATTTAAATAAGTTTAATTAATTAATTAATTAGCTAATTAATTGCTTGGCGCACCTCTGACTTTTAATATCACATTAATATATATATATATATATATATATATATATATATATATATATATATATATATAAGAAAAAAGAAGTACTTGTGACTCGTTTGAGTCAATAAAAGGGCTATTGGTTAACTATTTTTTATCTCGAGCTTTCAATTGTCTTTACACTTATTATCAAGAGCTGCTAAAAAAGAAAATATCTTACAAAGTTGAACTAGAAAGAAAAAACAATTTTTGTTAACTCACCAAATAAAATTAGTTTAGTAAATAAAAATTACTGCTAATACATCTCAAAAATAATTAATATAAAAATGTCCCAATCTAATAAATGCTTCTCTGAAATTTTTAGTATAATTTTGAAAACATTCTTTTAATACAAAAACAATTGAATTTATATATAAGTTAAAATAGCAACCAATTACAAATAAGCCTCAATGTCATAAATGCCAACTTAAAATTTTTATTTTTGACAATTATATTCCCAAAAATAAAATTTTGTTTAAAAATTCTTTTTTGTTTAGTAACAAAAAAGAAGAAGATGTATTCATCATTGATAGATGTCTGAAAAAATGTAACAGATATATGGAAAATTAATTCAAAATGTGACATTTTACAAGTTTTATACATAAATTATAAAGAAAGAATATAATTATAAATTTTGCTTAGATTTTGATTTCTGATCTTTTGTTTAAATTATTATCACTTTTGCTAATACAAACCATTTCCAAAAAAGTCCTTTTGAATTTATTACTTTCACTACATAAAATTTTAATGTCATCAAAATCCATAATATGGTCTTTATCGATTACATGCTCTGCCAAAGCACAAGATGGTTTTTTTAATTCTACAATCACTTTTGTGAGAAATAATGCGATTTGAAAGATTTCTTCCGGTCTCACCAACATATTCAGCCTCACACTGAGTACAACTAATGCTGTATACTAAATTCGTTTTTTCAAATTTGTCTATAGGATATTTAGTTTTGGAATATAATGATGAAATAGTTTTGATGTTCTTTGTTGCTATTTTTATATTGTCAATAACCTTTAGTGTTTGTATTAATTTAGGTGTTAATGATGGTATAAAAGGTAGTGAATGATAATAGATGTTCTGATTGTTAGATACAATGTTTTGAGATTTAGCAAAAAATGGTGTTAAGTTATTTATATTAACAATATTAGAAAAAAGCATCCTATGTAGCATATCTGGAGAATAAGAGTTTTCAATTAGAATATTTTTTAACGATTGAAGATCTTCTTGTAGAAAAAAAAATCTTTAAACTTTCTCATCCAGATTATCTACAAGAAGATCTTCAATCGTTAAAAAATATTCTAATTGAAAACTCTTATCCTCCAGATATGCTACATAGGATGCTTTTTTCTAATATTGTTAATATAAATATAACACCATTTTTTGCTTTAACTTTATCAAAGCTATCGACAAGAATGGTCAAGGTTTTTGTACTTAAAAGAAAAGTTTTCTAGACTGAGTGATGCGAAAGTCAAAGAACGCATTTTTGTTGCCCCTCAAATACGAGATTTGATAAAAGATATAAACTCCGAAAACAGAATTAATGAGTTAGAAAAAAGAGAATGGACCTGTTTCAAAAATGTAAAAAACTTCCTTGGAAACTATAAAGACGACAACTAAAAGGAATATGTCAACAATCTACTGAAAGCCCACAGTAATTTGGGCTGCAACATGTCTCTTGAAATCCATTTCAGGAATTCCCATTTGGACTTTTTATCACAAAATCTTGGAGATGTTAGTGATAAACATGGAGAACGTTTCCATCAAGATATTTCAAGTTTTGAAAAACAATGTCAAGGAAAATACATGCGAGAAGGCTGGCTGAATACTATTGAACGTTTAAAAAATATATGTCACAAGCAAAATACTTAACAAAATCCCTCACAACTATATTTTAATGTAGTAAACTCATATCTATATGGCTTTAAACAGGTAAAAAAGGTGTTATTGTAATTAACTGTACAAAAAACCATACGCGATAGAAAAAAATCTATTATCATTTTTGAATTCAAGGTAAAAAGTACTATAAGAATCAGTCAATAAAACTTTTGAGATATATAAATAAAAATAATAAATAAAAAGAAGAAGAAAAATTTTTTTAAGTAAAAATCAGCTTTTGACATGTTGCTCAATATTGATATTAATATTTTAATTAATTAAATTGCCATATAGAGGAAATTTAATATTATTGTTTTAATGCTCTATAAATATGTGGTAAATTTTTCGGTCTATTATCCAAAATAATCGAATTATCTTGACTTAAATGCCTCTTTTTGTGAAATCTGCGGGGTTCGGCATTATACAGCCTATCGTACAATTAGCATCGAAACCGACAAACCGAAGTTGCCGAAGTGCCCTTCAAATCCATCGCTTAGTAGGTGGTAAAGAGTACTTGCAGGATATATTCCTCTCTTTGCTCAGAATTCATTAACTCCTAATTCGAAAACTCGAACAGTTGTGGCTTCATACTAGACTTATATTCATCGATGAGGGGAATATATCGGGGATTATCGCTTGATTTATGATCACGATTAACGTTTATGTATTTAATATTAAACTGCAGGTCCAAATCATTCTCCAATACAATACAAATAGAAAACTAGACGTAGATTTATTTGGATAAAATTCCAAATGTTTGAATAGTTTGTTGTGAAAATTTAAATTTAAACTAAACTATTTAATATTGCTTTTAGAATGCTTTAAATACAATATAATTTTATTTTTTAAATCTTGTAAATTTTGGATCAGAGATTTAGATCATCCTCACTGATTAGGTAAAATGGGTAAATTAATCCCTAACTTTATCTACAATTAAAAATCTTAAAAAAGTTTATAGTATACATGTTTAGTACTGCTATTCTTTCCAGTAGTATAAAAAAACAAAAATAAATTCCCATATTATAAAACATAGTTTTTAAAAATCTAGTTGGCTTGGATCAAATTTAAGTCAGTTCTTTGCATTTTCTTATAAGAAGTAGTTTATTTATGAAACACATAAATAAATAATGGCTTCATTAATTTACTATTTTTATTGAGAATGCACTTACTATTTTTATTGGGAATAAGCCACAATTTAAGTTTAACACATTGGCTGCCACCATAAGAGTGTTAGATAAGTTCCTCAGGTACCAAAGTGAAAAATGTTTACGAAACAATATTTATTCATACAAATGGTTAATAATCCAAAGTAAGTTTACATTCTTACAATTTTTTTTTTTTTAAATAGCAAGTTCACGGTGATCCTAATGGCACTGTAATAACATATTATACACGTATGTGTGACTGGTATCACCGGTGATCGTGAACAACTTAGTTTTTAGTGAAACATGTCACACAGTAAATTTTTTCGCAAACATTACAAAATGTAAAAACAAGTTTGGGTTTTTTTGAGCTCCTTTACTGCCTTTTGTTGTAACTGTTTCAGTGTAACATTCTCTTCTTCTTATTATTTGTAGTTTTGGCGTCAACTGTAACAAGCATATGCTTTACAATAGTAATAGGTTCAGGCATCGGACTCTAATTAACTTTTCCCGAAATTAGATAATAATTCTTCTTAAAGTGCCCTCTCCTCAATGGAGGTTGGCTACTACAATTTTAAAATCTTCTCTATCTTCAGCTGTTCTTATTAGCTGTTCAAAATTTAGCCCTGTCCATTGTCGGATGTTTCTGAGCCACGATAGTCTTTTCCTTCCTAGGCCTCTCTTTCCCTCGATTTTTCCTTTCACTATAAGTTGGGCATATTGGTACTTATTATTTCTCAGTATGTGGCCTAGGTATGATGTTTTTCTAACTTTTACTGTGTTAAAAAGTTCTCTTTTCTTGCCTATTCTATGCAGCACTTCTTCGTTTGAGGTATGCGATGTCCATGAAATTTTGAGCATTCTCCGGTAGATCCAGATTTCAAAGGCCTCCAATTTATTTACGGTTGATGTTTTTAGGGTCCACGTTTCAACTGCATATAGAAGAGTCGACCAGACGTAGCATTTTGATAAACGTAGTCGAATTTCGAGTTTTATTCGAGAATCACAAAGCAGTTTTTTTATTTTTTCGAAAGATTTTCTGGCCTGTTCTATTCTCGATCTTATTTCTAGATCAGGATTTAGGCTGCTATCGATCCAACATCCCAGGTACTTAAATCTATGGACCTGTTCTAAAATGTGCCCATTTATTGTGCAAGGTTGAGGTACGTTTTGATTTTTTCGGATTGACATCACTTTGGTTTTTTTAATGTTTATTTTCATACCAAATTGCTCACAGGTCGAGTTGGTCTTGTCGATGAGTCGTTGTAGACCTACGTCGGAATCCGCAATTAACACTGTATCATCGGCGTATCTGATACTGTTGATATTTACGCCATTCACCTTGACTCCATCCTTGGAATCCTCGAATGCTTCTTTAAATAGAAACTCGGAGTAAAGATTAAACAGCAGAGGCGACAGAACACATCCTTGTCTAACTCCCCTCCTAATTTCTACTTCTGCGGATGTGGAACCTTCGATCCTAACTCTGGCGTTTTGGTTCCAGTACAAGTTTTTTAAGAATTTGATGTCTTTTCCATCTAAACCGACTTCTTGCAAACGTTCTAATAGTAGGTCGTGTCTTACTCTATCAAATGCTTTTTCGAAGTCTATAAAGCATATAAATATATCTTTCTGTTGG
This sequence comes from Diabrotica undecimpunctata, assembly GCF_040954645.1. NCBI lineage: Eukaryota > Metazoa > Arthropoda > Insecta > Coleoptera > Chrysomelidae > Diabrotica > Diabrotica undecimpunctata. The sequence goes on along the minus strand of NC_092810.1, from coordinate 47,961,030 downwards.
TCGTAGCATTTTTGGGCGAGAACTAGTAAACTGAACAGGGCTTCTCTCGTTCCCATGCCGGCTCTGAATCCAAACTGATCGTCTCCGATGATTGTTTCGCACTTTCTATAGATAATAATAGTTTAATAATTATATATTATTAAACTATTGATGACAGCCATATACAATAAAACTTCAATTGCAGGTTTATCTTACAAGCGAACAGTTTTTCTCAGAGGTGAGAAATAGCTTGTGAGTTGATCTGAGACGTCAACACCATATTTTCCTTTGTTGTAGTCTATAATTGCTTCAGGTTTAATTATAGCTATATCATCTTTCTTATGTTTACCTGTCTCTTTCATGTCGATTCCATGTCTGGTCGTTAAGAAGAGGACATCACGTTTATCGTACCTTTTAAAATGCCATTACGATGTTCCTTTCCAATTAACTCTACTTTTTTTAATTTTGCGGAAAGTATATCTTCTGGAATATATTTTCTGTTTTTCCGTAGTGTCCCTAATAACGTATGGTCCTAAAGTTTTGGGAAAAATTTCAAAAGCATATAACTCTGACCACAATAATCTTATATTTTTATTAAATTATTCAACAATTTAATATAACTATCCTTATTATAAATCAAAATTCAAATGACAGACAAGGGACCATTATTTTCGATTTGCCTAATAATTCCCCTGACAAGTTGCATCATCCTTTGGACGACCCCGGCGTCAATTTCTCTAATTTTTGTATATTTGCGGCGTCTTAACTGTTCCTGATTTTGTGCTTCCCATCCGTTATTATAGACTTTCCGACTTAATATTGCCCAGAACTCTTCAATTGGGCGAGCCTGAGGTAGGTTGGGGGGATTGTCTGCTTTCGGTACCAAGGTAATGTTGTTAGTTTCGTACCAGTCCCTTGTGATCCTCGCGTAATGACATGAAGCAAGATCTGGCCAAAAGACTATTTTAACATTTGCATGATGTGTGTTCACAAACTGAAGCATTTTAGAGAGACATCTTTGAATATAAATATTTGCGTTTAAGGCTTCGCCTCGAACAACACCAATGTAGGGCTGTGAGATAAAGCCAGCCTCAGAAATTGCACACCATACCAAAATTTTGTCCTCAAATTTTTTCTTACTTTTGAATTTTATTTCATCAGGTACATTTTCGTAATCGTTCGTGAAAAACCCATCGTTACCCTTCATCTCGCCTTAACGCGCGGTAACATCTCGGAATTCTCTCTAATTGATCCTCTGTGTATTTTGGAGCTTTCCTTCTTTTCCGGTAGATAATATTGTTACTCGATAGGGTACTGTATACTGTAGTCTTTCCAACATGAAATCTTCTGGTCAGTTTTCGCTGTGAGACTCCAATTTTGTTCTTAGCTGCTTCAATCAGTCTTGCCTCTCTTATATGGTTCAAAATCCGCGGTCGGCCACTTTTACGCAAGTTAACACATGGTATACCTTCTTCACATTCTCTGATTGTGCGATAAATTGTCGATTTGCTTATGTTTTGATCTCGATAAATATTAACAATATCTCGTTTCGACATTCGCCCAACCATATTATAAACACCTCGACGAATATCAATTTTATAAGACATTTTGCAGAGCACAAACCAAAATATTCTGCTTTGTTTATTAAATGTCAATAACTGATGACATTTCAATTCCATGGCCTTCTTTGTTAAATGCATTTTGCTTCTCAATCAGACCAGGTGAAATTTTTCGCAAAACTTTAGGACCATACGTTAAGTGACTCTAATAATTGTTGTGCTAAAGGCACAGACGTGTAGTAATTATCGGTTATTACAACTCTTTCTTTTTGTTTCACATATTTATAGACTACAAAGCAGCCTACGACTGTGTGAATAGAAGAGAAATGTTCAAAGCAATGAAAGAGCTAGAAATACCAAATCAGTTGGTAAATTTAACAAAACTAACTCTTGAAAAAGTTGAATGTAGAGTACGAATTCAGGGGGAACTGTCTGAACCTTTTAAAACAAATAACGGGCTGCGCCAGGGAGACCATCTCTCATGTATACTGTTCAATCTGGCTCTGGAAAAAGTAATACGTATGTCACAAATCACAACCACTGGTTCAATATATAATAAATCAGTGCAATCAGCGGAAAACGCTGTATGAGAGGTGTATATAGCATTAAAAGAATCAGCTACTAAAATGGGTTATCGTAATGGTTACCGTAAATGGTTATCGTAAAACATATTAAGATAGGACGTCTGAGGTGGATAGGACATGTAATGCGGATGGAACAAAATGACCCAGCTAGAAAAACGCTCCTTGATAGACCCATTTATGAGAGAAGAAGAGAAAGACCCAGAACAAGGTTCCTTGATAACATCGATGAAGACATGAGAAATATGGGAATGAGTGCTTGGCGGAGAAAGGCCATGGTAGGGACGACTGGAGAGAAATTCTTAAGGAGGCTAGAATTGATGAAATCAATTTTAACTTGAAAATAACTGTCAGAAAAATCATAGCATGTAATTTGTCTGTAAAAAGACAACTACATGCAATGATCAGAGTAAAATTCTCCAGTTAGTGATTCCCTAAAATGTGACAGACAAAGAAAAATGAAGTTCCAGTGAAAAAGGAAATTGTTTGTTGGAGACGGAGATACCTCAGAACTATTTTTAAATTACCTACGTGCAGAAAGCAAACCAATAGTTTATTTAGACGAAACTTGGGTGAATGAGGGTTACAAAGTGGGTAAAATGTGGCAGAACACAAACATTCAATCTTCACGACAGACTTTTTTGCAAGAATTACCAACAGGATTAAAGGTTCTTTTCGGAATGGGACGGCGCCTGATAATAACACTCATTGAACAGTAATGTTTTTGAAGAATTTTTTCAGCAGGCGATGAGATGAAAGGTTCGATTGTAGTAATGGATAACTCTAGTTATCATTCCGGTTAAATTGAACATCTGCCAAATACTTCTTGGAAGAAACAGGATATCATTAGATGACTAACAGATAGAAACATTAGTTTTCCAGAAACATGGAAAAATTGAAATGGTATAATACAGTGGTACATTATGCAGTGGATGAACTTGCAAAAATACATGACATTGATGTTGTGCGTCTTCCTCTCTACCACTGACAACTAAACCCTATTGAACTGATACGGGAACAAGTTAAAAGGTATATAGCCCGACATAATATGAAATTTAAATTAAAATATGTACAAGCATTGTTAGAAAGTTCTCTATTACTTATATGTGACCAAGGAAAATTGGAAAAAGGGGATTAAATATGTTTCAAAATAAGAAGAAAACTTGTGTAACTTAAAAAAACTCTGGTATGTTGATAATACAGTGTCACCGGTAAAAATATCAGTAAATAATGACTTATCAAGTAGCGATACTGACTCACAGACTTTTATTATGTTTTCCGATTTTGATGAGTACATTGAATTGTGAAAGTACAGCTAAGATAATTGGTTAGGTTAGGTTTTCAATCTGCATTATATGTTTGTTATTTTAAGAACTCTTAAACCCTTTTAACAGTAAAAATCAATATAAGTTATATTTAGAACGTACTTATATACAGAATCTGGCATGACAAAATCAGAAAGAGAGTTACAGCCATAATTAGGAAAATAGCAAGGCAAGAAAATACAATTAAAATAGGGTACCTTAAGCTAAATATTAACGAAAAAGAACCGAAATGGGATAAAGAAAATAGTAAACTTACTGAAAGAACACAAATCACCGAGGGAGGACTCTCTAAAAACTAATACGAAATGCAGAGACGACACCTATAATTATGACGACTATGACAACAAATCCTGCAATAGTAAACGTAAACAAAAATAACAAAACAAGACTCACAGAAGAAAAAAAAAAGAAACGTAATAGGAGAAAAAGAATAAAACTTATTAAAATCGTATCCCGAAATATCAAAACCATGCTAACAAGTAAGGTGCAAGAAATAGCCCTAGAAATGAAAAAATATGAACTAGAAATTTTAGCTCTGTAGAAAATACGATGAAACAATCAAGGAAAAATTGAGGAACAAAACTTTGCTATGTAGGATTTACTATAATAGGATATCCTATATCAGAATAAAGAATAAACAAAAAAACATATCGACACTCCATTGCTATTCCCTGATACTCCCCTGCTACACCTCTACAGAAGAAGCAACCCAAGAAGATAAAGTAGCATTTTATAATATCTTAGAAGAAACCTGTGAAAATATCCCCAGAAATGTCATGTTCATAATAATGGGCGACTTTAATGCAAAGATTGGAAGAGAAGATTATAACCGAAATGTAGCAGTCAAAGAAACAATACATGAAGTCACAAATGATAATACAGAAAAAATATGCCACCTATCATCTGCAACAAACGCATATACATACTCGTATAGTCAGTATAAAACACATACACAAAAGAGAACACAAGATAAAATGAATGATACCGGGAAGAACGGATGGCAATCAAATAGATCGCATGTTAATTTCGACAAAACGGACACAAACAGTACAAGTTGTGAGATCTTATAAAAAAGCAAATGCGGACACTGATCATCTACTATTAATAGCAAAATTAAGGACGAAAATAATTAAAACTAATATTAACAAGGAAAGGAAAAGAAAAAAATGGAACATAGATAAATTGAAAACAAGAAACAAAATAACAGTATACTGAAGAATTGATACAGAAAGTGAGAAGATACAAAAATAAGGATATAGCATAAAACGGAACAGCATAAAAACCAGCATAATAGAATCGGCAGAACAAATCATAGGACCCCAAGAAAACAAAAAATCGAAAGCATTAAGAATATTGAAGAAGAATGTCATAAAAAAATCAAACAAATGGCTAGAGAATGGAAGGCAGGAACAACTAGAACAATACCGAACAGAAAAGCAAGTAAACAACAGAACATAAAACCGTCTATACACCGTTAATCAAATTGTTTTCCTAGGATTTCAGTGAAATTGTAACGCAGAGAGTCACGGTGAAATTAGATCCAGAATTGAGCTGTCCAAAGCCGCTTTTAGAAGGATGTCCAAGGTATTCTGTAACAGAAATCAGAAATATACTTTATGTCGAGTCCTGGACTGTGAATAAAAGTGATTTTTCTTCAAACGTCAAATAATGATGACATTACTTATCTAACTTGATCCTGTCAAAGTTTGATGTCTCCGCCGGCAGCAGTTTTGTTTTCCCATTTCTTTACTGCGGAGGGAAAAATGTTGTCATGGCAACAATATGAAACATGTCACAAAGCAACAATACAAATGTCATTAACAACAATTAAACATCATTTTTATTTATAGTAATATTAAAAGTACAATTAGTTAATGAGGCATTTTCAAAATTGAAACCGTGCAAAAATGTTCCCGACTCTTGATACGCATTGGTAATTGTTGATGATACTGATGGTCGAGAACAACTTTCAGCAATCATTCCCGATGTTGGCGAATCATGAGAGTTTAAAATTTTTTGAGCATTATCGTTCTTATCGGACATGGAGGGCCCCAAACGTGCTACTGCATCATTAGCCGGGGACTCAATTTCGTTTAGGTTTTCCATTTTCGCACTAAATTTGCGCTTGCGGTTGCAACAACAATAAGCTGTCTTTAATAATTGCAAACAACTGTCAAACAACTGTAACCAGGGAGACGCAAATCCCACCGACGACTTAATTATTTTAATTTCTAACATCTAGACGACTTTGATAGTTGTCACAGTTAATTTCGAGTAAAAATAGCGTATGAATTGTACTATTTATGGTTGAAAATTGCTACGTTTGAAGAAAAAATAGTATACTTTATTCGGCAAAGAAGCGACTTTTCTTGACTTGCCCTCTATTACGCGCCTCACTTCGTTCGGCGCGTAATATCGGGCGCGTCAAGAAAAGTCATGCTTCTCCGCCTCATAAAGTCATCATTCAATATTCGCTTATCCACTGCTGGACATAGATCTCCCTCATAATTTTCCATCTATTTCGATCTTGTGCCTCTTGCATCCAATTCATATGACAACGTTTTAGATCGTCAGTCCAACGTGTTGGTGGACGACCTCTGCTTCGGTAGGCATCATCTCTTGGTCTCCATTCCAGTATCCGCTTTGTCCATCTATTATCTGTCATTCGAGCCACGTGACCTGCCCAGTTCCATTTTAGTGTTGCTACTCTCTCTACTGCATCAGCCACTCCTGTTCTTTGTCGTAGCTGGCGATTTGGGATCTTGTCTCGTAGTGAAACGCCCAACATAGCGCGCTCCATCGTCCTTTGACACACACGGATCTTTTGAACTGTTCTCCTTGTCATGGTCAACGTTTCCGCACCGTAAGTTAACACTGGCAAAACACACTGATTAAACCTTTTTCTTTTAAGGCATATTGGTATATCAGACGATTTGAAAATATGGTTCAGCTTGCCGAAGGCTGCCCAAGTCAGTCTTATACGACGGAGAAGCTCAACGGTTTGGTTATCTTTTCCTATGCGAATCTCATGACCTAGGTATTTATAGGCCATTACCTGGTCTATGGATCTTGTTCCTACGCATATATCTTCGCTGACTACAAGATTTGTCATCATCATACAGTAATATACTATTATACCGCCTTGAGGCTTTCGAAATCTGGTGCTATAGAATTTTAAAAATTTCTTGGGTGAAGAAGATTTGAAACTCCACAATACTAGAACGTCTCAGCACAGCTACTGAGATTATAAAAAGCATCAAGAATATAGGTTACTACAAAATATTATGCAACGAAAAATAGCAGCCTGGACGAAGAAAGATTTCATGGTTGAATAACTTGCGAGATTAGTATAGTATTGATACAAGCATGCTATTTAGTGTGGCAGTGAATAAAGTTTAAGATAGCTATGATGGTAACCAACGTTCTGAAAGGACATGGTACATGAAGAAGAATGGTCTCAGACCACCAAATATTCATGATTCACCTGAGAATACCATTAATAAATACTGGAGATGTGATGATATTTTTTTATCTAGTCTCCAGAATATACGCAAAGTCGACTTTATTGAATGCTATCTTTTTATTCATGGAGCACATGATTACATTTTCTGTTTTGTTGATCTATTTGCTTCCAGATTAAAAACACAACATAAATTTAAACTTTCCTAGTTACAATGCCACTGCGGAATTCAAATCAAACTGTTGATCGAGTAATTCTTAATCATATTTTGTGAAAATTCTCAATTAAATCTGGAACCACTTTTGTGGTATTTAGTTTATCAGTTTATTTATGAAAGCAGCATTTTGATATTGCAATATTCCTTCAGTGCTGTCTTTTTCATATGTAAAAAACAAATGTATTAAATTTTTTTAAATGAATGTTTATCGACTCATTTATACATTTTTTGGCTATTATTTTACGCTAAACACATTACAGCCCTGTACTTGGTACATTATAAGGCTATATTTTGACTTTATGGGATAAGCATAATACGGTAAATTTATAACGTAGTTTATGGCCATACGGTAATCCATTCATATTAGTCAAATCAAATTAACTTCCAAACTCAGAGGGTTGGCAAACGCGCTTATGAGATTTAGATATATCATTTCTGGCTTTGTAGTCTATTCATCTCCTTTCTATTTGTTCGATTTCGTATATATTTACCACATTTTGTTTTTATGTACAGTACTGGATTAGGGAATATTATCAGTAACAGCTTTAAATCTGTTCTTAGTTTATGAGATGTTATTTCAAATGGAATAGATTTATATTTTTATAGGTATAATTTTTTATACTCATATAAATTATATTTATACTTTAGTAAATGAAACACAATGGCATTTAAAGTAAAAAAACTGGGGGAAGAATTTAAGGTATACATGGATGGAAATGGATCATTCTAGGATATGCTGATAAAAACAAGAAGCGTTAAAAAGATAAGTCCTATAAGCGGGCTTGAAATAACATATTATTAAACAATAACACACAACAGAAATGAAGTAAGAAAATCTCAAGGCTGGGATGCCAGAAAGTTTGACTACAAAGAGGTTTCAAAATACGGAATGAGAAGACATGTTTGAAATACAAATTCATACAATTTAAAAACCTAAGAGAACAGAACCCTGAACCCATAGCCCAGAATCTGAAAAATATTAAATGATTTTAGATATTAGATTGTAAATTTAACTCCACCTCCAGTAAGTGCTGGGTGGATTGAGTAGCTCAGTAAATGCCGGTGCCGGTTCCAAGTCCGGATAAAGGAGGAGGGTTGAGGCGATGGGCTAGCAACTCATCGCTTGTCAAGAGAAATAAATGCTAAAAATTTCGACCAAAGGCCTCAGAATACAAAGGATGGATCAAAACAAAGACGACTAATGCAACGGAAAAGGAAAATGATATTGGCTACATGGAATGTACAAGGACTTAGAACAGAACCAAACAAGCAGAAGTATTCAAAGAATTAGCGGAAAGAAAAATAGATATATGTATTCTCACCGAGACCAAGAAAAAGGAAAAAGGAAATGAAGAGATAGGAGAATACATATCTACAGTGGAGTGAGTAAAGATAACAGAGCTAAGAGAGGAATCTCTATTGCCATTCGAAAAAATCTTAAAAACTTATTAAATCGTGAACTGAAGTAAACTGCTAATACTGGAAATGAAAAATAATGGGCACAACATCGTAATTGTCGGAGTGTATGCCCCAAATGAAGATGCAGATCCAGAAAGTAAAGACGATTTCTACAACAATATGATTGAAATACTCTCTGAAGTTAAAGAAAACTGTGAAATTTTTATGCTAGGAGATTTAAGCGGCAGAATAGGGAGAGAAGAAAATAACAGATAGGAAGATATGGGGAACAAATAACCAATGACAACGTAATGCGTCTTAGAGATTTTTGTGAAACAATGTCTCTCAAAATTATGAATGGATTTTTTCAACATCCACAAATTTACATATATACAACCTCCTAGGAATCTGCGCTCAATAATCGACTATGTAATCCAATGTCAAACTTTCCAGCTGAAAACAACTGACGTAAGGCTATAACGTGGATCAGAATGTGGATCCGACCTTCGTTTACTTATAGCCAACGTGATAGTTAACTATCGCAAAAACAATAACACTCAGATACAGAATATAGAAAAGGGACAAGAAGTAACATCCCCTAAATATAACCTAGGAAGCTCAAAAGAAGATTCAACGAAATTTCTTTACAAATTATGACTGGCCACAAAATTACAAAATGTGGATCAAGAAAATATAACAGCGGAAGAATTATACCAGCAACTTAAAAAATGCATTCATGAGGCTGCAAGTGAAGTTTTGGGGTATAAAGACAAACATGAAACAAGAAATCAAGAATAGTGGTCGGAGAATATGCAAACGTTAGTAAACAAGAAGAAAACTGCTTATCAAAAATGGATGTCCACAAGAAAGGAGGAAGATTACAAGATATATAAAAAATTAAATCGAGATGTAAAAAGAGAAGTAGTAAAAAGTAAAAATGAGATGTGGGATCGAAGATGTGCAGAGGTGGATAGGTATTTGGGTGGAACAAGAGTTGGGCAAGCGTGGAAGGTAATAAAGTCTCACCGGAGGGAAGGAAAAGAAAAATCTAACTTACAGTTAATAGATCTGAAACAGTGGAAACTCCATTATTAGGTCTTACTGACAGAAGATAGATGTAAATCCCAAGAGATCGAAATGGAAGAAATATTCGAACACACACAAATAATTGAGATAACAACTGGAGAGTTAAGCGATGCCCTCAAAAGATCGAAAAACGGTAAAGCAGCAGGACCTGGAGACATCCCAATTGAGTTGGTAAAGTATGGACTAAAAATATTACATGAGATGTTGGTTCAACTATTTAACAAATGCTTAAGGACAAAATATCCCTGATGATTGAAATGTTGGATACATCAGCTCAATATTCAAGAAAGGGCATAAACGCAAATGCTCTAATTATAGGCGAATAACTGTTATCAGCTCAGTGGGGAGGTTGTACGGTCGAATAATAAAAGAAAGAATAGAATCAGAATACGAAGACATAGAAGAACAAAATGGATTTCGTGCAGGAAGATCGTGCACTGATGGTGTATTCGTTCTGCAGTAGGTAATCGACAAACGGAAGGCAAGGAATCTATCTACCTAGCTATTGTTTGTAGATTTAGAGAAGGCATACGTTTCAAACATTGACGAAAATAGGTCTCAGTAGAGAGTATGTAGATGCTATCGCAAATATATACAAAAATGCAAGAAGTGTAGTTAAAGAAGGAAACTTTATATCTGAATCATTTCCAATAACAAAGCGGATTAAACAAGGATGTTGTCTATCTCCGACCTTATTTAATATATATATATATATATATATATATATATATATATATATATATATATATATATATATATATATATTCAATCATCGCTAGAGCAGTGGTGGAAACAAGTATCCGGAATGGGAATAGACATAGGCGGTGGTAAATGTCTAACAACTTTATTTTTCGCAGATGATCAGGTAGTCGTAGCGAATGATGAGGAAGATATGGACTACATGTTTAGAAAACTAAAGAAAGAATATGAAAAGTGGGGCCTCAGTATGAATATGTCAAAGACAGAGTATCTTAAAATAGGATATGATGAAGAAGATCCAGAGTTAGAAATTAGAAACACAAAAAAATGCAATGAACATAAATATCTCGGATCTATAATTTCTAAAGAAGGCACTACCAAAAGAGACATCGAAAACAGAACGCAGCAGGGAAAAAAGCGGTAAACATTCTCAACTCTCTACTATGGTCTAAATATATTAGACAAGAAACGAAATTGACAATCTATCGAACCTTGGTAGAACCTATTATGACTTATGGGGCAGAAGTTTGGCAGATCACGAAAAAATATAGAAAAAGAATAGAAGTAGTAGAAATGGATTTTATATGGAGAGCGTATGGTGTATCCAAAAAAAGATCATATCAGGAATGAAGATATTAGAAGGAGGACAAATACTGTATATTCTAGTATAGACAGAATTCAAACGAGACAGAGACAACTAGAGTGGTATGGACACGTGAAGCGAATGAATGAAGATAGATGGACAAAGAAAGCTTTAAATTACAAACCATAACAAAGCAAAGAAGATATATCACATAATGAGAGATAGAGTCATCAAAAAAGACGAATGGGTGGACAGAAAACGATGGCGGTGGAAAGGCGAGAAGCGGCAGAGGCTGTATGAACCTCGGAAAACCTGTTCCAGGTATTGGCAAACAATTTATAATAATGTTGGATAATCATATAATGTTTATTAGATTGCTTCCATCAAGAGTTCCATATAGTGGAACTCTAGGGGTAGTTTACTCCCTGCATGGTGTTGATTAACTCGAACTCACTGGATACTCATAATTATTTTATTGATTCTCTATAGAAACAATAATAGAGAGAGTACCCAGTCGACGGATGACAACACTAGCTTCGACTGTTAACTCTTAATTCTTAACGATCTACTCCCGTTATTTTCCAGTTATTTAACTCACGCGCGTTTGTTTCTGCATTCATGTTTTTCTAATATAAGTTGTACACATTATTAAATAAGCTTTTGATTACATTGCAAATTTCACTAGGTCAGCGCGTGTTCTAGTTGCACCGATATTTTTAATGTTATAAAAAAACAATCGCATTGAGCAATAAGCGATGAATAATATTAAGGATTTTAAATTTTTAAACTGAATTAGGTTACTTAGATCTGATTTCTGGATGCTTAATTAAATCCCGTTACAAATTGTCCCGCAAGTTTAGACAATATGTTCTGCATTTTTGAAGAATCTGCGTGCTGCTCTATGTACTTTTCCCATCATACAGAGATGTTACCTAAGTGAGCAGTGTCTAGTGATTACTTTGAATTCTATATTTCAGCGTTGCGAGCAGAAGATTGTAATAACATTTTTGTATATCTTTGGTATGGAATATGTTTTTCAGTAGTCTACAATAAGACCATTGTCCATTGTAATGCAACATCTAACACTAAGAGTGTTTGTGGTAGACCTCAGAATGGCTCTGATCTGATAAAAGGATTGCGTCTTTTTAGCAAGACTACCAGCAACTCATTGTCAGTAAATACTTTATGCCCGGGCACCCATCACTTGTAGTATTGTGATTTAGTAGTAGTACGTATTTTTTTTTCTTGGTATTATGACCAGTAACCGTCTACCTATTCTTTCGTATTTTTATTTTCAATAACGAAACTAAGTGAAAAGTTGAACATTTAATACAAAAATGTAATCGTATGCATTTGTGAAATTGGTTTCTTGAAATCGACTTCAACCAAGCTATCTTTACCAAGCCATATATTCCTGGGTACAGTGTTGTGTTGGGTTTTTTCTTTCCAACAAAAAGAGATGCTTTTTTACATATCCTCTTTAATTTTTGAAGACCTTAGCTCTACAATAATTGAAGAAGAGAATAAACAACGAAAACGTTAGGCCGTGCAGTTGATCACATTGAGATTTTAATTGAAGATTCCCCCAATACAGACGTAGGCTTATCAACTAGTCGTAACAGGTGATGTCATAGTGACAGATGACGTTACAGCGCCACTGTGACAGATAATTTTAAATGAGACCATATGGCAAGTGATACCTCGTTTGAAAGGTATTGAAAATAGCTATTCAGTCATAATAATTTTGTTTCAGTTTAAGCTCCTTTTGATGAATAAGTTAAATAAATACTAAAATTGTAGCTTCTTATTTAATTAATAAATATTTAAAAACCAGTTCTTATAGTAAGTGTTCAAAATGTGCTCCATCTACTTCCTGACCGTAATGCATTATATTTCTAAACTCTTGCCGTACTCGTTCAAATGTGTCAGGGGAAATTGCCCTACATTCTTCAACAATTCGTTGTTTCAAAATGTCAATATTGTCGGGTGCTGTAGCGTAAACTTTAGATTTCAAGTATCCCCACAGAAATAAATCTAATGGTGTGAGGTCCGGTGACCGAGCTGGCCATTCTATCGTACCTCGTTGTCCAATCCATCTACCACGATATTCCTCATCTAGGTAACGTCTTACTGCACCATAATGGTGTGCAGGAGGACCATCTTGTTGAAACGTTATTTTAAAGTTGCCGAATTCATCTGAATTATCCTCCAGAGTTTCTAGTATTAACGGTTCAGTTGCAATTTGTAACATCTCCAGAGACACTTCACCGGTTAAGTTAGTATGTATTGAGAAAAACAGACCCAACTATGTGGTTTCCCAAAATACGTGCCCTCCGTCCCCAAAATTGAGTATTTGGTTCACGAAAGACGTGAGGATTTGTGTCACTCCAATACCTCACATTTATTAACATTTCCATTGAGAGAAAAAGTACTTTCGTCACTAAAACAAATTGTTTTTATGTAATTGGGCTGTTGATTAATTTTATTGGACATATTTTCATAGAAATCTAGTCTTCAATCGTCATCATCATCAGTCATCATCTGAAAATTGCTGCACAATTTTAATTTGTATGGATGAAATTTGTTTTCACCCAACACTCGGTGTACTGTCTTTTGACTGATTCCATAGATAGATGCAACTTGGGCTGTAGAAGAAGTAGGGTTCACTACTATTTCTAAAATGTCAATTTTTTTGTCATCACTAATTGTTGGTAGACCAGATCGTTTGACATCTTCAACACTACCTGTTTCTTTAAACTTCCGAAGAAGCTTCCTCTAATATAAATAAGCTCTAGATGTAGGGCGATCGGGGTAACTCTCATTAAGAAAACGTTCCGCTGCATGGAAATTATTTCCACATTCACCAATTATTAACACAGCTGCTACTTTGTCGGAGACAGTACGTACCATTCGGCCTTTGTAAAAATTTAAAGGTCTCGTTAAACAATAATTTAACTAAATATTAACTAAGAACAACTAACTAAAAACAACTAGACTAGCAGAATATATATATATATATATATATATATATATATATATATATATATATATATATATATATATATATTTAGGGATTAGGGATAGATATATATATATATTTAGGGATTCTACAGTATTCACTGCCTTCCCTCGCTCAACCGTTTCGATCTCTCTCTGTTGTTCCATTCTCCATCGTTTAGGCCTCTCTTCCATCTTCCGTTATTCTCTTTATCCATCTGCTGTCGCTAGTTCTTCTTACATGTCTATACCACTTTAGTCTTTTTTGTTCTATATATGTTAGTATGTCTGTTTCTATTGATGTTCTTTGCTTTATTTCGTCATTACTTCTCCTATCCATTCTTGTTACGCTGCAGCATCTTAGCAGGCATTCCATCCCTGTTGCTACTATCTTACTGCTGTTTTTCTTGTTTATGATCCAATTTTCAGCCCCATATGTCATAATACTTCGCACTAGTGTTTTATAAATCTGCGTTTTTGTCTTCATATGTAGGTGTCTATCCCACCATACCGAGTTAAGTTGTCAGATTGCTGTTCTTGTTTGTCCTAATCTTTGTGTAATTTCCTCCTCTGTTGTTGCCCTTTTCGTGATTATAAACCCCAGGTATTTGAATTTATCCTTTCCTTTGATTGTTACGTTGTCATCAATCTGTAGATCTATGTCTTCTTCACTTGTAGATAGATACTCTGTTTTCGCGAGGTTAATATCTAGTCCTCCTCCTAGGAGGATGACCTCAGTTTTATGATGAGAAAACTGGAGCAGGAATATACAAAGAATGGGATGGAAATAAACCTAAAGAAAACTGAATACCTAACAACGGAGAATACAGAAATAAAACAGCTGGAAATAGACGAAGGTAAACAAATTAAAGGAACAGACAAGTATAAGTATTTAGGTTTCATAATATCAAACAAAGGAACAACGGAGGAAGATATAAAAAATAGACTAGGACAAACAAGAGACTGCATACGAAAATTGAACCCGGTACTATGGGATAAGAACATCAGCATGAAAACAAAGAAAAAAATATATAATACCATAGCAAAAAGTATCCTCACTTATGGGTGTGAAAAATGGACAATAAATAAGAAAACTAAAAACAAAATAAGAGCAACAGAGATGGAATTCCTAAGGAGAAGCTGCAGAGTAACAAGAAGAGATAGAATAAGTAACATGGAGATTAAGAGGAGAATGGGAATGAACTCCGACATAATAGACTACATCGAACAGAAGATGGTACGAAGATGGTACTGGTACGGACATGTCAGAAGAGCAGACCAAAATCGGTGGATAAATAGAATAACAGAGTGGAGCCCGATAGTAAGAAGAAAGAGAGGCAGACCCCGAAGATCTTTCAGAGATGAAGTGGACGCAGCAATGAGTAGAAGAAACCTACAGGAAGGGGACTGGCTAAACAGGAAAAATTGGAGAAAACGGTTGAGTGAAGGAATACAGTGAAAACTGTGGAAATCCTTGTATATATATATATATATATATATATATATATATATATATATATATATATATATATATAATATCTAGTCCAGAAACTAAGCAGAAACAGAAACTAAATATTGAACTATAAACGCTTTTGAAAACTAAAAACAACTAGAGAATTGACAATCTTTTTTGTCAAATAACCAAATGAGGACGTTAGAATTTTTATTAATTAAATGCCAAACTAGAATTTTAGTATTTTTAGTAGATATATTAAAATAATTGTAGTTTCGCATTTATTTATAAATAAATAAATGTTCGCCTCTGGTTAATTGTCAAAAAGTTGACGTTGGCGTAAAAACAACGTCAATTTTTTGACAAGTAACCAGAGGCGGAGGTTTTAATATTTATTAATTAAATGCGAAACTACAATTTTAGTATTTATTTAATTTATTCTTCAAAATGTTTTATTACCTCCCTTTAAATTTCACTATTATAAGTATTACAGTTTAAAAGATACGAGGGGGGAACGGACTTTTGACTAACACTGTATATATATACGAGATACCATGAACTAACTGTGAAGGTGTCAATATTGGGCCAACTAATCAACTGCTTCAATCCAGAATTCGTTGCCACAAATGTGACAAGAACAACACCACTGTGCTCACAAAGCATGAGAATGAATAGAAGCATAATATTGACTTCGAAAGCAGAAAAAATTTTAAAACCGATCAAAATAAAAATAAGAGAGAGATATACGAATTAATATTAATAAAAAGAAACACTAACGCAATCAATGGCAAAAAGAAAATAAATAAAATATAATTCAATCTGATTTAAATAATAATAAATATAACACCATAAAAAAGACTATTAAAGTTGTAACATTTCTCCACTTTATTTTTTTCAAAAACGCTAAGATAGGTACATGTAAACATAATTATATATTATGGCTCATTAATATGGCAAAGACACATAAAATAAATAATAAAATTAATGTTGTATCCCGTAACAACACGAACATGTTTAAGACCAAATACACCCCTGGCATCACAAGTGCCAGTGTACATTATACGTCGAATACATTATTTTGTTAGTAAACAAAGAATTTGCAAGTTTATAATATAGTTTGTAAGATTGTAAGATGATATCTTTAGTGTAGGAAGTTTATATATTATCTGACTAACTTTGTCTGCTATGAATAGTTATAAAAGTAATTTATAAACGCTTCTTTGCTTTGTACAGGTATCTAATAAAAGAAACTTATTGCTGAAGAGAACTGTCATTTTTGCGTTATGCGTATGATCAACTATTGTAATATGTGAAATTTAACGTTTGTTGTGATTATACTTTTATTACAATGATGCAGATCTTTGTTATTCCAGTATGAATCGTATTGTTCTAATAATTATCACTTGTAAAAATTCGCACTGATGCGTAGAGTCGCCAATACTAATTTCAAAGCTCGCTCCTGCTGGCTTATATAATGAGAACAAACTGTCTGGAAAACAGCTTGGGGGCGACGAGAACTGCGTAAATCCTCGAAGATCATATCTGCGTCGATAGAATCACTTCGGATATATATATATATATATATATATATATATATATATATATATATATATATATATATATATATATATATATATATATTAATGTGATATTAAAAGTCAGATGTGTGCCAAGCAATTAATTAGCTAATTAATTAATTAATTAAACTTATTTAAATGATGCAATTATGATTTTATCACACTATTTAATTCTCTTATCACAGGGTTATATTCGTGCTTCAATATCTATGCTTTACATATGATAGGTAAGGTCTAAGGAATACCGGAATAATAGTCATATATGATACAAAATTATATATTGAAATAAAATTCACACTCAAATATCTTAAACAAAAATATATCATATAATGATTATCAAAATTTTGTTCTACGTACGTGAACCTTTAAAAATTAATGTTATATACTATATAAATTAAAATTTCAAATCAAAATTGTTGTTTTATATCTCCTGATAAATATTTCTATCTTTTCTGAAGCAATTAAAAAAAAACTTTGTTGATAAAGAAAAACTGACGAATGGTAAAAAAAAAACTATCTCTCTGATGATGAGTTGTCCAAATCCTTGTTCCTTGTAGCCTACACTATCTATTCTTAGCAGTTCCCTAGGTAATCAGCAATCTTACAACAAATTATTGCAAGCCTCTCGTCTTCAATGATCTCCTTCAGATGCACGTATCGTTCAAAAGATGCTAGCCTCTTGTCCTCTCGATAAACTGAATCTCTCGTTCCGGCCTGACTCTGTTCCGACTCTTGGAATATATAAGTAGAAAAGTATGACTTACAATATTTTACTGGATCAGCTTCCGTCAGGATACACTTAGTCCACGAAAACTCACAAACATTCACTTCTAATGCTTACTATCACTTGGGAACCGCCAAAGAACAACGACTGTTCGCCTTGCACCCTTGGAAAACAACTGATTATCTTTTCCCCCTCAAAAACCTAGCTTAAATCTCATTCCTACATAGCTATCCCACCTTTTTTTTATCTCCTCCAATCAAAGCTCGTCATACATATCCCCATCTACCATTTAGATAACAAACAAACAATTTTACCTACAATTATAAATTTCCTAAAAACTATTAACATGCTAATCGGTTTCTACAAATTCTTAAGAACTAACGGAGAAATATAATTTCTAAATTCTACCCTATTGTCTTATTCACTGTACAAGTCCATTTGGAAAACCCGGTCGCATTGTTCATTTCACTACGTTCACTCAAATATATTTTACAAAGAAAATAATTTATGCATATCTTTAAATTTTGTTTACTACAGGTAATCCAAAGATAATGGACTTTCATTTCTTCGAAATATCTTGTATAGTTTATCAGTTGAAATATTTTGAATTATTATATTTTATACTTTGAAATATATTAAGAGCAAACCAATATTATTTTCAATTTTACATAGCATAACAATATATATATATATATATATATATATATATATATATATATATATATATATATATATATATATATATATATATATATATTAAAAAAATTAGCTTATCTAATAAATGTTTCCCTTAAATTTTGTAAAATAATTTTTAAAAACTTTTTTAAACAAAAAACAATTGAATTTATAAATAAGTTAGAATAGCGACCGATTACAAATAAGCCTCAATGTCATGAATGCCAACTTACAATTTTCATTTTTGACAATTATATTACCAAAAACTAAAATTTTGTTAAATTTTCTTTTTTATTTAATAATAAAAAAAGAAGATTTATTTATTATTAACAGATACCTGAAAAAATGTAACAAGTATAAAATATGGAAAATTAAATTAAAATGTTATATTTAACTGGTTTTATAAATAACCTATAGAGAAATAATATAATTTTAAATTTTGCTTAGATTTTGAATTTCTGATTTTTTATTTAAATTATTATCACTCCTGCTAATACAAACCATTTCTAAAAATGGACTTTTTTCTTTATAGCTCCTGCATTTTTAGAGATATCTACTTCAAATTTGGAATCTAGATTATTCTGTAGTGCTTACATCATTAAGTATGCCAAATGGTTGTAAAAATGCACCGGGTGATATTTTTGGAAAAGTCCAGCACTCTTTTCCCCCCTAAACTTTTTGCAGTGAGCCTATTATAGATTATAAAACATAAATTAAATTTACGTGTTGTTAAGAAACTTTTTGATGTTTTCCAATTTTTTCGTATCTGCAACCGTTATCGAGAAAATTAAAGCTAAAAAATTAACCCATTTTTGCTTGCGCATATAGTTTTTGATATTTTATAGTTTATAAGAGCAATTAAAAGTTTTTGAGAGGTAGATTATCAGAAAAATATTGGGACCAAAGAGGGAAAACGAAGAAGATGCAAGACAATGGATGACACATAATGAGAAGAGAGAAGAGCAATTCATTAAGAGTTATAACGAAATAGATACCACCAGGTAAAAGACCCAGAGGCAGATCTAAACTGAGATGGAGACAAGTGGAAGAAGACTAAATGAGTATGGAAATTAGAAATATAGAAAGGACAATCAAAAAGAGAGAAGAATGGAGAAAAGTAGTTCAAACAGCGAAGTCGCACCAGAAACTATAAAACCAAACCCAGAATGGGATGATGCCCCACACAAAAAGAATCTTTAAGTGAAAACAGCTTCAACTTCTTCGGAAGCGTATAGCTTGTGTATATACAGGGTGGTCCTTAAGTAATTGTACAAAAAGAAAGCGTAGATTCTATACTTTAAAATATTACGATTTAAGCCAAATTACTTTAATAAAATGTTAATATTAAGAAAGATACAGGGTGTTAAAAGTGGAAATTTAAAATTTTATTTTTCGCTATAACTTTAATGTTTGTGAACATTTATGTTTAAAAACTTACAACTGGGTACTATTGAATATGAGAAATTATAATTTGATGCATACTTTGATATAGCTGATAGAGGGCGCCACATATACCACATATGTGGCATAAATTTGCACTTAAATTTTTTGCTCTTTAAGTTACCGGTATTTGTGACAAAAAATATTAAAGGTACATTATTTTAACAAAAAATATATATACTTGTTAATAACTTCAAAACTCAACAGTTTTCGAGATAATCGCACTTTAAAAATCTACTACATAATTCTGATTTAACGCAATTACTCCAGGCAACGAAATAAAAATAGACAAAAACATCAGTACTTCTGAATTTTGGTATGAAATACCTTTAATAAAATTAATAGTTAACGAAATCCACAAGGAAACTAAGTTCCTGTAGCTGGCTGTATACCATGTATCACAAAAAATTTGTTAAAATCCTTTATAAAAGGTATATAAATTAAAAACCCAATCGGGCTATGTCATGAAGACAAAACGTTTTCGGAATCCATATTCCATCGTTATAAGCAAATTTACCTCGCTATAGAGGGTTATAGTTCAATAGAAATTTCACGTTACATCTAATGTACCTCTTTATAAGCGAAAACTCGTAATAACCGTGTTCGTTATAGAGGGAGTATACTGTGTATATATATATATATATATATATATATATACATATATATATATATATATATATATATATATATATATATTTATATATATATATATATATATATATATATATATACATATATATATATATATATATATATATATATATATATATATATATATATATATATATATATATATATATATAATGAACCAGAAGTATTTGCTGACAACGTAAGGAAGTAAACGTTAAATAGTAGGTTTGCAGCAATAAAAAATGAAACGTGTACTCTTTTAAATTTTTATTCCAAGCTTTCGGACATTGGTTATGTCCTTCATCAGGGAGCTACAAATGTGATGAATAAATTGTTGGCGTTGGTATAATTAATTAAAAAATTTACTACTTACAAACTTAATGAGGTTGTATCAACGAAGATGTATTATAATGTTGATAAAATTTATCATAGTCTCTCATCTTTTTTCAATATATAAAACCTATTTTTATGTTTAAAAATTTTAAAAATTACTGTACATTCAAAAACACTTAATTATTCTAAATAAATACATGACATTATTCTGACAAAATTTTTTTAAATGTCAATTGATAAATTATTGTTTGTGTTATTATTGCATTTATCTAGTAGTAACAAATAGGAGAACATTTCATTTAGATGACCAATATCCGTTCTATGATTCATTGCGTTATTATTTTGGCAAATGTAGGCCATTTCAAGAAAAAGTCTTTTGGTGATGTTACTTTCCTGTTCTACTACTTTGATGTTATTATAATCTATCTGATGCCCATTTTTAAATGCATGTTCACCCAATGCACTTTTTTCAGGATGCAGTCTAATATCTGACTTGTGGGATGTAATGCCTTAAAGACTTACTTATATATATATATATATATATATATATATATATATATATATATATATATATATATATATGTATATATATATATATATATATATATATATATATATATATACTTCCTCTTCTACCACTTCTCTTCTGCAATGTTGAGGAACTACTCCGGACTCTTGAGTATTATCTGTTTGAGTGGCCGAGGTGACGCAAACAGAATTTTTCATAAATACCTCTGTCTTTTCTGGTAGAGTGGGTATTTTATTGTGAAGTTTACAGATTTGATTTGAAATTTGGTTGATATTTGATGAGAACCTTTCCAAGCCCACTTTAATATCAGCTGAATTAGAGTCGTGTACCTGAACCTTGATAGTCTCGTCGGTACAGCCGAAAAAAACCGTCGATATATTGTTCAATTTACCTTATAGATTTTACAACCTTTTCAGCATTAAGCAAATCACTTGATTTATGGATGTCGTCAATTTTTTTTGTAAGGTAGTTCAGCTTACTATCATTTTTAGTTAGTAAATCGTAGATCTCCATAAAAACAGGCATATTGTCGGTAATTTTCTTGGTCGTATCAATTAGAGCCTCAAAGTTCTCTAAGGGCAATTTAGCCATAGTTTGACCATTCGCACCTAATAATAAGAAGGTCCTAATAGACAAGATGTGGAAAGTACTTTATACGCTGTAAGAAACTTTATCCAAAGACAAAACGCAAATAAAGAAGCATACAACTGTTTCACATCTTTAGGAAATATGATAGCGTGATACTGGAAAATTTAACTGAAAACTGAAAAAGTCAAAAATGACAGACTTCTTCCAATTGCAGAAACAATAGTTTATGTTATCCTTGAAAATACGCTTTATACATTATGTTGTTTGAAAAAAATGTAAGTACAGATTTTTTGTTTTAACGTATATCATTGACAATATGGTACAAAATATGCGCAGCAAACTGGCAACAGTTGGCAATGGATAGAACTGACTGGCGTAATAGACTTGGGAAGGTCGAGGCTCTTTTATAGGGCTGTAGCATATTTAGCATTGACAATATAAGTAAACAACTCTTTTTTGTTTTAACGTATTTCATTGACAATAAAAGTAAACAACTTTTTTTTCAAAAACGCCATTCAAACAATATTTAGCATCTTATATTGCTCTGAATGGCTTCACTATAGAAAGTTAATGTTTTAGACAACTACATATGTATGCACAGTATTATTGTTGTCTGATATAACGAGATCGGCTTATAACGAGGTAATTAGTCTGCCGTTTTAGTTCTCATTATAGAGGGAGTCTACTGTGTATATATATATATATATATATATATATATATATATATATATATATATATATAATTTTCTTTAGTATATGTCAAGTTCTCTCGGTCTGGAATTAAAACAATTCTATTTTTTTGGCACTTAATATTTCGCCAACTGATTGTTGGCTTCATCAGAAGTGCTCTACAAATTTATTAAAACAAAGAGATAAGCAACATTAAGATAAAATTACATAAATATTTACTTACAGAGGTAGCACTTTTTTTACTTTAGAGGTTTTGCACAAAGACAAGACAAACATTTGTTTTACACTTTCACAATTAGGCTGACAATTTTAAAATAAGTTAAAATACACATAAAACAACAAAAAGTGTATAGTGGAATAGACGAGTTTCTTTAAATTTCTATATATAAAATAAGGTAGCAGGCATACCGTAAATTAATTTTGACTTAAATGAATTGCAGAATATTGCTGTAGATGCTGCTTAGCTGATTCGTATCTATTTTGTAATTTAGTACATTTTTTGTGTTAGTAATATAACACATTTCCAGAAACAGCCTGTTTTTATAATTAGTTACTGTTTGTGGATTTCAACATTGGTATAGTCAAATTTGTGACCTGTGTTGATGAAGTGTTCGACAACAGCGCATGTGTTTTTACCTTTATGGCAGTCACTTTTGTGCTGGGTAATAAGTTGTTTTAACCATTGGCTTGTCTGTCCAATATAGCAACCTTCGCAGCCTAAACACAGTATTTTATAGATTGTATTGGTAATATACGTGTCTTATCTTTAACACGAGAAAATAGACTTTTGTTATTAATACCGCTGTATTTACCAATTCTGATGTTATTGTATGGTTTGAAGAGCGATGTAATCTTATTTGTTAGATTATCAACGAAGGGCAATCTTTTATATGTAAAGTAGTCTGGTGTTACTTACGTAGTACATTGTAAAGACATTTAATTATTGAATAAAAAATTTTAATAGATTAACAAAAACTAATATTCTATTGTAATTAAAATTATATTTATAAAAAAACTAAAAATTAATTCATATACTTATACAGTCTTTGTAAGAATAAATTTATAGAACAAATTCAAAGTTAGGCATTGGAAGCTGACATACGTTCTTCGGCAAATGGTCTCTAATAATTATTTTTTTATCATTCGATTCTACTATACTATCCAGAAAACCAAACCAATATATTACTAGACCAGGTCCAAATCTAAAAAAAAAAAAACATTAAATTTATTAGTTATGTATTCAATTACACACATTGACAGAAAATGCTAATATTTTTTTTATAATATTAAGAAGAAAACAATTATCTAAAAAAAGAGTAGACTTTCACGGTTCATTTTTTGTAATGATATAGTTGTTTACTGAGCTTGGGAATATTTTAACGCTTAACTTGGCAAAACAAGAAATATGCAAAATTATTTCCGTGACTTGACTTTGATTTGTATCTGAGTAACTGACTGCACAATGCCAAGAAACCATAAAACAATATGTATGTATTACAATATAAATTACCAATTTGAGTACTTGTTTTATAAATCAAATTTCAGTGGAAAAATAAAATAACACCCAGGGCTGTACCGATTTATTTTATTAACAACAATAATTTACAAAGATTACCTGCTCATCATGAAAATCGTAAAAACAATTTCGTTTCTACACAAAACATAGACGTACGTCACATTTCGTACATTTTATGTGTTTGGGTAATTAAACACTTACGGCATCGGCCCTTTGTGGAAAATGTCAGAAATTATCAAATCACCTTCTGATCGGGGTTTAAACATGGTTTTTATTCTTTTTTTTGGGGGGGTGGGGGGGCAGCGATGTCCTTATTTGAAGGTCTTCCATGTTTTTTATTGTTACGGAGAAAGCTGTCAATTACGGAAAAATGAAATTGTTTTAAAGTTTTTGTTCTTTTATGTGTATTCAGCAATATCATGTCTTTTATATA
Source organism: Diabrotica undecimpunctata (assembly GCF_040954645.1). NCBI lineage: Eukaryota > Metazoa > Arthropoda > Insecta > Coleoptera > Chrysomelidae > Diabrotica > Diabrotica undecimpunctata. The sequence continues at coordinate 47,936,558 of NC_092810.1, read as the reverse complement.
GAATCCAAGTGTTATTTACACAAATATCCAAGATTTGTGAAAATATTGATATAGACCATCTGTGGGTTTTTAGTGACGTTCTATATAGGGATACAAACATACCTGCGAGATCCACTTCACCCACATGCCGATGGGTATATGGGATACTATTGTTGGGCACGTTATGTCTGTTTTTGTGTTTGATTTTGTTGTAACAAACCTTTTAATGGAAAATAACGGATATACAACTACATATGAACTACAGAGTCGTACTAGATTATTGTCGAACCACTGAACAATTGCCACCCTCTGGTCATTATCGACCATTTGAAAATAAGACCCTTTACCTTCAGTCCGAAGTTTCTTTTCATCCTTAGTGGGACAATTCCTCACTATATTTATGCGTAAAGTGTCATGTGAAAGTATCCCTTTAACATCGCGTAAATAGGATAAAAATCAGAACAAAAAAGTTATCAAAATACAAAATAGTACCTATCGGATTTGAAATAGTTTTATTAAAAGTTATAACTACTTGCTCCCTAGTTCCAAAAGTCAGTTCTTGTTCCAAAATGTATTAAATCATAGACCATTCCTGGCATTTCGCATCGCAGAAACAATTTGAAACTCCATTTCTTAGGCTTATTTTTAATATATTGTCGCCTAGAACCAGCTTTTTTTCATTTTTAGGGAACCATCATTTCGTTGATGGACATTCGTCTTTCTTCTTGAATTTTTAGAAAACTATGTCTTACATGATCCATCACAGGTATAATTTTATGATAACGGTCGTCACTAATAGAATTATTATCGACAAAATGTAGATAATGACGTATTTCTTGATATTTTTTCAGTGGCATTATGTCAGCTATTTTGTCGTATCTAAATTGACCATTACAATAATCTGTACAAGCTAGCATTTGGACAATTCCGATTAAAATAACTCGTCATCAAAAAAATCTATCTACATAAAAGGCTAGGTTGACAGGCACACTGTTTGTCCGGTAGGGTAACTACGCCACCTAGGAAAGAAATCTGAACTACCAACATCTGACATTTCAATCATATTTTGCTCTTGAAACAATACGGTTGATTTATTGCTAACAATTTTGATTAATGACGTATAACGTCACATACGTCACTGGTTTATCAATATTATAATTTGCTTATTCTGTCTGTCTTTCCGTAATGAAAACCACAGCGCTACCTATTCACAAAAATTACTACTAACTTTAGTAATATATTATACGTCATATGTCACTGGTTTACTACCGACAAACCGAGGTCTCGCTATTAAATAACGAGACTGCTTATGAGTTTTATTTTAAAAATTATTCTACAATCGAATGTTCTTCAATATATTCCCCTCGCCTCACACCGTTCCATTCGTTCAGATTAAAGCAGAAATCTGAATTTGTTTCGAAACTATCTTACCGATTTTTCTATCAGATGTCGCTATTGCGTCCATAACGAAGCCATTTTATTGTTGCTTCTTAAAAGACAGAAAAGATTATTTTTCACGTTGAGAACGGCTATGAATAACTGTTCTGATGAGACTTATTAAGTCGAAATACGTATCAACAGATACATAGACGCTTTGTACGTGAAATCAAATCTTTGCTGTCTTTTTCATTTTATTCGGATCTACTCTGTATGAGTACAAGGAACAAATTCGTTAAGGATTTCTGCTTAGTTGATAGACATGTCGTGGAATGCAAATTTTAGATTCCCCATGTCTCTATTAACATCTTTATCAACGTCTGTTATACCTTGCATTTATAGCTGTTCAGATTAAAGCAGAAATCTGAATTTGTTTCGAAACTATCTTACCGATTTTTCTATCAGATGTCGCTATTGCGTCCATAACGAAGCCATTTTATTGTTGCTTCTTAAAAAAAAGAAAAGATTATTTTTCACGTTGAGAACGGCTATGAATAACTGTTCTGATGAGACTTATTAAATCGAAATACGTATCAACAGATACATAGACGCTTTGTACGTGAAATCAAATCTTTGCTGTCTTTTTCATTTTATTCGGATCTACTCTGTATGAGTACAAGGAACAAATTCGTTAAGGATTTCTGCTTAGTTGATAGACATGTCGTGGAATGCAAATTTTAGATTCCCCATGTCTCTATTAACATCTTTATCAACGTCTGTTATACCTTGCATTTATAGAAGGTTCAGATTAAAGCAGAAATCTGAATTCGTTTCGAAACTATCTTACCGATTTTTCTATCAGATGTCGCTATTGCGTCCATAACGAAGCCATTTTATTGTTGCTTCTTAAAAAAAAAGAAAAGATTATTTTTCACGTTGAGAACGGCTATGAATAACTGTTCTGATGAGACTTATTAAATCGAAATACGTATCAACAGATACATAGACGCTTTGTACGTGAAATCAAATCTTTGCTGTCTTTTTCACTTTATTCGTATCTACTATGTATGAGTACAAGAAACAAATTCGTTAAGGATTTCTGCTTAGTTGATAGACATGTCGTGGAATGCAAATTTTAGATTCCCCATGTCTCTATTAACATCTTTATCAACGTCTGTTATACCTTGCATTTATAGAAGGTTCAGATTAAAGCAGAAATCTGAATTTGTTTCGAAACTATCTTACCGATTTTTCTATCAGATGTAGCTATTGCGTCCATAACAAAGCCATTTTATTGTTGCTTCTTAAAAAAAAGAAAAGATTATTTTTCACGTTGAGAACGGCTATGAATAACTGTTCTGATGAGACTTATTAAATCGAAATACGTATCAACAGATACATAGACGCTTTGTACGTGAAATCAAATCTTTGTCTCTGTCTTTTTCACTTTATTCGGGTCTACTCTGTATGAGTACAAGAAACAAATTCGTTAAGGATTTCTGCTTAGTTGATAGACATGTCGTGGAATGCAAATTTTAGATTCCCCATGTCTCTATTAACATCTTTATCAACGTCTGTTATACCTTGCATTTATAGCTGTTCAGATTAAAGCAGAAATCTGAATTTGTTTCGAAACTATCTTACCGATTTTTCTATCAGATGTCGCTATTGCGTCCATAACGAAGCCATTTTATTGTTGCTTCTTAAAAAAAAGAAAAGATTATTTTTCACGTTGAGAACGGCTATGAATAACTGTTCTGATGAGACTTATTAAATCGAAATACGTATCAACAGATACATAGACGCTTTGTACGTGAAATCAAATCTTTGTCTCTGTCTTTTTCACTTTATTCGGATCTACTCTGTATGAGTACAAGAAACAAATTCGTTAAGGATTTCTGCTTAGTTGATAGACATGTCGTGGAATGCAAATTTTAGATTCCCCATGTCTCTATTAACATCTTTATCAACGTCTGTTATACCTTGCATTTATAGAAGGTTCAGATTAAAGCAGAAATCTGAATTCGTTTCGAAACTATCTTACCGATTTTTCTATCAGATGTCGCTATTGCGTCCATAACGAAGCCATTTTATTGTTGCTTCTTAAAAAAAAGAAAAGATTATTTTTCACGTTGAGAACGGCTATGAATAACTGTTCTGATGAGACTTATTAAATCGAAATACGTATCAACAGATACATAGACGCTTTGTACGTGAAATCAAATCTTTGCTGTCTTTTTCACTTTATTCGTATCTACTATGTATGAGTACAAGAAACAAATTCGTTAAGGATTTCTGCTTAGTTGATAGACATGTCGTGGAATGCAAATTTTAGATTCCCCATGTCTCTATTAATATCTTTATCAACGTCTGTTATACCTTGCATTTATAGAAGGTTCAGATTAAAGCAGAAATCTGAATTTGTTTCGAAACTATCTTACCGATTTTTCTATCAGATGTAGCTATTGCGTCCATAACAAAGCCATTTTATTGTTGCTTCTTAAAAAAAAGAAAAGATTATTTTTCACGTTGAGAACGGCTATGAATAACTGTTCTGATGAGACTTATTAAATCGAAATACGTATCAACAGATACATAGACGCTTTGTACGTGAAATCAAATCTTTGTCTCTGTCTTTTTCACTTTATTCGGGTCTACTCTGTATGAGTACAAGAAACAAATTCGTTAAGGATTTCTGCTTAGTTGATAGACATGTCGTGGAATGCAAATTTTAGATTCCCCATGTCTCTATTAACATCTTTATCAACGTCTGTTATACCTTGCATTTATAGCTGTTCAGATTAAAGCAGAAATCTGAATTTGTTTCGAAACTATCTTACCGATTTTTCTATCAGATGTCGCTATTGCGTCCATAACGAAGCCATTTTATTGTTGCTTCTTAAAAAAAAGAAAAGATTATTTTTCACGTTGAGAACGGCTATGAATAACTGTTCTGATGAGACTTATTAAATCGAAATACGTATCAACAGATACATAGACGCTTTGTACGTGAAATCAAATCTTTGTCTCTGTCTTTTTCACTTTATTCGGATCTACTCTGTATGAGTACAAGAAACAAATTCGTTAAGGATTTCTGCTTAGTTGATAGACATGTCGTGGAATGCAAATTTTAGATTCCCCATGTCTCTATTAACATCTTTATGAACGTCTGTTATACCTTGCATTTATAGAAGGTTCAGATTAAAGCAGAAATCTGAATTTGTTTCGAAACTATCTTACCGATTTTTCTATCAGATGTCGCTATTGCGTCCATAACGAAGCCATTTTATTGTTGCTTCTTAAAAAAAAGAAAAGATTATTTTTCACGTTGAGAACGGCTATGAATAACTGTTCTGATGAGACTTATTAAGTCGAAATACGTATCAACAGATACATAGACGCTTTGTACGTGAAATCAAATCTTTGCTGTCTTTTTCATTTTATTCGGATGGAATCTTATCCGTATTTTATAAGATGTTCGGTCGTTTGGACGAGTTAAAAAATCAGCAGGCTAAAGCTGGAAGAGTACTGAGATTAGAAGATGGTCCTGGATCTTTGCTGTATATGGTGACCAGGAAGTCGTATACAGACAAGGCAAGCTACGAGGATATATGGCGTGCTCTAACTAATTTAAAGAAAAACGTGTGCAATTATGACATCAAGAATTTGGCCTTACCCAAGATAGACCATGCACTAGATAATCTGGATTGGAATATTGTCAGAAGCATGCTTGAAGTGATCTGCCGAGAAACTGGCGTACGAATTACTGTGTGTTGCATTAACCCGAAAAGATCGTGTCCTTTAAAGTCAGTAGACTGTTATTTCTTCTTGAGGGGTTCATGTAGAGCTGGAGCGTTCTGTAGATTCCGCCATCCTGGGCCTACATCTAGAGTTGCTGATCGGGACGCTCAGATCTAAGAGGGGAGTAGTGTAACGAAATAGTCCATCTCCGATGAGTGGTATGTTTCACAATTCTTAGAAGGATAAATCTAGAATACTCAAGAGTTGACATTTCAATAGCGCCCGTCTTCGATGCGCTTTCGATGAGAAGAATAGAGGTGGACTATTCCAGAATATTGTAATACATAATAACTTTTATATATAAGTAGCTCCAATATTAGCTAAGTTAGTCGATAGGATATTTTCGTGCTGTACGCTTATAAATAAATATATTTATATAAATTAGAACCGCTCGTTTTATTTAAAAACGGTACACTACATTAACGTGATACATATTATAAATAGCTATTTCGTTAATACAAGTAGCTTTTCGGACGCCATTGGAAGACCTACAATAGCGCTAAAACGTCACTATTACTACACTACGAATTTACTGCCTACAATTTTGATTTTCGATTATAGTTGCTATAAACAAATATTTTACCTGTTCCAATAACTTAGATACTGATTTTTCAAATACTCTTTATGAACGTCAGGTTCCCCAAATAAAGCTTTACTTTCAATCCAATTGATAACGAATCCATTTATGGAAACTGGTACTTCTAACTTACAATCAGGAGTTTTGTCATACCCATACCTTCTCAGTTGTTCTTCGTCACGGAAACCTAAACCAAGTTGTGTGGCTTCTCTATACAATTTAATTTCATATTGTTGCCCTAAAGAGCTAAAAATAATCGGGAATTAAAGGTTATTTATTAAAAACTGTAAAAAAAAGTGTAAAGTGCCAAGTATTTATTCAAAAATTAAATGTACTTATGTTAGCATAAAAGAGACAATTTATGTGTAAGAGTAAAAGTTTGAATTGTATTTAAAAAGAAAAAACAAGATACAACAACAGAGATACCGCCACAACGGTAAAATTCTACGAACACCTTTAGACTGTAATAAACGAGATCCGAAATGATGAATATATAATCATTATGGGTGATTTTAACGCCCGTGTTGACAATGATATAGTTCCAGGAATAAAACGGCAATATAATGAAAATATCAGAAATGAAAATGGAGACCTTCTGACGGATCTCTGCAGCATAAACAAAATACGTATTAATAATACATTTTTACCTCACAAAGAACAATACAAATAAACTTTTGAAAACAGTAGAGGATATTCTATCGAATAGAGAGTTACACCCCTCTCAAATCTTGGATGTAAGAGCACTAACATCAACAGAAATAGGAAGCGATCATAAATTGGTATTGTGCAAAATCCGAATGAAAACACATACAGATTGAACGAATTTAAAACGGAACATACGAAATCAATGTATTTCGGCTCAACTCCGCTCTAGGTGGTTGGCCAACAAAAGGTTGTCAAATAATTATATTATAAAAATTGAATACTTCAGCGGGCTGCTGGATTCTGAATTCATTCAAGAACAAGTCAAAACTCCACCCAAATAGGTTGCCTAGAATGACTGAAAAAACTAGACTACACAAGCAGTTATTATGCTGTCAAACCGCTTATCGCTTCCGTATAGTCCAAGAGATAGAGCCGAAATTTTGAACTGATCAGTAATATGACATTTCTCTATTGGAATATATTCATTGTAACTGGGTTAAGACTTTGCCTTACAGGCGGACGCCCCTCGTGGTACAGGGGGTGGCTATACAAGGATGAAGTTGTAATTTTTTTCGGAAAAATTAACGATCGATAATATGGCTGAAAATTTGCCCAGAGTAAGATCTTGGTATAACTAGACGAAATCCCAAAGGGCGGACGCGAGAGTGGATACATAAGGGGTGGCGGACAGGGGTGAAGTTGCAATTTTTTGGGGAAAAATTAACGATAAGTAATATGTCCGCCATTTTCATGGCTCATTATTTAGCCCCTAAAAACTCTAAATCCAAAAGGGCGGACAGCTGGGTTGGTACAGAGAGCCATAAAACGGGGTCAAATGTACCACTTGCCTGCGCATTTTAGGTCTCGGTAACAATTTTCAAACTGATTTTATTATGATATTTTTATACCGATTGATTTGAAAATTTGTATACTCACTTCTGTTACTATTCTGAGAAGCGTCAAGTAGAGTTTTCCTCAAAATTTTCCAAAAAAATTTCCGTAAATGAAAATTTTCGTAATTTTTAAAGGTAAAATCTAATTTGTAGAATCCTTTCGATTTTCTGTATGTTTTTTTTTTACAAACTAAAGTCATATTTACTTTACAAATCACATTTTTTTCTTAAATATAAATATTTTACGAATTAATTTTTAATTGAATAAATGTTTGATATTTGATATTATATTAAATTAAAGTAATTTTATAATGTTAACTATTAAATATTTTTAGTATAACAAATAGTAATTTTACTTATTTTTTATTACAATAAAAAGGTTTTTAAATTTATATTGCATAAATAATGGTTGTTCAGATATAAAAAAAATTTGATTTATTATTACATTAATAATCAAATACAAAATATATTATTTCTATTTATCAATAGGTAAAATTCAATTTGTAGAATTCCTTTAACATTTTACAAATAATTATTAATAAAAATCAGTTTAATAGTGGAATTATCAATTTTTTAAGTTTTGAAATTTACTTTGTAGATATTTTCAATATTTTTTTTTAACTTTTAAATTGATTGAATTTTTTTTTTCATTAGTTAATTATAATTTTAGAAATTCTGTTTGGACATTAATTTTGCATCATTATTATTTTAAAATATTAAAATAATAATGATGCGCGTTCCATTTAGATCAGTAATTCTAGACGCATGCGCTAAATGTAATAAATATCAAGATGCTTTTATCCAACTTGGTGAAACTGACTTCGATTGTAATGAAGTTTTTGAAACCTTAGAAACTTTCATATGTCACTTATATGGAACAGGACTGACGAGAACAATTCCAAAAAGAAAAGTAAACGATGTCAGATTTTCACTATTTAACCGGTAGTATAAGTTGCATGATGTAAACGAGCCTTTTAAAAAAAAAAATAAAAAATTTCGATGCTTCAAGCTTACCACCATGTCAAGATGAATTACACCAACATCTACTGCGAGCCCATTATATTTCAAATATTTGGACAAATGCTCATAAAAAAGTACCAACAGAATTGATTGTTGAAGAACATGGTTGGGAGTTTGAAGATGAAACATATAAATTCAAATGGTTTAGTGGACCTCAGATGCCAGAATCAGTTCGAGAAGTAGTGATTGAAAATGAAGCAGATAATGAATGTGATATTATTGAAAGTGAAAGTGACGAAGATGATGAATGTGATGACATCAATGAGGAGAAAAATGACGAAGTTTTTCTAAATTTTTTTTTCTTATCGGAAAAATCGTTTGAAAATTTTTGGAAAAAAATCATGGTATAACTGACAGAAAATCGAAAGGATTTTACAAATAAGATTTTACCTCAAAAAATTACGAAAATTTTCATTTACGGAAATTTTTTTGGAAAATTTTGAGGAAAACTCTACTTGACGCTTTTCAGAATAGTAACAGAAGTGAGCATACAAATTTTCAAATCAATCGGTATAAAAATATCATAATAAAATCAGTTTGAAAATTGTTACCGAGACCTAAAATGCGCAGGCAAGTGGTACATTTGACCCCGTTTTATGGCTCTCTGTACCAACCCAGCTGTCCGCTCTTTTGGATTTAGAGTTTTTAGGGGCTAAATAATGAGCCATGAAAATGGCGGACATATTACTTATCGTTAATTTTTCCCCAAAAAATTGCAATTTCACCCCTGTCCGCCACCCCTTATGTATCCACTCTCGCGTCCGCCCTTTGGGATTTCGTCTAGTTATACCAAGATCTTCATCCCTATATAGCCACCCCCTGTACCACGAGGGGCGTCCGCCTGTAAGGCAAAGTCTTAACCCAGTTACAATGAATATATTCCAATAGAGAAATGTCATATTACTGATCATTCCAAAATTTCGGCTCTATCTCTCCGACTATTAGGCAAGCTCCTCTTTCCTTTAAAGGAGACAGATAGTTGAACGATATTTTATACAATGTATATCACTGGGTATGGATTTATTTTTGTCCAAGTTTTATATTGGTCCACTATTTCAAATGCAGTTCAAACAGACATATATTAAATTGTATGTTCCGTTTTAAATTCGTTCAATCTGTACATATATGTGATAAAACGCCAGAATACACCACAAAGATAAAAGTCGAAAGCTTACAGGATGACTCCACAAGTTACCTATTACAAAAAAGAATAACTGATAAAAGCAGAAACACATAATATATCACAGAAAGTGATGGAGTCGAAGAAAGTTGGGCGAAAATTAAGTCTAATATCTTAGCCTCGGCCAAGGAAGTTCTTGGTGAAAGAAATATAAATAAAAAAAAATCGTTCCCTAGGCGAAGAACTCCATGGTTTTGTACAGAAGTGAAGGAAAAATGTAAAGAAAAGAATAAAGCTTACCTGAAATACATCAACCAAAACACAAGAGGCATACCATAATTACAAGACAATTAGAAACGAAACACAGTCACTTGTAAGAAAAATAAAAAATGATCACTGGGAACGCTTCTCGAAAGAAATGGAGCATGAGTTATATGGTCTGCAAAAGGAAATATGGCGCTTCATAAGAGGTCAAAGAACGGAGGTAAAGGAACTAATAGAACCAAAACACATAGAAAAGGATACATGAATTGACTACCTAAAAAAGCTCTATGGAGAGGAAGAACAAACGACGCTAGAACTTAATATATTATACAGGAAGTTCGGAAAATACTTAAAAAGCTGAAGAACAGAAAAGCAGCAAGTAAAGACGGGATATCAAACGAATTACTGTTTACAATTAACAACATTAATTAATAAAATTATAAAATACCGGAAGATTGGAGAATGAGTGAACTAATTCTATTACATATTTAAAAAAGGAGATAAAAACAGCCAGAAAACTACAAAGGTATAAACTTGTTAAATACTAACCTAAAACATAACCAAAATTTTACAAGTATGTACTAATAAATCAGAGGATAAGTTTAGCAGATGAACAACAGGGTTTTCGTAGTGAAAGATCGTGTACAGATGCAATATTCGTAATAAAGCAAATTACTGAGAAATCACTAGAGTATAATAAACCAGCATTTCTGTTTCTGATTGACCTAAAGAAAGCGTTTGACAGAGTAAGACTCAAAGATGTAATCCATCTTCTGAAAAAAACTAAAGCTTTCGCAGAAGCCCAAAGTGTATCTGCAGAAGCATCCCAAATTGTTCCAGCAAGTTTTGTTATTATATTGTTTCTTGTTCTCAGTTTACTGACTGCATTTGTAAGATGACTTTTGAATGTTAGTGTTCTATTAAGTGTGACGCCTAGATATTTGAGGTTGTTGTAATGTTTGATAGCTGTATCATTTAGAGTTACATTGAGAGTATCTCTCACAAGTCGACTCGACAGATGAAAAATATAGGTTTCAGTCTGGCTTGTGTTAGGGCGTAAGCGCCAGCTCTTAAAGTAGGTACTTAGTGTAGTTACATAAGAACTCGTTCTCCTGCTTCTTTACTTTTATCTTGGAAACCAATGGCTAGGTCGTCAGCACAGGCGACGACCTATTCTTGATTCTGTTTCAGGTAGATGTTGATGTATGAAAACACTATCAATCAACGCATAATTTTTTCATCCAACATTTTTTTTGTTCTTTTCAAATGGTGAGGCTAACAAGCACAATGTTGCTACCACTTTCCTCCTCCTAATTATATTTTGAGTAAACTTTACTCGATACATTTTTTGGCTGAGCGATCTACATCACTGTGAAAACAGACTAGGACTGAAGTTGGAACGCTAGTTTGAAAGCAAGTCGGAGCGTGAGTGGAGCCGACTAGTAGAATCCAACTAGTAGCCCTACTAAGTGAGACTTCAAATCAGAACGTGAATGCCCTGCTTTACTATTATATGAATATATGTACATGACTTCTTAGAAACGATGTTTTTCCCTGAAGTATTTCTTAAATTCACATATTGAAAAATGATTCATATTATCTAAAAATTGTTATCCACACAGAAATGTGTGCTGTGGTGACGTCTGTTAAGATCGTATTACCATCGAATTCATACTTGTCATCATATTACATTTTTGTTGATGGTTGAAAATTCAAATATCTGGTATTATTTACCATTTTAGTAGGAATTAAATAGCTGGTAAATGGTCAATCGACAACATTGTTATTTGAAACATGTGGACAGGTTTTGCAATCAGTGTTTAACTTATCATTGTCATTATAATATTATCAACAGCCAATAATTAGCTGTTAAAGTTGTGTTCAATTGCTTCATCTTGATAGTTTTGTCACTCATTTTGTCAATTTTTTTTTTATTGTGAAGTAAGATAAAATATTATATTGAAGTAAGATGAGATGTTTTCTATGTTTTTCATAAAATAAAAATGGATGTAACAAATGGTATAAGTACACGACACTCACGCCATAGACCCGTCTCACAAGAGGAAAAACAAGTTATGTAAAAGGTAAATGATCAATACCTTCAACAGAAACTGTTTGTCACTCTTCTTTTTAACTGGATTGTTAATGGCAATAGTTGAACATATTAGGCGTGAAAAAAAACTAATAAATGGTTAAAAACCTCCATGTACAATCCATATCAGCGCAGACAAACCTATTGAGTTGGATGAACCCCAAAAAAATATCCTCCGCGGAACTGTACATTTATTTTTCTTTGAAAATAGGGCTCCAACTCTCAAATCTGCATTAAGCAAAATAGGGGAAATAAATAATTTTCCTAAAATGAGCCGTGAATCATTACAAAAACCATCTTAACGTTCAATACATAAAATAATGCAAAAATATACAGTGTGTCCCATTTAAATTACATGAGTTAAGGGTATTTTCTGTGAAATAGGAAGTACAGTAGTAACAAAAAATATGGCATAATGTGTTATTGTTTCAATGTGCAAAGTTTTATAAATAATGTCTTCTTCGTTTCAAAGATATTTATTGGTTCCATACTTTATCCCAACACACACCAGCAAATTTACAGGAATTTTATAGACTATAGCTAGATAGGTCTGAATGCTCCTCGCCACAATAAAGTTTTAAATTCCAAAACGTCAAATTAATTTGTTTATTTATGTTGTGTTTTACATTTTAAAATTGTATTATCTGTTGATAATAAGTACAAACTTGTATTTAATTGATATGTTAATTTGTTTGAGTTTGTTGAAGGTGATTTTTCTTTTGATTTTGTTTTAATCAGTGGTGTTCTTATTGCAAAGAGCAAGAAAAAATAAGTGATTTACTTAATACCATTTGATATTGCTAGGGCCGTCACAATAGTCGAAAATGGTTGAATGTACAGGGAAGTTGCTGCCATATTTTGTAAATTGCTATCAACCATCCACGGTTGTGTAAGTCATTGAAGATAAACCAGGGAGTATTTAAGAAGAAGGGGTCAAGGGAGAAAAGTTTAACCACAGCTCTAGATGATTGATTTATAATTTTGCAAACATTGCAAAATAGACACCAAATGGCAGTTCAAACCAAAAACTTCATGCAAAATTTTCTTGGAACCAGCATAAGTGAGCGCACAGTAAGAAGGAGAATTAAAGAAGCAGGTTTCAAGTCATATGTGCCAATACAAGCTCCCAGATTCCAGAGATACCATTGTGTAGCTCTAATACAATCTGGCTGAGAACATCAAAATTGGAATGATAACCAGCAGAGTCAAATTCTCTTTACGTGTGAGAGCTGTTGTGTGTAAATTGCATCGACAGTAAAAAAAGATTGTATCTACACCAAGGAGAACCAAATACACCTTTCAATTTTACTACAACCATACCTTTTGGTGGAGGTTTAATTATGGTGTAGGGCAGTATATGTTTGGGAGCATGAACAGAGTTAGTGGCGATTGATAGTGGAGCATTAACAGCAGATAGGTACATCAGAGATATTCTCCTAGACTATGTGGTACCTTTTGCACCATACATTGGAGAAAATTGTATTTTAATGCAGTATAATGAGTGCCCACATGTCAAACACTGTGTAAGAGACTTCTTATTACAAGTGGGTATAACAACAATGAATTTGCCAGTGTGTTCCCCGGACCTAAACCCGATAGAGCATGTATGGGACATGCTAGGCAGAAAACTTAAGGAACAGGTTCCTGCTATTCAAAACAGAGAAGAAGTAAGAATTGCTTTGATTGAAGAATGGAAGAGACTGCCTCAATAACTGATCAATAGCCTTATCAGAAGTATGAGAAGACAAGTGACTGCAGTTAAAAGGGCTCGTGGGGCAACACACTATTAAAGCCAAAACTATACATAAAAAATCATTTGAGTTCAAATTTTACAATAATGTTATTGTTTAAAATCCGTATTTTATTTGAGTTTCACATTGTACTATCATTGTAATACAAATTCAAAATACTACAAAACATAAAAAATTCATATTAAGAGTAAACAATATTAACAATATAGAGACTATATGGTTGTTCCTTTAAATTGTATATAAGTATGACTGAAATAGTGTCAATAGTGTCAAAAAGCTAGTCTCAGCGTACACACCTTAATTAACCTTCCTGTATATAAATCATAATATCTTAAGTTAAACAGTGAAACTAATTATAAATCTAGTATGAATTTAAAGCTAATTTTTATGGTATCTCATGCATTCACATTGTTATTAATACAATTGTGTAATAGTTGGTTAATCTGCAATTAACAGAAAATAACTCAGTGTTTTTGCCCTTTTTGTGGTAATTTACAAATCACGAAAAAACTGTCCATTATCTGTAGGCAATAATTGATAAAGCTCATTAGTGTACAGGACCGGCTTTCAAATTTTAATTTAGAAAATGAAGTGTATAGAATGCAAGAAAGATGGTACTGAAGAAGAAATGCTTTATTGTGATAGCTGTGACCGACCAGTTCACAAAGATACTCATTGTTCTGGTCTTATGAACACAGACCAGAAGAATCGTGTTCTACAGTTTTTGTGCCAAGAGTGTAAATCTGGAATGAAACTTGTTCCAAAACTGATCAAATTAATTGAAAAACTGCAGAATGAGGTTAATGATATGAAATTGCAGAATTCTAAAAACCAAGAAGAGGATATTGTAAGTGAGATATTTGAAAGACAAAAGAGAATGAACAACTTAATCATTCATAATCTAGGTGAATCTGTTGATAGAAGAAATGCTGCTTCTGATGATTTGGCTACTGTGACCTCAATTTTCAAAGATATCACTCAAGAGGATATTAAAGTTGTCAAAGCTGTTAGATTTGGTAAGAAAAACAAAAATGGTGCTCGTTCCCTAAAAATTGTATTAACAAATACTTTTGATGTAAAGAATATTTTAAAAAATAAGATTCACGTTGCCAAAGCAAGAAAGATATTTATAAATTCTGATTTAACCCCCCAGCAACTCAACAAACTCAATGAAGTCAAAGAGGACCTCAAAAAACGCCAAGAACAAGGTGAGAAAGATTTATTGATACGATATATTAAAGGTATACCCGAAATTTGCAAAAATGATAATTCCACACAAAAAAACTAGACACAACGAAACATATAAGCTCACCTCCGTTATCAATTTATTATCAAAATGTTGGTGGATTAAGAACAAAACTAAAGTCTCTGGAAATTGTCATAGCTCAATGTAATTATCATATAATCATTTTGGTGGAAACTTGGTTAACTTGTGAATATGGCGATGCAGAATTAGGACTTATTGGTTACAACGTGTTTAGAAATGATCGTAATCCTGCTCATACAGGAAAAACTAGGGGTGAGGTGTGCTGATTGCTGTTAAAAATGACATAAGTACGCAGAAAGTGATAATCCCCGATTGTGAAGTAGAACAAATTTTTGTAATAAGTGCATAGTTTTGGGTGGAGTTTATATCCCTCCTGCATCCAACCTAAATGTATACATGTTCCACTGCAGTTCAGTTGAATATGTGATGGAGAAGTGTGAAAACTTGTTACTGTGTGGTGATTATAATTTGCCAAATGCTTCCTGGAGTAATGACAACTTTGGATTAAATGTTGAATGCCCCGATGACTATCCTGCTGTGTATTTGGCTATTTCTTTTGGTTAGTTTAATATGTTTCAAATAAACAATTTACCTAATAGTCGTAATGTCTTTCTAGATTTAGTATTTACTAATTTAAATAATGTTGATGTAGTTATTCCACTTGATTCACTATTTGATAATAGTATCCACCATTCACCTATAATTGTAGAATTAACTGGTTTTGAAAAGCATGATCAACTGAACTACTAGGAATTTTATTATGATTTTAAAAATGCAAATTACATTGGACTAAATGATTACTTTGCAAATTTAAATTGGGACTGACTTTTATCAGATGATGTGAATTACAGCTTAGCAGTATTTTATGATTTTATGTTTATAGGTTTTGACTTCTTTGTTCCGATCAAAAAATTTTAAAAAAGTTCGTTTCCGATTTGGTTTAATGGTAAATTAAGGAAGTTGATATATTTAAAAAAGAAAATACATAAGCAGTATAAATTGTTTGGTAGAAGGGATGATTATTTAAGATTTTCTCAGTTAAGAAATGAGTTAAGATTTTCTCCTCTCAATGTTATAGTAACTATTTGAATAATATTGAGAATGGGATTCTATCTAATCCTCGACATTTTTGGAAGTATATCAATAATAAACGTAAAAGTTATAATCTGCCATCTAATATGTTCTACGGTGATAGTACAAGTGATAATGCTCAAGACGTAGTTAATCTATTTGGTAAGTTTTTCTCAACTACATATTCTAATTCTAAAATTAATTAGACCCCAATTTTTAACTATCAGCAGAATGTAAATGTGAATAATTATAGTATTGAGGTCTGACATAATTGATAGTATTTTAAAGATGCCTTGGAATTTATCGCTTGGACCAGATTGTTTGCCAGCTTATGTTCTCAAGCATTGCATTTTTACTCTTGTAAAGCCTCTATCTGCTACTTATTTAATTCCTCATTGAGTACCAGCATCTTTCCTGATCTTTGGAAGACTAGTTATTTAACACCTATTTTCAAATCTGGTAATAAAAATGATGTTGAAAATTATTGAGCTGTTTGTAACCAATCTGTATTACCCAAACTTTTTGAGTGTCTTGTAAATAACTTTTTGACATGGAATTGTAAAGATTTAATTGATGTTGGACAACATGGCTTTTCTAAAGGTAAGTCTACATGCACGAACTCAATATTGTATACGAATTTTATAGCTAATTCAGTGGAACAGAAGGGTCAGGTTGACGCTATCTACACAAACTTCTCAAAAGCCTTCGATAGAGTTAACCATGATCTGCTTATTGCTAAATTAAATGGCTATGGATTTGGAGGTAAAATAATTGAGTGGATAGGTAGTTATATATCTGGTAGATGTCAGTATGTTAAATATGGAAATTGTTTATCTCAACGAGTATCTGTAACCTCAAGAGTTCCTCAGGGGTCTCACATTGGACCTCTCTTATTTAATATATTTGTTAATGATATATCCTCAGTGATTAAAAATAGTAAATTTCTAATGTTTGCTGATGACCTTAAAATATTTCGAATAGTTAATGACCTAGTTGATGCCTCTTTGTTACAGAATGACATTAAAAGCTTAGCTAGTTGGTGTGAGGTAAACATGCTATACTTAAATATACAAAAATGTTTTAAAATTACTTTTGGAAGAACAAGAGAGTTTGTAAATTATGATTATTGTATAAATAATGTACCTTTAGAGGCACGTCATAATATTAAAGATTAGGTATAAATTTTGATTCTAAACTAACTTTTAAATATCACGTTAACGAAACCTCAGCTAAAGCTTTAAAAATGTTGGGATTTATTCTTAGAAACTGTAATCAGTTTTCAGTACAAACTTTAAAAATGTTATACTGTAGTTTAGTTCGATCAGTTTTGGAGTATGGTTCTCTCATTTGGTCTCCTTCATATAACAGTGACATCTACAGTATCGAGAGAGTTCAAAATAAATTCTTGAGGGTATGTGCTTACCAAATTGGTTTTATTAGACATCAATACACATATGATGATATACTGTCAATACTAAATATCTCATCACTACATGATAGAAGATGTCAAGCGGATTTATGTTTCCTTTTTAAAATTATAAATGGATATGTTCAAGATCCAGAGTTACTAAGTTTAATAAATTTTAATGTTAATACTAGAAGAACTCGTAACACTGAGATTTTCAAAGCACACCAATAGTTTAGAGTTATTTGGAATATCTACAGCAACATTTAAGAAATCATTTGAGGGATTTTGGGCATTATTTAATAACTTAAGCTACTACTTTAATTGAATTTTGTTTGATTTTAATTTTGGTTTGTTTTTTTATTAACGCAACCTATATATAAGCTTTGTAAAGGTTGACGTCATATTTCTGTAAAAATGGTATATATGTTAATTAAATAAATAAATAAATATAAATTAAATTCAGAACTAAGAAGTGAAATAATTCTTACCTTTTCATAGCATCTGTTATAGGACTATAAACGTTATCATACAAGGTACACTAAAAATAAAAAGCAATAAAAAATGTTATTTGATAGTTTAAAATAAATCTTATATACAAGAAGTAATCAATACTGAAAGTATTATATAAAAACTTTATTATATAAAGATTTATTCCAGAAAAATAAAAAAGGTATTTTTAAAAAATAGAACATAAAATAGAAGAAGATATAGAACACTTTGAAAAATAACGTTATTGGTGTGGTAAACAATTTGATGGTAAAACCCTACTTACATTATAGTTTACAAAGTATAATATCAATAGATGTACTTACTAAAAACATTTCATAGGCCAATATTGGATCAGATATTAATGAGGTATCCCTTAAATAAACATTGACATTTGAAACAGGTTCTGCATTTTCATCATTGTTGTTTTCAAAATATTTGTTTAAAATAATTTTTGCCACCAAACAAGGTCCAATATCAAATTTTTCTGCAATCCTTACTACTATTCCTGGAGCTTCTTTGTTTTTAACAGATTGTTGATATAATTCCCAAAATCTTTGTTTGTTTTGTTGAGTTCTTGAATGACTTATTTTCATTCTCTTCTGATACTCAAATTGAAGAATACTATATAGTGTGTCATAACTGCAACTAAAATATATGGACAGTACAGAATATTTTACCTTACATTATTAATTTATTTACTGAAGAATAAACAAAGACAGAGTAGTCACATGAACCTCAAATTGACTATAACAAACAATTTTTTATACTTTCTAGTAATTATTATATATTTATTAAAATACCTAAAATACCTTGAAAACTTTTCAACGAGTCCTTTCATGCAATAAATCGTGAGACCTTTATAGTTCCTAATGAAAGATACAATGTTATTATAATCTTCAACATTCATTATTAACTTGCGTTTTCTAATTTATTATTTTTTATTTTTAGTTTTAAATTTTAAACATTTGCATGGTTATCTACATCTTCTCTTGATTTCTGCTGGATTTCTGTCAAGTGTGTAATATAGGCCCTATGTTTTATGGGATATGCAGTTAATTTAAGCACAAATTTTTTGAAAAAATTTTTATTAAGACCCTATATTCTCGATATTTCATAATGAAGGGTTTTAAAGAACATGTCAACGTAATCATAATCATAAATGTAACGCAATGTCTATTAAAAAGAATAAGCAAATTTATTCCCGAACATAATATCATTTGCCACATGACGTGAAAGTAGGATCTTTGGTTTTTGGTGGCATAAACACATAAACAAGAAAAAAAGAGGACTACAAAGGGCGCGTTCAGCAGACGGAGCAGCTACCGCTCCGCTACTTCCGAATCCATCGGTTAGCGCTGGACCAAATGTCATAAGTCAAAACCTGCTGGATTCCGCTACCGCTACCTTATCTGTCAATGTCAAATAATTTGTCATTTTAAAAATTAAATATTTTTGTTCTTTGTTTACGTTTGTCAGTAGATTACCAATTTAGCTTGACTTTTAAATATTATTTAACTTTACGTCACATTCATATAATAGGAATATAGAAAGGAATGACATAATTAGAGTATTAGTGGAAGAACTTGCGGACGAGGAAAATAATATCCAGCTAATTGGAAATGTTGTGGATCAGTTGACACAAAATGAAGAATTAGAGCTAAATAATGTTGAGAGAGCTCAAGTGCCTCCTAATCAAAATTTTTATGAGGAAACCATTCACCAATAATATATGGGAGATCTTTTTGTAAAGCATTTTCGCATGAGTAGGGAATGTGATGAAGTAGGTTTTAGTAAAGATTATTAGTTCTTTGAAAACTACATATAAATATTTTAGGTAATTACTCAGCAACTAGGAAATTTAGGAGTTATACCCATTTCAATTCAATACCCTACAATTCCTTTAGAAAAAAAGTGGAACATCTATTAATGTGGCGAAAAGGCAAATAGAATGATGATACTTGTATATATTTTGGTTCATTAATATTTATGTTATATTTACAAACTTTTCTTATTTGGCTTATAAACACACTTTCCTCTGTAAAATAATTAATTTTAATAAAACAAAAGCTACTAAAAATATATCATTTTATTTACAACATTTTACAAGTTTTATTTACAGTGCTATAAATGTAGTTAATACAATAAACTGATTTGGAAGAAGAATATATGAATAGTATGATTACAAAAAAAAATAACATATACAGTCACAAAATAAGATAACAAATCAATTCAGAAAAAGTCACAAGGTATAATGGTATTAAGTTATCTAATGCATGCAGATAATGTAACACTAAACACAATACAAAAGCTGAAGTCGAAAGTATTACAAAGTTGGATCAGGATTATCACTTTTGAAGGGGAAAACTGATAGATTAAAAATTTGGAGCTTCTTTGAAGAGTTAGCTAATAGAAGAGTTCTGGGAGTAAAGCTGTTATAAGAGTAATTGAATCTGTGAAAAGAATATAAAAAGTCTGCACATACCTAGTTGCAATATTGGAGAATAATAAACAAATATTTTGGAGAGAAGTTTGAAGCAGGTGCACAGGCTGTTGATAATTTTAAATAGAACTATTAAGTCTCTTTGATTTCTATATACCTCAAGAGAAGTTCAGTATACATTCTAATGCAACATATTCACAGTATACATGCATCCATACAATGGCATGACAGAAAATTGGACAGTCTTAAGTTTCAGTTTAGATGCAATGTAATAGGGGGACAAAACTGTAGACCAGTAAATGAAAAGGGATCTAACCATGGAGAAGGAGATCAAATAGCAGAGATGTAAGAAAAATCTTTGATGGTTCTCTTCACAAATCCAAGTAGCTTCATAGATTTCTGTATTGTTGTGGAAATGTGTGATTTATAGTTAGAGTCAAGGTTCACACCTAGATCCTTGGTTTCAAAAGTAGAATATATGGTTAAATTGTGTTTACTATATTCGAATATTATTGGGGGATGAGGAAGGTGCAAATGAAAACTATGACATTTTGACCCATCCAAATACCATTTTGTGTGCTCCACTTAGAGGCAATCAATATCCTTTTGCAGACTTTGGCCTGACATTTGTTTATTTTAAAGCATTTTAAATCGTCAGTAAATATATAGTAAATTTTCACTTACTTGGAAACAACATATTAGATAGTTGACAATTAGATTAAACATTACACACAATTATCATCTAAATAAGGAAAGCTATATAGTGCCTGAAAGAAAGACTTTGATATGTAAGTAATAAAACCATCAACGAATTGAAACAATAATTACATCTATAGGCATGATAACAACAGAACTAAAAAACCAGAAACAGAGAGGAATAACACCAGCTTTCAGAACAAACAATTACTTAAGCAAATATAATAAGCACCAGAGCCAACATAAAAAAACATTTATACAGTGGGGTATAACAAACTTAATCAAAAACCCAACATACAATATTACATCTGTTAAACTGGTAGAACCTTAAACAAATGTATACCAGAACACAAAAGAGCTTTCAACAACAAAAAACAGAGTCTATATGCACACTTCACCTTTTATATCATAATAATTCATTTAGTGAACAATTTCAAATCCTTATATTAAGAAATTTATGAACCCTCACACTGCACCATAGTGAAAAAAAAGGACCCTTCTGGCTGTATATCTTTTTAACTCTATATACACACAAAATTAAAATCTAAGTATATATCTACACATTTCTTTAAAAAAAAAACCTTAATTTGTGTTAGTTAGAGGTGAGAATCACTATATGATTCACGCAGCCTTGTTGACTGATATCGTATATTACAGCAGTGTGCATCACATGCCGATTCACACAAAAACAAGTCCATATGATTCATGCGACCGTGTTTATCAATGTAATATCGTTTATTACAATTATATGTCCATTTCCACAATATAGGCCATTTTACAGAAAAATACAATTTTGCTCTAAATGAATATTATTTATTTCCAACTGTAGCCCGTAGGTGTTTGTTGATTTCACTGTGTACTCTGTGCAATTCTTTATACTGTGAAAATGAGTTAAAAAAAAACAAGAGAAACTAAATAGTGTAATGAAAACAATATTTTTTTAATATATAAAGTTTTTGTTAATTTCTTATTAAAATAACAATGTATTTAAATAATAGTTTTCGTTAAAAAATAAATATATAATAGTTGACTTAAGTAGTTTTTATCAGTAACCCACTTTTCAGGCTGTGAGAATCAAACATTGGTTCACATATTTCAGAGGCCAAATATAGTTTCTGTTGCTTACAGCCGTCTACGTTTAAACTGCATTAATGATACTTTGATATGAGAGACCACAATTGCTTCTCAGAGCTTTCATAATTTGTGATGTGTGAGCATTACAAATGCGTGTGTATTCGATATTTGATTCTCGCGGCTGTAAAATCGTATTACCCGTGTATCACATTATGCTTCTCATGGCAGTGAGATGTATTAAAATATACAGATATAATTCTGAATGACCAATTTGAGACATACAGCTTTCCCCTCCTATATTTGTTCAGAGACTATAAAGTGTAAAGCAGACATTTGTTTGTCAATTGAGAAAGACAAAATGCTGAAATAGCTGTAGTGGGAAGAAATTATAATAAAAGTTATAGAGATGTAGAAAACAAAAGTTTTCAGAGTTTTCTTTTTAGATAACATTAACTATAAGTAATGACCAATTTCGACGTAAACATTTTTAATAGCTAATATATGAAGTGAAAAGAAAGTATGAACAAAACATGAAGGAATGGAACCAAACAGTCATTAAATTGTAAAGATAAATAATGGATCACCTTTTTGTTATTAGGAAACAGCTGGAAAGGAATTAGAAATCCAATCAAGAAATACCTCTAAACAAGTTAAATAAATTCAATGGATATGTCCATATAATAAAGTAATATATGGCTGGAAGTAAAAACGTAAAAACAAAACAAACAAACACCTAACCCTCAATTTTAGTACAGAAATGTCATGAATGACATTTCTCTCAACATGTTGGATGGAGGTAGCGATACATTTTTACGCTACCAAATTTGACAGGCCGCTCCGGAAGTAGCGGAGCGGTAGCGGTTTCATTTTGCAGACATTTACTCAACAGTTGTGGAGCAGCTCCGCCTGCTGAACGCGCCCAAAAAGATTTGTCAAAGCAATGTCACAAAATTTGTGTATTTTTTAGGTTGTTATTAAGATTAAGTTAAAAGGAATAAAATATTTATAGGAAAATTTAAGAATGACCATGAATGCAATATTATCAAATTTCTCCAGGTAAATTGTTTCTACAAGTAAAAATATTTGCAACTAAATTTCTAAATTTAAGGTTAAGTCTTAAAGCCCCAACTCTGGCAAGAACAATCTGTACAAATAAACCATTAGCTTTTAAATTCACTCCAGTTTTGCTGTAAGTATTACAACATAGTTTAGTTATTATAAAGTTCTTTCGTAGGCTGTAGACTATTCGTATTTTTAAGATAAGTAACATAAACAAATTTGACATTATTCTATTTTCTCTAAAACATGAGATTTTGCTTGATGCTTCTCTAAAACAAGAATATTTAATTTTGCCAACAAAAATTATTTACTATATTGTATTTGGTGAGCATATTAAAGTAACAGTAATTCTGTTTGTTCTTATTAACATTACAAATGATAGCAATCTAATATATATTTTGGATTATAGTGCTGAACCTTTGAAAAAGAAAAAGAGACTTGATCCCGCAGTTGTTAAAGCTAGGGAAGAAAGAAAAAAAAGAAAACTAGAGAAGCAGATCAGAAAATTGGAAAAGAATGCACGTAAATTAAAGCCCATAGAAGAATGTCAACCACCATTTGAAGTTTTGGATACCATACAGTGAGTATTTAACATCATAATATAAATGTTGGCATGTATTTTATGTTAATGTATTTTACATGTTTTGTATACTTTTACCTTAAAGCAAAAAAATTTTAGGTCCCGTAAAAGAAATCTTGCAGCTCTTTCTACTGAAATTTTGGAGGGTAGAGCACTATTGCAGAAGAAATGGTGTCATCACAAAAGAGAAGAGCATTTAAGAGATATGCAAATGTTAGATAGAATGGCATATTCCCAGCAAAGGGCACTAGATGAACTTAGAAAAGAATCCGAAGAACTTTACCAAGAAGCTATGCAAGTAAGAATTTCTTACTAAAAATTACTTGTAGATGCTTTTTATAATGTGTATAGCCATATTGCCTTTTTTTACTTTTCTTTCCATTTTGTTGCCATGCTGCTCATCCCCATGACTTCTACAAGGATCATTTTGTGAGCTGCAAAACTTTTTTACTATAAGTATACATTTAGTGGTATATAAAAGAAAATATTAAAAAGAAAACAAAACGAAGAATTATTACTGAAATAAATAAGAAGTTTAGTAAATATTATAAATATCAGTATCTTGTTTATATTATGTTGGAAGATGAATACTAAATTTTTAAGATTGAGATTCTGAAAGGATCACCTTAGAAAAAAAGATAGTAATCCCCTGTAACTGTGATTATTACTTACTTAAAAATATGCTTTATTATTGTATATTCTACTAGAGTCTTAAATTTTGTTGATTCTGTGGAATATTGCTGCCATCTCATTCTTTTTCTGTGATCATTGATTATATTATACTATTGTTTCATTGAAATTATATCTCCTCATTTTCTAATAATGGAGTAATAGAACCTGGGCTGTAGAACATGGAGTGAGCTACACCTGCCACATTTTTTTACATAGTAACACTACAGTAAATTATACAAATTGAACAACTCAGTTTGGATTTGAGAATTCAACAGGACAGTTCAATTAGACAGGACAAGATCTGTGTATGCCTCAAAAGGAAACCCTGCTTAAACCAATTTGAAACACTCATCAAAATTAACGTGGTGTGACGGACTACAGGCAGCGTAAAATTTTCCAGCCTTTATTCTAAACACATTTTCCATGAATTGACATTTTACACTTTTCCTTATGCGATTTATTGTTTCCAATCGTCTATTGTTCTTTTGATATTTTCATAGACAGATGCAAGCTGTCAAACTCCCTTAACCTTCATGGAATAGTAGAAATGCTTATTTCTAATTCTTAAGCTCACTGAAGATGGCTTTTGAGTTAAATATTATGTTTATATGGAGTTAAACCACAATTGATTTTAATGAAAATTACATTTTTTTAATAACATTTGATATTTTGATTTATACTCTGAAAATTGTTTTTTAAAAAAGATTATTTTAAAAAATTACAGGAAAATGTATAATAAATTTTTAATAGGTATATTTTTAGTCAAGTTTTTAGAAACTTGTTAGTTATACATTTTTCCATATTTTTTTAAAATAATCTTTTTTTTTAACAATTTCTGGAGTGGAAATCAAAACATCAAATGTTATTTAAAAATGTAATTTTTTAAATAAAACATTAAACATTAAAAATTGAGTTATTCTAGTCACATGCTAGTTTATATTGTTATTTAAATTATGCAAAAATGGTTTGAGTTACATCAGTATTTAAAAGAGTGATACAAGTGAAATTTTAACCCACAATCTGTGAAATTTGAACACACAATCTGTGAAATTTTAACCCACAATATGTGAATATTCAACCTGCAATTACACAAAAAATGTTTAACCATCAATTCAGTCTAAAAGTCACTCAACACATAGTAAGCTACAGTCCATCTAATTTACAAACCGTTGCACGTCATTATCTACGTCAGAGATCTAAGTTGACATAGTTGCCAAAGTACAAAAAAATCCTGAATCCATTTTAAATCAAATAGGTCACATAATTATTATTATTCTCTGTACAACGACTATTTAAATTCTTACGTGACATTTTTGAAATAAAACACACTAGTTCTACGCATATATAATAAAATATGTCTAGTGGCTGTAATGCCAGTGTACTCGGCAAAGTGATTCTAAAAAAGAACACACCTACCGCCTAAATATTTCGTTGGTATCATGTGACGTCACGGGCTATGACGCCGATGACGTGCAACGGTTTGTAAATTAGATGTACTGTATTTCAAGTTTATTTTGCAATAAACAGTTAACATCCTGTATCAACCCACATTGGACTGATGTGGAAAAATTACCACACTTCTACTTTTCCCAAATGGTTTTCTTCATACTTCAAATTAACTATAGCTAAAAAACGGGCGTATTTGGCTTACAAGACAGAGCAATCTATTGACAATTGTCTAAAAATTTCTCAGTTGTGTTTAGAATGTAATAGACCTTTAGTTATCTGTTATGATAATCGGTTTAACCATAGTCTACCCAGCTCAATGTTTTATAGCAATCAAACTGCTATGGACAGTCATGAGATGGCAAATTTGTTTAAGGTCTTTTTTCAATCTGTCTATAATGACAATCAAAACACTTGGTACCATCTTGAAAGTGAAGTTATGAATATTAGTATGTAATAACATTAAGTGCACAAAAATTTCAAAACTAAAAATCTTTAAGGAAATTGTGGCTCTTCCAAATAAGCTTACAAATGGTCCTGATGGTATTCCTAACATGTTGTGAAAAAAATGTGTGTGCACAATTGTATTGCTATTGTATCTACTATTTATTTAACTTCTTTGTCATCTCCAACTTTTACTAACATTTGGAAAAAAAGCTATGTTGTTCCAATTTTTAAAACCGGACAAAACAATAACATTGAAAACTATTTCAGTATCTGTATTCAATCTGCAATACCAAAATTATGTAATTGTCTAGTTAGCAAGCAAATTTCTTGGATGTTAGGGTCTTATATGTTAGGAGAAACATGGTTTCTCTAAAAACAAATCAACTTAATTATTGATGAACAACATGGATTTTCTAACAGGAAGTCAACAGTAACAAACCTTGTCAATTACCAACAATATTTGTTAGGTGCATTTGAGAATAAAATTCAGGTCGACAGCATTTACACTGATTTCTCAAAGGCCTTTGACCAGGTTAATCATAATCTTTTGGTCCACAAGCATCTGGCTTTGGTGACCCCATTGTTAATTGGATTAAAAGTTTTCTGATAGGACATACACAGCAAGTTCATATTAACAATTATATTTCACAAGAATTCCATTGTTATTCTGGTGTACCACAAGGGTCTCATTGTGGTCCTTTGTTTTTTAACTTGTTCATTAAAGATATTGGTAAGGCTATCAAAAACTCACACTTCCTGCTATTTGCTGATGATCTTAAGTTATTTCGTTGTATATATGATAAATCGGATAGAGATCTCTTGCAAAATGATGTAAATAATATATTGTTTATGATCAAAACAAAATGGTTTAATCTTAAATCCAACTAAATGTTTCATTTGGTCGTATAAATAATCTACTAGCTAATAGATTTGTTCTTAATGATGTACTCTTGGATTCAGTTACTGAGATTAGAGATTTGGGTGTCTTATTGGATTGTGCATTGACATTTAGAAGCCATTTTCTTAAAATTAAGGAAACAGGATTTCGTAATCCTGGTTTTATTTATTGTAACAGTCATGATCTCTCACCTATTTTATTCAAATTATTGTATTGCTCTCTGGTATGCTCAGGTCTTAAATATTACTCTGTTATTTGGTCCCCATTTCATCAAGTCTACATTGATGGATTGGAGCGTGTTTAGAGGAAATTTCTAAGATCTTTAGCTTTTAAAGCACATATCCATATAAGAAATTCTGAAAATTATTTCATAGATTATTCTATAATAATTTAACATTGCTACATTGAAGAACCGCAGGTTGAGAGCTGATATGTTATTTTTGTTTAAAATTCTTAACCATGTTATTAATTGTCCCCCGTTATTAGCCAATGTACACTTAAACACAGTACATAGAACTCGACACACTGCATTCTTTTATATTCCTTTTCATAGGACTGATTATGCTCGTCATTTTCCCTTGTCAAGAATGCTCAGCTCTTGTAATGACCTTCTATTGGATCTAATCTGTCCAAACATTAATGTTTTCAAAAGGCAACTTAGGAATCTAATTTTTAATCTAGAAATGTGATATTTTTTTTAACTTTTGTGATTTGATATACTGTTTTAATGTACAAATTTTTACTGCTTTAATTGTTTCTTTGTTATTGTTTTGATGTTTATTGTACTGATCTTTACTTTTTACTATTTGTTGCATTTTATTGTAAATGGTTCTACCGTTGAAATAAATAAATAAATAAACTTGACTAATCTATTAACCTGTCAACTTGATATTCTAAACAACATTGAAAGCAGGAAGCAGACTGATTCAATTTACACAGTTGTCACCAAGGTTTGATTGTGTTGATCAGGAAATACTATATACTAAGTTGATTTTGAATGGGTTTGACTCAAACTTTGTTTCATGGTGGACAAGCTCTTTCACTGGTCATATTCAAAAATTAAATAGGTTATTTTTCTATGGAAATTGTGGTCACATCTGGAGTTCCAAATGGAGGCCATAGTTCTCCTTTCCTATTTAATATTTTCGTGAATGATATAGTTACATGTTTTTTGTATAGCAGCTGTGCGAAATTTGCTGATGATTTCAAATTTTGGAGAATTATTAAAAGTATTTCAGATCAGGAACTACTCCAGGAGGACTTAAATTGTTTTTCAGAGTGGTGCCAAAAAAATAAGCTATATTTAAATATCAACAAATGCAATTTTATAAGTTTCTCTAGGAAAACTACTAGGTTTCAGTCAAATTACTTTATTGATAACCATCTATCTAAAATACACATCTACAGTAACAAATTTGGATGTAATTTTTGATGACAAATCAACTTTTGTCTTTCATATTACATAATTCTATATCAATTAGGGGCCAGAGATGCTGGGCTTTGTTACTAGAAATTTCAGTTTGTTCTTCATTTCAGCCACAAGAATGGTCTATTGTTCTTTGGTCAGGTCTCTGCTGGAGTACTGTTCAGCCATATGGTCTCCTTATTTCTCGATACATTCTGATTCCTTTATAAATTCCTACGGGTTTGTGGCTTTTAAAGTGGGGTTAGAATAGCAGACCATGACTACACTATCATGGAGAGGTCTATGAGCTTGCCTGTTTTAAGTGTGAGAAGGGATCTGTTTGGTTTAACTTTGATTTTTAAATTCTAAATGGTAGAATTGATTGTCCCTTTCTTGTGAGTCAGATTGATATTACAGTACCATATTACCACAGTTTGCATCATCTGTGTACTTTAAATGTTCCATTTTGCAGAACAACCTATTGTGCTAATAGCCCACTTGTTACGTTCCAAATTTAAAGTAGAAAGTCCCACCTCTATTTTATCAAAATTTAAATAATTCAGGACGTGTAAGAGCGGTTGCCTATAATATATTATAAGCAAGGTGGCGAAAATAAAATTAGTAATTTTTAAATAGGGGTAATGTCTGGCAAATTGTGCTGAAGTTAAGGGAACACGTCCTCTTTTTTGTGAAGAAACTAATTTAGATCGTTCTTTCTAGAGTTATCTTGGAAGAATTGGGATCATAAAATTGAAATTTTTGAATCTCGGTATTATTCGGTGACCTCCGTGTGTCAAGTTGTCAAGTGTTCGGAAAGACGACGGAAAGAAAGTGATTCCAGATTTGACGGTGTTACTGAAAGGTTGGGCTAGATTAAAAACGGCATTTTGTTTTTTTGCTTTTGCTGCTGTTCCATGTGGGATCTGGACTAGTCCGAACCGTGTGGATATTCAAGGGGATTTGCTGCCTTCGTGGAAGGGTTTTTTTTGGAATATCCACAATTTCGCTAAAAAAAGCGGATCTACAGTACACGTGAATACCGGGAGTCGTATTTAGATCAAGAAATTAGCCTTAATCACGAGTCCAAATAGCCGGCTACGCTTCGGTCCAATTTGGGATATTTCAAACCCCTAATCTGGCTAAGAAGGGTGAGTGTTAGAACATTTCGTTTTTAATTAATTAAAAAGTTGTAGTTATTTTTTTATCCCATCTCTAAAAAGCTATTCACATTTTTATCAGTTTTCATACATTCAAGTTCGGAGACAAGTTTTTTTTTGTATTGCTCCATTATCGCCAAAAGGCAGATAAACAAAGTGTTAAAATCAATATATTTATTTCCAAATAATTATTTTAGACACAGATGGTAATTAATGTTTTCTTGCTTCAGGGTTGGTTGGTTTGTTTGTTTTTTTCTGCTTCTTCTTCTTCGTATTTTTCCATCTGGCTGTAATTTTCAACTTTTCAACATTGTCACACAAGTCTATGTACATCGGCAATCGTATGGGATTTTGGATTGAAGACACGCTGAACTATAACTGGAATTCCACGCGGTGAAGTATATGAAAATTCGAGGTATGGATCGATAATTAATTTTCAACGGAAGATTTAAGCACCGTCTAATTTGGTTTGCGGAATACAATAGTTTTTTTTAAAGATTATTTGCTGTTAGTTTTTATTTTCATATTTACAAATACTTTACAGATTTTTTTTTAAAGATAATTTGCGGTTTATTTTATTAATTCAATATTTACACATACCTATTTTAATTTTGTAAACTGCGTCTAAGGGGGGGTTATATATTTGAGATTTATTTTTTTTATATTATTTTCTGCGCACGCACTTGAGCTCACGTGGTGTCCTATTTGCGTTAATTATTTTTTTTGGTTGGTATTGAACCGCACACCCCTTAGCGTCCGGTACTTTTGATACGTCCTACCTTTCATTTTGTTCTGTTAAATAGAAATAACTTATGAATTTTTGTTAGGCAAGCAGAAGCCGCATTTTTATATTATTTTTTTATTAAGCCTATGGTAAAGTTAAATAATATTGTAATATGTAATATGTATGTATTTATTTTCAACTATCTTGGGAATCTATTTATTAAAATTGACTAAATTCTAATCTGACAATTTCATTTTTTTTTTTTATTTATTCAGGTTGTATACTGTTACTTAGTATTTTAGTAGTAAACCTATTGGTAAGTTGGTGGTTTATTGAATAGCAACGTAGGGAAGGCTGTGGGCCAATTTACCTGGCGCCCCTGATATAACTTCGGATTTTTTTGTTTTGTGGACCGCACGACCATCTCCACTGTTTTGTCTAGCCGCGAGCCATTCCCAGACTGTCACCGTATAGTACTTTTCTTTCCGGGTGTACGTCTGATTTATATTTGGTACAATTTGTAATTTTTTTATATAGATTCGGTTTTGTACGCCACATATTTTGGCGCCCAACGTGGGGCCCTTAATTAATTAACCTTTTTTTTGTCAACCCCTTGTGTAGATTCCTTTTAATTAGTTAACCTAACGTGTTTGGGCTTTAATTGACTAACTTTGATTTATTTACTTTACCACTGGTTTTGCACTTAGTAGTAGTCTTAGAACTTCGTGTTTAGTGGAAGTGTATGCCAAGAAGTGCTTACTAGTTTTTTTTGTGTGACGTGAAGTTGGAAGAAGCCAAAAATGGAACTTAAAAGAAGATACTTTGAAGTGGTGTTGTGGAACTTAGAAGAATTATGGATATATTAGGACTTTGAAATATTTCTATTTCAGTTGGAGTTCAAATTTATTTTTTTGAGAAGTTGGACTTCGAAATTCTACATTGTGGTTTAACTTAGTTATGTTAGGGAATGTAAAATCTTTTTTTGAGATTATGTTGTGACTTGTAATTTGTTCTGAAACAATGAAATTTTGAAAATCTTTGGTGAAATTTTATAGATTGAATAAAGCGACTATTACTTTTATTTTGCTTTTGGTTTGCTCCCATTAATAAAGTAAACTGTACCTGTGTGTTAATATTTTTACTTATATCTTGATTTTGTTTGAATATTTGCTCCTTTCGGTTGATACATTTTTTTAAATTTTGAACTTTGGCAAGATGGTGCGAAAACTTGTACCCAACTACTTAAGGAAAGAGGAACTGGAATATGAACTCAAAATTCGTGGAGTGTCTACTGGCACTGTTGAGTCTATGAGGTCTAGTCTGTCTGATGCACTTAGTCGTGAGGCAGCAAATGAAAGCTTTAGATATCCTGAGCACCCATTCACCTTTTCACAGGATAAAACTGCAATCGAGACTAAACTTGCGGAGCTGAATACGGCTGTTGGAAAGTTTGCCGGAACTCCTACTTGTGCTGAGTCCTTGAGATTGCGGACACAGATTAACCATGTCTTGGGGAGAATTGATCTTATGGTAATGCCAACAGGTGATGATGCAGACGCAGCCCAGGTTGTTAAGTCAGACTTTCTTGCTGAGATTTTGAAGTTGTCACAGGATTTACATGATAAGCAGCATCCAATCGGATCTGGTTCGGTACCAGTAGCGCTCGATGTGATTTCGGTTTTAAATCAGTCTTTTCAGGCAGGGGTAGGACAAGTTCATGCTTCTTCTCCTGGAGCGATGTCACAAGCTGGTAATAATGTTTTTTCAGGGTCTGTCTCTAGTTTTTCTTCTGGGATGATACTTCCTCATAAATGGGGAATAGAAAAGTTTTCAGGTTCTGCTAGGGGTATGTCTATTTCTGCATTTTTTGAGATGGTGAATGAATTGAGTCTCGCTCGTCATGTACCAGATAGTATACTTTTGGAATCAGGTATAGATTTATTTTCGGATAAAGCCTATCAGTTTTATAAAGATGTTCGTCTACGTGTAGGGAGTTGGGCTGAATTAGTTGAAGAGTTTCGTAGGGAGTACCTGTCAGCTCACCATGGGGAAGCGCTTTTTGAAGAGCTTCGGAGGAGAACTCAGCATTCGTCTGAGACTATTGGAGTTTACTTGGCAATAATGAATAGTTACTTTAATCGCTTGCGTTGTCATGTTCCAGAGGAAGTTAAATTGTCTATAGTTATTAGGAATTTGCATCCGTTCTATCAAGATAGATTACGTGATCCTTTGCCAGCTACCTTGGAGGAGCTTCGTGTTCTATGTCGCAGTATGGAGGAAAGACGTGATTGTATTAGGAACTATGTTGAACCGAATAGTAGGAAAATGAATACTTTGGAAAAGGACCTAGCTTATATCAGTGTGGATGCTGAAAGTTGTAGTAGTGTTAGTGAGGGTCCTGTTGCTTCATCCGAATCGGAGTCCGCTAGAGGAAAGTTTAGGACTTTAATCTGTTATCGTTGTAATCAGTCAGGCCATAAGGCAGTAGGGTGTCTAATGAAGAAGGAGGCTGTTCACTGTTTTAAGTGTAAGAAAGAAGGGTTTACAGTCAGAACTTGTCCTTCGTGTAATTCGGGAAACGGAAGGAAGCGCACCTAACTGGTCGAAGAGGTGTTGCCGACGTTGACTCGACCAACCTACGTCCTATTTTAGACTTTATTTTACATCATTCCGAAGGAGATGAACGTCCATATTTGAAAGTTAAAGTCTTAGGAAAGGAAATTTTGGGATTATTGGATTCTGGTGCTTCAAAGACCATTGTAGGAAGAACTGGTTGGAAATTTTTACAAAACTTGGGTTTAGAGTTGGATACTTCGAAGAAGATCGTTTGTAGAGTGGCGAATGGTCAGATGTGTGAATCGTTGGGGGAATGTTTAGTACCTTTCATGGTTAGGGATCGCTTGCGTGTCTTGCCAGTATTAGTTATTTTGGACGTACCGCACATTCTGATTTTAGGATCTGATTTTTGGCGTGTTATGGGTATCGTTCCAGATTTGAGGCATAACGAATGGTATTTTTCGGACGCTCCAGCAATGGTAGGTTCAGTGGATCATCTCCGAGGTCAAACTATTTTGACCGATGCAGAGAAGTCGCAATTGGAGGAAGTTATTAATAGAAGTCGTGAACTAATGGGCACTTCTCTTGGTTGTACTGATGTCACTGAGCATGTGATTGTTTGTAAATCTGCACCCATAAAACAACGTTACTATCCTGTATCCCCAGTAATCCAAAGCCATATTGATAAAGAGCTAGAAGATATGTTGGCGAAAGGAGTAGTGGAGCGATCGAATAGTGCTTGGTCGTCCCCGATTCTCTTGGTGAAGAAAAAGGTTCCAGAAGGTGAAGAACCAAAATGGAGGTTCTGCGTAGACTATCGAAAGCTTAATGCCGCAACAGAGAGGGATGGCTACCCATTACCGTACATCTCTAATATTTTAAATAAATTAAAGAACGCGCATTATCTTTCCACCATAGACATTAAGTCGGCGTATTGGCAGGTACCTGTTGCTAAGGCTTCCAGGCCTTATACTGCTTTTACGGTTCCTGGTCGAGGTCTTTTTCAGTTTTGCAGAATGCCTTTTGGATTACATAATGCCCCGGCTACATGGCAGAGGTTGATAGATCGTGTCCTCGGTCCGGAGTTGGAACCCTATGTTTTTACTTACTTGGATGACGTGGTCATCGTGACAAAGTCTATTGAAGAACATGTAAGGATCTTAGAGGAAGTCTTTAGACGCTTGAGAGAAGCTAAGTTAACCGTTAGCTGGGATAAATGTCAATTTTGTAGACCGGAACTAAAGTATTTGGGTCATGTGGTTGATAGGAATGGACTACATGTTGATGGTGATAAGGTCAAGGCTATGCTACGTATCCCAACACCCACATCCGTCAAGGAAGTTCGTAGCATCATAGGCACATTTTCCTGGTATCGAAGATTTATTCCTTCCTTTGCGACACTACTAGCTCCAATTACAGCGATATTGAAGAAAGGAAGAAAATTCAATTGGACCCCGAGTTGTGAAGAATCTTTTCAGAAAATAAAAGAATGTCTAGTTTCTGCTCCGATACTTAATTGTCCTGACTACAATTTGCCTTTTGTTGTCCAATGTGATGCCTCAGGATATGGAGTGGGCGCCGTGTTATTGCAGCCAGGCCCGGATGGTGACGAAGTAATTAGTTTCCTGAGCAGATCACTAACGCGTCAAGAAAGGAATTTTTCCACGACGGAACGGGAATGTTTAGCTGTGTTATGGGCAGTCGAAAAACTGCGTCCTTATTTGGAGGGTGTTCCGTTTACGGTCGTGACTGATCACGCATCCCTCGTATGGCTTCAAAATTTGAAGGATCCTACTGGAAGATTAGCTCGATGGGCGGTAAGATTGCAACAATATGACTTTAAGATTGTGCATCGGAAAGGAAAAGAACATGTTGTCCCCGATTTGTTATCTCGGTCAGTTCCCGTGCTTGATATGGTTGAAGAGGTTGTACCGCTTCCTAGTGGTGATAGTTGGTATGATAAACTTTGTAGAAAAATCGAGTCTAATCCCTTGAAGTATCCTCAGTGGAGAATGTCTGGTGGCAAACTTTATAAATACATCCGTCCCAGTCATGGATTTTTGGTCGAGGAAGTGGACAATTGGAAGGAAGTCGTTCCTAAGGGTCAACGATTGGAAGTGCTGAAGTTGTGTCATGATAGTCCTTTAGCAGGTCATATGGGGATCCTGAAAACTTATAAGCGTATTAACGAGAAGTATTTTTGGCCGAAACTGCGGAGTGATGTGTCTCGTTACGTTGGACGTTGCTCACTGTGTGCCATGCATAAGGTGGAACAAGGTAAGCCCAAAGGCTTTATGACTCCTCAACCTAAAGCTACTCAACCATGGGAGATAGTAGCAACCGATCTTATGGGACCTTTCCCAAGATCAACTCAAGGCTATAAGTTTATCTTAGTGGTAATGGATGTGTTTAGTAAATTTTCTTTGGTATTTCCGTTGCGATCCTCAAAAGCCGTGCATGTCGTTAAGAAAATAGAAGAAGAAGTTTTCCTCGTATTTGGAGTTCCACGTCTGTTACTATGTGATAATGGTGTCCAGTATACTTCGGGTATTTTCAAGAAAATGATGGAAACCTATGGTGTCTCAGTTCGTTATAATGCGTTGTATCATCCACAGTGCAATCCATCTGAACGCTATAACCGAACCCTTAAAACAATGATGGCAACTTATATAGCTGACAACCATAAGAAGTGGGATGAAAATTTGGCCAAACT
This sequence comes from Diabrotica undecimpunctata, assembly GCF_040954645.1. Classification (NCBI taxonomy): domain Eukaryota; kingdom Metazoa; phylum Arthropoda; class Insecta; order Coleoptera; family Chrysomelidae; genus Diabrotica; species Diabrotica undecimpunctata. Next base: position 47,900,937 of record NC_092810.1, on the reverse strand, counting down.
AGCATGTGCTACGCGCACTGCATACCACGAGTCGACTGGTCAAGATCCCTACTTCATAAATTTCGGTCGGAAGATGGTAGTGGATGGACGAGATTTTTCCCGAAAGGACAAACTCGGAGACCCGGAGGACGAAGTAGCTAAAATGGGATATAATCGATCGCGTGGACTCCAGGAATTATTTGTTGATGTTAGAAAACGTTTAGATAAAGCTTCGGCTAAGTGTGAGAAGACCTATAATCTACGGAGACGTCCAGAGGAATTTCAGCCCCATCAGTCAGTATGGCGGAGAAATTTTGTGTTGTCAGATGCCGCTAAATATTTCACGAAAAAGTTAGCTCCTAGATGGATAGGACCCTACTTCGTGAAGAAGAAAGTTTCCCCCTGGACATATAGTTTAGAGGATGAAAATGGCAAGGATCAAGGTATTTGGAATATTAAGGATTTAAGGATTAGTAACCCGACTGGTGATCCCGATAGGATTTAGGTCGGAGTAGAACGGACTAGCAAAAGTTTTGTCTAGTCTAAGTAAATTTAGTTAGTCTTTTGAAATTGGTTGTATTTATTTTTTTTGTTGTGTCCGTGAAGGATGACTGAGTGTTGGCTATGATCTGTTCTTAGGATGTATTTGGATGGTCAACCGATTCGTTTTTTTTTGTGTTAGGTAGCCAATACGAAGTCGTAGGGTTGCGGTAGCCTTAATTTCTTTTGATTTATGGAATTGAATGTCACTTAGGTTTGGTCAGAAATATGTTGTCTTCGATGATATGGCGTTGGGATTTGTTTTGATGTTAGTAAGCCATTCTATTTAATTGGGATTTTTTCGAAGCCACATAATTATGTTTTGGTGAATCTTGTTGGATAATAGCTTAGTTTTGGATGATTCACTAAATTTCGTTGTATACGGATTTAAATTCTGAAAGACCTATCTCATTTTTATTTTAATGAACAATTGGAATTACACTACTGTTTCGGTAGATGTTCCTCGCAGTATCAGTAAGAGTGGAATGGTGGAGAGTTTCTTATGGACTCATGTTATGCGAGGTATAGTGAAGTACTAGCGATGCCCCAGAGCTGGGAGGTCGCGAATAAGGGCAACATCCAGTAACCGACCTAATCAGTGTTGTCAGATTGACGTTGGAATTTGAAACTATTCTACTTGATCTCATACGATGAGAGATGACTGTTGTGTGGAAGTGGAGTAAGTGTTGTAAGTAAGTTGTTGCTTTGTGCGTGTGGTTTGAGATTGGTATGTCTTTCGTTGTCCAAGTACTTGCGCACGGTGAAGACGGTGTGGATGATGATTGTGTTGTGGACTTCGCTCGGAGTTTAGGTAGTGCGTCGCTAGCGCGAGGGAAAATTTTCTTCGTCTAGTTTTTCCTCGTAAATTTTCCTCTGGGAAAGGGAGGTGTTGTTACGTTCCAAATTTAAAGTAGAAAGTCCCACCTCTATTTTATCAAAATTTAAATAATTCAGGACGTGTAAGAGCGGTTGCCTATAATATATTATAAGCAAGGTGGCGAAAATAAAATTAGTAATTTTTAAATAGGGGTAATGTCTGGCAAATTGTGCTGAAGTTAAGGGAACACGTCCTCTTTTTTGTGAAGAAACTAATTTAGATCGTTCTTTCTAGAGTTATCTTGGAAGAATTGGGATCATAAAATTGAAATTTTTGAATCTCGGTATTATTCGGTGACCTCCGTGTGTCAAGTTGTCAAGTGTTCGGAAAGACGACGGAAAGAAAGTGATTCCAGATTTGACGGTGTTACTGAAAGGTTGGGCTAGATTAAAAACGGCATTTTGTTTTTTTGCTTTTGCTGCTGTTCCATGTGGGATCTGGACTAGTCCGAACCGTGTGGATATTCAAGGGGATTTGCTGCCTTCGTGGAAGGGTTTTTTTTGGAATATCCACAATTTCGCTAAAAAAAGCGGATCTACAGTACACGTGAATACCGGGAGTCGTATTTAGATCAAGAAATTAGCCTTAATCACGAGTCCAAATAGCCGGCTACGCTTCGGTCCAATTTGGGATATTTCAAACCCCTAATCTGGCTAAGAAGGGTGAGTGTTAGAACATTTCGTTTTTAATTAATTAAAAAGTTGTAGTTATTTTTTTATCCCATCTCTAAAAAGCTATTCACATTTTTATCAGTTTTCATACATTCAAGTTCGGAGACAAGTTTTTTTTTGTATTGCTCCATTATCGCCAAAAGGCAGATAAACAAAGTGTTAAAATCAATATATTTATTTCCAAATAATTATTTTAGACACAGATGGTAATTAATGTTTTCTTGCTTCAGGGTTGGTTGGTTTGTTTGTTTTTTTCTGCTTCTTCTTCTTCGTATTTTTCCATCTGGCTGTAATTTTCAACTTTTCAACATTGTCACACAAGTCTATGTACATCGGCAATCGTATGGGATTTTGGATTGAAGACACGCTGAACTATAACTGGAATTCCACGCGGTGAAGTATATGAAAATTCGAGGTATGGATCGATAATTAATTTTCAACGGAAGATTTAAGCACCGTCTAATTTGGTTTGCGGAATACAATAGTTTTTTTTAAAGATTATTTGCTGTTAGTTTTTATTTTCATATTTACAAATACTTTACAGATTTTTTTTTAAAGATAATTTGCGGTTTATTTTATTAATTCAATATTTACACATACCTATTTTAATTTTGTAAACTGCGTCTAAGGGGGGGTTATATATTTGAGATTTATTTTTTTTATATTATTTTCTGCGCACGCACTTGAGCTCACGTGGTGTCCTATTTGCGTTAATTATTTTTTTTGGTTGGTATTGAACCGCACACCCCTTAGCGTCCGGTACTTTTGATACGTCCTACCTTTCATTTTGTTCTGTTAAATAGAAATAACTTATGAATTTTTGTTAGGCAAGCAGAAGCCGCATTTTTATATTATTTTTTTATTAAGCCTATGGTAAAGTTAAATAATATTGTAATATGTAATATGTATGTATTTATTTTCAACTATCTTGGGAATCTATTTATTAAAATTGACTAAATTCTAATCTGACAATTTCATTTTTTTTTTTTATTTATTCAGGTTGTATACTGTTACTTAGTATTTTAGTAGTAAACCTATTGGTAAGTTGGTGGTTTATTGAATAGCAACGTAGGGAAGGCTGTGGGCCAATTTACCTGGCGCCCCTGATATAACTTCGGATTTTTTTGTTTTGTGGACCGCACGACCATCTCCACTGTTTTGTCTAGCCGCGAGCCATTCCCAGACTGTCACCGTATAGTACTTTTCTTTCCGGGTGTACGTCTGATTTATATTTGGTACAATTTGTAATTTTTTTATATAGATTCGGTTTTGTACGCCACACACTGAATAAATTCTTCTCTTTGTTAAACAACCTGTACATGTGTATGTGTATATAGTTTTGTTATCTTAAAATACTGTGTATTTAGCCACTATTTTGTATATTGTAAATTGTAACATTTAATGGGGTTGTCCCGTATATTAAATAAATTAAATTAAATAACAGCTAAACAGCAGATTGGAGAATCGTCATTATCTTCTATTATTTGGTTAATAAGACTTACAAGGATCAAAAAGTGAAGTATTAAATAAACTGTCTGATGAAAGAATAACGAAAGTCATCAAGCATATTAAGCTCTTCCTACGTATTTGTCACATTACTGTAGTCTTGATACATAATCGCATTATCTTGATGCTAATCTGAACTTACACAAAATGTACAATTTGTATGAGAATAGTATAGAAGACGGTGATAACCCAGTTTAGCTTTTCCACTTACAAAAAATGTTTCTATTCTGAATTTAATCTGCGTTTCCATAAACCTAAAAGGACACCTGTATGAAGTGTGACAGATTCCAATCACAAAAAAATATAGCCCTTATAGGTGAAGCGGCAGATAATCTAAAATTACAACATTTCAATTAAACAAAGGCAGAAAGTTTAATTTAAAAAATGAGAAAAGATCTCAAATCTGCAAAAGAGAATCCTGAATTAGAAACTTTAACATTGATCTGCAAAAAACCTATCCTCTTCCAAAGTTGCTGACTGGGATAATATATTACAAACAGCAGTTGAATTTGTACAACCTTGGCATCCATGTTGGTAGCACAGGAAAGGGGGTTTTTAATGTTTGGGGGGTTTAAGGTTAAGGGGGTTTGTAATGTTTGACTTCAACATGAAGCTGGGAGAGGAATCCACAAGGTGGGATGCTGTTTAACAAAATACTTAAAAGATCCACCTGTTAAAAACTTGGTTCTGGAGTCGGACTGTTGAGGTGGTCAAAATCACAGTAATAATCTATTACTTTTAATGATACACACATTGCATAACCATCCACCTGTTGATTCTATCACTTTACGATTCTTATTACCAGGACCTACCTTTCTGCCCAATGATTCGGAATTTGGGGATGTTGAGAGCTCTTTAAAAATCCAACAGAACTTATTGACGGATGTAGACTACATTAATGTTATGAAAGAATGTAGGAGAGAAAGTTGTTGTTAACAAAATAGAAAGAGGAGAAATGGTTTCAATTGACAAACTATTGGAATGTATCACAAACAGCAAAGGTGATTCAGAGAAAGAAAAAGTAAATTGTCTCAAGACTCATTAAATCAGAGTTTTAAAAAGTGAGCCTTTCTTGCTCTACATGAAACCAGACACAGCAGAAGAAAACGTATAGATAGTAGATGTAGAAAAAAGAAAAAAAAGGTTGACTGCAGAAATCGTACAAAGATATGGAGTTGGATCGGCAGTTATGGCCAACGGGTAAACCACTATTCAAAGAAAAAATTAAAGATCTCAAAGAAATATTAAAGTTAGTACCACAAGATCTCAAAACCATTTTATAATTTCTTAAGAACAGCTGAACAGAGTGACTTGTTTGATGATACTGATGGTTTTGTAGTAGAAAATGTGGACTTAGGCATTGGTGAAGAGGATTAAAATTATTTGAAACACTTTTAAATAATATTAAAATTTTTAATTACCTATCATCAAATATTTTGTCCTACATTTTGTATGAATAAAACATGTTTTATGATTAGTATGTGGGTTACTGTGTTTTTAAAAAAAATTGAACCCAAAAAGCAAAAATAATTCATCTAACATTTTTTTTAACTAAGAAATAATAATTATATAATAATCATAGGTATACTATAATAAAATATGTGATTTGCAACAGATTATAGACTCTGAAGCTATTTATCTCAAAATCAGTCCTAAGTTGGTTGACTCTTTTTTGCATAACAACACCCATATATATGTGGACATTATTATTTATGTATATTTATAATGATATTATACATAATAACAAAATTCCATCATTATTTGTTTCAGTTTGATTTTCATTTGATGCCTTTTACAAGCCAAGGACCAGTCGAAACACCACCTATAGAAAATTACAATAGCCCAGATGGGGACTATCAAGATGTATCCAAAAAGTGGTAGAAGAAAAGATTTGTTTTGTTGAATAAATTCTAGATTAAACATTAAGCTAGTTTTAGTGTGTATTATGTTTATTAATCTATTAAACTCACTTTTCCTGTTTCTTCTCGTCCTTTAAACAACCCCATTTAATCCTTACACAGTATTATATTGATGACTGACTTTGTACAATACAGTCGTTTCTACTTCCAAAAACTACTTACCCATATATTTCATATCCTATTCACTTCATGAGTTATTGTGGCATTATCTATTTCCTTGCATTTAGTCTGCATTACTAGACATATCCTACTACATAGTCTGCTACATATTGTATGGTCTGTAAAGATGATTTCCACAATTACATTTTAAGCTTTCAACCTGACCCTATTAGAAGAATGAATTAGCATATTTATCATGTCCTCAGTGGCGGCGCAAGAACATAATTTTATGTGGGCAAGATTTTGCAAGGCCCTCTACTCGCGCATAAAGACAGATTTTTTAAAATGGCTGCTAAAAACCATTAGTAACTGTTGAACATCGGCAAGCAAGAGTAATATTTGCACTAAACTATATTTACCGCAACCCACAATTTTGGAACAACGTCATTTTTACTGATGAAAAGACTTTTCAGTCGACCTATAACGGTCAAATCCGTGTTTATCGTCCAGCCAATACTAGGTTTGAAGAACGATATATTCACTCTCATAATAAATCTGGACGTTTTTCTGTAAATGTATGGGGTTGGATTAGTATACATGGACCTGGTGTTTGTTGGCGATTAGAGGGAAGATTTGCTGCCGACAATTACATTACCGTTTTGGAACACGTAATGCTCCCTTCAATTGAGCAATTGTATCCTAATAATACTTTTATATATCAACAAGATAATTGTTCAGTCCACACTGCCCATGCCGTAAGGAATTGGTTTCAAACGCAAAACCTGGAAGTATTGCCATGGCCTTCGCACAGTCCAGATATAAATCCAATTGAAAACATTTGGGGCATAATTGTTAAAAAAATATATAAAAGAAATTTTATGCCATAAAATTCAGATCAATTGTGGGATACAATCTTAGAGTGCTGGGAAGATCTTGATCCAAATATGATATCTAATATAATTCAAAGTATGCCAAATAGACTAAATAAAGTTATAGAAGCAGACGGTTCTATCACCAAATACTAAATTCTATTTGTAACGGTCATTAAAATTATTCTTTATATAATTGTTGAATAAATGGTTTCGTCTAATTAATGCTCAACTCCAATGATTTATATTTTTAATAACCTGTGACATTTGATAACCTCCAAAAATCCCAGCCAGTTTTACACAAATAGGATGACGTTAACTTCTCTTTCTAATACTTATACCCTTTTTTTTAATATAACTGTACTAATGTCAAAGAAGAGCTTAGAGAGGTCCAGGTGTGGTTATCAGCGTTTGGACAGTCAAAAGAAGACTGAAGGCAGCCAACCTGATACCAAAAAGAACAGCTGCGGGCCTCAAGCTAACTGTAGCACAAAAGCAAAGGTGATTAGAATTTGCTCGCTAACATCTGGATTGGGACGACTTTTAATGAACCCAGGTATTATTCTTAGATGAAAGTAGGCCTACATGACAATGACATCAGCCGTCAAGTTTATAGAAGGCCAGGAGAGCGATTGGCTCAATGTTGTATATGGGAAATTGTGTCATATGGAGGCGGTGCTTGTATGTTTTGGGCAGGCATTTCCATAGATGATAAACCCAGTTGGTTTTCGTGCCTGGTGGAGGACGTGGAGGTTTAACGAGTCACCACCACCTATCTGACTGAGACCGGTATACCTACAATAACTTGGCCTGCGTTGAGTCCGGACATAAATCCAATAGATCATGTTTGGAATAAGCTTAAACGAAGGGTCCGAGATAGAAATCATGCATCAAGGAGCATAACGGAATTGAGAGCTGCGCTAAATGGTAAATGGGGAGCAACGCCTCAAGAATTTATTAAAAAAGTCATCCGATCCATGCGAAATCGATTGAAAAGTGTAATTAGGAGTAGGGGTGGTAATATCAAATACTGAAATATAAAGAAATTCAATTTGTAATTGATGATTTCTCTGTTCATAACGTCTTTCTTGCGTTAGTTCCAATGATGAATATTTAGGAAACTCTATTCGTATTGCATATTGTTTTTATAATGCGTCTTCCAAATAATGCAATAGCAGTTTTTATAACTTCAATAATAAAGTTATTGCTTGCACATCACATCTATTTATTTTCATACTTTTTATATTGAAACAGAAGGTATAATCTCAAATATTGCTTTTGAGTCGATTGTTTTGCACTCAAGTGTAGTTATAATATAATGAGTCGTTATAAGTATGTATGTAAATACTATTAAATAGTCATAATGTAATATTATTAAATAAATTTTATTTATAAAACTACTACTACAGATTCTATTCCAATTTATCGCAAAATATAATCTTTAGGTAAATCAATAATCTTGGGAAATTGTTTTACTTCTTCATCTGGATAAGTATCTAACCTCTTTGGTTTAGGTCTTAACTGTCTTATTTGATTTGAAACATTTGCTAATAAATTCGTAGGGACATCTGCATTAGGGAAGATGTGCAATCGTTCCATTGTAGATCTCCGTTGAAGGTTACCATCCATGCTGTTATATACAGCTTTCTTTAGAACCTGGAAATATTATCCTACTGTATAAATTAGTATTAAGTAAAGCTAAATTATTATTTGTAAAAAAAATTATTATTTTCTGTGTTAATTGTCAGATAAAGATGTGTGATATAAATGAAAGGGCAAAAGACCTGGAACATAATAGCATAGAAAAAAAAAACATAGATTGCTTCATGACAAAAATGTGTTACGATTTATTTGGTTATCAGGTATTGACGATAAGAGAAAAACATATATAAGTATTCATAAAAATTAATCGCCAAAAATGTTTGTAAGGGCGTCACTTCAAAACAACTGCACCAAATTAGATAATTATTTTTTGTTGTGTTTGTTATTCAGGAGAAGGTTTATGTAAAAGATAATTTTCAAAAAATTGTACGAAAAGACCCTAAAAACAGTGTTCTGTCATTTTAAATCTTAATATACATAACTAATAGATGACACCATACTATGACTAACAAAGAGTTATTACTCTGCGTCAATAATATAAACGCCACCTGTATTTAAAATAAATACAGAGAACTTTTATTTAAAGATCCCTTATTTTGACGTAACCCGTCAAATTACGTGTAGAAAGAAAAATGAAGTCTAACTTCACTTATATTTATAGATATTTGATCAAATTTATTATATATTTTGTTTTATTTAATGAATATTGTTTTTAGTATTATTATTATTCTCAATTAGTAAATCTTCATGGTTATTGTTTTACGTTATACCGATAATATTCATAAGTATTTCTAAAAACTCTAGTTCTTTATCATTTGCGCTAGCTAAACTAGCTATATCTAATGGATCTTTTCAATGATTTTACACTCAGATGCAAAAAAAAACGCAACGGAGAAAATTTGTTGTTGAAAGTTTGTTTCTTCTTTTTGTCTTTCTACAAACCAACAAAAATAAATTTAGGTGATAAACAACTCAAAATTCACAAAAAGTTTTATCAATAACAATAGTGAATTAAAAAAAAAATTCACCTAAACCGTTTTGTCATCCCTGAGGATGACAATACAATATAACAATACACAGAATAAACTACATATTGCACAATAATGAACAATAAATTAGGAAAATCATCAATCAGCCCTGAGTTGTCCATTGTTGAACATAGGCCTCCTATAGACTTTTCCATCTGCTTCTGTTCTGCGCCTCTGCTATCCAATTGGTCACGATTCTTTTGAGGTCGTGGGTCCATCGCGTTGGGGGTCTTCCTCGGCTTCGCTTGTCAGCCCGTGGTCTCCATTCAAGCAATTTTTTTGTCCAACTGTCGTCTTTCATTCTTGCAACATGTCCTGCCCATCTCCATTTTTGCCTTGAAATATGTTCGATAATGTCTTCCACTCCGGTTCGTCTACGAACTTCCTCGTTTCTTATTCTATTTCTTAAGCTTATTCCAAGCATTGATCTCTCCATTTTTCGCTGTGTCCTCAATTTTTCGGCTGATGTTTTTGTGAGAGTTAAGGTTTCTGCTCTGTATGTGAGGACTGGTAGAACGCACTGGTTAAAAGCTTTTCTTTTTAAATGGATCGGTATATTTGTTTTAAATACGTCTCTCATTTTTCCGAATGCAGCCCAACCCAGACTTATTCTTCTGAGTAGCTCGCATGTTTGGTTATCTCGCGTTAACCTTATTTCGTGACCCAAATACACATATTTTTCCACAAGTTCTATGGGCGACTTTTCGATTTCTATTAGCTCATTGGGGACGAGATTGGTCATCATTTTTGTTTTTCCATAGTTTATTTTTAGACCGACTTTCTGGGTTACTTGCTGTAGTTGTTGTAGCATAACTCTGGCTTCTCCTAAGTTGTCTGTTATGAGAACAATATCATCGGCATATCTGAGATGATTGAATATCTTTCCATCGATGCTAATACCCTTTGATTCCCACTCTAGCCGTTTAACTGTTAGAAATAGTTTTGGCGACAAGGTATCTCCCTGCCGCACCCCTCTGCCAATTTTTATCTTATCAGTCATGCAATGGAGGTTAACGGTTGTTGTCGCATTTTCGTATATATTTCGAATAATATTTGCACACCTGTGATCTATTCTGCATTCTGATAGTGCTTTTAAGATAGCAACTGTTTCGACTGTGTCAAATGCTTTGTGGAAGTCGACAAAGATAAGAGCAAGGGGTCTGTTATATTCGATAGACTTTTCAACTAGAGTTTTAAGGCATTGCAAATTGTCGTTTGTTCCGTGTCCCGCTCGAAATCCTGCCGGTTCTTCTGATTGATAGAAATCGAGTTTTGCTTCTAATCTGTTTGTCAGTATTCGAGTAAAGAGCTTGTATAGGTGGTTAAGCAAACTAATTGGCCTATAGTTTTCGAGATCTGATTTATCCCCTTTTTTGTGGAGGAGGATTGTAACCGAATTCTTCCATTTACTTGGAATGTTTTCACTATGTAGACATAGATTAAAAAGTGTTTGGATTCGGGACATCAAAAGTGGACCTCCTAGTTTAATTGTCTCAATGACTACACCATCTTCCCCCGGAGCTCTATTATTTTTCATATTTTTGAGGGCATGTTGAATTTCCTCTCGTGATATATCTGGTATATCCTCCGATCCTACATTATGTACCTTTTGTATTGGTTGTTCGATGAGCTCTGGAATAACTTGACTTTTATATAATGTTTCATAGAAACTTTCCACTATATGTAATATGCTTGGTCTATCTGAGATAATATTTCCATTTTTGTCTTTAAGTTGGAAGATTTCTTTTTTGTCATTTTCCATTTTTCTCCTCAATGCTTTCATGCTTTTGTTGTCTTCTATAGTTTTTATAATTTTCTCGTTGTTGTATTTTCTAATATCCCGTCTGATGGCTTTTTTATTTGAAAAATATATGTATTTATATACTCACCATAAAAATTCCTAGTGCAATCCGATGCTTAGAAATATCTGTTACAATTTTTTATTTGTTCGTAATACGGAGCAATAATAAATACGTGTCTACTCACTTATTGTTCCTACTCGACTGGTAGGTAATAAATTTTGAATAACGCATCGTACAATTTTCAAACGGGCAACAATGTATTACTTTGAAACATGCTAAAAGACGCCTAAACGGTTTGATCGACACATGTTACTTATTAAATTATTTGAATTAATGGAATGTCATCCTCAGGGACGACTTACCAGTTAGAGGGTTAATAATTATTCCCCAATTAAATGCTGCAAAGACGCTCCAATTGACAAATAACATGTAAGTGTTTTTGCAAAAAGATCAAATTGCAATTGTGTTTTCGGAGCAGTTGTTAGATATTGGAAATGGTAAAGTCGCTATTGACACCTCGACCGGAATTATTTCATTAACCAGAGATTTCTTTCACTTAACAGACTCGAAAGACGAGCTTATTGAACTTTGATACATTATTTAATATTAAGGCGATACAAAGTTCGGCGGTCCAGCTAGTAATATGATATATCAAATAAAATAAGAGAAGAAAGAGAATATAATATAACAACAGAAAAATAGAGATTATAGGAAGCCTGGAGGGGTCTAAGTAATATATTTGGTATTAATGGTTAGATTATAACAATATGAGGCAACATGGATATAAAAACATTGAAAAAGCAAACACAGTGTCATGACACAAAGATATTAGACTGGTTCTTTAGTATTAATGACCAGAAAAAAGTTATCTAAGAGAACAATTAGATCTTATATAATAAAATAGTAAAAAACTTTTGTTTTCAATCAAAATTAATGTATACTCTACTTAAATACATTTATTTACCAATGTTGGATCTTTTTTGTGTAACTCCCAAGCTAAAGTCCAACTAGCTCCACCTGGATAACCTGTATGATGGAAGTACACTCTCTTTTTCCATTCATCTCCTGGTAAAGCAATATCTGCACTGTTTATGACTATCACGTGATCTCCACAATCATCTAGAAAATATATAGGTCTCTATTAATATACTTTTTAGCCTACAAAATAGTTACTTACTCATAGGATGATATATGGGTTTGTGTATACCCATCAGGTATTTTCTTAGAAGTTCTGCTGAATGAAATGGGTTTTGCCAGGCTACATCATATATATGCCAAATTCTTGCAAAAGTTGCCCACTGCTATATGAAAAAAAGAACAGTTTGCAATTTTAAGTTTGTAAAAATATAATATTGTCAAAAAGCATATTCACAATATAATATAGATATGTATATTCAACCATCAACTAAAAATATGGCAGTGTCTTTAATGACATACCATTATACCATTCTTGCAAAAACAAAAATAATGTTTGGAAATATAGATGAGCAATAATTATTAACCATCTTCTTCTTCTATCATCAATTTTTGGACATAGGCCTCTCCCAACTCCTTCCATGTATCTCTATCCTGAGGAACAACATACTTCCAATTTGTCCAGCTATTCTTTTTATATCATCTACCCATCTCATATTGTGGTCCTCTTGGTCATCTACATTTTTAAGATCTCCAATGTTGTATTGCGACATTCCAACGTTGGTCTTTTTGTCTAGCAGTGTGACTTGCGAAGCTCCATTTGAGATTGACAATTTTTGTTGTGATATCCTCATCTTTTGTTTTTGATCTTACCCAGTCATTCCTCTTCTTATCTGACAGTCATATTATACCCAACATTGCTCTTTCTGTTGTGGCTAGTTTATTCATGTTTGCCTTGGTTAGGGTCTAGGTTTGACATCCATATGTCATGATAGGAAGGATAAAAAGATTTGTCAATTTGAATAGTTTAAAAATAGACCAGTAAAATTATTGAAACGAATTTCATATAAAATGAGATCTCTTCTATCTAAACATATATTCTTTGAACAGTCAGAAGAGGAAGGTTTTTGTCAATGTGTACGAGATTATACAGATTCTATAATAATCTGTTAGAATATCCAACATAAAAAGTGGATGTTGTTCTATATGAAGTGACATTGTTGACAGTGCAATGAGTAATGTCAAAAATAGGTAATAAACTACTGTCAGTCAAGTTTTGTATTGTTCTGTATGTAAGAAGGAATAAAGTATAATTGTTGATGGCCAGATGTTTATTGGTGCATATTTCCTAAAGTACATATTTCCTTGTCTCTTGATGTCTTCAAACTAGAAGGAGGACTTCACCTAACTTAAATTATAACAGGTTATGGGCCCAGTCCACGTGTGAACTGTGAACAGGTTAGGTGAACAGGATTCAGTTTTCTTTGTTGTTATTGTCGGTGAATAAAATATGGCGACCAGCAATAACGAATATAAAATTCAAGTTGACAAACTCGATGGTCCTGAAGACTGGGCAAAGTGGAAATGGCCCGTTTCGATGTTATTACGTTCGTATGCACTTGAAGACATTGTAAACGGTATGTGTAAGTGTCCTGAGGTTAGTGAAGATTCAACTTCAGCGGAAATACAGAAGCATCAGCAATGGTTAAAAGACGATGCGAAAGCGGCAAGTTTGTTAGCAGGTACGCTAGGAAAAACTGTTGCCGAGCTCGTGTTGACGTGTACTCACGCTAGTGAAATATGGGACAAATTGCGTTCGAGATTTGAACGTAGCAGTACGCAACGGTTAAACATGTTAATTGAAGCCTTTTTAGAGTCCAACGTGATGAAAAAGAAGATATTAGTACACATGTTGCGAAGTTGCAGAAACTGTTTGTAGATTTAAATGATGAACTTCAGAAGCATGATGAAAAAGTTTTATCCGAAAGAATGTTAAATGGTCGGATCTTATCAACTTTAGGTAAGGACTTTGATAATTTCAAAGATTTGTGGGACACGATACCATCAAAGAATCAAACTTTGAATTTACTGATTGAGAAATTGTGTACCATTGAATTACGTGACCAAAGTACTGTAGAATCTTTTGCGTTTGTTGCACACAATAGCCCGACAGAAAAATACAATCAGAACCAAAATATGAAGTCAAAGAAAAATGTACATCGTGCAAAAGAAAAATTTCCATGTCACAAATGCAAGAAACTAGGCCATTGGGCGAAAGAGTGTCCATTGAAAAAATCAGCTGAGAATTTAGGTAAGAAGAAAAGTAATGATACTGCTTTTTTATCTGTTGTTTTAAGTGCCTCATCTAACAATTGTATTGAAGCTGGAAAATGGTATTGTGACAGTGGAGCAACAAATCATATCACTACAGATAAGCAATATTTCTCATCTTATACAGAATTTGCTGAACCAGAAAGTATATCGCTTGGTAAGAAGGATGTATGTATGTTAGCCCATGGACAAGGAACAGTGAAAATTCAAACGCATCTGAATAATAAATGGAAATGTGCTGACTTGAAGAATGTTTTTTATGTTCCTGAAGCAAGTGCTCATTTGTTTTCTGTGAAAGCTGCTGCACAAAGGGGTTTTATTACAGTACTTGATGAAAAAGGTGTAAATATATATGATAAAAACACTTGTGAATCTGTAATGACTGGGTACTTCAAAAATGGCCTGTATGCACTTGATATACGTGTTATGAAACCGACAAATCCCGTTCAAGTAAACTTTGCAGAGTCAACAGATATGTTGCAAGTGTACCATGAAAGATTTGGTCATCAGCATAAGCAACACGTAAAGAAGGTATTGAAGAAAATGAATATAGACATTGATGGGTGCAAAGAAAGCTTTTGCGATGGATGTGCAATTGGAAAAATGCATAGATTGCCATTCAAATCTAGGATCAATCGACCACAAGTCATTGGTGAGCAGATCCATGCAGATGTGAATGGGCCCATGTCTATAGAATCACTGGGAAAAGCACGTTATTACATATGTTTTAAAGATGACTTTAGTAAGTTTCGGAAAGTTTTCTTTATGAAACACAAAAGTGAGGTATGTACTTTCTTAGAACAATTTTTAAATGAAGCTAGTACAAATGGTCATGTAGTAAAGCAACTGAGATGCGATGGAGGGAGAGAGTTTGATAATAGAAAGGTATCTGAACTTCTTGCGAAGAGAGGTATAGAGCATTGTATCACTCCACCCTATACATCTCAGCAGAATGGTGTTGCTTAAAGGGAAAACCGCACCATTGTAGAGTGCGCACGTTCCATGTCAAACACATGTAAGTTGTCCAAACAATTGTGGGCAGAAGCATGCAATACTGCAGTGTACATTCTGAATCGCACAGGAAAGTCATCAATTGAAAGTAAAAGTCCCTATGAATTGTGGTATGGAAAGCCAATTGGAAGTTTGAAACATTTAAGAATATTTGGCACTGAATGTTATGTTCACGTTAACGAGAATCTTCACAGTAAATTTGATGACAAGGCGATACATGGTTATTTAGTTGGTTATGTGAATGACAGGGATGGTTTTAGGATATGGATTCCATCTGAAAGAAGAATCGTATCGAGCCACGACGTACGATTTAAACCTGAGGTTATATGCAATTTGCGAATTGTTGAAGTTAAAGCCAAATCAGTGAACCAACATCAGTCAGAATGTTTTAGTGTGAATGAAAACTCCAAAGAAGTAAAAAGTGGTATCGGTGAAATTGTGGAATCTAAGAATATAAAAAGTGTAGAAGAAACTGCGAGTGAAAATCAAGAAGTGAAATGATGGCTGATATGTTGACCAAGTCGTTAAATTCAAAGAAATTGCAGTTAATCTGTAAGAATTTGAATTTAAAATAATGTTTATTTTGTTAAGGTCTAGTATTTAGCTTATCTACTTTTCATGTTGAGGGAGAGTGTTAGAATATCCAACATAAAAAGTGGATGTTGTTCTATATGAAGTGACATTGTTGACAGTGCAATGAGTAATGGAAAAAATAGGTAATAAACTACTGTCAGTCAAGTTTTGTATTGTTCTGTATGTAAGAAGGAATAAAGTATAATTGTTGATGGCCAGATGTTTATTGGTGCATATTTCCTAAAGTACATATTTCCTTGTCTCTTGATGTCTTCAAACTAGAAGGAGGACTTCACCTAACTTAAATTATAACATAATCCACTAATTTGTTTATTAAATAATAATTAAATTTTCTCCTTTTGTTGGTATTCCAACAAAAATATTTTTTTCTAAAGGGTAAACATTTAACATTTAGACAAGTGTTATAAGGGAAATCTGTCTGAATATCCTCTTTGTTTTTTAAAAATTAAATACGCTAATTCAAGGATATACATGTGTCAAGATACCATGTTTCTGGAACAGAGGCCTGCATGATGTACCAAACTTGACCTTGCATAAATATCTAACTGCTTTCTTTTGTAGCTTAAAATTTCTACTGAAATGATGAAGAGAACAGCTACCCCAAAAGGCAATACCGCCTTTCTCAAATTAGATTCAAACAGGACCACATAAACACTTTTTGCAATCTTAAAATCTAAATGGTGAGCAACAGTGACCACAAAGCAACCCAGTGATATATTTTTACTTAAACATGTGTGTTGCTCAAATTTAGGTTTAGCATATCACTACTAACAATCTTGTTCAGTACCTTAGAGTCCTTGTTTTGCCATAAAATTGTGGTGCCATCTGCAAATATAGTAAACCGGCCATTAATGTTGAGGTTAGTTATGTTGTTAAAATATATCAAGAAAAAGATAGGACCCAAGACAGGGCCTTGAGGTCATCATCATCAATCAGCCAATCCCGTCCACTGCTGGACATAGGCCTCCCTCAGTTCTTTCCAGTGTTCTCTACACTGGGCCGCTTGTAGCCAGTTTCCCGCTACTCTTTTTATGTCGTCGGTCCATCTAGTCGGTGGTCGTCCTCGGCTTCTTTTATAATTTCTGGGCCTCCATTCCATAATTCGTCTTGTCCATCGTCCATCTTGTGTTCTGGCTAAGTGTCCTGCCCAGTTCCACTTAAGCCTCGTGGTTCTTTCGATGACGTCTTGAACTCCTGATCTTTGCCTGATTTGTCGGTTTGTTATGTGGTCTTGAGGTACTCCAGAATTAATAAATATATTAGTAGAGTAGCGCTCATTGATTGATACAGACTGGCATCTGTCTTCCCAGTATGAACTGAACCACTTTAGAGCAGTGCCTCTAAAACCATATCTTTCCAGTTTATTAAGAAGTATTTTGTGATTGACACAGTCAAAGGCTTTAGATAGATCACAGAAAACTGTGGCAGCAACATAATCGTTATTTAAGTCCAAGTATAATTTTTTCATGAATTCGAAGATGGCATCATATGTACTTTTTAATGACTGGAAACCGAATTGGAAGGAAGAAAGTAAATTGTGTTTTTGTAAGAAAGTCATCATTTGGATTTTTACCAATTTTTCTACAACCTTTGAAAGCGACGGTAACAAAGAGATAGGACAATAATTAGCAGGTAAATTGTAAATAAAACCACCTTTATACAGAGGAATAACCTTAGCAGATTTTAAACAATCGCTAAAGTAACCTGTTGAAAAAGATGTGTTAATTGCCTAGGCTAAAATTCTCAGAATATTATCAGGAAGAAGGGATAAAACTTTAGATGGGATATCATCCCAGCCTGTAGCCATAGGATTTTTAATGCCTTATATAATATTTTTTATTTCAGCCGAGTTAGTGGGAAGAAAATAAAAGGAATTTGTAATGTTTACTCCATTTAAAAAATGCATTTGATCAGAAGAAGAATTAATTTTTCCAGTGAGGTCTGGACCTACCGAGCAGTAATATTTATTCAGCTCACTAGGGTCTAAGACTATATCAGTAGTTTGGGGAACTTTTGCTCTAAGATTATTAACTATACACCAAGATTCCTTTTGTTTATTATTGGCATTTTCCATTCTATATTTAAAAGATATACATTTGGCTAATTTAGTAACCTTCCTATAATATGGACCTATATTTATAGAAATATATCGAAAATTCATCATTGCATATTATACGTTTTTTAATGTAATTTAATGACCTTAAGTTTTTGCAGGAAATTCTAATTCCTTTAGTAACCCAAGTTTTCTTACTTTTCAATTTAAGAATTCTTTTTTGAAATGCTAAATTGAAAATCTCCATGAAAGTGAATTGATGAAGCAAAGAAGTGAGAGATCAAGTACAAAAAGCAAATAGACTGGCAGTATGCCTTAATAACACTTTATGGAGAAACAGACACATTAACATTGAGATGAAGTCAAGAATTTATAAAGCCAGTATAAGACCAATAATGACATATGACTCAGAAACAAGACCTGACACAGCCACAACGTAAAGGCTACTGGAAATGGCAGAGATGAGAGTACTGAGAAGAATTACAGGAATGGTCTATAGTCTATAAATGAATGTACACAAAATGGAAAAAAAAAGAATGGATAACCACATAAGCAGAATGAAGGAGACCCATGTCATTAAAATAGCAACAGATAAGTCACTAATCAGCAGAAGTATCGGACAACCACGCAAAAGATTGAGTGACAACCTTCCATAGAGGTATTAATCCGCCAATGAACAAGCAGAATTGCTTATAAAGAGGAAGAAGAAGAAGAATTAGCGATTATGAGAATATAATAACACAATTCTTATGCAGAAATTAATAGTTTGAAGGCTAGAGAATAAAAGTAAAGTTAAAAGAGCATAGAAAGTCTGTACTCAAATTACCTGCAAATGGCCAAGTAGAAAAACTCATGGACGTATAAACATCTGTGTTTATACATCCATGGAAAAACTACACAAAAATATACATGAAAACTAAACAAAAAAAGATATAAAAATCAGAATACTAGTTTCTTAGTCAAATTGTCTAATACCTCTTCCGTCCTTAAAAAAATAACTTGATAATCTGAAAAACATGCATAAAACATATATGGATGTTTGATGGAGATGTTCCAGCAAAATTAATGTTATATCTTTCAACAGTTCCCATTGAAGTACTTAAAATTGTAACAAACACACCAAGATATTTCTTAATCAAACACTACCCACAGTATACTCAGTATAATAATTGTGAAATAATGACAAAAAAGATCTGGAACACTTTCTGATATTAAGTCCTTACAAAATGATACCAAAATACATTGTACTCAGGTTTTATACAGTGTTTTTTATATACATCTAGAATTATTTCTTTATAATGTTCAGTTTGTGTAACAGACACTATCAGAAGCAGTCACACACAATCTCCTATCATTTCTGTACCCTACTGATGATCTTGATCATCTGTGAGTAACAGCAGGTTAAATCCACAATGCCTTTGTAGGTACCAACTGGCCAAATAAAGATTTGAAATCTTAAAAAAAAGAATAATTTGCGAATTCAGTAAAGAAAGCATCAGTAAAGGTTGAGTTTATTCAAACCAAATTCACACACTGATTAATTACTAAGACAAAACAGTAAATTGTGGCAATTGTGCACACTTATACTGGTAGCTTTAATTGTTAATAAAACTTAACAAAAAAGTTAAAAAATAATTATATACCTACTTGAACTCTTTTTAAGGCAGACATTTATAATCTAGTTGCAGGGTAAATTAATATAGTATTAAATAGACAAATACATAATATTACAAATTATTTTAAGTTTTTAATAAAAATTGTTGGTTATGTTATTCTATAAATATTCAATTTTATCATTATAGCACATTTAACGATCAATAAATGATACGTCTCCTCGTTATTCACAAGGAAAAGAAAAAGAACGCAACATTCACCACATTTTAGTCACGTGGAGTTGAGTGTAACTATATGTCAAAATATAGTGGTTCTCTGTACAGATACATTACATTGTTGACAAATTTAATTTTGTAATAAGTTTTTTTTTTAATTTTAAATATTATATTTTTTACATCAGTACAATCAATTTTATTTTACATTTTGATATATTGAATAATACAATTCTTTTTTTAAATAATCTCTAATGGACTCGTCATAGTTTAGTCTAATTGTGATTTTTATCACAGGAATCTGCTATAAACGAGTCGATTTCAGTTTACTAAAGACTCTATCATTAATTTAAATAGAAAACCTCCTTTGTAAAATATTTTTGTTTTTATAAATGCAGGGCCGCATTTGGCATATGCGACTATATTCTTTGCTATTAGGCCGACCGAGTTCCACCGCCCACACCTCCCTACAACTCATTATGCCTGTCTCCTAATTTTTATTGTAGGCCCATCAGCAATAAAATGTATATTTTGCCTTTCATCGAACTTTCATAGGATCAATTTACTTATTTTATTATTACATTTGAAACAGTTAAATAATATAATTTTTTATCTATTATCCTAAAATACTCAACTCCTGGTAAAAGGGATTAATTAAACATATGGATAAAATACTATAAAAATTGTTGTGTAATTGTATTTTTTGCTTGCCATTTAGTATATAATGAATAGGGGTAGGAAATAAGACCTTTATTTTTGTAATCCTCATTTACAATACTTTCCTCCAATCCTTCTTCTGATCAAAATCTTCTAGCACTGCACTGTAACCTATCTTTGCGGAAATTTCAGATTCTCTACCTAAAATAGACAAAGCGTTCAATCTATCTTCACTAATAGTTGATCTCAAATAGTTTTTCACCCTCTTTAAGTAAGAAAAACTTCTTTCACCAGAGCAGTTTGTAGCCGGAATCGAAAAACACATTCGTAACACTATGTGGATATTCGGGTAGACATCTTGAATATAATGTTATCTGAGGTAAATTGAAATGCCTATCAACAAGGTATCTTCAAACTTCTCATCAGATACTGCACAGTATGCTTGAAAATGGCAGCACTCATCTCCGCCAAGCATTTCTTCTTCTTCTTCTTCTTCTTTTGGCATCATAACCCTAAATGGGTCTTTGCCTGTCTGGCTATGTCCTTCCATTCAGATCTCTCTTGTGCCCTTCTTCTCCATTGTCTTATGTTCATGGTTTTCAGGTCGTCTTCCACGTCATCCAACCATCTCGTTCTGGGCCTTCCTTTTTTTCGCCTTCCTATGGGCTTCCATTGTAACATTTTCTTAGTTGTTTTTGCATCGCTTTGTCTCTGCACATGTCCCAGCCACGACAGTCTTTGACTTTTCACAAATCTTACAATGTCATAACCTTCATTTAACTCATTAACCTCGTCGTTTCTCCTGATTCTCCATGTGCCATCTTCCTCTTGTACCGGGCCATATACTTTCCTCAGTATTTTTCTCTCGAATGTCCTGAGTTGGGCTTCATCTTTTTTCGTCATTACCCAAGTTTCACATCCATAGGTTACTACGGGTCTAATCAGTGTTCTATAGATAGTCATTTTGGTTCTTTTGTCTAATAATTTCGATGTCATCAATCTTTTATTAGCATAGTATGTACGATTCCCGCTGGAAATACGTGCATTAATTTCGCTACTTACGGAGTTCTTCTGATTGATTTCTGTGCCGAGATATGTAAAGGCATCCACTCGTTCGATATTATAGTTGTCTATTGTGATATTATTTTCATTGTCAGTTATTCTTTTGACTGTCATATACTTCGTTTTTGCTTCGTTTATTTTAAGACCTCTTTTTCTTGCTTCAGGATCAATTTGTTTGAACACTTCCATTAGTCGTGGCTTATTCCTACTAATGATGGCTACATCGTCTGCATATGCAGTAATTTGTACTGATTTGGTGTTTATATGGCCGGTTATATTGGTTTTTCTGATGACTGCCTCAAGAACTAGGTTGAATAGCATGGTTGATAGGGCATCTCCCTGTCTTACTCCCATGTTGATGTTAAATAGGGGAGTCAGTTCTCCATCTACTCTGACTGCGGCTTTTGAACCCTGCAACGTCATTTTTATGAGGCTGATGTATTTCTTAGGTATACCTAGATTACAAAGGTCTTCCAGCATTCTGTCTCTATTCACACTATCAAAATCTTGTTTAAAGTCTATATACATATTATATAGGTCTATGTCGTATTCATAAGCTTTTTCTTGTATCGTTCTTAGTATGAATATGTTATCTGTAGTGGCTCTATTTGGTCTGAATCCATTTTGGTAATCACCAATCCGCCAAGCATTTACAAGATCATTTTTGAGTTTCTGTAAGATTTTGAGCCGTTGATCTCAAAACATTTTTTTTACTTTTCCTGAAGATTTTACAATATGTGTCAATAAATTAAATTTATCTTGGTACTCATTGAATGACTTATACCTTCTTTTAAATTCAACTATGAACTGATCAATGATGACTAAAAAGGTATTGATTTTAAAACATTCTCTGCCATCAAGTTCAAGATCTTTAGCTCTTCCGTTCTCATATTTTTTGTTTCCTTGAATCCTGTTAGAGTCTTTTTCCTTACTTTTATTTTCAACAATTTTAAGAGCAAGTGATTCATTCAAAAAAATCATTTCTTTGTGAAGAGAAATTTTCTACTAGAGACGCATATAGCTATATATCAGTTAGAACATCTTTTTTCTGTCGCTACTTTATTAAGGCGGTATAAAATTGTGCTCAAAATGCAAACCATAAAGGTTGTCTCAAATCTTATAAACTTTTTAAGATTTCCTACAGCTTCGCATCTTGTGGTGGCTTTTTCTGTTGAGTCATTGTCTATGGAAGTTAAAACGGATAAAATTTCATTCCATGTGTCTCTAAGGCTTTTGCAAGCATCGTCCCTGGCGCCGACTACTGAGTAGTTGATAGCTTTTATAGTGTTTTTCCTTTATCGATCTAGGCTATCAAACGTTCCCTATCTTTTTATTGATCTTGTAAAAAACACATATAGTTTTTGAAGGATCCATAAAATCATTACAAGCTTCACTACAAGAATCTGTTGCTGATGTCCCAACTAAAATCATCAAGAAGATAAAGCTAGAGTAGTTCGGACATGTAATAGGAGGTCCCAAATATAGGTTGCTAATGACTTCATGGTTGAAGAACTTGCGAGATTGGTATGGTATTGAAGCATGCCGTTTAGGGTGGCAGTTAATAAAATTAAGATAGTTATGATGGTAATCAACGGTTTGAAAGGACATGGTACATGAAGAAGAAAGGGACAAGCTGCTTTATTTTGCAAGCTTGTAAGTCATTATAGAGTCCAGCCATATTTGACGCTTTATCGTAGGACCTTCCTCGACAATCACTGATATTTATATTAAAACTATTCAATTCTTGAACTATTCAGTACAGCATTGAACATTTGTTCTGCTTTGTCTCCAACGGAGAGGATAAATGTGAAAAATCGTTCACATGGAGAACCATCAGGTAGAACATAATATGACACGTGTTAGCTGGTCAATGTAATATACATCGAAGAGTAGAATCAACTTCTTCTTCTAGTTCCATGTAGTAGATTTTCCGTAACATTATCTTAACTTTTTCAGCCATGATGTTGTTCTTCTACCAGGACCACGTTTACCTTGGATCATTCTCTGAATGATCAGATGTAAAAGTTCATATTTTTCGGGGTGTCTCATAATGTGATCGAGGTATTCCAGCTAGCGTCTTTTTATTATATTGACCAGTTGTGTTGTTTGGTACAGGCGTCTAATGACCTCCTCATTTCTAACTCTGTCGACCTAGCTTATTCATAGTAATCGTCTATATAACCACACCTCAACAACTTCCAAGCGTTTAAGCATCGCCTCACTTGGGGTCCATGCTTCCACTTCATACAGCAGCACTGGAAAAATATAGCAGTAGAGACAACCACAATGCTAAAATACTTGAATTGTTTTAACTCCTCACATATTTTACTCTTCACTCTCTCAGCCATTATTTTTATTATTGCATGACATATAATAGATGATAGGTAATTTGTGTGACTGGAGCCAGGATTTCAACGTCTTGAAATATGTTTTGCCGAGAAAGGACCAAATTCAGCGATTAAATCCAAAACCTTCCTGTGAAAACCTAGTGTACTATTATCCCCTCTGAGAGCTAGACCTCATTAAGCAAGAGCCCTAAATGCATCAACTACTGGGGTTAAAATATTACGCCAGTAAATATTTTTGTCATTAAGTTTTGCTCAAAAGAATCTATTCTAATTGGAAACAATGCTTCTTGCTCTTAAATCAAGGATTGACGATTTGTGAGCGGGCGAGTTCTCGCAGAGACTGACATGATTTTCGGCGTTTTTTCATTCACTAAATCCATCTTTACTGTCAAATTTCGGAGCATTGTTTTTTTTTTCGAATGTTAAATATTGTCCACAAAAGCTGTCCCCTTTCGTTCGGAATAGACTAACCAAGGTCTTTGGATTATTTGCCAAGTTTATCACCATTTGCAAGTTTTCGGTTGAGTGGTTTTGATAAAAAACCATTATAATCTGAGTAAGTTCTCTTTCTGGTTGCGAAATCACCTTTATTATTTTGATCAAATCCATTTTTTGCAATAAAATATCTGGTATTGTCATTTAACAGCCATAAAGCAAGATCTTTGTTAAGTAGTCCTGCTTCAACGGTCAATTCTTCAGTTATAGAATTATAGATAGGCCTCCCTTCACTGGTTGTACAAACTTCATCTTTTAATGGGGCTACTGCAGATATCGACGCCCTATGAGTATGTTTGATACACCAAACGTGGAGACACTGCTTGAGGTTTACTAAATGAAATATATATTTATGATAACCCCAGTGGCGAGTGATTGCTAAGTGTTTTCGGCTTATTATAGTATTAATGTTTACATTTTTTCTTCTTCTTCTTGTGTCCTGTTCGATTTTTATGCGTTGGTTATCAAATTGGCTATACTAATTTTGGCTCGAAAAAGGGATACAGAGGATCTGTAAACTATTCCCTCAGGTTTCTAAACCATGACTTGTTGTCTCCGACTTGTCCTCTGGCCCACTTCTTTCGTCTATCGTGCCTTGTAATATTAAATGAAATATATTATATCTCTATGGGTAACGCATAACATGGCCAATATATTTCAGTTTGCGATTTTTAACTTTTACCACCACTCCCGTAGCTTTTCAAACCCGCTGCAAAATAATGTCGTTTATCTACCCTACTTAAATTCTTAGAATTCTCCTACACACCCATATTTCAAACGCTTCGAATTTACTTCGAAGTTTATCTGTTAAAGTCCAACGCTCAACACTATATAAAATACACAACATCTTACTAATCTAGTTTTCAGTCTCAAAGTTATAGACATTTTATCTTGCCATGTATGGCTAAATATGCACAATGAATTTATCTGAATATTCAATAAATAAGTTTTGCGTGGCAATAAGGCATTTAAATGCCACTGACAGGTGACATTTACTTATGTTCGTTGTAAAAAATTCAAAGTAGTGCTTACAACACCAGTAATATACAAACAATGCGCTAAAGTAAGATAGTCATATGACCAATACACAGGAGCTCATGAATCGAACGCATTCTCCCAACTTCTTCGTCAGACATCGTCTTGCGTGATTCCTCGACCTCGACTTCTTCACTTGAAACACGGCTTGACGCAGAAAAATTTAGTGTACCCGAAGCCAATGATTTTTCGTTAAATGGTTTATTTATATCACATTTTCAGATCACTATAACAATATTTTTTATAACGACGTCAGTAATGTGTTAATAGAATAAAATTATATCGAGGTGAAGTTTGTTTGTGTCGTTCCGAGAATTATTAGTTTCCCTCCAAATAATTCATTATATGTATAACTTCCGATATGCCACTTTTAAAGAAGATGGTGTTTGAAAAACACTCCATAAAGGATTATCTTAGAGACGATGAAGAAGTATTTTACTGTGAAATTACAAACGAAATTTTTAGGGATTATGAGTAAGTAAAATAATTCTCAAAAATAAGAAACATTCATGTACGCCTCATTTTCGACCAGACATGGCATGAATCGTAACGGTTCCCGTTCAGCATCATTTCCTTTGTCACTTAGGTAGTTTCTCAAAAGGAAAATACCTTTCTGAATGTTTCTTTTCTAGAAAATATTTAAGGTTTCTCTTAGAGGTTATGTTTAAATATTAACTTATTAAAATCATAATGTAAGACATTAAAATATTATTCCTTCCTTTCTATTTTCCACGTTTTCTTGCAAATAATTCCCAAATGCTACCTTTATATAGTAGGTTATGAAGATAATTATCAAATCCTAAGTATATAATTTGTTGAAAACTTTGTTACTGTGGATGGAGTGTGGATATTTGTATGAAAAAGTTATATAAGCTTGTGTAATGTTACTCTTATCTATCGCAGTATCTATTTGAAGTGTAATTCAGCTATTTCTGAACAATTAAATTATATTCAAAAGAAACTTAAAACTCATTACACTAATAGGGTCACATTTACAACAAGGTACCTGAGACAGTATCCCATTTTATACATACTGGCACATTTCCTTATTAAACAATATGTTTTCTAGACAATTTTATTAGCAATATTAATCATCTGAATAAACTGCAGTGTACAATATCCTAATTTATATTTATTATTTCTTTCAGAGAATTTTCTGAAAGGATGTTTCTCTACAACTCCATGGTTTGGACATGTTGCATGACAGGCAAACAAAATCTAACTTATCAGGAAGCTCTAGAAAGTGAAGATAATGCTAGACAAAGTTTAAAAGAGTTTCCAATAGAACTCAGACTGCCAATATTGTTTCTTGCTAGTAAAACACACAGAACATCATTTGGAGATATGACTGATGATGTGTTTAACTTTGTCAAGGATAGATACTTTACAGGAGAAAATTTAGAAACATCTTTTACAGGTTCAAAGTGGAAGGATTCTCATGTCCTGCAGGTTATAGCACCTCCAGCTGATACTATCAAAAGTCCAAAAAATGGGTTAGTAATTTGATCTATTACACAACTCTACAAAAATGTTTTCCCATCCATGCTCAATTCTTTAATTAATGAAATTATTAAATATATTCCTAGTAATATTAACAGCACAGCTTTAAAGCTATGTATTTTTTGTTATCACTGCGAAGACAGTTAATAACAATAATATTCATGGTACATTTAATCAGCTAAAATTTAAAATAAGTTAATGTTACACTAGGAATGCCAATAGAAATGAAAATTTCTATTGACATGCCTGAAAAAACATCTTTTATATTGAGAAAATTATTTAATTTCACTGAATCTCAAAATACATTTAATATAGTTATATGTATATAATTTATTTTCATTTTTATTATTTTAGTAGCTTTAATATATTTAAAATAACCATAAAATGCAAATTTAACTATTTGATTTATTTATAAACATATTTATATATAATTTTGGTGACCTATGACATTAATAAAACAGAAAGGTTATGAGAAAAATATCTATTGCACCAAATTCAATAGGGTTCCTCCTCATAGCATAGACTTTTTCTTTTTTTTTTTAAGTAAAAGTCTTAGTAATATGAGAAGAAGAATACCTAATGCCCAAAATTCAAGAGCATTCTTCCTCACACCAGGAGGAACCTATGTTATAAGTTTCAAGACTCTAGGACTTTTCCTCCAAGAAAAAGAAGATACTTCAGAATATGAGAAGAATAAGACCTATTGTTCTAAATTCAATGGTGTGCTCCCTCAGGCCAAGAGGAATATATGTCCAAGGTTTAAAGGTCTTTTTCCTTTAAGAATAAGGAAAAGCGGTTGAGTTTACTAAAAGTACAAGCTGAGTATAGCTGCAAAAGTCAAACGTGAAATAAAATATTTCGTTTTGGCAGTGTTGGGATGTTTTTATAATGCATATGTTGTCTGCTTCAAATGTAAAGAGAGAAAGCTTTTAAAAAGTACATTTTGATTAAGTATACCATTTTATGAATTCTGCAATTTTTAATTTATATGAAACAATAACGAGTAAATATTTGTCTCTTTTGAGATTAGTTGCAAACATTTGTTGCAATCTGGCAACTGCTGATTTGATGATTGCCTAATCTATCAAAGGATAATTGCCAAAAAAATTTTCTAATAATTAACTGCAACTAATCTCCAAAGAAACAAATATTTACTCATTCTAGTTTTATATAAATCAAAAATTGCAGAATTCATAACATAATATAAACAAAATGTACTTTTCTAAAGCTTTATCTTTTTATATTTGAAGCATACAGCATCTACATTATAAAAACATGCCAACACTGCTAAACTGAAATTTTTTGTTCCATGTTTGACATTTGCAGCTATAATGAGCTTGTACTTTCGGAAAACTTAGCCAGAAAAGCAAAGTAATATGAAAGAAGAAGATCTATTGCTTCAAATTGAAGAGTGTGCTTTGTCACACTAGGAGGAATCTATGTTGCAAATTTTAAGATTCTAGGACTTTCTTTCAAAAATGCATAAAAATGTATGAAGAAGACATATTGACCCTAAATTCAAGCATTTTCTACCTCACTTGAGAAACCTAATGTTTCTAGCAGATTCTAGCACTTTGTCCTACAAGAAGGAGAAAAGACATAAGAATAAGACCTTGCCACAAATAGTTGACCCAAAATTCAATATGGTTCTTCTGTTCCTAAGAGGAACCTATTTACCAAGTTTCAAGATTCTAGAACTATCCTTTCACAAAAAAGATGTAATAAAATGTAAAAAGGCGACCTATCAAACCTAAATTATAGTTTTCTTCCTCATGCTAAGAGGAATTTAGTTACTAAGGTTCCAGACCCTAGGACTTCTTCAAAATAGAGAAAATTCATAAGAAAAAATAGCTATTGACCCCAAATTGAATAGTGGTTTAACTCCAGGAAGTAACCAAGTTTCAAGATTCTAGGACTTTTCCTCCTGTATATGTATACTGCCATTCTCTTAGATGGCAATATACGTTTGGCATTTTATACATCATTTCACAGATCTTGTGTCAATTTGTATGTTCCTAGAAACAAGTTATTTTTTCGTTAGTAAGCAATTTAATTAAGATTAAGACAAAATTTACATATCATAATTTGACATATCATAGTAAAAATTGGTATTATTTGTGCTGTTAGTTGATTTGATGTAGTTTAAAAGTTTAAAAAAGCATTATTTATGTTTTCAAAATATTAGTTCCATTCCAGTTCATTCAAAAACGGTCAAGGGTCTAAGGTCAACAGTCTAAGGTCAAGGGTCAATTGCTAACTTTGCTAACTAATGTTTTCATTAATGCCAGCCAACCCAGAGGAGGTGGGATCTTCAATATGCAGAAATAAATTGATACATCTCATATATTTGGCAGTGTCTAGGCATTTCAGTTGCTATCCTAATCAACTACTACTCTAAGGTTTCCCTCCTCAAGTCAAAAAATGGACTCAGCATCCTTGATATCACACCAATTTCACATGTTTCGAAGCGAGAAAATTAAAAAAATTTTAAAATGTGTATTAAACAAAATACAAGAAATATTTAATCATAATTTAAGGTTAATGATACTTAATTAGAAACAAAGTAATGATTAAAATAATTCTAATTGACTAAGTCAAATGAATTAAAATGCTTGTACATGTAGTAGAGAGGTTCTTTATTGGAGTGGTTTTATAATTTTTAATATAACTCATCATAGAAATATGGAAAGTATCGTGTTGTAAGAACTAGTCATCCCAAGACTTTGTAACCTATATTACTATAGATTATGAAACAAATTTTTGACTGTTGTAATTTTATAAACAAATATCAAATTATTGATTTTATATTCTAAATTTTAAAGCAGTTTATTTAACCTATTTCTGAGTGTTCTCACAGAATGTATGATGCAATTAACAAATTGATTCATCATTTAAATTAATATTAACTGTCAATATGTTTTCTCAAAGTCAGCTGTTACACATCTAAGGCCTATAAGTGCATTAAAACATATATACTATCTATACATAACATAAACTATATACTATATACTATCTAGATAAAATACTGCTTTATTTAAAATGAATATTTTAAACTCAATAATTAACAATTTTTATACAGGTTTATACACAGTGTAACAGATTAACAAGAAATGAAAATTATTTATCCTTTTCATTGGACCAAGCTTTGTCATATGAATTGTCTGCTAGATCTATAACTAGTGTTTTATCTTCATTGCTTTTGCAATTCTGTGAGCTGTGATCCCAAACTTCAGTTGCTGCTTCACATAGAGTGTTGTTAAATACTTTTTTGACTGCTGTATCTCCACTAATTTCTCCAATGTAACGATCATAGTACTGGTTACAAATTCCCCAGACCAACTTTTAGATTGTATTGACTGAAGTAATACAGACATTGTCGTAATACCTGATGCCCAAATTCTTGCAGTCGTTTGTCTATAATATACTTGATGTTTTGTAGCTACTTCAGACAACAAAGGTTTAATAGCTCTGCTTGGCAGGAACCTTATTCAAAATTTTTATTTTTTTCTCATAATCATTCTTTTAACTGGAATTTTGTCCCACGAAGGTTGAGGCAATTTTTCTATCAGATAATGATGGTACAAGGCATTATTCATAGTAATTAGAGACAGTTTCTTATCCATTGAATCTGTCAATTCCTGCCCTGAACCCACATTTTATTCTGCTTCTTGTTGTTTATATTCATATTCAACTCTTTCTTTTATATCTTTTTGGTGCAATCTATTAAAATTTGATGTTACTGTAACGCTCATGTAGTTATCTCATATTGTTCTATCTAAAATTTTATGAAGTTACATTAAAAATTTAATTTTCATTGTTTAAGATATTTTTGTGTTATTAACATATTTATGAAATAACTACTTGTTAACTTGTCAGATCCGGCCATTATGTGCCCTGATATTTCTTGTCTTGCTTGTTTTTTTTATTTTTCAATACATTATTTGAGATTAGAAGTTTTGCTTTTTTTATGTGTTTATAAATTGCCATATCTTAATGCAATGTGTATCTCATATTGTATTTCTTCTTTGTATCTTATTATTACTTTGTGGACAGTATTAATATTTTTTCTGTTTTTCCAGTTTCTTCAATTGACCTTCTACATTCTTTAAAGAATTCTTGCTTTATCTGCACCGTTTGATCATTTATGAATGTACATATTATTATAGATACTAATCTTCTTTTCATGACCTTCATATGTATCTTCATTATTATCTGTTTTATCATACTAACATTCGGGGTATTATTTTGATATTGATCTTTAAATTTCTTTTTTATCTGGATCGCTACTCTTGCCTGTGGTTTCTGATTTTGGTGATCCACTATAGATCAACTTGTAATCTATAATGTTTATACTTCGTTTTTATTTTTTGTGTTTTGAGGTTATCTAGTTTCTTTTGTGCAGTGACAGCATTATCTAATCTAGACGTAGGTGAAGTCGCATCAGCGAGCCTCTTTCCTTTCAGTAACTGTTCCCAAAATTTATACAATAGTTCAATTCACTACAATAACATTAGGATAAATGTCTTGCAATTTATTTTTCAATTGGCGTCTTAAATAGAGCTCAGTATATTCGCCTACTTTGTGTACTGTACCTTACTCATTACAGTGCTTGAAAAGTTCAACTAAACATTCATGCGAATATGTTTCTCTTTGAAAGTCGTTGAAATCACACGACTGCACTTTTTTATGAACTTGCAGACTTTTGCAACACTATCATTAAAGCCCAGAAAATTGGAAATATCAACATAATAAATGAACAACGAATAGTTTCAACCAGGATAGTTTTGGCGGGGATGAGGTTGTTACTTTATGCGTCATAAAAAATATAAGCGGACTTTATTTTAGTTAAACTTACCTTAATTTTCGTGCAAATAACTTTTACCAGTGGTTATTTTAAACGTTTTCTTGAGATTTTTAAAAAAGTTTATACAAGTTTTCCATGAGAAACTTACCATTTTCTGGTTATTCAACATCACATGTTTGGATTTTTGTATTCGATGAATAAAAGTCTACTTTCAAACAACTATAACTTATTAATTTATAAGCTTCATTTATATTATATCCACACAGTTTTCCCGATAAGATTTTTTAATTTATATTCGCGAACAACTGTATAAAAACATGTTTTTTTTTACTTGTATGTTGAGAACTTTTTGTCATGAATAAGTAAAAAAATATTGATCTTTCGAAAAAAAAACATTTTTGTCTTAAAATTCACTATTCTAGCGACTACCTTGGATTTTTTTTAAAAACTTTTCCACCCCGAATTGGGGTGGTAACAGCCCCCAGAGGAAAAAGCACATATTGACATAGGATAGATTTTGATCTTTTTTACCTATTTTCTACCTACCGTCAAAATTTCAAGCAAATTGATGTATATAAAAAAAATTCTGAGCACAAAACCGTTATATCCTGGTCTAGTAGCTTGTTTATTTTTTCCTCTAATCTCATTGACAAAAGTTTGTGACATCAGTGAAATTTTGAGTTTGAGTACTTAAATAGTGATAATTTGACACAGAGAGTCAAATCATATTTAGATCATAATTTAAATAGATCAAAATAAAATTCAATGTGATTGAATTTTATTTTGATCTATATCCTCTGTCCAATGTGATTCGGACCAAGTGATTCTGTATGACATATTCAATCTCACTTTTTCTTGTTCACTAGTCTTCCCATGCACTAAACCATACTGCTTGTATGTTCTTTTTTTTTCGTCACTTCAAAAGTAGTCTTAGTGTAAGTAGTAGTAGTAGTGGTGTAAGTAGTAGTAGTGTTTTCAATAATTAGAGCCTAGAATCATCTTTTTTGTAAACCAGAGAAAAGTTTTCAATTAAAACATTATACTACTTTATCTTGTGAAATTGAATACACTAACCACCTACGAAAGCTCAATTTCTTTGTGAAAAGTGTGTCTTAATTTTTTTGGATAATGTTCAATGCTAAGATATAAGCTCAGCTTCGATGTGGTCTCACTTTTCACGAATGTTCCTATAAATGAATCATTAGAAATTATAAGCAAAAAGTATCAAATACCACAGGATACCCTAAATCTGATAAAGCACTACTTAAATAATACATATTTCATCTATACAGAACAAATATATAAACAAGATGAAGGAGCACTGATGGCTTCACCACTGTCACTGGTAATAGCATACCTATTTATGCAAGAAACAGCAAGCAATAGGAAGAGAAAAACACAAACTGAAACTTTCACTTAGGTATGTGGATGACACTTTTATCGTCTGGACACATGGAGAAGAAAAGCTAAAGGTGTTTTTAGAACACATCATTAAAATCCACCATAAAGTTCACTTTACTTTGGAACTGGAATAAAACATACAACTACCATTTTTAGATGTGTTAATAATAAAGAAGAAGAACGGGCACATAGGATACACAGTGTAATGAAAACCCACACATACTGAAAACCCTAATTACAAGATCCAAAAGACTACAAGACAAAGAAGATAAAATGAAGAAATGCATAATATCAAAACAGCATTAAGAAAAAACAGCTGTGAAATACACCATCGAAAAGGCCCAGATCACCCAAAGAAAAATTTAGGACCCAACAGAAGATTGCACCGATTTGCAACAAAAAACCGATTGCAAAAACTATCCTACCATATGTATGGGGTACAACAGAGAAAATAGGAAGAGTGTTAAGAAAACACAAAATAGAAACGATCGTATTCTGACAGAAAAATCTTAACTATTTTACCAAAAACAAAAATATCGTTAAAAAATCAAGGAGTATACAAGATTCCCTGTGGAGACTGTGACAATTTGTACATTGGACACACCAATCAAAGAATCTATGTTGGAAGAGAAAAACATTGAAAGAAGAGAAAAACGTCGTCCCTTGCACAATATCTCAAATACAGTACATTCAATAAACCTGAACCAAACGGCGATGCTAGCTAACATTGAAATTAAAAGAAAATGTGACATCAGAGAAGCAATAGAAATTGAAAAAAATCCAAACAAGCTAAACCAAAGAGATGATGCTCAAAGGCTTCCAGTAACATGGAAAATGGTGTTAAAGAAGAATACAAAAATAAATCAGGCAACAACAACAACCCCACCTACCTATACACATACAAGGCCAATCACAAGAATTTCCAATTTCCAGTTGAGGAAAGTGCGCCAAGTAACCGCTTCGACCGGGAGAGCCAGTTTACTTTAAGCACCAGCAAGCAGCGTTACTACCTGACTTAATAATGGCAAGTGCGACCTTACTGGAACGTCGTCAAAATAATGGTTTTTCGCAAAACCAAAATTATTCCTTCAACCTGGAGAGCCAGTGCAAAAGATATGAGTGCAAAAAAGAGCAAGACAAGGAGATAATTTATCTTCACTATTTTTACATTATTACTCAATTAATTTTATTAGAGAATATGAGTTTTAGCTTATTAGAATAGGTTTAATTTTTAAAGAAATGTAATATAATATATAAAAATAAGAAATCTAACAAATCTGTAAAAGAATAAAGTAGACATATAAATCCTTAGACATATTTATTTTTGGGATGTGAAATTATTGATTGGCCTATGATGATATTATTATCGCGTACCTGAAAAACTAAAAAAAGTTGTTTATTTTTTTAGTACCTG
Source organism: Diabrotica undecimpunctata (assembly GCF_040954645.1). Classification (NCBI taxonomy): domain Eukaryota; kingdom Metazoa; phylum Arthropoda; class Insecta; order Coleoptera; family Chrysomelidae; genus Diabrotica; species Diabrotica undecimpunctata. Next base: position 47,866,599 of record NC_092810.1, on the reverse strand, counting down.
TATAACATGTAAATACTGACCCGCAATTTGGTTTGGTTGGCTTTGTTTTTCTTCATGGTCTAAATCCATATTGTTCAAAATAATAATTATTGCTTTCCTAAAATCTGGTGGATTTCTTTTGATATTGTTATTTATTTTTACAGAGAGTTTATCAGGTGATGTTTTTGCTTTATATTTATATCTTTTGAGTTTATAAATAATTAATGCTTTAAAATTTCTTATTGTTATAGGAACAAAACAGATAGTCACTTTTGGCCTCCAGCAAATCTCTTTAAATATGAAATTGAACACTTAGATGCCGAGGATAACGACATCAGTGAGATAATGATAGTTGATTGTAACCAAATAAGACGTAGAAAAGGTTCATTTAACAGAGATAAATGTAAACTATTCCTGAGACAATATGTGGAACATGATTCAAAGGGAATATTTGCCATAAAAACGTCCGTAATTGAAGAACTAGGAATAAACAAGATTAAATTTGAACAAATATTCGATGGTCCTATGCCCAATTTTGAAGTTTCTAAAGAAAAAGAGAAAAAGCCGAGTACAAAAAAGAAGTTAAATCAAGAAAAAATGTCTAAATATTTAACAAAGACTAATGGAGACATCACAAACAAGCCAGCACAAAATACGAATGCTGAAGAAAACAAAGTAAACTTGTTGGAAGAAATGAAGAAGCGAGAAGAAGAGTTTAAAATTAAACAGCAGCTTAAAGAAGAACAAAGGATCGCCATGAAAAAGAGGCATAAAGAAGAAAGTGTTATATTAAATAGTTCTATTAAAAAATGGATGCAGCCAAAGGAAGATACTGAGCTGGAGAATCAGAAAGTAAGTATTCATTTTATATTGTTGTGAATAATCTACATATATTTCATTATACTAGTTTGTATGTCCCATAGTAGACTTTAATATACATAATGAACACGAATTGGTAAATTGATAGCTAATATTGTTTCACGAAAGTTAGATAAATGTTGTAAAAGTCTTCCCTATGATATTTTCTTAAAAAACAGCAATGTTAATAATTCTTTAGCCTATATATCTGAAAATACCATTCAAATGAAAATATATTTATAACTTATTCAAACGGAAGCGACTGCAGCAACAATAGAGACATTTTATTAAATACTGCAAATAAAACCTATGCAATTATCCTAAACCAGACTAAAGGTTTTAGCCGAAGTACAAAATGGATTCCAAAAAGTTTATTTTTTTTTTAACTTTATTTATTGTAATCGGTTATCAATATAACAATAAACAATATAAGACAGAAAAAGTGACACAGTGGGAGCTACACCCAGTGGTAAGCACCCTTTACCTATATTTGGTTCACATTACCAAATTGTTTTGACTTTTATACAAATAGTTACAATTTAAATAAACTTATATCTAGTTCCTAGAGGTTGAGAGATCTAAAGCTAGAGGATCCAACCTTTTAAGTTTTCTAAGCAGTGATAGCGTCAGGAGGTTGTTGGCGAGTAGATTTGGATGAGATAATTGTCTCTTAAAGTAGTATTTACATTGCGTGACGGTTGCTTCTCTTAACAGTTTCAACTTTCAGGTCATGATGAATAATTTGGCACATACCATGTGGCATTGCAGACATCACGAAGGACTTTGGATTGAAATCTTTGTAGCCTTTGCAAATTTGTATTACTGGCAATTCCCCAGATTTGAATCCTGTACATCCATACTGGTCGAGGTATTGTCTTACAGAAAAGAAGTTTGTTTTGGATACCTAAACCTGACCTATGAACGATTCATAAACCGGTACATTTTTTTGTAAAAAATTTGGTTTGGTTTGGCTATGGGATGAGGTAGCTGTGACTTGATTTTGGAAATTAATGCCAGACCTTTTCAAATGCCTGTGAGACATCTAAGAAGGCAACTGTACTGTAGGACTTGTTTTCAAGGGCATCTCTAGCTATTCTGACTACTCTATGTATTTGCTCGATGAGTGCCAGGTTTTTGCCAGAATCCAAATTGTTAGTTTGGTATTAAGTTATTTTCCAAGATAATAGGTTTGATTCTAATCATACGGATCTTTTCTCAAAAAGCTTAGCGAGAGTTGGTAGAAGACTTATTTTATCTATGATGAGATCTCAAATTATTTTAGCTACTTTCCACATGATAGGAAAGTAACCAATTTTTATAATAGCATTGAAAATATATAGTATTAGCCTGTTGGCCTTTTCAGGTAAATTTTTAGTATTAGACCTGTGATAAGATCATAACTGGGTGCTTTTTTTTCTTTAATTTTGCAATGACTTCTGTAATTTCACAAATTTTTATTTTTTTGATGGGTGGACTGATCTGATATGGAGTGTCCAGTATGTATAAAATAGGTTTTTGGTAATTTGCATGAGCTTCTTTCTGATAAGGTTGAAATACAGACATACGATGTTCCACAAAAGTGCTTGCTTTGTCCTCATCACTACAAAGCCCAGCTACCATTGTCTTTTCTTATATAAGTCTTAGTTGGTTGTTGAGATTTCAGTTTCCATAGTGAGTAGTCTTTATTTTCACTTACAGAAAGATTTTCCAAAAAATGTTTAATACCAGCATCCTTGTATTTGTTTAGTGCTTCTTTGAGTTGTCATGTTGTTCTGTTTTGATTTGTTTTGTCTATTGGGGGTTGAGTATTTTGTTGATTAACTCAGAGGCCAGAAGTCAATGAGATACGGTATTTTTCGCCTATCGGTAGGTTGACCTATGGATATAGTGCTAAGCTTATTGTTCGCGGTAGTTTTGAGTAGAGTTCGGCCACATGTAGTTATGATCCTTGATCCCCATCTATGATGCTTAGAATTGAAGTCGCCAGCTGCGATGAATTTTGGTCCAAGTGTTTTAAAGTAGGTAGTGAAATAATTTTTCTTTATTGGTTTGTTTGGTGGGCAATAAACAGCAGATAATATTAGTTGTCCATTCCAGTTTTCTATTGATATCGAGGTGGCCTGTATGTTTAATTCTCTAGTTTTGCTTATTTCATGGTGCCTAATACTATTTCTTACTATTGTTGCAGTCCCGCCATGAGGTTTGCCTTGTGGATGTACAGTGGAGTAGGTTTGATAATTTTGAACCTTAAAATAACTTATTTGTCATATGTGCCTCAGAAATCAGCATGATGTCAATATTGTGTCGAGAAATAAATGCTTTTACTTCTTGACTGGTTTGTCTAGACATTGGCGTTTCAGACTTCAATCTTTAAATTCTTAAACATTTAGTTTAGAGATCAGAGTCATCAGTAAACATTTTGTTCATATGCTTCATCATTTTTGAATTATTTGTTCAAAGTTGCCATTGCTTGATTGAGGTAGAGGTAGAGGCGATTTAAACTGAGGTTGCAACATGGTGGCTTGTTGGTTTATAGGTTGATTACTTGTTTTCCCAGTTATATTGGCGTAACTTGGTCCTGCTTTTGTATTTGTTGAGTTTTCTATTTTTGGTTTTGTACAGATTTTTCTCGAAGAGTTGTAGTTCTTTGTATACCTGACAGCCTTTGTAGTTGGAAGGATGATTTTCAGAACAACTGACACACTTTTCTTCATTATTTCGACTTTTTTTGGTCACTGGCTATTAAAACGATCTGTACACTTGACACTTTCTGTGGCATTTCTGTTGCAATACTTTTTGGTATGACCATAGTTTTGACATCTTTGATATTGAGGCATATCACCTTTAGGATGTGGGGGTTAAATTTTAGCTATTGTGTCCATTAATTTGGTAACTTGGTAGATGTCTTTGTTATTTTTGTTTGTGGCTAATTCTATATTAAATAAAGGAAGGCACTTTTTAGTACCCCTGCCGAATGTTAGATATTATGTTCAGAACCTTGTGACCCAGTTCTTCAAGGGCTTTTTTAGATCCTCCGGTTCTGTCGATGTGTGGATATTTTTTAAAAGTACCCAAAAACTACCATTTTCTTTTAGTTGGTATGAGTGAAATTGTGTTTTTTTTTTTCTCCTTTAGAGCTTTAATGGTAGAAGAATAGCTCTCTGGTGTAGTCATCTGTATTTTAACTTGGTTGTTGTTTAAGCTTTTTACAGTGTAGTCTTTGGATGCTGTTTCATTTAGGAGTTCATAGAGAGATTTCATGTATGAGGTTTGGTTGATGAAATAGAATCGTCATTTGTTTCTTCTGTAGTATTTTCAGAGCTTGGAATCGATTACTGGTAGTGGGTGGTTGATTCAGCCAGTAGTCTTTTAAAGTTGTTTGTTTTGTAATTCTATTGTCTGGACTATCATCATTTCGGTATCTTTTCTTGTCCTGTATTGTCCATTCCTCTTGATCATTCTGCATATTAGATGATTCTGACAGTTGTTGAGTAAGTGTTGGTGATTGTACATTAGTGATAGGTTGTGGATATTGTACTGATAATGTAATAGAGTAAGAATTATGATATACCCTGAAATTGACACTGTCCTGTGGCTGGCATCGCATGTTTGTACGTTAGGATGAGTGGGTTTGATGCATTTTGGACTACAGTATATTGAGTAGAATAATTATCCATAATTTATATTACTTCTTATCATACAGACTTGTGAACTCATGGCACTAATTTATGCGTTGCCCGGACTATTTATGAAACTGTTATTTTAGTTTTTATCAGGTTTTTTTTGTTTTGTTTATTTTGTTGTTGTTTTTTTTGTCATTGTCCGACGACAAACACTGCTTTCCACCTCAAAGGTTCAGAAAAAACAGTGTCTACCGTGTCAATAACAACTACCACCTACGAGGTATTGGTGCCTGAGAAATTACGCTCACAGCGGCAATGTTGCAGATGAATCGGCCAAGAATTCGCTGTCTGTTTTGGTTCTTACCTCATTGATTTGTTTGGTTTGTTTTCTATAATTCTTACCTGATTCAGCTGTTTATTGTCTACTTTTTTATCACTACCGATTAGTTTTTAACTAAATTTGTCACAGTGACTAGCTTTGACTGTTAATTTTTTTGCTGCAACGCTCGATATATCGAGATTTTTGCAGCTGAAAAACAACAAACCTATTTGCCCACTCTTTGCCTTGTTGCCAATCCCAAAAAGTGGGCATATATTTATAATCAAACATTAGTGTCATTAAAAATAGTGGTGAAAGGAAAAGGACAGAGGAAATGGAAATAAACTAAGGAATGAGACATAACTAACATACATACAGAAGCTAAACTTTAACTGCAATACATCGCTTAATCCAAATTTGTATGCGATACATAAACGCCGATTATTTAGCCATGAAATCATGCGTGTTTCTATTCTGCGAATTAAAATTCGCATCTTATGTAATAAACATCAGTCTTAGATGTTATTCAATTTTAAATGTTACATTTTTATTGCATAAATTAGTATGCGTTAGTTAAAAATTGCATTTTTAACTAATGTTTGACGTTTCAATTTCCACTCCGGAAATCGTTCTCAAAAAAAGATTATTTTAAAAAATTCTGTGAAAATCTACAACCAACAAGTCGTTGTAAGAAGGTTATGTTTTTCAAAATTAATGGTTGACATACTTGGCCTCGATCTTATAGGCACTAGTAGGCTTATGGTTTTAACAAAATGTGAGGGTGATGTTTTTACCATTGGAATATGAAATTCTGCCTGTTTTTTCTGAATGTAGCAAAGCCTGCTACATTCTGCTGATGGGTTTTTTACACATTTTTCTTCATTAAGTAAGATGAGAGCTGCTTCTTTGACTTTTCTCTTTTTCATGTCTTTATGATTATTGATGCATCTTTCCATTGTACTCTGTACTCATTGTCCCAGGCATGTTTGCATATCTGAGATGTCTCTGTTCTTGATGTATGTTTCATGCTCGTTTATCCTTATTCTTAGTGATCTTGCTGTTTCTCCCACATAGAAATTGTTGCATTTACAGGTTATTTTATAGATGCAGTTCTTTGATCTTTTTTGTGTGTTGCTAAGTTTGATTTTAGACAGAATAGATCTCAGTGAGTTGGTTATTTTGAATGTTGTGATATCTAATATTATCCATCAATTTTAATGTTTTTCTCTTGCCTAGCCTGTTTCTTTATGGACTATTTTTTTAGAATATAACAATAATACTTAAAAATGTGAAAATGGAGCACCTTTTTTTAATGTGTTTGTAATGGTAACATTTTCTTTTTCAGAAATTACCAGACTATATGCCTGTCAAGTCAAAAATACCTGAAAAATACTTTGGTGAAATGTTGATGGTCATGGAATTTATTCATTCCTTCTCGAAGACTCTGTCTACCAAAGACTTTTTCCCCAAGGGTGTTAATTTAGAATTAATGGAGAGAGCCTTAACTGAAAAGGAAGTAGCAGGAGTTTTCATAGATATGATTCAAATGTTTCTGACAGCTCTATTTAATTCTCAAGATGAGGAATCAAATCAATACAAAACTTACAGCCAAACAAAAACTGCTTTAGGTAATTATATGATTGATTTTTAAAAATCCTTTCTAAAGTGTGATCTTTTATAGGTGTCATAGATGATGAAGATATCAGCGTAACAGATGGAACTCGTTTAGCTACCTTGGCTTCAAACTGGAGTAGTAAACATCAAGGTTTACCCTTATACCGTTTACCTTTGTATTCTGTGACAGTTTCTGAAATACTTCGGTTACATCTGTTATCTTCTGGAGCTCTGATCGAAAGCGGTGGATCGAAATGGAGGTAGGAAAATCTTATAGCAGATATGTTATCTATTTCTATAAATACCGTTTATGGGGGGCAAACCTTACCTCCTGTTTTCTAAAAAAATATGGAAAAATACTTAACATATACATAACAAGTGAATACTTATCATGTATACCGCATCACAAAGATTCCAGCTTTGCTGCCGGTATCTCGGTAAAATATTATAACTATTATCTTATTGAGCACAGGATATTTCTCACGAAAATCAGCCATGCATTCTGGAAACGAATACTGCCACTGGATTTTTACATGTGTTGATGTGGGTTGGTTTTCTGTAAACTTGGTTGCATAATATCATGTATCATTTTTTTATTAACACACCCAAAAAAGAAAGTAAATTGTTGTTTTCTGTTACATGGATTATATAGTTTTATTTTGGTTGTATTGGAAATAATGAAGTTTATTTCGTTTTTTGTGTTTTGCCATCCAGACTTATCCAAGTCCATTTATTTTATTGTGTTCTTTTTCTGGAAAAAACTATTCAGGTATAGTCGATGTTTTAAGAGAAAGTTAAAATACTGCCTTTATTGTTTGATTCCTATTCCATATGGGCCGATTACTGCCTCAATTTCATACAGTCGTTTTGAGACTTAAGACTCATCTGCATGATTAACTGTTTGATTGCATTCAGTAACTGCAGGGGGCGTGTTAATGTCCCCGTGTAAAATTGTTCTATTTCCTCGTCACCGGCTGCAGATGTATGTGCATATACTTGGATAATTTTTATATTGAGTGTTTTAGCAATGTCTGGTGTTTTCATTGTGATTATATAGCTTATCGTAATTATGACTTTTTTCGATAACTCTATATAACTCTCACTGATTAATTATCACACGATGCTGTTTAAATAAAGTTTTAAGAAAACAATTGCATACTTTCAAAATATTGTAATCCTACTATTAAATATCAGATTTTCTACATTAATACATTAATTTTGTTCTAGATTTGCACAAAGAGGTGGTTATACAAGTGAAGATGATCCTGGTTTACATCTACGACTTCATAATCCTGAAATACTGAAAGCTTTGGCTACACATAATGTTGTTGAACTCCCCATGAACCAAAAATTAAAAATTCTTGACTGCTTGATGAACCAATTGCTTACTTATGCTGATGTAAGAGATATAATAGAAGATCGCTTGGCGAACAGTAAAAAACAAAGCTTGGACTTAAAGGCGATTCAGCTGGCAGAAAAGAAAAGGGAGCAGGAGCATAGTGCTGCCAAACAAAAGTTACAGAAAGAATTAAAAGGCGAACCTGACAAGTTAAAGAGTAAATTAGATACTTTAGAAAGGGTTGCAGAAAGACAACGTTATGAATATAATAAGAAAACTAAAAAAGTAATGGAGAATCTCTATGATGGACAAACAGTTCTAGGGTAAGTTTTGTAAATATTGTACCAGTCTTTTCATAATGGCTTAAAAAGCATTTAGTGTCCTGTGATCTCTTATAATCAATAATTAAAGTTACATTGCACGTTCATATATTACAAAGCTACGTTACTAGGATTATAGCTATAATGAGGGTCCTGCAAAAATCAAGGGAATATCACCGAAATTATTTTTTCATTGTCTCTCCAAAACGAAATTTTTAAACAGTACGATATGTTCTGTGGGACTAGAAACCTCAAAATATTTTAGTGTTGGCAACTTACACATGGTTAATATTTGTTCTGTAAGATATAAAACAGATGAATTATTTTTGTTTCTAGAGGAATTAGGATTTCCCCTTGATAGTTGCAGTTACAGAGCACTGGCTTGAATTCAACGAGCCTTTTTATAGAAAAATATACCTTTATTGCTAGGTATGATCGTCCAAGTTCAGCAACCTAATTCTTTCTACAAATAATAATTTCTCTCTGGTAACAAAATATGACTTTCTGTTGAATGAAGCCTTCTTTGAGTTTTCCTTAGTTTATAATAAGAATCTTAATCTATACATTCTTTGCATTTATAGATCACCTGACTCTTTCACGGAACTATTTTTGCAGAACCGGCTAAATTTGTTAGATGACCTGCTCAATAAAAGCAGAAAAATTCTATATGGTGACTTACTTCTCTTGGTCAATACACTCAAATCGTATGGTCTCATAATGTACATTAATGATCATACAAGAATTACTAAAACAACATCTACGATAATTGATTATATTGTCTCAGATTTCTTACCCCTTGATGTACACTCTACAATTATAAATGCAGGACTATCTGATCATGAAGCAGTATATACCGAGATTAACACTCTCAACAAACCCTCCCCGAGAACCTGACGTTTAGGTAGGATTTTTTCCACTCAAAACTTTTTTAAATTTCAAAATTTATTCTCGACTTCTGAGTGGCACTTTCCTTCTGTGGACTTAAACTATAATTTCAGTGATTTTTTAGATTGGCTTGTCTGTATTTTCAATAAGGCATTTTCATTAATTACAATTAAGTCAAAACATCACAAACTACCAAAGGTATCTGATTATCAGCCAAGAATATGCATTCACTACTGTACATTAAGCAATTCGCTACCATCGTCTCCTTCACTGAATATATCACGAAGTACAGAGAAACTTATCTAAAACTTAACAAAATTTCGAAATAAAACTCAACACAGGTCAAACATTTTCCCTTCCAAACCCTGAAAATCTAAATGAATACTTCATTAGTGTGAGTAACAATATAATATCAACTATTTTGCCACCACAAGATCCCATTTCCTATCTCCTCAATTCAAAATAGGTCTCGAAATTCATTCTTTATAACACCCGTTGATAAATCTTAATTGATCCAAGCAATCAATAGTATCAAAAGCTAATCTTCCTTGTAGTACTGCCCAAATCCCCCAAAAAATGTGTTGGAAGTTCTGGTCTCACTAATTAATTATTCTTTTATAACATTATTTCTCTTCATAAGGGTTGTGAAAAATTGAATTCTGCAACTATAGACCTATTGCCTTACTACTGTACTATCCAAAATTATTGAGAGACTTATAAAAGCTCGACTTATGTCTTTTCTCATTGAAAACAACATTTTATCACAAAATGAGTTTAGCTTTTTATCTCATAAATGTACCAGTGATGCTATGTTTTTTGTACTACATGAGGTTTACCAAGCACTATACAATAATCTTTGCACTGCTACTGTTTTTTGTGACTATGCCAAAGCTTTTAATTGTGTAAATCATGACATTTTGATAAAAAAAAAAATTAAGTTTCTATGGGATTCAATGTATTTCTTTGAATTGATTCCAATCTTACTTGGGGAATAGGAAACAACTAGTTAGAGCAAATGATACTGACTCTAGTCACAAAAGCATTGTATGTGGAGTACTACAAGATTCAGTATTGGGTCATCTACTTTTCCTTATCTTTATAAATGATATCACTATTTTAAAAATCAATGAAAAATTTTTTCTTTTTGTTGATAGCAGTATCACCTGGAGAAACTCTAATATTTCAACTCTTCATGCAACTATAACTTCTGATCTACTTAAAATATAAACCTGGTCAGACTCTAATTTACTCTCTTTTAATGTGCATAAGACAGTAGCATTATCCTGTAAAGGAGCTCTTCAACCCTTGCTTCTTAATAATAGCCAGATCAGTATCATTGATTCTGTAAAATTTCTTGATATTTTTATAGACAGCAACCTTAAATGGTCCCTTCATATGGATTTGTTAAGTAAGATACCAGCCTCAGCCTGCGATGCAATAAGATTTTTTTCAAAGGAATTCAATTTAGCATCTTCCAAAATAACATATTTTTCTTTGTTCGAGTCTCATCTTCGATATAGTCTTCCTTTATGGGGTTCTAATCCAGCTGCCCAACTGCCCAATCTGATATTATTTTTAAATTACAAAAAAGAGCAATACTGTATCTGTTTGACCTCAGAAGAACAACACAGTGCAGAAGCTACTTCAAAAACACCTATATGTTTTTCCAGTAAAACCTAATCATGACTTCTTCACCAGAAATTCAACCTTTGATGTTTCTTTACTGATCCCGTCCACTGAGTTAGTAAAGAAATCTATATTATTTTCGCCAAAAAAAAAAACTATGCAACCCTTTACAACTTAAACCTACGATCTTTTACCATCATCATCATCCAGCCTTCATTTATCACGTCCACTGCTGGACATAGGCCTCCCTTAAACTCCTCCATTTTTTGCGATTTTGTGCTCTTTGTTGCCAATTACCAAGTTCCGTAAAATGACAAAAGCTTATCTAACTTAAGTAGAAGAATTTCTTAACGAATAACTAATAAATTGTAGTAGCTTTATGTACAATTAACTAAAGTATTTTTATCTATATTTGGCTATCATATGCAGCAACTTCAACTTATTGGTTCTTAAGGTTTTATTATGTAATTTGCAATTTATATAAATTTTGCAATGTATTGTTTATTTTATTATCTTTTATTTTGTGATATTGACGATTTGTGTAATTTCAGTAAATTTTATTTGATATTTTCTGATTTTTTTGTCCATAAGCTTTGTCCACAAAATGGTACAATTTTCAGTGATAATAAAGCATATTTCTATTCTATTTTATAAATTCTTTGATAAACCTTGGCTTACCTTAAAAAAATCTCGCTTATCAGGGCCAGTCTACTCCCCTTATTCCTCAATACGTTTAGATCTACTTCCATATTCCGCGTTGTGTCTGTCCTACAAGTTTTTTAAACCTCCTTTTTGGACTGCTTCTCCATGTTTCATCCTTAAAATATGCCCCACTCTTTAAATCTGTTGGATTTTACTTATTTTTATGATACCTCTTGTTCTCTTTATAGATGATAAAGCTCAAAATTAAAACGTTTCCTCCATAATCCACTATCAGTTATGGCTCCATATATTGTTCTTAGGTGGAATCCAACAGTATAAATTAAAAGTTAAACAGTCCAAGCCTGAGTTACATTTGTACGAATGAGAAACATACTTTGCAGCCACGATCTTAGTATTGGTCTTTTCGTTCGAATTACATACTACTATTATATTTTTCCAGTACACTTAGAAACCTTTGCGCTGTGGGTATGCAGGTGACTTCTAAAAAATGCTGGATCGACAGAGTTAGAAATCTGGAGGTTCTTAGACAGCTGAACCAAACAACAACTGGCCAATATAATGAAGAGATGCAAGCTGTACTACTTCTGTCACTTTATGAGAACCCTGAAAAATATGAACTTTTGCATCTCATTATTTAGGGTAAGATCCAAGGTAAACACGATCCTGGTAAAAAAAAGAACATGACTGAAAAATCTAAGCCAGTAGTAAAGAAAATCGACTACATCAAATATGGTAGCCAACATAATATCCAACTTTTCATTTCTTTGTTTTCGTTTTATGAAAGCAAAGCACAACCAGAGTTGATGTTGTGGAGAGGCTTGCAGATTGAAATGGAGATGGTTGGTCACCTGGTACGGATGAGGGATGGAAGATGAACACACAAGTTAACCGAATGGAGAACAAGAACAGATAAACGAAACAGAGGAAGACCACCTACACAATGGCAAGAAAAATTGGATCCATACTGCACAAGACCGTGCACACTGGATATAAACAGGAGAGGCTTATGTCCTGCAGGGGAATTAACAATACTATATTCATTTGTCTTTTCCAGAAGTTGGAGTGCATGTCGTATTATTCATATCTTTTATGTCATCTAATTAGTACCTATTTTCTGAGCTACTGAATCGATAATTTCGTAATCGTATAATGTCCTAATAGTCTTAAATTCATCATCGCACTTAACAAAGTCCTCAAAGGATATTCTTGATTCAGACACCACTATATTCCATTCTGCAGGAGATTAAATAGAAACATCTTCGGTTTCAGTTTTTTCTATTGACATGTCGACGATGGAAAAGCACAGTGTATATATCAGTTTGTTATAGTAGTCATAGTTAGGCATAATTCAAAATCCTAAGAATCTTGAATATGCATACTCGAAAAAAAAAGAATCCTAAAACATTACCTATTTTAATTTCATATTGAATTTAATATAAAATATTAAAGCCAAGCAAGAACGGAACCTGCCAGATCTGTTCACAGATATAAAGGAGGGAGTGTCATGTTCTGGGGAGGCATTATTATCAGTGAAAAAACTTCTTTATTTCCATGCAACCAACTTACAACAGCTCACAGGTATGTTGATTTGGTTATAGAAGCTGTAGTTAGGCTTTGGAGTGGTGCAATGGGAGAAAGTTTAATTTTCCTGCATGGTAATGCACCTCTACATACCAGCAGAGTGACTACAGACTTCCTCGAAGCAGAAGATATCACTGTTTTGGAGTGGCCTGCTTGCGCACCCGACCTAAACCTATAGAGAGAATCTGTGGGATATGCTTAAAAGAATTAAAGCTCGCTTGGATAATCCACAAAACATCGCACAGCTAGTACAAGCTGCCCTTAATGAATGGAACAACCTACCACAACAAAATGTTGACAATTTATTTAGGAGCATGTCCAAGCGAATCGAAGCTAGCATAAGGACTAGGGATATTTAAACTGCCTACTAAAAAAAACCAAATAAACAAAAACAATTTAAACATTATTGTTTTAATATCCACAAGGAATTAAATTCCTGTAGCTGGTTGTACACCATGTATCACAAAAAAATTATATAAAAATTCCTTTTTAAAAGTTTATATTAAAACACCCTATCGGACTACATCACACAACTTTTTCAGAATTAATATTCCATTATCAGTGGTATCTGGATGTACATGTTTCGAGCCACTAAATACATGGCTCTACACTCTGAAAAATATCATGATTGATGGAGTACAACAAATGTTTACACCACTACTGATTTTATTGAATATCAATGATATAAAAAGAAAAAGACAGTTAAGATTTGATTTCACGTTCGAAAATTAGTTTACGGATTTTATCAATGATATAACTGTCTAATGACCTCTCCAAATTTTTCTCTCCATCTCATTTGGTTTTAGCCATATTCAGTCATTCTAATTTTACTTTATTATATTATTGATGTATTTTTTTTTAATTTTAATGTAATTATTAATTATTTACTTTTTTTCAGTACTGATAGAGCTTACAGAAAATACTTAAAAATAAATTCTGTACCTGCAATATTTGTCAATGATGAAGAGGAGCATACTGGCATTTGTAATGACTCAATTTGTGGTCAGAATCCTGAATTAGTTGACGCCAGTAGACAACAGCTACTTCAATATATGAGAAAAAAGTATATTACCAGTTCACCAAAAAGTCCTAGCAGAAGAAAGGTATACATATGTCATTTTTTAACCGACTATATTTTATTAAATACATTGGTTGATATTTTAGATGAATGGTACTTTGGATACGCCTCTTCCTCTAGTAGTAGACGAAAATAATGCCAAAGAGTTATTAATGTGCACAGCCAATCCCGAAACATGTCCTGTACATTCCAAAAGTATTGAAAGAGTAAAGTGGTCTCTTATATACCATGAAATTCAACTACAAGAAGTTGAAGATAGACTGAATAAAAGAGGTATTCGAGAAGGAGAGTTGCTTCAAGTTATACAAAACTACAAGGAGAAGTTGGAATATGTTGTAACTCACACGCCGGGCAATATCTTTGCTCCAAGTACGACGGGGAAAGAAGAACTGGACGATTTGGGTCCAAGGTAATAAAAAATACTTTTATTAAATATATAAAAAAATGCGTATATTATATATATATATATATATATATATATATATATATATATATATATATATATATATTTATATATACTACGTAATCTTCCAGCTGACCTACTTCAGATGTCCATTTTGCGTGATTAGAAGTGTTTTTTTTCTGTTTTGATTTTTAGTGGCCAAACTTTGGAACCATATATGACAATACTTTGTATAATAGTGTAGCGAGATTAAATAAAATGAGCGGTTCGAATTTATATAAATATATTTATATATAGTTTACAGTTCGGTACTCTCTTATCAACTAAACTATACTACATACTAACATCGTTACATATATATACCAAAAATATTCTGGAGTAGTCCCACCTCTAATTCGTCTCATCGAAAGCGAATCGAAGACGGGCGGTATTGAAATGCCAATTCTTGAGTTCTCTAGATCTTTCCTTCTAAGAATATGACCTATCGGAGATGGGCTATTTCGTTACAATAGTTTGTTATATCCTTCTTTTGTTTTCTTAGGAGATATTTTTGTCCCACAGAACCCCATTCTTAATTTTCATGGCTTTTCTTTTTTACATATTTCTGTCTCGTATTACTTCATCCAGGATCCCATCATCTGTCAATTTCATACCCAAATATTTGTACATTTGGTTATATTCTATAAGTTCTCCATCAGATCTTTTCTTCTTTTTCCTACACAAATATATTCAGTTTTGTTCATATTTACCTCCAGGCCTTTTTTGTATTCTTCAACTAGATTGCGGGTCATATATTCTAGGTCCTCGTGTTCTTGGGTTAATACCAGTTGATCATCTAGAAAAAAATAATGTATATAGTATGTTGTTTTTTGTTAATGGAATTTCCATATTTTTAAGCTTCCTATTCCAGAGTTTTAAGGCATGTTCAAGTATATTTTAAATAGGGTCAGTGAGAGGCAACATCTCTGTTTTAGACCTTTGTTTACCTTGAATGGATTTGACAAACCATTTGTCGTTTTCACTTTTATAATGGTGTTTCTGCATTACTCTTCCACAGAATTTATCAAAACACTAACCTTTATACTTTCTGTGACTTCTCCCAATTTTGAGGAACACTGTCATAGGCTTTCTTCAGATTGGCAAATAAATTTAAATAATTGGAATTATACTGTTAATGTTTGATAATAGTTGCTTTGATAGTTTTTATAGTGATTTAAAATTTACATTATTTTTATAAGTCAAATTAAAAAATCGCAGTATTTTTGGAATGGCACATAATAGTTATTACCTATTTAATTTATACTATTTTTTCAACTAAAAATCATGATCTAAAATTTTCTGCCACTCAATTTGATCCTAATATGGAATCGTCGAGTAAATAATTTCACATGCATTTGAAACTGAGTTAATGTAGCAATACTTTATTCTAGGGTTACCAGAAAACCTGCATCAAACCTTGGATATCCGCACACAATGTCAACTGCTGAAATTCTCGAAAATGTCCTATTGGACAATATTCTTGAAATAGAAGAGAAAATGTTTGGTGGAAGTTTGGGTGAATTACAAGTTAAAAGCAGGGAGCAGTGGCGACAATGTCTATCCGATAAACTGTATGATGAACTAGATACAACAATCAATCTTCGGGAAGTGAAGGTATATACTTTTATTATTTTACATGTTCGTCAACTTCTGCAAAAGTAGAGGTTGACTATTGTATAATCTAATATAAATCTGTTTTTATAATTTGACACATACAACCGTATCCATAAGGAAGTCCCAATGGTACTGTTTCCATTTTGTAAAAATATATACCAATTAAATTGACCTTTGGGGTTTTATTAATTCCATGAAAAGTAAATGGAGACTCCTTTCCGTATTTAATTCTCTATTATTTGCTTCAAAGTAAACAAATGATCTAAACATGAACGTCCTGCTCTTTACCCACATTGTTCTTCTCTATTTAGTTATTTTATTACTTTTCTGTACAGCCTGCTAAACGTTGGTCTTACTGCAATGCCTCTATAATTTACAGCAGGTTATATATATATATATATATATATATATATATATATATATATATTCTTCTTCAGGTTCCTTCTCCTGTCGGAGGTTGGAAATCATCATCGCTATTTTTATTGGCCGCGCTTATGAATAATTCTAATGAGCTGCAACCGAACCACTCTCTCAAATTTCTTAGCCAGGATATTTTGCGTCGTCCTGGGGTTCTCTTCCCTTGTATATTTCCTTGCATAATTAACCTAAGTAATACATACTTCCCGCCCCTCATTATATATATATATATATATATATATATATATATATATATATATATATATATATATATATATATATATATATATATATATAATATATACAGACACATATTTAAAAAGGCATAGTGATATTATGTCATATCTTGTCAAAACTTTAATAGTCGAAGTAATCCAATCAAAAGGAGACGTTAACGTTGTTGACAAACTTATTATTTTTATTTGACGTGTCGTCTTCTTTAGCATTTGCAAAATGTGCTAAGACAATCAAATTTGGGCGAATTGATTTAAAGGCAGCTTCCTATTTTATTGGGAATTAACCAGAATTTTACTTTAACCCGTAACTGCTACTGACAAAAAGTTATCTCGCAGCTGCTATTGACGGGTCACTGTGACCCAGTTTTAAAATTCTGAAATAAAGAAAAAACATTAGCTAATACATTTATTTTAAGTCATAAACACTTTTTTATATAACGGTAAACTAATTTAATGTAAAATAAATTCCTATTTACAATTTGGGCATATTTTTAGAGCACATTGTAAACATATAGGTAATTTGCACACAAAACAGTATGTATTTGTTTTCCGGTCTTTTTTTCCGGGACAAATGGCGCATCTCTTCCTTTTAGATATATTCTGTATTGGCAATGGTGCAGGTGTGTCATCTATATCTACTCCAAGGATATTCGCTGCGAGACATCGAAGTTTCCGGGGTACATTTACGTTGTAAAGTATTTTCTTCATATGTGGCGTGTACAGTGCAATGCCTAGTTCTTTTAAAAAATTGTAACGGGATATTTCTTTTCCTCGGGAAAACTGATATATTATTCGGCTGTTTACACCAGACACATTTAAAATACAGTGAAAAATTGCCATAGGCCATCGACGGGTCCTTCGAGAAGTGGAATATGTTGCACATTTTTCGTCCAAAGCATCTACACCTGCTTTGGTTTGGTTATAAAACATAATTATTTCGGGTTTCCCAGTGCTCTAATCAACAGTACTGTCGTGATGCATTGATGATATTAAAACAACAGATTTTCCCTTTTTTGGGACATATGATACCAGAGTATTGTCTGATGTAAATCCGAACTCTAAAGAACTAGCAGGTCTCTTTCTGTCGGCCATAAATTCTGGAGAAATCATTCTTTTATTTTTCTTCACTGTACCTACATATGTAATTCCTCGTTTTCTTAACTCGTTGGTTAATTCCATTGATGTGTACCAGTTATCTCCAGTGACATTACGGTTGGAATTTTCAATACATTTTATCATTCGAAGAACAACCTCAGTTGGATGTGAAAATAGCGATTTTTGTTTCTGTTGGAGAATTTTTCCTGTATAGACCTCCGCGTTATACATGTAGTGTGTTTGGGAATCGGCTAAGATCTGCACTTTTATACCATATTTCGCAGGTTTATTAGGTATGTACATTCTAAATGCACACCTTCCCCTGAATGGTACCAGCATTTTATCTACTGTTACGTGAGGACCTGGAACATAGTTCTGTTGGGAGTTTTTTACAAAAGTTTCAAATAGGTTGGATATAGCTGCCAATTTATTAGTTTTCACTCTTTCAGACCTTGTAAGATGATTGTCGAATCTTAAACAGCTTAGCAAAAATAAGAATCGTGCAAGTGACATCGAACATCTAAACAAATCTCTCCCTGTACCATCTGTTGCCCATAATGATTTTAAATCTTCATAGTTAGACTTAAATATACCTTGCATAAATAAAAGTCCAATAAAAGCTTCTATCTCAATTTTATCTGTTCTTTCAATGAAAGTTGGGGCAAATTTTGGGAGAGAGTTTTTACGTCGTTTGAATGTAGCGTAATTTGAGGATACTAAGTCAATTCTTGTGTTGGTATGTTCAACAATAATTTCCAACATGTCATCAGTTATTAATAATTTCCAAGCTTCTTTAGGACACAGTGGTGGATTCTGATGGGTAGAACCTTTCAGTCCTGGTAAAACTCTTATAATGTTATGAGATTTTACTTTGGACCTTTTTGGCGATTGTTTTGCCCATTTTATAGAATCTTTTCCATACCAAGCTAATTTTGAAATGTTCAAAGTAGCTGTTTTGTTACTTGAAGCGTTATTCGTGGCATCATCTCTGTCTAAGGTGTTTTCATGCAATAGTTCAACCTCAAATTCACTATCAGAGTCGTGTTCACTGTAAATTTCATTGTCTATTTCATCGCTGTCACTTTCACCTGAATAGTTAAATAACTTGTGTGCAGCTTGCTCCTTATTTTCTACTTCTTGGAGAGTATCTGTCGTTTCATCGGCATCTTCCAAATCTTTCCAAAACTCTTCACTGTTTAGAGTGTCTTCCATCTCAGACAAAGTTAAATGCTTACTTGAAGAAGAAATTTTATCTAAAAAAAAAAATGTGTATTAAGCAAATGATATAAATATTTAAATTATTCAAACCGTTAACATAATATATATATATATATATATATATATATATATATATATATATATATATATATATATATATATATATATATATAATAAAAATAGGTACATACCTTTATAACCAAAAAATATTATGTTACTTTAATACTATAGACGGGTCACCGTGACCCAACTACGTAATTATTTCGAATTTGATACGATCAACAAAACTGCTCACTTTGCCTTTTTATAAAATACTAACTGGCCAGAGAATAGGTGGACAGACAGCTCCCCCACTATCAAACTTAAATGGGTAGGGCGGTTTAAAACTATTGATGGGTCACGCTGACCCTGTCGGTAGCAGTTACGGGTTAAAATAAGTTTATTTAATAAATAAAATTTACTAACGTTGTGTCTTTGAGAACGATTTCCGAAGTGGAACGAAACGTCAAAATAAACTTATAAAGTCAAATTCCCTATGAAAATAGTAAATTGTATTAAGATGCCACAAAAAGCTTAGAAAATGGCATCATCGCGCGTTACCTCTTTCTCGCCGTGGGATCTTTATAGCCGTGGCCACGGGTCCTTTCTTGTTACTTAAGGAAATATGAATTCAGTATTAAATGGCCATTAACGGGAGTATGTACTGAATTAAGATTAAAATAGGCGAAAATTTAGGTCTTTTATTTAAAAATAAGGTATTATTTGGTATTTTTCAAATAATATCTTTGAAACAATATTTTTGTTTAGATTATTTGAAAGTAGAAAATAAATTAGTTCTATAAAAATTAAACAAAGTGAAAAAGAATTCCAACGCTACTGCTTAAATTAAAAATATGCCAAACAATTAGAAATTCTAAACCAAATAAAATTCTTAGCGAATTAAATATTCAAACAGACCACCACCTTGTGTCAAACAGAAAAGAAATATTATACAACGCCTTTCTCACGGCGTTGAGTTCATTTGATGAGCTTGCTTGCTTTGGCTAAGTTCGATTATCTTTTTACAAGATGTAGGCTTTGCCAGTGTCATGAGTAAATGTGTTTACAATTAATTAAATAAATTATATTTTTGAAGACTGTTTGATATCGGTCTCATTACCGATACAGGTTGGTTGCTATTTTACACTGCGCGTCACGAAAAAGAGGCCACTTAAAATTTTTGCCATTTTTTAATTTTTACGAATCATACCACAAAGTGATTGTCATTAGATGTTTGTGTAATGTTTAAAGAATATGTTCTAAAGCAGTATGCAATCATTTTTTAAATAGCAAATGTCAAAAAATAACTTTTTCCAAAATGATAAAAATGATAAAAAAAATTAACATTGTACATTTTTTCTGTTTTCTTTATAAAATTACAATTAAGTCGTGATTATTAATACTGTGTATTACCACCTCTATTGTGAATTACACCCCTCATTCGATTTGGCAATTCTGGATGTCGTTTTGAGGAAAAGCTTCCCATTCTTCCATGAGCGCCAACCGAAGTTGCTCACGATTTATTAGAGCATGTATTCTGTTTTTTACCCTATGTTTGAGTTGGTCCCAAACATGTTCAATCGGGTTCAAATCTGGACTTTGAGCCGGCCAGTTCATTTTTCTCACACCGACAGTTTCCAGATATTGCGTTACCATCCTGGCTAGGTGTGGCCGCGCGTTGTCTTGCATAAAAATAAAGTTTTCGCGGACAAACCCAGCAAAAGGCTGCTCGTCTAGAATTTCGGTAATGTATCGGTGTGAATTCAACGCTCCTCTATCAATCAATTCGAGATCAGTACGGCCCTCGAATGAAATGCCTGTCCAAAACATTACCGAACCTCCTCCAAAAGCAACACGTACTCGTCGAACACAAGCAGCATATCGTTCCCCACGTCTTCTCTATGTTTTTATGCGACCATCTGAGCCATAAAGATCCATCCTGGACCCATCACTAAACAAAACATTTTTCCAATCTTCTATTGTCCAATGCTCGTGTTCTCTAGCAAACTGTAGTCGGCTTTGTCGATGTTCTGCTGTTAACAAAGGTCCTGTTGCTGGACAGCGAGCCTTTAGACCAAATTCCCTCAACTTTCTTCTTCCGGTAGAAGTGCTTAAAGTCCACACGTGAGCATTTTGAAAACGGTTTTGGATTGATCTAGCCGTAAAGAACGATTTTGCAAAGAAGTGCGTTGTAAAGAACGGTCTTCTCTGGCCGTCGTGATTCTTCTCGGGCCTAATCCTGGTCGTCGTTCGTGAGATCCAGTCTCTACGAATCGTTGATAAATTTTTTGGACCATACAACGACTGACTCCAAGCTGTCTGGCCACTTCTCTTTGACTCATTCCATTACCAATCAAAGTAACAATTTGAACAGATCTAGCAAATTTCTCAGCCATAGTTTTTAATTTAAAAATTGCACAAGTTTACTCTTCAAACAACTGTACACTAGTGAAAGGTTTTTGAAAAACAGAATAGCCATATTCCAAGAAAAATAAGGTACAAACAACACGTGCAATATCCGAAGTCGTAAAACTGATATCAATTCTGCAAAACTGATTACCCTTAATTGACCTGTCGGCACCGTTTGTCGGTGCCCAAAAGACGCTAAAAGTGTTTCTGCATTGTGGGAATGTAGTTACAATAGAATAAATTGTATAAACTTATAGTTATTGAAAAATTCTTACAAAATTCTAGGTGGCCTCTTTTTCGTGACGCGCAGTGTATATACATCTCCAATCTATATCCTTTCTGGTAATTTGACTCTCTAAAATCTATATTTTCAAAATCGAAGGAATGGTTATATTCCAAAGAATTCTTAGCTAAGCCTAACAGCGTATCAAAGCAATGATTACGAGAACGCTAATCTTGTATTGTTCAAGATGTATCTTTCGTCTATTCATTTCTTGTAGTTCCTAACCCGTATTTTATTTTAATTTAATTTCCTTATTAATCACTAAAATTTTCATAATTTGTAGTCAAGAAGAACGGATAGAGGCTCGGAGAGACCTGCAACTCCAGAAGTACCAATTAAGCCAACTTTAAAAAAATATCATGATCCTGGAAGACACGTGGGCACAGGTCTAGATGTTGAAATGAACGGAGACAGCGATAATATCCCATATGATTCTGAATATATAAAAAAATCTGTAAAAACTTTAGCTATAGCCCTAGCGCAGGTTGCTCGGGGAGTCGATCCAAAATATTTAAAAAAGCCTTTAGGTAAGATTGCAAAAAAACTAATACATTTAATGAATTTTTCCATTTCGTCTCAGACTTCACCTGTGAGGTTTAACAGTAATAATTGTTTATTACTTTTAGGAAGTGCAGGCATTGGTAAATCCGACAAAAGGGAATTTTGTGACAGATTAGACAAATGGGAGCAATCTCTGTTGCCATCAACTAGTTACAGTCAAGTATTTTTACACTATGCTACCTTAGACTCCTGTATAATGTGGTCCAGATCCGCTTTAAAAGCCAGGTGTAGGATATGTAGACGTCTAACAGATTCTGAAAATATGTTACTGTGCGACAATTGTAATTTAGGACATCACTTATATTGTCTGAAACCAAAATTAACCGTAAGTAGCTTTTATTAATTAAAATTACTGTTTATGTAATAGTTTGTGATGTTTTCCAAGTATAAGGGTTTTAATCCCGTGTAGAAGGCCCTTGCAGAAAGAGAATTTAAGAAAATTGAAAAATGTCAGAAAAATTAACGATTATTTAAGTTTCGTGCGTTTAACAATTTTGCCTTTGACAGTTATCACAATTCAAATGTCGTACTGGGTAGTGCAGTGTTGAGTATGCCCGACTGTCATGCGAGGACCGGGGTTCGTGTCCCCGCTGGCGCCGGGGATAAATTATCTGTTTTTTTTAAATTCATTAAGTTTTTATCTTGTCTATTTTAAACTTTATAGATTTAAACAATCAGTCAAATTAAAATGACACAAAAATATGATAAAATTGCCAGGAAAATAGTAAAAGTATGATTTTAATTTGATTTTAAGCACCTATAATTTCACGTGCGTTTGGCTTTTGCAATTACTATAAACAAATCGCAAAGTCAATAGTTGGAAGTTTGCGGAATCAACTTTAAGAGTCCATTTTCGCCCATGGACGATGACAAGTCGCGTTTGTGCATGTGGAAAAATCGTCATCGTTGTATCAAAATCATCCTGTACAACTTTCGTTGTACAGGATGATTTTGAGTAATTTTTTGGTTTTAATTTTTAGTTATTGAACTTTGACACATTATTTAATTCTAAGTCGGTGCGAAGGCTCCGGATCAGATTATATATATATATATATATATATATATATATATATATATATATATATATATATATATATATATATATATATATATATATATATATATATATATATATATATATATCGGCAAAATTAATGAAACACCTTAAAAATGGGACATGTTAGATATCTCGAATTTCCTAAACCTGTTGTCCGATTTTAGTGATTTTTTTAGTATGTTATATATATTATTTAAGAATATTGATGTAATAATATTGTTGCTAGACAGGTCAATGTCATTTTATACCGGGTGTTACAATCATACTGTGTTTTTTCCTTAAAGTTCGGAACACCCTGTGGAATATTCTAGCATATATAAAATATTGAAATTAAAACTCAATTAATGCCTCAGGCTTTCTTAACATTTTCTTTTTTGATTCATTTGCTTGTGTTTGATAATAAAAAAGTTAGGTGCGTTAACAACTAGCCATGTTTTTCATCAATAAATCCTCATTTCCTGCTTAGTTTAATAAACAAGCCTAAAGTAGGCTTGTTTATTAACAAAAATTTAATACAGACACCGGCAAATTTAAAGGAACAAGTTATTAATGCAATATTTCTTTATATTTGTATTTTATAGACTATATCTACATAGCTTTGAATGCTCCTTGTCACAAGAAAGTCTTAAATGTCAAAATGTCAAATTAATTTGTGTATTTGTTGTGTTTTACATTTTACAGTCGTTCTGTCATAACAAGTACAAACATGTATTTATTTGATAAGTTAATTTGTTTGAGTTTGTTGGATGTGATTTTTCTTTTGATTTGTTCTAATCAGTGGTGTTATTATTGCAAAGAGTAAGTAAAAATGAGTGATTTAATACCGACTGATATTGCTAGGGCTGTAACAATGGTCAAAAATGGTCGAACGTACAGGGAAGTTGCTGGAATATTTGGTAAATCACCATCAACCATCCATCGTTGTGTAAGTCGTTGGAGACAAACCGGGGAATATGTAAGAAGAAGGGGACAAGGTAGAAAACGAACCACGGTTGTAAATGATCGATTTATAACGTTGAAACATTACGTAGTAGACGTCAAACGGCAGTTCAAACCAAAAACCTGTTGCAGGTTTTTGGTTTGAAGTGAGTGGTGCGCTCACTTATGGTAGTTCGTGGAACTACCATAAGTAAGCGCACAGTAAGAAGGAGACTTAAAGAAGACGGTCTCAAGTCATGTGTGCCAATAAAAGCTCCCAGATTCCAGAGACACCATCGTTTAGCACGACGACAATTTGGTCGAGTACATCAAAATTGGAATGATAACCACTGGAGTCAAATTCTCTTTACGGACGAGAGCCGTTTCTGTGTAAATTACATCGACGGTAGAGAAAGATTCTATCGACGCCAAGGAGAACGAAATGCCCCTTTCAATTTTACTACGACCGTACCTTTTGGTGTAGGTTCAATTATGGTGTGGGGCGGTATATGTTTGGGAGCAAGAACAGAATTAGTGGTGATTGATGATGGAGCATTAACAGCAGATGGGTATATCAGAGATATTCTCCAAGACCATGTGGTACCTTTTGCACCATATATTGGCGAAAATTTTATTTTAATGCAGGATAATGCGCGCCCACACGTCGCAGGCTGTGTAAGAGATTTCTTATTACAAGTGGGTATAACAACGATGAATTGGCCAGCTTGTTCCCCAGACCTGAACCCGATAGAGCATGTGTGGGACTTGCTAGGCAGAAAACTTAGGGAACGGGTTCCTGCTATTCAAAACAGATAGGAAGTCAGAATTGCTTTGATTGAGGAATGGGAGAGCGACCTCAACAACTGACCGATAGCGTTATCAGAAGTATGAGAAGACGAATAACTGCAGTCGTAAGGGCTCGTGGGGGAAACATACGCTATTAAAGCAAAAAAAAATGCATAAAAAAACCAATTTAAGTTCAAACTGTACAATAAAGTTAATGTGTTTAAAATCCGTATTTTGTTTGAGTCTGACATATTTGTGTTTTATTTCTTCTTAAACAGGTTTCATATTGTACTACTATTGTAATATAAATTCAAAATACTTCACTAACATTCGTATTATGATATCTAAACAATGTTAACAATATATAGGCTAGAGAGAAAATACTCAGATTTTATGGTTGTTCCTTTAAATATGCCTGTGAAACTAAGCAGAAAATGAGCATTTATTGATGAAAAACATGGCTAGTTGTTAAAGTACCTAACTTTTTTATTATCCAACACAAGCAAATGAATCAAAAAAGAAAATGTTACAAACTGCAATTGTAAGTGATATTTTTATTCATTTAGTGAATGTAAAATTGCAAGATTATTATAGGGCAAAATAGTGTACGCAGGATATACATCAAACATATTGAATATAACAAAAACGTGTATAATTAAGCTTTAATCACTGTTTAATCACTATAAACGATAGATAAATTCAAGCTTAAATTGAAGTCATTCATTCAGGTAAAATATTTTGCGACGTTGCCGACGTGTGCAGAATATCTAGGAACATATAAAAAAGTAAAAAAATAGAACAAAACTTTGCATTAATAGCCGCATTGCAACAGTATTTATTGTTATGGGTCGGGCCCCGCTGCAGCTGTCAGATTCTAAGAACTAAATTAATTAGGCAAATAGCATAGTTAGTTATTTTAGGACATAGGTTCCCTTTGGGATATAGTTATTTTGGAACATAGTTAGAGCAATAGAAGCACAGAGAATTGGATGGTGTGAACACATAATGAGAAGAGAGAAGAGCAATCCGTTAAGAGTTATGACGGAATGCAATCCGTTAAGAGTTATGACGGAATGGATACCACCAGTTACAAGAACCAGAAGCAGACCTAAACTGAGATGGAGACAACAAGTGGAAGAAGACTTAGGGAATATGGAAATTAGAAATATAGGAATAGGAATGACAATCAAAGAGGGAGAAGAATGGAGAAAAGTAGTGGAAATAGCGAAGTCACATAAGAAACTGTAAAACCAAACCCAAAATGGAATGATCCCCCACACAAAAAGGATCTTTAGGATCTGTGGAGGCCATGGGAGGCCGAAGTTACATCATAACGCTGTGTTGTTTACCAGTTCAAACGCAGAGATTGTCAAATCGCGCTTATATACAATATACTGTTTTAAATACATCAAAGCGATAGCAAGCTTTTGGTGGAAGTTGTAAACTTTTACGCATTTCGTATAGCGCAAAGGACAGAAAACAATATTAACAAACTGTTATCGTTCACGGCCATCAAAGATCCATTTTGGATTTTATAATATGTTAAAATTTTTGTTTCTCTGGCCTCGATCCCCTATTTATTATTAAATAGTGCATTCATTTATTTTTCATATTTTAGAGTATTCCAAAAGGTGACTGGTTCTGTGATGGATGTAAAAAAGAAAAAGAACAGGAAACAAAACTCTTAGATCCTGAACTTGCCCCTTGGAAAAAGCGTAGAATATTTAGAGATGAGAATATGGAGGAAGAAGAAGATGAAGAATCTAATTATGAAAGTGACATAAAAGAAGAAGAAGAAGAAGCATCAAGTGAAGAAGAATGCAATGGGTAAGTCTCATACAAATTATACCATAAACCGTCTAGTTCAGACCATGATTCTGTTTTACTGTATATTGTTATACTAGTTAATACTGATAATAATTGCCATTTTTCAGATTTATTAAATTCGAACTTTGTAAAACTTGCGGCTCCGGAGGAGAATTGATCTCGTGCGAAAAATGTTCGAGTACTTTCCATATAGAATGCTGTGAACCTCCTCTAAGAAGGCCACCTAGAGGTTCGTGGACTTGTCACCTTTGTAAAAGTAGTAAAGACCATTCAAGGGAAAGAAGTAATTCAGGTATGTTCAATTACAAATTAAACCCCTTAATTTGTAACATCACATTAATCTTAACTTCCTATATACAGCTTATTTCAAATCGAGTGGCTAGCCCTTCCACGAAATAGTTAATCGCGCAGACAATAGAATATCTATTATCAGACCTATGCAGTGGCGTTGCAATATAAAACAAATTAAATTATTTGAAATCGTACTAATTACAAAATTATTACTTACTTAAATAATAAATAGAGATTGATTCTACACAGATTGTTTTATAGATACCAAACTTTTTGTTCTGTTATAATACCATCTTTAATAATTGACACTCTATAAAGTTTGGTAAAAGTTAATTTCTAATTTAGTATCAGTTACCTTAAAACCGTAATTATAAAGTCATTATTAATGACTCCTTAATGACTCGTTAAGAACATACAAAGAACTGATAAGAATTATTTCCGAGAATTTCTAGTCACTGGATTTGAAACGAGTTCGTAATTTATTCTTATTATGTTGTCGAGTCTCAAAAAGAAAGGTTCTACCACGTATTAGAACTAGTTTGTAGAATGTAGATGGTTAAGTGTAGTACGATTAAACAGATCATATTGACACCAGAATCCAAAGGAATAGTTTACAATGTATTTAAATATATGCAAACACTATTTCCTGAAGATAATTCAACCAATATTAAACAACGTGTGAGGGAAGCTACTGGAGTATCTTTACATACAGAAGAAAGGATCATTCAACAAGCGAGTATGTTAACAAACGCAGAGTCAAATAATACACTAAAATTTCCAGCTACAACACTTGCTAAGAGGAAGGCAACCATGACAGACTTGAGTAATTATGACAAACAGTTCATTAGAACTACCATTCATCGTTTTCATGAGACTGAACGTTGTCGTGTATCATTGAAGCTTTTGCAGAAAAGGCTTGAAGAGGTGTACGAGTGAACTGGAAGTGTGAGTTCTCTCTACAGAATTGTGAAAGATTTGGAATTTAAATGGAAGAAAACGAAAGATAATCGACGTTTATTAATTGAACGGAATGATATTCGTGCTCTATGCATTAAATATTTGGACAAAATTAAATATTACAGAAGCGAAGGTAAGTCAATTGCATATGTCGATGAAACCTATGTACATGCAGGACACACTACGCCAAATAGCTGGATAGATGACAGTGGCAAAGAATTGTTCAAAAACATTTCAAAAGGAAGTAATTTAGTTATCGTACATGGTGGTTGAGAGATGGGTTTCATACAGAATGCTCTTTCGATTTTTAAGTCAGGAGCTAAGACAGGAGATTATCATAATGATATGAATTCAGAAAATTATGAAAAATGGATGAAAGAACAGTTAATCCTCAGTTTGCCTGTTGGATCTGTTGTTGTTACTGATAATACGTCATATCATAATGTAAAAATTAATAAAGCACTCACCAGTAATTCTAAAAAATGGATATGATATCTTGGTTGACAGAAAAAAATTTACCATTTGTAACGTCAATGTTAAAACCGCAATTGTATGAAATCATCAAACGCCACAAATAAGATCATATTTAATATAAATTTGACAAAGTGCTTCAAGAATGTGGACATGTTTCTTTAAAAC
Organism: Diabrotica undecimpunctata; assembly: GCF_040954645.1. Lineage (NCBI taxonomy): Eukaryota > Metazoa > Arthropoda > Insecta > Coleoptera > Chrysomelidae > Diabrotica > Diabrotica undecimpunctata. The sequence goes on along the minus strand of NC_092810.1, from coordinate 47,837,925 downwards.
TCCCGCCATATCATCCAGAGTTGAACCTATAGAAATAGTTTGGGCGCAAATAAAAAATGAAGTTGCAAAACAAAGCGTTTATTTTAAGTTAGAAGATGTAGAAGTGTTGGTGGAACAGGAATTTGTTAGAAGCTAGAGTAACTGTAGATTTAAATGATTTTAGTGACGACGACAGTGCATGTGATTATGAAAGTGAAAGAGTATTTAGATTGCTAATAGAGTATTTAGATATCTAAAAAAGTTTTTTTTCTTCTGTAAGGAACTGATTTTGATTTATTTTCAAGAGATTCATTATCGAAATTTTATATCAGGTTTTTTTTTTTAGAATCAAGTGACGAAATTAGTTTGTCCACTAGAAAAAATCGAAAGGAAGATACACGGAATGATCTTCCTTTGCATAACGCGGCGTTACAAGAATTGTTGGTGGAAGTAATAAAACATGCCGATGCTTGGGCGTTTGTAAGGCCAGTACAAAAGACAGAGGTAAAGTAATTTTATAAATAACATTTAAAGTATATGGTACAGACTATCATCAATATTTTGGAGTTAAAAGCTTATTATAGCCTGTTCACTGAGCTTGGCAATATTTTGACAGTCATTGTAGAAAACATGCAACAAAAAACATGTTCTAATTATACATATACACCAGTCTATCTGGGAAAAAATCATTGATTTTACGTGAAAATCTATATATTTGACGGTTCTAAAAGGTATATGAGTGGTAGCTGATTACAAATTCTTAAAGACTTAGATCTGATTTTGCTTTTTTTTTACAAACAATCTTAAAAAGTGAAAAAGTAATTTTTTTTGTCTATAAAACGTTTCGTATACACTTTTGAGAAAAATGGTTAAAATAAAAATACATAAAGAATATACCAAGATAGTTGTAAAAAAACGCTTAATTTTGCAGTAATTTATAAATGTTAATAACTTTGTTATTAACATAACATGTTTTTGCATAACGGCATGTAATATAACTGCTTAAAATTGTGTCAGTTAATAAGTTATTAAAGTGTGCTAAATTTTAAATTGATCGACCGAATAGTTTATAAGTTATTCAATTTGGTTATTCCGGAGAGCGATTATTTAAGATTATATTTACACAACTGTTCTTGCAAAGAAACTCACTCTAAAGGTATTCTGTAAATCGAAATCGATTCTATAAATATACATTTTTAGGGCATATTAAAAAAGGACTGACTTTTTAGCTTATAAACAATTATAATAATATTTACATTTTTTATGTCACACACTTATTACTAGGCTCAGTGAAAAGCTGGTGAAAAAATCACACTTTCCGAAATAAAACAAAACCTTCCATGACCAATAGGAAACGCGATAGAATTTTTTTTCTAAAAATCATGTTTTTTTCTAAAAATCACTTGTCCTATCCGAACTCTGAAACTACGATTGCTTAAGTACGAAGAGATTAGTCTTGTCATTGTTCCGCTGTTACCATATCTTCTCATTTTGTAGATCAGTCCTTTGTGCCAGACTCTGTCGAAAGCTTTGCTTACATCTAGGAAGGCAGCTCCTGTGAATTGTTGATCATTGAATCCAGCTGCGTACATGTACTCTGTTAATCTGAGTACTTATAGCTCACTGGAGTGTTCTGATCTAAAACCGAATTGGGCTTCGGGTATTATGTCTAGTCTGTCTGTTTCAGCTTGGAGTCTGCTGAGTATTCTGTCTACAATCTTGCTGATTGCAGGTAGTAAGCTTATTGGCCTGTAGTTTTGCGGGAATGTGCTGTTTTTTCCGGGCTTTGGTAACAGTATGACATGGACCTCTTTCCATCTGTTTGGGAATTTGTTGAATCTTAGCATCGCATTGATTATATTTGTTAAATATACTATGACTCTCACTGGTAAGTAATTTAGAGCCCTCTTCGTTAATTTGATCGGGACCAGGTGCCTTTTTCGGCGAGCTGTTTTTAATTAGCTCGTTTAACTCGTCCGGTGATGTAGGAGGGATGATTTCGTTTGGGTCTTCGGGTCTTTCTCTTTGTCTTTCGACTTCTTCTATGAAATCGATGTCCTCGTCTGGGTGGTAATTTAATGTACACTCTCTCTCGAGAGAGAGTATTCCTCATTACCTCTGCCTTTTCCACTGTGGTGTAGACTATTCCGTTTTCTTCATGTAATGGCGGCTTTCTGTCATTTCTCAGTATTCTCTGAAGCTTCCAAATATTTTGCATATTTGGTCCACGCCCTCCTTGTCGGAGGGCGTGGTGGTGGCGTGGTGGTACTGTTGCACTAGGCGTCGCTAGCGGAGGGAAGTCTTCCTTCACGGCCTTCTTGCTGTTTTTGGGTTCTTCTTGTGTTCTCTTTTTTGTCTTCTCTGTGGTTGTTTTTGTCTTTGGGATTGTTCCCGTGGACTTTTCTGTGGTTGCTTTTGTCTTTGGGATTGTTCCCGTAGACTTTTCAGATTTTGACGCCTTTTTTGCCTGGGTTTCCCAGGTATCTTCTTTGCTGCTCTTTCTTGGGGCCGTTTCTGTTGTCTTCTTAGGTTTTGTGTTTCCTTTTCCATTGCTAAGTTTTTGGAACTTTGAGTCAATGTGGCCAATTATTGTTTTTTGCGAGGCTACTATCGTATCCTGCAGTTCTTCTATTTTTGTTTGTTTCTTGTGATTGATCATAGAAGGTTCTGTCTTTCTTTTTGGAAAGTGTGCTTTTTTACCAGATTTTCATTGAGCCTACTTACAATCGTATGACATGAAAAATTAAAATAAAAAAAATATGTTTAGAAGCTATAACAATAACATATAAGCTAACAACAACAAAAAACATAAGTGTTTTTTTATAATTATCTCGGTCAATTGTTTATGTATTTTATTTTGGAATCTCTCAAAATAAAGAACTTTTTATGATCTACAACTTTTATTTGAAATATTTTTGTCTAGAATGTATAATAAACCTCTTATAACCAAAAAACTGTTTTCCACTGTGGTATAGACTATTCCGTTTTCTTCATGTAATGGAGGAATTGGCTTTCTGTCATTTCTCACTATGTTCTGAAGCTTCCAAATATTTTGCATATTTGGTCCACGCCCTCCTTGTCGGAGGGCGTGGTGGTGCTGTTGCACTAGGAGTCGCTAGCGGAGGGAAGTCTTCCTTCACGGCCTTCTTCTTGCTGTTTTTGAGTTCTTCTTGTGTTCTCTTTTTTGTCTTCTCTGTGGTCGTTTTTGTCTTTGGGATTGTTCCCGTGGACTTTTCTGTGGTTACTTTTCTCTTTGGGATTGTTCCCGTAGACTATTCAAATTTTGATGCCTTTTTGGCCTGGGTTTCCCAGGTATCTTCTTTGCTGCTCTCTCTTGGGGCCGTTTCTGTTGTCTTCTTAGGTTTTGTGTTTCCTTTTACATTGTTAGGTTCTTGGAACTTTGAGTCAATGTCGCCAATTATTGTTTTTTGCGAGGCTACTATCGTATCCTGCAGTTCTTCTATTTTTGCTTGTTTCTTGTTATTGATCATAGAAGGTTCTGTTTTTTTTTTTTGGAAAGTGTGCTTTTTTTACCAGATTTTCATTGAGCCTACTTACAATCGTGTGACATGAAAAATTAAAATAAAAAAAATATGTTTAGAAGCTATAACAATAACATATAAGCTAACAATAGCAAAAAACATAAGTGTTTTTTTTTTATAATTATCTCTGTCAATTGTTTATGTATTTTATTTTGGAATCTCTCACAATAAAGAACTTTTTATAATCTACAACTTTTATTTGAAATATTTTTGCCTAGAATGTATAATATACTTTTTATAACCAAAAAACTGTTTTCCACTTTTTAAGATTGTTTAAAACAAAACAAAATCAGCTGTAAGTTATCACGGATTTTTCATTAGCTACTCCTCATACCTTTTATAACCTTCAAATATGTGTATAAGATTTTTTCTTCATTGACTGGGGTAATAAGAGATAAGAGGGGTCACAGATACCGAAATGTCAAAATTGTGGCGTGTATTTTTAAAATGATATTTTCCAGTATTTTTTTAATATCGTAACAAAACAATATTTTATTGATTTTTTAAATAAAATTCAATAACAAATTTTCCAAAAAGAAAAAAAAAAGAAAACCAAAAGACATTTTATCTGAATATTAATATAAAATTAATTAAATATTTCTGAAAACCTAGTAAGTTTGTAAAAAAAAATGGCTGATACTGACGCATGCGCAAAAGTCCATGTTGATATTCTTTAATTTTTAAGTTTCTTTATAATAATGTTATGGATTCATGTAAATATATCATATTTTATCTCTTTATAGGTAAAAGATTATTACGACATAATAACAAAACCTATGGATTTCGGAACAATCAAATACAAATTAAATATGGGCAAATATTCTAATGATGCTCAGCTCATGGAAGATGCTGTTTTGGTATTTGAAAACTGCAATACGTATAACGAATCTGAATCTGAAGTATACAAGTGAGTATTATGTAGTAATATTTTTTGTAATGTTGATTTTTATTTGATTCGGTTAGCACGTACTGCTAGCAAACTAGTTAAGAGATTTTGTCTTAGTTGTCGATATACGAACGATCTTATTCTTGAAAACGGATGGCGTTACAAAAAATTTTTACTAAGCAAACCCCAATTATTTTTCAGTTTTTTACCTATCCTAGAGACGGTGTTACCTTTTTTTGAAACGCAAATTGCAAATGCGACGAGGTATGAATATTTTTGTTCATATATTCCCTTTAAATCCATGAGTTACAATTTATGTATACATGACGGGTGTTCTCCGAAATATCACTGACCATAGTATAAGCCGTGTAGTGACTGTGAAAGTAAGACACGGAGAAGCTCCCTGGAAGTGCTTCCTGGAGTAATGACATCTTGCAATTGTCATTAAGTAAGAAATGTAGCCTCAGAAGATTTAGCTACTGTGACTTCAATTTTCAAGGAGATTACTCAAGAGGTTGTCAAAGCTGTTAGATTTGGTAAACAAAACAAAAATAGTGCTCGTTCGACCTTAAAAAACGACAAGAAAATAGTGATAAAGATATATTTATAAGGTATACCTGAAATTTGCAAAAATGTTAATTCCGCACAAAAAAATTAGACACAATTAAACATATAAGCACACTACCTTTATTAATCTATTATCAATATGTTGGTGAGTTAAGAACTAAACTAAAATCTCCGTAGATTGTTTAGCTCAGTGTATTCATCAAATAATCATTATGGTGGAAACTTGGTTAACTTGTGATTATAGCAATGCTGAATTAGGACTTACTGGTTATGTTGTGTGTAGAAATGTCGGCAATCCTGCTTCTACCTGAAAATCCATGAGTAGGGGTGTGTTAACTGTTGTTAAAAGTGATTTAAATGTGCAGAGAATGATAATTCCTAATTAAGAAGTAAAACAAATTTTTGTACAATTGAAAATTAACAATAACTGCATAGTTTTGGGTGGAGTTTATATCCCTCAGCCATCCGACCTAAATGTGTACATGTCGCATTGCAATTAAATTAGGGAGTATAGGGAGGAATATGTTAGGGAGAAGTTTGGAAACTCACTACTGTGTGATGGTAATAATTTACTAAATGCTTCCTGGAGTAATGACAACTTGGATTTAAATCTTGAATGTCCTATGACTTTCATGTTGTGTACTAAGCTAGTTCGTTTGGTTATTTTAACATGTTTCAAATCAATAATTGACCTAATAGTTGTAATGTCTTTCTAGACTGAGAAATATTAACAAATTTAAACAATGTTGATGTAGTTATTCCACTTAATTCACTATTTAATAATAGTATACACCTTTCAGCCATAGTTGTAGAATTGTCTGGTTATGAAAAGCCTTATCAACTGAACTACGAGAAATTTTATTATGTATGAAACTTCTACTAAAACATTAAATATTTGGATTTATTCTTAGAAATAGTAACTAGTTTTCAGTACCAATTTTAAAAATGTTATACTTTAGTTTCGTTCGATCAGTTTTTGGAATATGGTTCTATCTTTTGCTTTCCTTCATATATTGTAGGTAATGTTAATATTGATATCCATAGTAGAGAGTTCTTACAAAATTGGTTTTATTAGACAGCAATACACATATACATATACTTTCAATACTTAACATCTCGTCACTACATCATAGAAGATTTGAAGCATATTTGTGTTTCGTTCGTAAAATTATGAATAGATATACTCAAATTCCAGAGTTAAGTTTAATAAGTTTTAATGTTAGTGTTCATCATCATCATCATAAGTGGCTCGACAATCCGTTGTGGATCTTGGCCTGCTCACAAAGAAGTCGCCACTCCTGTCGATTCCTGGCAACTTCCCTCCATCTTCTAACCCCTAGAATCCGTAGGTCTTCTTCCACATTATCAATCCATCTCATTCGTGGTCGTCCTCTGCTTCTTGTGCCCTCTGGTTTTGAAAATGTTAATCTCTTTGTGTATTCGTGATCTGACATCCTAGCAATGTGTCCAGCCCATCTAAATCTCTGCACTTTAACGAATTTCACAATATCTGGATCGGTGTATAACTGATATAGTTCAAAGTTGTATCTTCGACGCCATAGCCTCATTTTCATTTACGCTAACATTTTCAATGTTAGTGTTAGAACTCTTAATACTGAGATTTTCAACATTCCGTTTCATATTACAAACTATAGTCAAAGTGAACCCATTACAAGAATTTTAAAAACTGAAAATGACAGCAATAGATTAAAATCTAGAACAATATTTAAGAAATCAGTTAGGTTTTGAGTACCTAAGTTCTCGATTTACTTTAATTCTAATTTGTGTTTGTATTTTTTAACGCAACTTACTAGTCTATGGGCCAGGCTGTTTCGTGGCCTGTCAGAGTCCACGGAATTTTAGAGTGTATTTTCAAACATGCTTTTGCGTCTGAAGTGACGGGAATTTGTTATAAACAATTTAATTGTTTAAATGATTATAATTCGTAAACTAACATATATAGTCAGTTTATATATCAGTTTTACAAAATGCAATTTGTTCCTTTAAAAAAACCTACAAAATGATGTTTGGTAAACCTTGATCGAATAATTAGAACCGGAGATATTACAAAATTACTGCATTTGGACGATGTTCCACTTACAACTCGGCGGCTTTTTAAGTAAAATAACTTTAAAATGGCTCAAATTAAAGCAAAAACTACCAGCTTTAACACTAAATCTTAATTATAATCGAAATATTATTTATAACAAAGTTTCAAATAATTTTTATTTTATAATTATTATAAACGGATATTTTTTATTAAAAAAGGCATATAATTTGTTTATAAGGTTTTTTAGCTGCTAAAACTTTAGATTATAGCAAAGCAAATTACATAGTCGTATTGTACGATCCAAGACGAAGAATTTTATGTATTATAAATATGTCAAATATATTTTTTAATGTCATAAGCAGTTTTAAAGTACGTCTAGAACCGTATAACTATAACTGTATAACCATATTATGGATTGCTTGGTTATAATGTGAATATTGACATTGGTAGAATATGTTAAAGTGTTTTAGCGTCGTGCAAAACAGTACCTCTGTAGATCTGTACGTAAAAAAATAGTATGAGATTATTTTGAACTAATTGTATATCTTCATTTAAGGTAGCATATGCTTGTTCTGCTTTTGCATGGTGTAGCTTGCTTTCGATTTGAAGTATCTGCATTTCGGCCTCAGATTTGACACATACAAGTTCAACATAAAACCTATCGCATCACGCACAAGTGTCCGATTTAGGTGTTCCAAATCTTAAGTTGAATTCGGAATTAAATACGTAGGCGGTCCGGTAAGTACTTAGCCTCACCGCCCGATGGCGCCACTATCTCAAGAAGAATCTACTATCGTGTAATACTTTCTCGTAGACGGCTAATGTCAAAATTTCAACCGAATCGGACTCGTAGATTTGTTTCGACCGCGTGTGAAAGCGGGCGTGTCCGCAGATTTTAGAAAAATGGAAAACGAGCAATATCGGTCGGTGATACGATTCTTGTTTTTGCAAAGGAAATCGCACAGAAAGAGCGCTTGGATGCTGTTTACCGTGACTTCTCTTCGATGGCCTCCCTCAAAAATTGGTTTAATGAGTTTCAACGTGATCGCACGTCGGTTTTTCATGAGCCACACCCAGGTGTCCCGAAATCGGCTACCACGGAGGATAACGTGGCAATCCACGATCTCATATTGTCAGACCGCCGACTGAAGGTATGCGAGATAGCTGTGAATTCTGATATCCTGCGTGAACTTTTGGGTATGAGAAAACTGTCGGCGGGATGATTGCCGTGTTTGTTCACTCCCGACAACAAACTTAACCGTGAGACTACTTCAGAGCAGTGTTTGACGCTATTTGAAAGGTGATGGCTACCATTTTCTGGGATTAACAAGGGGTAATCTACGTTGACTACATGGAGAATGGCAAATTCGGTCACAGAGCTCTACTACGCCAAATTATTGGGTCGATTCGACGCCGAATTGTAGAAAAAAATGACCCCATTTAGCAAAGAAACAAGTGCTCTTCCACCATGATAACGGACCCTTTCATACCTCCTCCGCACAGAGTGATATTTTACATAAAAAGCTGGCCAAAACCAAAATTTCAAAAACTATTATTTCAGACCGCTTCTTATCCCTAAACCAGGTAGTTATATGTGACGTTATGTGGCATTATCCTCTCCCCAAATAGCCTACCCAAACAAATTTGACAGCTGTCACTTCGTAACACGTTTTGGTTGTGTTTAGTTTTGAGATTTTACTACACTTTTTTGTATAATTTGCGATTTCTTTATTTTTATAATTAAAGAGATTTCTGTAATAGCGGCAGTCATGAATATGCCAGAGGGAATAAAGTAATCAATATTCAACCATTTTTTTAAAACAAACCTAGAACTTCAATCAAAATTAATCAATTTTTTGTATAATTTTAAATATTTTATTTACTCTCTACTCATCGATACTGCATACGAGTTATTTCATAATAAAGATTAGACTATCTACTTTTATAAACAGTTTTCAGAAGTTTTCACAAAATTAAATAAAAACGAAAACACATGCTACATCCGCTATGTCTAATATTTTTAATGATGTTACAACCTTATTCGCCGCGGGTCTACTTGAATGCTCACATAAAAATGAAATCAGGTGATTTTCTGCGACCAATTACATACCAATATAACAGAAATGATGGTTACAACCTTATTCCGCAAACCTTATTCGGGGCGGACATTCAATTGCTATAACTTTGTTATAAATAATATTTCGATTACAATTAAGGTTTAGTTTTAAAGCTGGTAGTTTTCCTTCAATTTGAGCTATTATAAAGTTATTTTACTCAAAATTCAGCCAAGTTACAAGTAGTAAAAAATCGCCTAAATGCCGTAATTTTTCAATGTTTTTGTATGTTTTTAAAGGAACAAATGGCATTTTGTAAAAATGATTTATATTCGTTAGTTTACGAATAATAATCATTTACATAGTTACAGTCTTTTTAACAAATTCCCGTCAGTTTCGACGCAAAAGCAAGTTTGAAATTTGTATTCAGCGTGTCAACATACATAAGAATACACTCTGAAACTCAGTGGAAGTTAATCGGCTAGAAAGCAGCCCTGGTCTGGACTATACGGTTTGTACAGGTTGACGGTATTCTTTTTTAAAAATGACGTTCGTAAATAAAAAAATTAATAAACATTTGATTTATTTAAAATGATAAATGTGCTTGCGTGAACAATTCCTGTAATAAAGTATATACTTTATCTTTATCAAAATACATATTTATATTTGATTAAAATTATTAAATTTTCCTTTTAAAAACTCAATCTATCAAATTAATGTTTATTTTTAGATGTGGAGTGCGATTACTTAAATTCTTCAAAAAGAAAGCTAAAGAATTAGGTCTTAAACTACCCAAGGATATGACCAATGGCTATACAATACCAGCAAAAAAGAGGCGGACAAATTAGCTGTAGTATTCGGACTTTTTAATTTATTTTTACATATAGCAGTGTAACAATTTAAGTACCCCACTAGCCCATTTTATCTTATTTAATATTTTTTTATTATGAAAATTATAGTTTCTAGATTTATTGTTAATTAGGATATCATTATTTATAATAAAACATAAAGATTTTAGTAGACTTTTATTCTCACACCCATAACCCATAGCATCAAAGTTGTGTAACAGAAGACCGCCACGCGTGTTCCAACGAAGCCAGGATACTTGGAAGAGAACATGAAGTCTCATTTTTGTATATTTACAAGCACAAAATAATGGCTTTATGAACTGAAACCTATTTCTTCTTCTTTATGTGCCTCATCCATTAAGGACATTGGCGATCATCACGGCCCATTTTACTATGTCTCCGCAGTTCTGAAGGATTCTATTGTTTGTCCATTCCCCTGCTTTAAATTTTTTAACTAGAACATGAGTCGCCTCCTCGGTCCTCTTTTTCCTTCCACTTTCCCTTAATCACCAATCGCATTAACTCATATTTTTCATTTCTTGGTATGTGACCAAAGTAGCTCATTTTTCATCCTTCATAGTGTTTGTTTTTGTTGTCTGATGTTTATTTTTTCGTCTTTCTTAATGTTCTCGTATTTCTTGCATGTTGTCTATAATATTTTCCACATTTTCAATAACACCACATCTCAAAGCTGGTAAGTCTTTTTCACTGTCGTCCGTAATTGTCTAGTTTTCCATTGAATAATACTGCTTTCATCTTATTGAAAGCGCTTTGGCCATCTGGATGCGTCGTTTTATTTCAAGGGTGCGGTTTCATTGATCGTTTAGCTTACATCCCAAGTAATTATATCTGGGCACTTTCTCTAAAACTTTTCCTTTAACTTAGATTATTTCGTCTTCAATCTGGTTCTTGCTGACAATTATGATTTTGTTTTTTTTTTTTACCATTCCATACTTCTCGCAGTAGTTCTACTGTCCGCAAGGAGTATTGTATCGTCTGCATATCTGTCTATTGATGTCTTCTAGTGCCTTTTTAAACATATCTTCTGAGCACATATTAAAAAGTAGAGGGAATAGTAGGAGAGAGCGCCCTCCAGTGGCCAATTTTTTTTCTTTTGTCGATATCTTCTTTCAGGCCATAAATATTATATACTTTATAAAAATTTTATGATCATAAAAACAAATATTTTATAAAAGAAAAATCAAAGAAATATACCTAAATTTTTTTGGGCGATTTTAAAAAAAAATGTAAAAGTGGTCACTGCTGGATTCAAGAGTCGTTATTCCAGTAGTCCTACGGTGGTCACATTTTAAGTAAGCTTAATTTACTGCCAAAAATAAAAAATATTTATTAAAACAAAACTGTAAGTTACAGAACAAATGTAACACTTTTATTTAGGCATTTTAAAAAATATTAACCCCAGAAGCATAAATAAGATAAACTAAAGAATTTTTATAAAAAACGTAACATTTTTTTAATCAAAAATAAAATAAAACATATACGTAACTAATATACACTTCTTCTTCTTTGTGTGCCGTGCTTGTATTCAAGCGTTAGCTATCGTCATATTGACAAGCTAATGAAATGATTCTCGGTCGGCAGCTAGATGAAACAGTTCCTCGACCGTTTCCTTCGATTTTGCCCTGAATGATTAACCGGAGTAAGCGATAGGTATTTAGGTCCTCTCATTATATGACCGAAGTATTGGACCTTTCTCATTTTGAGTATGTTGATCAATTCTCGCTCTTTGTGCACGGTCTCTAGCACGCGTTCGTTAGATATGTGTGCTGTCCACGGGATTCTGAGCATGCGACGGTAACACCATAACTCAAACGCTTCTAATTTGTTAAGATTTTTTATTTTTGTTGTCCAGGTTTCACATCCATAGAACAAAGTGGACCAGACGTAGCACTTCAATACTCTTGACGTGTGGTCAACGACAGACTTCTACTGCATAATACAGAACGCCAGTTAATAAAGTTTTTCCGTGCGAGTTCTATTCTGGTCGAAATTTCCTCGTCCCTTTCCAGGATTTTGTTATCTAATCTTAGTACTGAATCTTCGATATTAATTTTTCCGACCACCATCCATTTTGTTTTTTTTTGCGTTGATTGTTAAGCCCTTTTCAGTGCATTCGTTGTTTACAGCATTCAACAGGGTTTGAAGATCTTCTAGACTCTCTGCCATTATTGCGGTGTCATCGGCGTATCTGATGTTGTTAATAATTTCACCACCGATCTTCACCGATCAACACCTTCGCGGCGATTATTTAACGCTATTTCAAAAACTGGTTCAGTGTAGGCATTAAACAACATCGGTGACATAACACATCCCTGTCTGACACCACGCTTAATAGAAACTTTAGCTGAAACCTCTTGGTCCACCTTAACACAAGCGGTCTGATTGTAGTAAAGATTTTTAAGCAATCTAATGTCATACGTGTCCAGACCAACTGAGTCTAAGCATTGAAATAATAATGTATGTGGTACTCTATCAAAAGCTTTTTCGAAATCTATAAAACATACGTAAATATTTTTCCTAAACTCAATGCTCTTTTGTAAGAGTATTCGCATGCAAAAAATATACACTAAATGAGGAAAAATCAACTGAGAAATAATAAACACTGTGTTCTTGCAGTGCCTCCTGAAGTGTTGGAACATGCATTTTAATGTCACTTTCAGATACAACAGATCCATCTTGACAGCTGGATGAGTGAATTTATTATCTTTGCGATGTCTCAAAAAGTTAACAAGGAATTCGTTTCTATCCTTTTCATTCTTTGTTACTTGTCCCACACAATATTTTAAATATATTTTTTTCATTGGTTGTTCATTTTCAGTCCAATCTATTTCATCAGAGTTCAAGCAAGCTACAAACTGCTTAAGTCTAAATCTTCTGAGCTACTGCTACATGCTAAAATAGTTTCGCTTTGTTTTATGCTATTGGGATCAATTCTTCTTTTTGTAGTCGCTGATTTTTACGAGTATATTTCCGTCTGTTTTCTAATTTTTCTGATTTTGGAAAAGATTTAAAACTTCTGGGCTGATGAACTGCTTAGGAGGCGTATTTGCTGGTAGACAGTTCTAAATTTAGAGATTCATACTCAAGGGACTCTGCTATACATTGCTGCTTTTTCTGCATTAAAGAGTCGTTATTTAAAGGAATGTCGGTTACAGTCGAATGAATAAAGTCCCTGTCATCCAAAATAAGTTCGTTTAGGGGAAATATGCCCGTCTTTCTAAATTCAGAGACACAATGTTTGAACGAAAATGATAAAGTGGTAAACCTATTGTAATGCGCTGACCGAGATGATTTATAAACCAAGTTTTACATGCAGCATTGTCACAGAATAATAAACAATCAGAATGCCCACTCTGCTTGTCAAGATAAGTACACGCCTCTCGTTCGCGCAGACGGAATCAGCCATGTTTTAAACGGAACCAGTGCTGTTCAGTGACATTTTATCTGGCGTGCATAGAAAAATTTACCCGATTTAATTTATTTACGGCAACTGTAGACATAATATGCACTATTTTATTCGTACTTTTAGTTGAAGAATAGATTAAATTATTTCAAATTTACTAAATGATTTATCTCTTAAAATTTAAATTACAGTTCTGTCGTAGCTTGTCACAAATTTCTCAATCCGAGTCTATATTTCCGTTTAAAATATGGCGATCGCGTGCTGACACACTTCAAAGGCGGCATCAGAGTGGGCATTCTGATTGCATATGCATGCATCTCTTTCCAATGGTCCGGGTCTTAGACAAGGAACGAGAGGGGACACGTAATCGTATGGAATTGACTGAAGCCGGCACCAGAAAGGTTGCCAGGTCATATTTCATTTCTCCAGTAGATTGAGAATAATGGATATATATCAATAAATAGATTATTTTCAAAATTTATTATTGAACACTGACATAATGATCATTTTTTGAACATGATTTTATCATTACATATTTTTTAGTAGATCGATATAGTGTTTCAGTAAATTGAAGTTGAAATCAGTAGATCTACTGAAAAATCAGTAGCCCTGGTAACCCTGCGAGGGGTAGTAATGGGCAACGTATAGGCACCAAAATATATCGGTCACATCGAAACTGGTTTCACTTGTAACTTGTAATTCTCGTTATTCGACAAATTTGTGTGTTAATATACAACTACATAATATAACGCTTTTATTTGCGGTGTACCTACTGCGAAATGGAGTGGACAAATGAAAAGAAATGTGGAGTAGCGTATTTGTTATTTGCTGACGAATAACAAATATTTGAGCGAATACAGCGAAGCCGCATAAGAAATAACACAGCAAAGTGTGATGCCGTCATTGTATGATTGTGACTCATCCCTAGGTTTTAGTTATCCTTTTAGCCCAGCCTTTTTAACAAAATCTATTATGACCTATGGTGACACTTCCTCGATGTAGTAGAGTTCGAGTTGAGAATGCTCAAATATATTGAGCCTTATCCTATCCAACCCTGGCAGTTGCGTGGTTGCACAGAACATGTTCCACCGTCTTGTCGTCACTCTAAAGTGGGTGATCGACGAGCGAGCCATAATACCGCGGTTTTAAGAACGACGGTTTTACTCGCGGTTCGTTAGTGCTGATCGACTAGCGAGCAAAACAGTCATTGTTACCCGTCCACAGCTAACATGTCGTGTTCAACTGAAAGTGAAGTTTGATGTTACCTCGCTATAGCATACTACGAAATTACAAAAAAAAAGCGGAGACGCCCCAGACGTTGGGTATTTAAAAGTTTAACATATGCGTTAAGTCGAGTTGTTTTGTTTTTGTATTCTGGCGATGTACATTTCCATAAACAAACACATTCTCGTAAACAATATATAAATTCTAATAAAAAGTCGTGGCTGAGAGTACGCATATCCATGATTAAAAACTGATCTTTTCACTTCAACGGTCGCTGAAAACTGCCGGTTTTGCTCACCAGTAGTGATACACGCGCGGTTTTAAATGACGAGCCAAGTAAAAAATAAAACAAACTGACGAGCCGCGAGCCAGGCTCGTAGGTATATAAAACCGCGGTATTGCAATGATACACTGACGAGCTTTACCGACGAGCCACAAAACCGCAGTTTTACTCGCCTGTCGATCATGGCCTTAACAGAATCTGCAATTCGCACTTTCTGTCCATCCGATTTTGTTCATGTGGCGCTTGAGTCGACAGTGTTTACGTCTAAAAATCTTCGACAGTTTGAGACCTGTTTGTTCGTGCCAGTGGTTACGTTTCATCGGTTCCACCCAGTCCGATATTTTTCTTTTGACTGCTTCTTGCTACGCCAACGAAAGGTTCTGGGCCTATGAATGTTTCTTTTGTCCCTCCCCTGACAAGTAGGTCCGCTTTTTCGTTCCCTTCAACCTTTCGTTATAGAAAGGTATGACTTACAACAGGCAATGAAAAGCACATTCACACACACAGAAAATGCACTCGGGCACCTATATTATATCATTTTACTATGCATCCAACACATGCCAGCTATCGCTCTTTGGAGACTTAACTGGTACGGTCTTAAGAAGATTTTACACCCTCAATAAAAAAATACACGAAAAGAAAATATAGCACAACAGACTGGTTTGCGCAAAACACGTTTGTTAGAAGTAAAAAATAACCCATTTTAATTCAATCTGTAGAAACATAGCCCCCGGTGAATTAATGACGGCCATGGTAGAAACCATCGAGTTAGAATCTAGTAGAAACTAATTTCCTTGGCTGGATAATTTATAAATGACTGAATAACGCTGAAAGATAGAGCTCAATAAAAAATAAAATAGAAGAAAAATATTTTGAGGTTAATATACCAGTATCTTTGTTTTGAGGTGTAATTTTATCTATGGTTTTGAGTAATTTTTATTTATAGATTTAAAAATCTTAAATAAATAATGAAAAGTGTAATAATTTTATAAATGCAAACTATTTAATCAATAATGGAAGTTGACGAGGAAATGCAAGAAATCGGACATACTTCTAAAAAAATAGAAAATATTTCAAAAAAGGTTTGAAATAACTTACAGAAAAAATCAAGTTTTTTATTTAAGTTTATTTTAGGAAGGCATACGGGAAGGTATATCTGCAGGTAGAGACAGTAATTTCCAAGAAAGCTTTGACAAAGGCTTCGAAGAAGGATTTAAAAATGGATTTCTTTTAGGACAATACAGAGGGATTTTAATGTAATTATTATTTCACTGAAATCCTTAATGTCCCAGTTAAATACACCAATTATGTTTTAAAGTCACATACATAAAAATACATTTTGATGTTAATATTGAGAGTAAAATAACTGACAAAATATTTATCAGGATAGTATCAAAGAATATAGACTCCTGTATCAAAGAATATAGACTCTTAAGCGTCTATATTCTTTGATAGTATCATGAGTTTTATCCTCATGATTTACAATGGAATTATTAAGGAGAGAATTTTACTATCATAATAATTGAGAGTTGCGAGTTGTTGTCTTTTTAAAGACAAATATGATTTTAAATTTAACTTAATACATACCTGGCGGGTATATATTCAGTTAAATTTAGATGAATTAACTAACCTCCAATAAAGTTTTATCAGGAATGTATCTCAAAAATATTAACAATATTAGAATTTTTTGTATAATTAAAAAAACAAGTTTGTTTAATTTATATTAATCTTAATTAAAGTTGTGATTAATTCCCTTTAAAGAAAGTACATTATTTTAAAAACAATATTCCTACATGTGCTTATTTTTAGGTCACAATCTAGGCAGACTAATGTTGAAGAAAAAGTACATCCTGTTTTAGAAAATATAAGTCTTGGTTCATGTGAGGTGTGTAAAAATAATGACATATCTAAAGATGAAGACAACATAGATAATATTATAGAAGTGCAAAGTAAAGCATTTAAGGATAATATTCAAATATTGAAAACATTTTATGGAGATATAACAAGAGGTGATAACTAAAATTATTTATAAAGACTAAATGCATTTTTATATTGTAATATATTAAATATAGATCTATTGTTGGTGTTTTATTCTTCTTCTTCTTCAAGGGCCATCTCCGCGGCAGAGGTCGGCAATCATCATAGCTATTCAGACTTTTGAGATAGCTGCTCTGAAAAGTTCATTTGATGTACATCTGTACCACTCTCTCAGGTTGCGCAGCCATGACATTCTACGCCTTCCTATGCTTCTCTTTCCTTGGATCTTTCCCTGCATAATCAGTTGGAGCAAGGTGTATTTCTCTCCACATGTAATATGTCCAAGATATTCTAATTTTCTTGTTTTTTATTGGTAATAGTCAAATTAGTACTAGTTATATTTGAAAAACATGTCTTTCAGCATCAGGTACTTTAATTTCTTAAAATTATAATAGGGCTTACAATAAGACTTCGGCCATCATAAGGTAAATTTTATACAAAACATTCCTTTCCAATTTTAAGTCTAGGCTTATTTTTATTTCTTTATTCATGATTCAGTGTAGTTGTATTGGTGATTGGTAAGTTCGGCAGTCTCATTTTCATTTGTAAATAATTGGGTAATAGGGTAATGCTGGATTGTATTCTAAACATGAGCAGCAGGGTGCAAGTGCACCCCCTGTCCAGAAAGAAAGTAGAGACTGTTTCTATCTACCAGTGGTGGGTGGAAACATAGATTTAAAATAATTTTTCATAAGTATATTCAATTAAAGTGAAGAATGAATTTGTTAATTTTTATTTTCATATTTTTTAAGCATTAATGAAGTTTATAGTCAGTTGTACTCGATAAAGTAATTAATTAGTAAAATTAGAAGTACTTTAATAATAAATAAAAAATTCCTCAATACTTACAATTTATTAACATAACTACTAAGGAAGGGTTTCAAAAGGGATACAAAAAAAAATAAGTAGTTTATTTTAACTGATTAAATAATATATTTATTTGAAAGGCTTTCTTCTGATGAACCAGTCATCATCATCAGTGGTGCTACAGCTCTAGTTGAGCCTTGACCTTCCCCAGTCTATTTCGCCAGTCGTTTCTGTTCATCGCCAACCGTTGCCAATTTGCCGCGCCGATTTTCCTTGCGTCCTCGTCCACACCGTCCCTCCATCTCAGTCGTGGTCTGCCTCTACTCCTATTTCCCACTGGGACCGATAGTAGAGTTGGTCTGGGTGGGTAATTTTCATTTGCTCTTGACACATGTCCAGCCCATCTAAGCCTACCTATTTTTATGAAGGATATTACATCTCTACCATTTACTATTTTTTTATACTTCTCGTACAATTCGAAATTATATCGCCTTCTCCAAATACCATTCTCACAGAATGCACCTATTATTCTTCTTAGTATCTTCCTTTCGAAGACGAGCAGAAGATTTGCGTCTGTTTTGAAGATGGTCCATGTTTCTGACCCATATGTCGGCACTGGTAGGATGAGTGTTCTATAAATTATTAGTTTGGTTTTCTGGCTTAAATTTCTGTTTTTTAGCTGCTTGCTTAGTCCAAAATAATCTGATGAACCAGTATTAACAACAAATTGTAAGTGATCCAGCCTTTTTCGATTTGAATGTGTTTACATATATCAGCCCACTCTTTAACACTTCCGAAAATTTTGTATTTCTTGAAGTACTCTATGTCCATGTTGTTTAAGCTCATAATCTAATACATAAACAGGTGAAAAATGTGGTTTATTGGCTTGTATAATTTTATATACCTCAGGTTTGGTTAGTGTTTGTTGAAAAGGAATACTTCTTTCCTGTAACCACTTTACCATAATATCCCTACAGCTAGCAGATCTCACATTTTTTCCATTTATTAGCACATTATGCTAGGATGCATTATCAACTACCAGGACCGAATTTTTGGGTAAGTTAGGTAAGAATAAGAATCAACTTCTCACCCACTTCATAAAATTAGTGGTCCATGTTGTCATGATAGGCGCAAAAAGTAATGGCTTACATTACTGTTATTATAATTAATTTTTAAAATTATAAACATGCACCTGATTTAAAAATTAACACGCCGTTTCGTACAAATTCAGTATCTCCTCTAGCATTAACCACAGGCACAGATACTGTGCATGAACAATAATCAGCCTTTTGCCTTAGAAATTCGTTTCTTTAAAGTTGTTCCAGTATAATCTGCCCAGTGATAAGGTGCAGTATGGCTACTGTGTATATATCTTTCATAGGTATAAAATAAATTATGGTTCTACCCTCAGACTCAGATCAAAATTGAATTATTAAGTAAACGCTATTACGTTTTAAAAAATCCCCCATTATAAAAGGTAGTTTTGAACACAAAAAATATTTTTTATGTGCCAAATAAAAATTCCACAGAGACCACTTATTAAAAATAGACGCGAAGTTTACTACGATAAACCGGTAATTTGAGGTTATGTATGTACATGTAAAGAATTTATTTAGATTATGAAAAGAAATTAGAAATTTATATCAAGATGAGCACTCAATCTTCACAGAATGGTAACGTTAGCGAAAGTACTGAAGCTGAAAATAGATTAATAGAATTAGCAAAATCTAATTCAGAAGGTATTTCAAATGACGACATAACAAAGCATATGCCTGATGTACCCCTTACAGAAATAACAACTATTATTAATAAATGTTTAAAAAATGGGTATGTGATATCAATAATACAAATTTTTTATTATATAAAAATATGTTTTTAGCACATTTGATTTGTTTAAAACCAAAGATAACCTCTTATACAAATACAAGGATCCATCTAAGAAAACAAATATTAAAGGAGCAGATAGTGAGGAGAAAGTAGTATATAAAATAATAGAAGAAGCAGGAAACAAGGGCATATGGATAAGAGATATCAGATTTAGTTCAAATTTAAATATGACACAGCTTAACAAAGTATTGAAAAGTTTAGAAACCAAGAAACTGATAAAAGCTGTAAAATCAGTGTCTGTAAGTAATTACACCATCTACAAACAAGTATATTTATAACTCTTTTTGTGTAATATCCAAGTAACTGTGAGTATAAGTATACTTATTTAATTTATTTATATATTATGCTACATATATTTACATGTAAAAATATAATTTTAAAAATTTTGTAGAATAACAGATAATGCCAGTACTTATATAAATAAATTAATAAATCAATTAAGTCATTCTTATAAGTGTAATTTAATGTTCACTGAAACCAAACATATTTAACCAGTTTTAAACCAAGCAAATAGCTAAATACATATTGTTTTAGATATAAGTTCTTAACTTATAATATATAAATAAAGATATATAAAACATGATTATTTTTTAGGCCAGTAAAAAGAAAGTTTATATGCTGTATGATTTAGAACCAGACAGGACAGTAACAGGAGGGGCTTGGTATCAAGATCAAGATTTTGAATCAGAATTTGTTGATGTGTTAAGCCAACAATGTCATAGGTTTTTAGTAGAAAAGTGGGAAGAAGCTAATAAAAAAGCTGGTGGTCCCCTTTTAGTAAGAAACAGAAGTTATGCCACAGCTAGCGATGTCCACAAATTTATTTCTGAACTGGGTATCAGTAAAGTTTCTCTAACAGTAGATGATATAGAAAGCATTTTGTATACAGTTGTCTTGGATAACAATGCTGAACGGATTCTAGCAGCAAATGGTTCTTACTTATATAAAGCTGTAAATAGGTTTTTGCCAACACCAGGGCTAGTGAAGATAACATGTGGGATGTGTCCTGTGGCTAATAGATGTGCAGATACAGGACTTATTAATCCTAAAGCCTGTAACTATTTTACAGAATGGTTGAATCAATAAATACACACATGTTTTATTTTCTTTTATTCCAACGCCCTCTCTAAAGACAGGATACAAAATCTTCATTGTATTCTCTGACTAATCATCCAATGCTAAGGTGTAGTACTATAGGCAACATCTTAGATAAACTCATCCTAAGTTTATGCTCTAATATGGAGGTGCTCATCTTGTTAAAAAAAATTATCCTCTAAGTACATTATTTTTGATTATATCTGTCAGAACGGGATGAACTGTGTCCTCTAATAATTCTGAATATGCTGCTCCATTCAAACTCTTTTGTAAAAAGAATGGACCAAAAATATGATCCCTATAAATTCCTATCCATACATTTAATTTCAGTGGGTGTTTAGTATGTGTTTCATTGAAAAGTCTAGGATTTTCATCAACCCACTAACAGCAATTGCGTCGATTTACAGTACTATTTAGAAAAAAAAGGAACATTCATCTGAAAAACAAATATGAAATGGCAATCTCACAAAACCATAGTCGCCTGGATAATCTTCATTTATTTTCTGTGTGTAAGTGTGTCACCAACAATAATCTTGAATAATGAGAGTGTCTATTTCTATTTGTTAATTTTGATTAAAAACATATAGTACAAGATCCCACTGCAGTGTCACTACATACATTAGAGACTGACCGATTAATCGGCTTCGGCCACCTTCAGCCAAAACAAAGCCGAAGGTGGAATAATAAAATGCTCTGTCAGTATACTATACTACTATACTATAGAAATGAAATAATCTCTGAACAATATGCTTCGGCGAGTCTTTGATAATTTAAATAATATTTACACCCTATTTTATACCCTTAACTAAAACGTTTTACAAACTTTCAGGTCAGGTAGTAGGTAGGATTTTAACAATAGGCCAAGATGTTTCAAAGATCATCATTTGAATATTTCTCACGTAGTAAAATTCTGATAATAATAATTTTATTGTATTTGTTAAAACTCACGATTACTGGTGTTTTGACTAGATACCTAAATGGCAAAACATCGACCATTGACTATGAATGTTATTTATTTTTATTATCGCTTCTATTACCAAATAATGTATAAATGTTTGACTTTTTTATCTCATAATTTCATATTTTTGTTTACCACTATCAGGTAATAAAAATATAATGCACATTATTTAAATTTTTAACATATAATAGGTATATTTTTAGTCACCTTCGGCTTCGGCCGAAGGTATCCTACAGGCCGAACATCGGCTTCGGCCAAAAAAATCACATTCGGTCGGTCTCTAACGTACATAACATAGTTAATCAAATTCACATTTTTACATACATTTAAAATTAGGAGAATATATTGATAATAGTTTGATAGTCAAAAAGTGACCCCAAATATATTAATAATTCATAAGTACTAACTAAATAACACATTTTTCGAGTATTTTACCTTAACATAAAGAAACTACTCAAATCCCCTAGGTAGATCTCAGCCATCCTAGTAAGCTGCTTTACACTGCAGTGAAATATATCGCAGTAAGCACTTAAGGAATTATAATGTTGCACATGAGAAATAAAGGAGAATTTAACATAAGATTAGTTCTAGCTTGTGTATTTCTGAACGTAATCGAATTTCTCACTGGATAAGATGGAACGTTAAAATTTATTTGTCGAAGAATATCAGAGCAGTCAATGAGATTATGTACTAGCTTGTATTATGATGATATAAGCAAAGAATATAGACGCATATAGAAGGACATTTCAAATGGGTGATTTTGTTACAGTTATTATACTTCAAAATACTCCTTAAGAGGGTGACTGCATAAACTTAAACTGTGGCCTTCGGCTTCAAACCATCATGAAAGATGTAGTTAGGGGAAAGTGGGAAAGGAATACGAACGGAGCTATTTATTTAACTTATGCATCCAGCTTAATCAAATTTCGATGCCGTTGATTTGCTGTTTTTTTTTGTTTTTTTTCACAATAAAATCTGTATTTTTATTATATTAAATTGTTAAATTTTTAATTTTAAAACTTAAAAAGGTATGAAATTTACAATATTCAAAGTATGTATTTATTTTTTTTATTATGTGTAAATAAAATTTTATAACTTTGAATTAGAAATAGGTTTGTTCCAACACTACAAAAAACCGTCACATGACTTTTTATTATAACCGTTTTCCTGCCCAAAAATTTAAGAAACATTTTAAAAAATTTTCAAAATATATTCAACCAAAAATTTCATGTTCTCTGAAATAGAAATTTTCCATTTCGCCGAAATTTTCAAACTTGCATTTTATCCATAATCTTTTAATAACAAAAAAACATTCTTGAATTATTTTTGAAATATTTAACAGTAACTTTTAATAAACGGTCTAATGTAAAAGTTTTTACATTGTGTGGGTACTATTTAATCTTTTTTTAAAGTAACAACTACTAGTAAAACATACTTTTCACAATGAGTAAATATTGGTGAAATTATTACAATACAGTCTTAAATTGATTTGTACTTAACTGAAAATAAACTGATGACATTAATTAAAATAAATTTTGTGTATAAATTTAAGACATTTACTAAAATATAATCTTCATAACTGATTTTTTTATTCATATATAATGAATAAATAAATTATTGGTTTCAAAAATGAAGCCAAATGTTAACTAGTATTTAATTACTACATAGTATATTCAACTAAATAATATTCTTTTCATTATATATATTGAACCTAGATACTACCGTCATTTGTTAAAATAAATGTTACAGAGATATTGAGAAACAAAAAAGTAAAATAAAAATATATGAGAAATTATAAACGTTTTAAAGGTACGATCTGAGAACTATCTCCTTCGTAACTCCTCCCTCTATGACATTCATCTTTACTGTCGTTCAGTCTGTAGAACAGAGATCACAACCAGCCTTCTGTGTTAAGGTCTTGATTTTGCCTCTTTAGACGGGTCCTGATGGTTTCTTCAAGTTCTTTCTCGGGGACGCAGGTGAGGACCATGGGGCGCTTGGGCATATCATTTGGATCAATTATATTTAAGTTTGCTCCCTCCCACAGGCCCCCAATAGTCTTCACCACTTCAGTCGTCCATTTTTTTGTATACTCGTTAATACAGTTCACCCACAGGGTCCCTTCGCTAAACGATGTTTTATGGAACTGCAGAAGTTCATTTTGACCTCCGATAGGAGCCTCATCAAGTGCTTGCTTCAGTTTGTTAATGATCAAATTTGCTTGAGCCCGATCTAGTTGAGTATCAGGATGGTGTCTGTGTGCTACCACCATTCTGAATACTTTTGTCACGGTGCTTTATGACCTAGTCTGTTCGTTAGAGCCCCTTGGTTTCTTAGCAGCTCTGTTACGAGGGAGGTGATGCTATTCTCCCGAAATCTCTTTTAACCTCGCGTGTTGCTGATTTGGTTTTTTTGGGATTTGCTATGGTCCATGTTCCAGCAGCCATTTTTGTCTTTTTTCTTATCTTCCTTTGTTGAGTTCTAGAGAGGCGTTATTTGAGACTTACTTATTTATTTTTTTAATTTAAAAATCCGAAATTAGACTTCAAAATTTCGAATTTTTAAATTGTAAAAAATAATTCTTAGGTGTATGTGCTAAAAAGCAATTCTAGCGTACTAACATGATCAGGAATTGCTTTTTGATCGAAAAACCTTACAAATTTTTTGGGCTTTCTCTCCCGGTGATTGACTTTTAATTAATTTTATTTCTAGTTTATAAGAAGAGTTTTAATTATATTATTTGTAAATTTGTACATATTTAAATTAAAAATTTGAATCATAATATTTTTTCTAAAAAGATTCATTAAGTTCAGTTAAAATAATAATTATTTTCTTCAAAAAATTTTATAAAACGCAAAAATTTAATTCTACGACCACGCGGTATCTTCTTCTTCCTCTTTATAAGCAATTCTGCTTGTTCATTGGTGGATGCAAGTCTATTTTAGATCCGTACATTTTTATTAATTTGGGATTTTAGAACAAATATCTGACAACCTTGATTTGAAAACCAGTCTGTTTAAGGATATTTAACAATTTTTTATATCGCTAAATCCACTTTGGAGGAAGTATAAGAAAAGAACAAAATGCATTATATTGCTTTTAAAACTTTTATTTTTCATAAACGTATTTATGAATACAAAACCAAAAATAAATAGCGTTAGTATTAAAATTAAGTTTTTATATAACCTACCTAAACTTTTAAAAGTATCACACTCTAGTTAATAAAACTAGATTAACCGAAAATGGGAATACAAGATGAATAGGCAATATTAAGTAAATATATAAAATAGATGCAGGGATAGGGACTGACAGTCAGCCACATTATTCATGACGTCACGCCGTCGTCTCTTGTTTTGGTCTTAATTATAATCGAAATAGAATTTTTTACGTATAAGTAAAAACATGTATCACGATACCTGCATCAGGTTAACGACTAAGAAGAAGAAAAACATGTATTTCTGTTTTGTTTTTGATTAATTGTCATATTTGTATATTATTCATAGTAAGTAATAGTAAAATAAAAAATAATCTTAAACTCCCTTTAACGGATAAGAAATAGCTTACGTAATTCGATCGGTCTTTAATTAAGAAAACCTCAAAAAATGTCGACGTGGCGTCATACAAATGTGGCGATTTAAATGAACAATCTATTTTTGTGCAATGGAACCTCGGATAACTGTCGGTAAAGCTCCAATAGATTGCAAAGTTATTCAGTGTAACTTTAAACGGTGAGAAAAACTAAATGTTTCGGGAATATCTACACATCCAATGAAAAGATTATCTAATCTTTTCTTTTCATCGAAAAGTATGTTTTAGGATGTGTTGATTTTTTTATGGCACTAATAGTAGTAGATGAATCTCAAAATGGTTTTAGATCAAGTTTTAAATGGGCCACGGTTCACCGGATCCGTAATTTCAGATCAGACCAATACAAATCATAGTAGTACGAGATCCTATATACAATATTATTACGTTCATAACGTAGTTAATCAAACTCACATTTTTACATAAATATAAGAATACGAGAAGACATTGATAACAGATTGCCAGTCAAAAGACGGCCGCAAATAGTTTCAATACACTTAATGGTAATTCATCTTTTTTTTTTTAACAAATTAAAACTATTTTTTTTAAATGATGATATAAGTTTTGTTTTCTTTAATCATCAGTCTGGCTATATAATAAAATAAACTGCTTTTAAACAATTTTAAATCACTAGAAAAATTAATTAAAAAGAATTTAGTTGATGGAATAAACAAAGACATACATATTGGCGGAGTGAATTTTTGTGAACCATGTATACAGGGGAAGTTTTCAAGGTTACCTTTTTCAACCAGGACAAAAAGTAATAGAATTTTAGAAATAATACATTCTGACGTCTGCGGGCCAATCAGTCCACAAACAATTGATGGTTGTAAGTATTTTGTCACTTTTATAGATGGTTTTTCAAATTTTACTATGCTTTTTTTAATTAAAAATAAAAGTGAGGTTTTCAGTAAATTTAAGGAATATTTGAGGTTTGTAGAAGCAAAATTTAATTCAAAGGTTTCTAAATTAAGATGTGATAATGGGGGTGAATATGTTTCAAATGAATATAGAGAGTTTTGTAAAGAAAATGGCATTCTATTAGATTATACAGTACCATACACACCTCAACAAAATGGTAAGGCAGAGAGGATGAACCGTACTTTGGTGGAAAGAGCTAGATGCATTATGAATGCTTCAATGGTTCCTAAGTCTTTTTGGGGAGAAGCTATAAGGGCATCATGTTATGTGATAAATAGGTCACCTTCGGAAAGCCTGGATGGAGACGTTACACCAGCTGAAATATGGAACAACAAAAAACCAGATGTTAGAAATTTAAAAGTTTTTGGAAGTACTTGTTATGCTCACATTCCTGACGAATTGAGGAGTAAGTTTGATGATAAGGCAGGAAAATGTGTAATGTTGGGCTATGCACCTACAGGTTATAGGTTGTGGAATACAACTAAAAACAAAATAATTATTGCCAGGGATGTAAGGTTTAATGAAAATGAATTTTATTTTAAAGGATTGGCAACACTAGATGAAGGCAGAGATAGATAGGATTTATGTTAAGAGATGGGAATTTGAATTTGTACTTTGTAGTAATCTAATATAATCGGTGGAAATAAAACTTAAATATGAAAGCAGTTTATTTTATTATATAGTCAGACTGATGATTAAAGAAAACAAAAATAAGGTTGCCTAAGAAAAAATGATTGCAAGTTAAAGAAGACCAAGAGGGGTTTTCAGCTGTTAAAAACGCGAGGTATCAAAGATAAAGTAAAAGAGAACTTGACATGGCTAGTGTCAGTTGTGTGAGTTTTTAAAGCATGCTTCGGCGTCGATAGATAGTGTTAATAACACCTATTCATATTATCACTTGTCCAAACTAACAATATATAGGACTTTCATCCTACCAGTGCTGACATATGGGTCAGAAACATGGACCATCTCCAAAACACACAAAAATCGTCTGCTCGTCTTCGAAAGGAAGATACTACACAGAATAATGGGCGTAATATGCGAGAATGGTATTTGGAGAAGGCGATATAATTTCTAATTGTACGAGATTAGAAAGAAATAGTTAATGGTAGAGGTCTAATATATTTCATAAAAATTGGTAGGCTTAGATGGGCTAAACATTTGTCAAGATCAAATGAAAATTACTTACCCAGATAAACCTTATTAGCGATACCAGTAGGAAATAGGAGTAGAGGTAGACCAAGACTGAGATGGAGGGATGGTGTGAACGAGGATGCGAGAAAAACTGGCGCAGCCAACTGGCAACGGTTGGAGATGAATAGAAACGACTGGCGAAATAGACTGGGGAAGGTCGAGTCTCAACTAGGGCTGTAGCACCACGGATAATGATGATGATTGTCACTTGTCAAAACAGTGTCGTTGCGCGCTAACTGTATTTTACTTTATCTTTGATACCTCGCGTTTTTAACGGCAACCTGAGCAGCGAATTTTTTTTGAGCCTGAGCGAAATAAAATTTTTGTTCAAAAATTAATTACCATTAATTATTTAATGGTAAATGGAATTAAAACTATTTTCGGTCACTTTTTTATTAGCAACCTGTTATCAATGTATTTTCCTATTCTTAAATTTATGTAAAAATGTGAGTTTGATTAACTAAGTTATCGTAGTGATCTTTCAGTGGGATTTTGGATTATAGGTAAAGAGATATGTATCAGACGTGTATCATATAGACAAAACATTTTAAATGCGCAGCATAAACTTTTTTTCTAAAGTGCACTCTCCTCAATAGAAGTTAGCTACTACAAGCTACAATTTATCGGGCTATAGAACAAAGGGCTCCTATTGGCTTGGTGAGGTCTTCTCCAGTGACAAGACCACTTTAACCGTTTCTCAGGTCAGCTGACCAGTTCCTTTTGAGTCTCCTATTAGTATTGTTACGAACATGCATTCAGCGTGGCCCGTGTAACGGTTCCATCTCAACGCAAAGCGACTAGAAAATTCCAGGTATCTCGAGTGCGAGAGAGAATAATAACCGGTCACGTAGGCGAATTAGAGGTGGGAATGTTCTAGAAAGAAAATGGGCATAGCATTAGTAATTAAGGTAGGGAAAAATTAAATATTAGCATTAAAAATAAAAACGGTAATAAAATAAATAACGGATATAATGTTAATACAAAAACCAGGGAGCATGAAATCAACGTTAACACCAATAATGGAGAAGAAGAATACAGTAATAAGGAAATACATCTTAACAAGACAAATCATATAGGAATAGCGACATGGAATGTGACATCTCTGACCGGCAAGGAAATAAAAGCTACGGAAGAAATGGAAAAAATGAAGGTACAAATAATGGGAATAAGCGAGACAAAAAAGATAGGGAAAGGACATATCAATATCAATGAGAAATATAGTCTATATTATTCCGGAGTACCACAGGGTCACAGAGCAAAAGAAGGAGTCGGTATAATAGTGAATAAAAGAATAGAATCAAGAATAATAAACTACGAAGCAGTATCATCTAGAATAATCACAGCCCAAATAGAACTAAAAGACAAAATAGGATTAATACAAATATACGGACCAACAGAAGGTAATGAAGAAGAGATAATGATAGAATTCTACAACGAACTCCAAAACGCATTAGACAAATTAAGAGAGACAAGAGAAAAAATAATAATCTTAGGCGATTGGAATTCAAGAGTAGGTAAGGATATTAACAGGGGATTTAGATGCATTGGATAATATGGGGAAGAAACATTAAATAGAAATGGAATTAATATACTGGAATTTTGCCAAACCAATGACCTGATAATAGGAAACACATTCAGTGAACAAACCATTAACGACAAATATACATTTGTGGCTGAAGAGAGAAATGCGAAAAGCTTAATCGACTATATAGTCTATACGAGAAACCTAGAACGAAATATAACAAACATCTTAACGGAAAAGGAACCCGAACTGTCTACACAACACAGGATGGTCACTGCAAAACTGAAGGATGAAAAAATTGAGGAAGTGGAAAGAAAAGAGTACAAGAAAGTAAATGTAAACAAACTAAAGATAAAAAGTGTGCGAGCATTTTACACGGAGGAAACTAACAAAAGACTGAGACAAATAGAGTGCCAAAAATAAATATGGACAATGGAAGAAAGATGGAATACATACAGTGAAGTATTAAAGACAACAGCAACTGAAGTGTGTGGAATCAAAAAATATAATAAACAGTTGAAAAGGACAAGATGGTGGAATAAAGAAGTGAAGACAGAAATAAAAAAGAAGAAAATAGCATGGAAAAAATACATCGAAACAGGATTAGAAGAAGATAAAGAAAAATACTATAGGCAGAGGCGATTGGCAAAAAAGACAGTCACACAAGCAAAAGCAAAAACATGGAAAGCATTTGGAGAAGAACTTCAGGAAGAATATATAACAAATAATAGAAACTTTTGGACGACAATACGACACATAAGGCAAGGAAAACGAAAGGAAATAAACGCAGTAAGAGATACTTCAAACCAAATACAAATAAGCCCAGAACAAATAGCTAGGGTATGGAAAGAATATTATGAGAAAAAATTTGATACTGAAGTGATAAAGGAAGACAATATAATCAATGAAGGCGAAGAAAACACAGAGCCAGAGCAAATAAGTAGGGAAGAAGTAATAGAAGGAATATCAAATATAAAAATAGGCAAGGCAGGTGGAGATGATGAAATTGAACCGGACGTGGTAAAATACATGGGAGAAGAAGGAATAAACTGGCTATGGAAAATATATAAAGAGGCGTGGGAAAAACAAACAATCCCTAAAGACTGGTAGAACAATATCATCGTGCCAATACACAAAAAAGGAGAACATGTAAACTGCGACAACTATAGAGCAATCGGTATGCTTTAAAATATATACGAAAATAATAGAGAAGAGACTGAGACAAGAAGTAGAAATGGTATTGGGAGAAGAACAAACGGCATTTAGGCCGAGAAGACAGACAAATGACAACATATATATATATATATATATATATATATATATATATATATATATATATATATATATATATATATATATATATATATCATTAGAAACCTAATAGAAAGAAGCATAGATACGGGGGAAAACTAGTATTAGCATTCATAGACCTAAGAGCAGCATTTGACACGATAGAAAGACATATTATAGGGAAATGCTTGAGGAAAATAAACGTACCTAATGCATTGATAAAAATTATAGAAAGTACTTACAAAGAGGTAAAAGGAAGGGTACAAATAACAGGGGAAAGATCGGAAGCATTTAATTGGAAGAGAGGTATTAAACAAGGAGATAGTCTCAGCCCTTTGCTATTCATAATAGTAATGGACGAATTAATAAGAAACACTAGAGTCAGAACTAATCAACTACAGACAATAATAGGTTACCGCAGATTACAACCGGTAACAATAGAGTCCTTAATGTATGCAGAGGACATAGTACTAATAGCAGACTCCGAGAATAAAATGCAGAAACTAATGGATATATGGGTAGAACAAATAGAAGAACTTAAAATGGAGATAAACGAGGAAAAAAGTAAGATAATGATAATCAGCGGCAAAGGAGATAAGGAAGATAATCAAATAAAGATAAAATGTAACAACTCAGGATTGGAAATAGTAACAACTTACGAATACCTGGGAAGTATAATAACTAATGACGGAAAAATAGACTGGGAAATAACAAATAGAGCAAAGAAATCAAACAAGTTATATTATGCGTTAGCCCCAATAATGGGAAAAAGAGAACTTGCACGAGAAACAAGAATAAAAATATATAACGCAATAGTGATACCGACTGTGCTCTATGCAAGTGAAAACTGGACAATTCTGGAAAAACATAAGAGCAGGATAAACGCAATGGAGATGAGACATCTAAGAAGGATAGTTGGAAAGACAAAATGGGATAGATTAAGCAACGAGACTAATAGGAGAATGGCCCACCAGGAACCGATAATGAACAAAATAGCAAAGAGACAAATGAACTGGTATGGGCATCTGATGAGGATGCAATCAAATAGAATAACAAGAAAAATTTATGAAGCAAAAAACATCGGAAAAAGAAAAAGAGGCAGACCAAGAAAAAAATGGATAGAGCAAGTAGTAGAGGCGGGAAAACTTAAACAAAAATCACTCGAGGAATTGAAAATAATGGCAGGAAACAGAAAAGAATACAAGAGATGGGTAAATGGAAATTAAAATAGCTAGCCCAAATCCGACACCCTGATAGGGTAAAAGGAAGGGGAGAAAGAAAGAAAGAAAGAAAGAATGTTCTAGAACATAGTAACTTTGGTATATATGTAAGGTTGTTAGGAGTGAGTTTTAGTTGATAAGAGAGTACCGAACTGTAAACTTATAAATAAATATATTTATATAAATTCGAACAGCTCATTTTATTTAATCTCGCTACAGTATTATGTTCTATTAGAGGTTGAAGTAAGGGGTTACTGTGTGATTCCAGTCCTTCATGATGCGTCGTGCTATATTTAGTGATCACATCCTGTATGAACGGGATTCTTAGGTCTTCGTGAAGCGTTCGGTTTGACACATACCAACGTGCATCAGTTATCGTTCGCAGTATTTTCGATTCGCTTCTTTAAATTATGGTTGTATTTGACTTACTCGTACATCCTCAGAGTTAGATTCCATACGCCCAGATAGGTTTTATGATAGCTTTATAGACAAGGATTTTATTTTCTAGGGTCAGTTTCGATTTTCTACCGACTACCCAGTTTAAATTTATCGAGAATGTAGAATTCGTCCATGGCTTCACACAATTTACTTCGTAGCACGCTAGGCTAATTTAAAATCTATAAACAGTGTGTCTATATTGAATTCCTTTGGGGTTTTTCCTATAGCTATTTGGCTTAGCATAAAAATGAGGAATAATAGATAATTTAAATGAAAGGAATCTTCTTCTTTAGATGCAGTATCTAATGGAGGTTGGCAATGACTTCTGCAAATTCATCCCTATCCTGTGTTTTTCTTATTAAGGTTTGAAGGTTTAGTCCCGTCGAATCCTTGATGGTAACCAGTCAGGTTATTTGTCGTCTGCCAGGACCACGCTTTTCTTCTATTTTTCCTGCCATTATTAGTTGAAATCTACTAGATGTCCAGGAGAAGATGTCTTCCCTTGATTAATAAGTTGTATGAGTTCACGATGTCTATTAATACGTTTTAAAACTTTTTCATTTCTAACATGGTCAGTCCAGTGGCGGCTGGTGTGGTAAAATTTTGGGTAGGCCAAGCCAGGAAATTACATATAGCTATGTGTAATCATTTGGCTGAATGGATCAATAATCCAAAGCCATTAAAAAAAATATGTGTAATCAGTGGCGGATCCAGAGGGAGGGGTCATGACCCCCCCCCCCTTAAAAATATTTGAAAACTCACCTATCCTATTGGTGATAAGACTCAAAGTGACCTTGCATCAGAGAAAAGTAACCACCCTCAAGATCCATGACCTCCCCAAAAAAAATTCTGAAGTCGCCAGTGTGTGTAATACATATTTTTTTTTTGTGTGAGAGTGGGAATCTTTTAAAGACTGTACCAGATGAATCGTACCTGGCGTGTGTTGGATTCAGATTAACGGAATTTTACGAATTTTTTTAAATTTATTTGGGCAACCGTGCACTTGTTTGCAATTGTGTTGTTTGTTTAAAAATATGTTACAATTATAGATTATGTTACATATTTTTTATCATAATTTAAAAGAAAATTTATATTACAATTCGATAATTACGTGACAAGTGACAACGATGGTCGGTGTAGGCCCGATCGTCTGGTGCCTAAACAGCAAGCATAAACACGACAATATAAATCGTTGTCCGGCAAGCTGCTTAACTTCAAACGCTTTTTGTACGGGGATCTTATGTGAGCTGGGTCGGCCAGTTCCGATCGGGCCTATTAATGATATTTAAAAAGCCTGAATATGATTCGATGCTTTCTGAGGTAATATAATAACATAGTTGTTTTAACGGACGCTAATGTATTAAGTGATTTAGTACATTTACATGCATTAACATAATTTTTGAATGTATGTTTTTCAATGTTAAAGCTCTTAAAATTATTGGGTAGGCCCGGCCTATCCTGCCTACCCCCAAAAGCCGCCACTGGGTCAGTCCATGGAATTTTTAGAATTCGGCGGAATATCCACATCTCAAAAGTTTTCCAGGTGTCGTAACACGCTAAGTGTCAGCATCCAGGCTTTCATACCATCTGGTAGTAGTCTAAGATCCGAGATAAGAGAGACTTTCACCGATCTTTTTAATGGATAAAACTTATTTGATAGGTAATTTAGTATGTTAAAAACTATAAAAAACAAGATGTGCCCGATATAATTTTGTCCAGACTAATATTAATTAATAATTAAAAAATGACTAAGATATTTTATTCAATACAAAAATTTTATTATTCTAAACCATAAATATAAATATCACATTGGGAAAATGGGAAACACTGATTCCCATTAACGATTTTTATTCTACTTCTGATTCATAGGAAATAAAATTTTCATTATTGCCTTCGCTATATTCGCCATCATCTTCCGTAATTACGAGAATGTTTTGCACTTCCAAAGGCGTTTGGTCCACAATAAATCCTGTTGGTTTTAAATAATCATCCAAATGCCCACCGCAGTTTACAGGCTGGAGTTTTATACATTTCGGCATTTAAGCCACATGGAATTAACAAAAATAGTTCTTAAAATATTTTGTTGCAAAGATTTCCAGCATGGTGGTATAGTGTTGAAGTTAAAATTTTTAATTTTTTTCAAAAACTGTTCGTTTTTTTCTTTCACAGCATAAGTTTTTATAAAAATGCGATTTATTGCATCATTTACTCTGTGGCAGCTATTTACGGCATACATTTTTACGGTAAACTCTTAAACAACATTCATTTTTTCATCAATTAATATGTCGGCGTCATCAGTTAATGCTGTAAAAACTGTTTGATGCTGTGTAATCGCAACCAGTATACACATGGAAAGCAGGTAAATTTTGACATAATTTTGAACCTAACTTCAGAGCCAAATCGATGGAGTTAATGCGATCAATGTGTTATGTAACTTTTAAAGTTAAAATATCTCAGTATATTTTGGTTGATAGTTGTGATGAGTCTAGTTTTTATGTTAGGTTCTGCTAGAATTGAGTTATTTGTGCGATGGGCGGTCCATGGTATGCGCAACATTCTACCTAGACCCACATTTCAAATGCCGTTATACGTTTTGACTCGGCTTTTTTTATTGTCCAAGTTTCTGAAGCATAGGTGGCGATAGGAAATATCAATGCTCGAACAAGGCGCAATTTTGTGTTTTTTGTGATGTCAGTGTTCTTCCAAATTTTTGTGAGTTTGGCTGTTGCTGATCTGGCCATTGTGATGCGTCGACGGATCTCGTCTTCGCGTTCTCCGCTGTTAGTAATACCGGAGCCTAAGTAATCAAATTGCCTAACCACTTCGTAACTTGCCATCTTTTTTATCTTTGCCTAGTTGTTTCTGATTCTATCGATGATCATCACTTTGGTTTTCTGCATATTTATTTTCAAACCATATTCCGTACTCACCGTGTCTAACCTATCCATAATTTGTTCCAGTTCTTCTGGTGATGACGCCAATATAACAGTGTCATCAGCATAACGTAGGTTTTTGATTTTTCTTCCTCCTATCGTTGCTCCACCTTGCCATTCCTCAAAAACTTGACGCATAATATGTTCACTATATATATTGAATAGAATAGGGGATATTATGCATCCCTGTCGAACTCCAGATTTTAATATGAAGTTTTTCGAAACCACATTATTAACTCTTACATTAGCAGTATTATTTACTTATAGTTTTTGTAATGAATATATTAGATGTTCTGGCATATCCATTTCTCTAAGTATATGTCACATTTTATCCCATTCTACGGTATCGAAGACCTTGGAATAGTCAACAAAGCATAAATATGTTTCTATGTTAAACTCTCGAGATTTTTCGATAATTTGACGAATATTAAGAATATGTTCTCTTGTTCCTCTAACTGGGACGAATCCGCATCTTATTGGGGAATTTGTGGTGAGAGAATTGCTTTTAGTCTTTCATTGATGATGGTTAAAAGTACTTTACTCGCGTGTGATATTACGGTAATTACTGCAATATGTCGGCGAACTTTTTTTATGTATGGGAATAAACGCGAATTTACCCCAGTCATTTGGCCTCTTTCCAGCATTCCAGATGAGTGGAATACTGGAGAGATGGAATTACAAGATTCCAGCGGAGGAGAGGATTTTATTGGTGAAGATCCCGAACCAATTAGTTTCGAACATCTTGATCGCTGTCCCAATAATGAGAATTATGTGCTTGTTGAATTTAACTCTAACCAAAAGACATACTATGTAGGCAAAGTCTTGTCCCAAATAAAAGAAAATCATTTTGAAATATTGTTTTTAAGAAAAAGTGCTATATGTGAAAACAGGTTCTCTTTTCCAGTTGTCCCAGATGTCTCACATGTATTAAAAAGAGACATTAAAATGATTTTGCCAACATGTCGCCCCCTGTAATGCAAGGGTTAACTAAGCGCCAAAGTTCGGTTTTAAAATTTGAATTAAACTTTGACAGTCTTAACGTAAAATAATGTTAATTGTTGCGTCTCAGTGTTCCCACATTGAAAGGAACAGTAAGACATTTAGTAATTTTTAGATTTATTATTTTTGAGGTGTTAACTTTAGTTTTTATCAAAAAACGACATGAATTTTAGTTCTTGTTTATACATACCAAATATAGGGGTACAATATAAGTTTAAAGTAGCATTTAATAAAAAAGTTATTGTCATTGAAAGTTTCCGTCTCAGTGTTCCTACCGCTCCCCTACTTACCGTTAGTGTTAAATTTTTTTGTTAAACTCACTAATTATTAGTTAATTACAGTCTGGACAAAATTACATCGGGCATCTCTTGTTTTTTTATAATTTTTAACATACTAGATACTAAAGTACACATCAAATATTTTTTATCCATTTAACAGATCGGTGAAGGTCTTTGTTATATCGGATACTCTACTATAGGATACTGTGTATATACAATTTTATCAAGCGATATCGTAGAATTAGATCAAGATTTAGTTTGGTGAAAAATTGTTTAATTTTTAGAAATGCGTTTCTAACCTGTTATATACAAGGTGGTCCAGAATTATGTACATTAATTTCTAGAGCTCATAGTACGTCCAAAAATAAGGGTACTTCTTTATGTACACTTTTTTATAAAACTGAATAATAAGGGAGATACAGCCCTTTAAAGGGGTGAATTAAAATTCTTATTATTTCAAATATCTTCCAAACGGTTTTGAATACGGAGTTCATATTTTGGGAGTGATTATAAGACATTAGGATAATTAATTTCATGTCACCACCTACCACATCCTATATTAATACAGGGTAGTTTTGGAGGGTAAGTGGGGGTTATTGCGTCACATGTTTTTTAATTTTTACATATTTTAAAAAAATATTTTAAAAATTGTTTCCTTAGACTTTTCTAAGCAAAACAGGTGCTCTTGTAATATTTCGATAGATATCACCGTTTTCGATTTATTTAAACTCGAAGATATACATGTATTTTATTGTAATCGTTACATTTCTTAATATTCATCAAGTATGCTTTGGAATTGACACTTGTGTTAGCAACAACACTTTAATCTCAAGTAGTCTATGAATTGTCAGTGACGTTTAATAACAATTAAATTATTTTATCTACACTTTTATTGTACTCGACAGTGAAATTTGTTTAACACGTCTCTTTTGGTATATTTTTAAATTTGTTTGTCCGCAATATGGCACACTAGGCACACCATTCAAATTCTGAGATGACAGACATACTTTTAGTATTAGGGGAATGTTCGGGAAATGCTGCTGCCACTGTAAGACGCTACAGAGAAAAGTATCCGAACAGAAATATTCCCAATGCCAGGACTTTTGTAAGTACTGAACGACGACTGAGAGAAACCGGTTGTCTTCAAAGAAGGAATACAGATGCTGATGATGTCGTAGAGACGCAAGAAATGTTCGCGTTGAAGAGCAAATATTGGATGCTGTAATAAATGACCCCACAATAAGTACACGCAGGTTAGGATTAAGAACGAATATTTCCCATCAAAGAGTTCTGCATGAAGAGCAATTACATCCTTACCACTATCGACAAGTGCAGGAATTGTTACCTGACGATATTCCACTTAGAGTTGATTTTTGTTAAGTATTGCAAAATAAAGTTCAAACTGCACCAAATTGTTTAAGCAACATTCTGTTTACAGACGTGGCCACATTTACAAAACAAGGTATGTTCAATTCTAGAAATATGCACTTCTGGGCTGAAGAAAATCCAAGGGCTACAATGGAAACTCACTTCCAACACACGTTCAAGATAAACGTTTGGGCAGCTACTTTAGGAAATAGTTTCATATTATACCACATCTTTCCCGGAAATTTAAATGGTAACATGTATTACAATTTTCTAGACAATATTTTACATGATATTTTGGAAGATATTCCATTACAAATACGAAGAAACATGTTTTTCATGCATGATGGTGCTACACCACATTACACAAGAATTTGTAGAAGGTGGTTACATGAACATTTCTCTGATAGGTGGATAGGCCGGGGTGCGGATGCACCGATTCATTGGCCTGCTCGTAATTGTGATCTTAATCCAATGGACTTTACAGTATGGAGTTATTTGAAATCAAAAGTGTATAACACTCCAATTAATACAGTTAATGAGTTAAGAGACACAATTAAACAAGTATTTACCGATTTACAAAACGATCCAGTAACATTAAATGGATTAATGCGTTCGCTAAATAAAAGAATTAGATTATGTATTCAACAAAATGGAGGACATTTTGAACAGTTGTTGTGAAATATTATTTTCGCCATTAATTAAATATTAAGTATTAATTAAGTTTTCCATTAATTTGTAATATTATTGCTAACACAAGTGTCAATTCCAAAGCATACTTGATGAATATTAAGAAATGTAACGATTACAATAAAATACATGTATACCTTCGAGTTTAAATAAATCGAAAACGGTGATATCTATCGAAATATTACAAGAGCACTTTTTTGCGTAGAAAAGTCTAAGGAAACAATTTTTAAAATATTTTTTTAAAATATGTAAAAATTAAAAAACATGTGACGCAATAACCCCCACTTACCCTCCAAAACTACCCTGTATTAATATAGGATGTAGTAGGTGGTGACATGAAATTAATTATTCTAATGTCTTATAATCACTCCCAAAATATGAACTCCCTATTCAAAACCGTTTGGAAGATATTTGAAAAAATAAGAATTTCAATTCACCCCTTTAAAGGGTTGTATCTCCCTTATTATTCAGTTTTATAAAAAAGTGCACATAAAGAAGTACCCTTATTTTTGGACGTACTATGAGCTCTAGAAATTAATGTACATAATTCTGGACCACCTTGTATAACAGTTGACTTCTCTTTCTGAGCATAAGGTCTCATGTACCCAGCATACTATATATTTAAACTTTTCAACTTGATCAATTAGTTTGTCATTTTTAGTAATACCTTTATGATTGAAGTAATCTTTTTCGTGATTACCATTGTTTTTGTTTTCTTTGCATTAACCCTCCATGTAATGCAGATGGAACAAAAGACCCAGCTAGAAAAACACTCCTTGATAAACCCATTGGTCAGAGGAAAAGAGAAAGACCCAAAACAAGGTTCCTTGATTACATCGATGAAGACATGAGCAATATGGAAATACGTGCTTAGCGGAGGAAGGCGATGGATATAGACGACGGGAGAGAAATTCTTGAGGAGGCTAGGACCCACGTAGGGTTTTTTTTCCCTCGCACACTACCTGGTTTAGCAGATTTTGTAGTTCTTGTTCGCTTCCGGCAATTAATACCGTATCGTGGGCACATCGGATGTTATTAACAATTCTTTCGTTGACTTTAATACCTTCTTGTGCCTCATTCAGAGCTTGTGCAAATATCTCCTTTAAGTAAATGTTGAATAATAATGGCGAGAGTCCTTGTCTAACTCCTCTTTGGATTTTGGTCTGTGTCCCCCATCTTCGTTCTAATAAATGCATTTTGGTTCCAATAGAGTTCACGTATTGTTTATATCATTGGGATCGATATTCTTTTTTGTAAACATTCTATTATCTATCTCTATAAGGGGAATAAAAGAACATAATTACGAGATTCATTATAGAGCTAAAAATCGGATGACAAAGGCAGTGAGAAGTTTGATTTTATTGTCAAACTACTGTCAGTCTCTAAGGGTACAGGTATTATTTATAATATGTACTAAATTAATAATAAATTATATTTGTGAAATTTTAAACTTCCCGTATCATTTCTTGTCATGGTTTATTTACAGGCACATGCATGACATCGGAGCTATTCCAACCCTCTGCTTGTTGCATACGGAAATATTACTGGTCTGTTTTCCTCAGGACGACTGTAACGATGATTGGTGAGCCATGATCGTTTAACTTAAAACCGCGAAACAATGATCGTTGGGTACCATTTTCGACGAAGCGCCTACAATTTCATTGGTACTCGTACGTGTCCGATTATGACCTTCTAATTATGTGTTTACCTTCTGTGATTTTGTTTTTATTTATATTTGTACACTAGTCGTACTTGTGTGCAAAACTAATTAAAATTAGTTTATTAAATAAAAGGAAACGATTACTCAAATATTTATTGAGGATTCAGGAAGAGGTCAAAATACTTCTGATATTCATCACAAGAATAATGATTTATCGTTGAACAAAATAGTGTCATACGATTATCGTTGAATGATTATCGCTTAGCAATCATCGTTACACTCTCCTTAATAAAAACGGACTTTAAGACATGCATAAACGTAAAATGAACATATCTATAACCATTCACACATGGTATTTTTTTTATTTATATGACAATATAAACATATTTTTTGTAAGAAACAATTATTTTGAATTCATAAAGTTCTATGCATATTCAGCCCATCGATGACAAGGGAAATTTTACAGGTTCAAAGTTACAATTTGGGTATATATGATTACATACTCTTTTTATAGTTCACATAATCTCATCGGTAAACAAAAAATGCAAAAATGTCTCTTACTTTAATACTAATTCTTTCCTAATTTGCTGATTTAATTAAGATATATGTATATATATATATATATATATATATATATATATATATATATATATATATATATATTTCATTCACTAGACAATAAACTATATGTTTCTGCAGTATTCATGCAGTATATATAGACAAAACCATATGACAAGGGGAATATCGATGAAAAAGGGGATTACTAAGTCAGCAGTACACAGAAAATTTGAGAATTTAGTAAAATATCTGAGCATATTCAATTTATAAAAGAAAAGAGTTGAGTTGTGGAACGGGAGTTTTCAGAAAACATCACAGAGAAGTAGCAATCACGAAATCAGCGACAACAGT
The DNA here is from genome assembly GCF_040954645.1 of Diabrotica undecimpunctata. Taxonomy (NCBI): domain Eukaryota; kingdom Metazoa; phylum Arthropoda; class Insecta; order Coleoptera; family Chrysomelidae; genus Diabrotica; species Diabrotica undecimpunctata. Next base: position 47,797,280 of record NC_092810.1, on the reverse strand, counting down.
GTAGAGGGCAAACGAGAACTGTCTTTTATTTTCCCAGGACAATCATGACAGTGGCGGGATAATCAGATATCCTGAACAGGCTTGCTAAGAATCTAAGCTTACTGCTATTGATTGCGATATATTACGAGCCCTAACAACTATTTATTGAGACAAACTAAAATACATGCATAATTCAGATAGTTGATCGTTTATTACTTTCTAATAATTTTTTTTAATGTAAGACTATTGTAATTAGTATAGAACTAATTCATAATAAAAAATGTTTATTTTATTGGCAACTAAATATATTTTTTTTATTTCGAATTGACGTATCTCGACATCTTTGGTCATTGACACAGGAGCAAAGGTTTACAATAGTATCTACAGAGTTATGATACAGAGTTTACAATAATAAATAATAACAATAAATTATATTTTGTTAAACATCTGTGTAGTCTTTAAGAATTCTAAGAAGGCTCTTGAATCGGCTTGAACAGTTCAGAAGTTCTTTTAAACTGTGTGTTATATTGTGGGCAATTCGAGTGGCCTGGTAGTGTTGACATTCTGTGAGAATATGCTTGACGGTGATAGGAATATCGTTGCAGTTGGAGCATAACCGTTGGTCTGTAGAGGGCATAAGAGGACCGTGTGTCAAACGTGTGTGTCCTATCCTCAATCTTCGTATTCTTATCTTCTCTTTTCTGTTCATGGATGCTAGGGATAAATAGCTGTTAACATTGCCCTTGGATTTTACCAACACTCGAATTCGGTTGCGCATTGACTCAACCAAGGATCTGTACCGTTTCCAGTAGCCTTTTCGTTGTGGCTGTGTCGGGTCTTGTTTCTGAGGCATATGTGCTGGCACTGGCGTTATAAATTTTTGACTTCATCTCAGTGTTAATGTGTCTGTTTCGCCATATAGTGTTATTAAGGCTTTCTGCCAGTCTATTTGCTTTTTGTACTTGATCTTTCATTTCTTTGTCCAGGTCTCCATAGCTGGACAGTGTAATTCCCAGGTATTTTATTGTTCAATAATGATGCCATCAATTTCTATTTTACATCTAGTTAGTACTTTGTTGACTACTATTGCTTTAGTTTTCTGAGATGAGATTGTCATATTAAATTCTTTTGCTCTTATGTTAAATCTGTGGAACAGTCTTTGCAGACTATCTTCATCTTGGGCTATCAATATTGCGTCGTCTGCGTAACAGAGTATTTTTATTTCTTTGTTTCCCATTCTGTATCCTCTTCCTTTGTTAACGTTTTTTATGATTTCATCCTGACTTCCATTTTGTTGTTTTGGTAGATGTTTTCGATAGTTTTTATAATATCTAGGGGAACTTCTCTATTATACAGAAGACGGATTACATCTTTGAGTCTTACTCTGTCAAACGCTTTCTTTAGGTCAATCAGACACAGAAGTGCTAGTCTATTATACTCTAGCGATTTCTCAGTAATTTGCTTTATAACAAATATTGCATCTGTACACGATCTTCCACTACGAAAACCCTGTTGTTCATCTGCTAAACTTATCCTCTGATTTATTAGTACTTGTAAAATTTTAGTTGTAAGTTTTAGGGTAGTGTTTAACAAGTTTATACCTCTGTAGTTTTCTGGCTGTTTTTATCTCATTTTTTGAATAGTAGAATTAGTTCGCTCGTTCCCCATTCTTCCGGTATTTTATTGTTTTATAATTTTATTAATTAATGTTGTTAATTGTTCTGTAATTGTTGCTCAACAATATAATTCGTTTGGTATCCTGTCTTTACCTGCTGCTATTCTGTTCTTCAGCTTTTCAAGTATTTTACGAACTTCCTGTACATTTACATTAAGTTCTTCATTTGTAGTAATTTTTAGTGTTCCCGGTTCTATCGTCGTTTGTTCTTCCTCTGCATAGAGGTTTTTTAGGTAGTCAATCCACGTATCCTTTACTAGCTTATTATCCTATCCTGGCTTACTTAACAGTGACTTTTCCTTTGCCTTTAAGAAAATATACTTTTTTAAAATAAGAGTATACTTTTAAATTGTTACCTGTAATTCAACCCTATAAAACTTTAATCCAAATTTATGTATTAGATTTATTACGCATTTCACAAAACAATTCTACATTAAATTTAAAGGATAAAAGGGATATCACATAACAGTACGTCCTGACAATGCGACCAAAGGAGAAAATATTCAAGTTACTACAGTACACATAAAAACTAAAACTTTTGACATATAAATGCCAGTCCAATTTATTTTCCACCTAAACACTCCATTAAAAAAGAACACTATATTAAATTTCTGAAAAGCTTCGGGGAAAGGTTTATTATTGGAAGATACTTCAATGCGAAGAACATACACTGGGGCTCTAGAACTACACACCACTAAGGGTAAGAAACTTTTAATAGCTATTAAAGAAAATATGTGTGAATCATTGTCAACTGGCAGACCAACCTATTGGCCTACGGATAGAAACAAGATCCCTGATCTAATAGACTTCTTTATCATTAAGAATATTTTAGCTAATTTCCTGGACATTGATGACTGTTGGGACTTAAATTCTGATCATTCGTCCATAGTACTAACCATTAGTAACAAGATTATTAAAAAAGAAAGCAACCCTATATTAATAAACAAATAAACGGATCGGGTAAGTTTTAAGCTGGCCCTTAAAGAGAGAATAAATATAAGAGTTCCACTTCGAAACGCAGAGCAATTAGATAAAGAAGCAGAAACCTAGGTTAAAAGGAAATGATTATCTAAAGGAAGTAAGGAACATGATAATTGAGAAAAGAAAGCTGAGAAGAATTTGGCAACAAACAAGGGCTCCTCAAGAAAAGACTAAACTAAATTGTTTAAGTCAACAACTCAAAAGGACTATCCTACAACTAAAGAATAATTCAATTAATTCTAACTTACAGGAAATAACAGATGATGGTAGCACTGATTATTCCTTATGGAAAGCTACTAAAAGACTCTCCGCCTATTAAACTAGAAAATGGAAATTAGTAGTGCACAAAAAGTATAGCTATTTGCTACATATCTTGAAAATACATGAAAACCAAAGGATCATCATCAAGAGGATGAAGAAAGATGAAAGAAGCTGTTCAGTTAGAGAAAGAAATTCGACTAACTATAACAAAAGAAGTGTTTATAGAAATAAAAGATAATATTAACCGACGAAAGCTCCTGGCTATGATTTAATTACGGGTGAGCTGCTGAACAATCTTCCCCTAAGAGCTATCGAAAAACTAACAAATCTAATTAATGCTGCATTCAGATTAAAATATGTACCAATGATATGAAAAATGGCCGAAGTTATTATGATTCCTAAATCAGGAAAACCCTTTGCTATATGGTTCATGTTGTCGCTGTTTCAAAATTTCAAAACATTCGTACATTATAGTAGAACATTTCAAGAGTATTACCTGAAATTTTGGTACAAAAATATTAAAAATTAAAAAAATGACCGCTAATTTTCCACGATGAAAAAAAAAGTTACTTTGTAATAATATATATATATATATATATATATATATATATATATATATATATATATATATATATATATATATATATATATATATACAGTGAAACCTCGATTATTCGTCAGGGCACCGGACCGAGGGTATGACGGATAATCGAAAAGACGGTTAACAGAACATTAAAAAAAATCATAGTATAACTCTCAACTTTTATTTGTACGTTTTATTTGACAATATAAGTGACATTTATGTTAGTACAGTCGACTCAATTTGATTTAAAATATTCCGAAATCTTTGTTTTAGTGTTACTTCACATTTTGCAACGAATGGATTTCTTAATCGACGTAAAATCATCAAATCTACCTTATATACTTCTTGCCGAGAATACCACTCGATGAATTCTTGTATGTGCGATACAGCTTTTCTAGCTTCTTTACGCAAATCTTTGTGAGTTGCAATAGCATCATCAACATCGCCACCGTCAAAGTCTGTGTCAGATTCTATGTTTCGTCCGCCTCTATTGCCATTTCAACGATTTCATCCTCTGTCAGCAATCGATAGCCGTTTGCGTCCTCATCACAAATTAACCATTCGTTTATGTCATCTTTAAGCAACGAAAACAAAACAGTTGATCCAACCATAACTTCATTTGTTACCGCATCACGCTCGGCTGTCACGGGAGCATTTTCATCTTGAGTTGATTCAGGCTATAATTTATTCCACGCTCTTTTCAGCGTTACTCTCGAAACATTAGCACAAGCATCCACAGCATTGTCGACTGCATGTTTTAAATTGTATGCTTTCCAGTATTCTGGCAAAGAATATTCCTCTTCCATAACTAGGTTTTGAATAAATTTTTTTCTGTATCTTGTTTTGAATGTTTTAATGACCCATTGATCCATTGGCTATATCAATGATGTTCTATTCGCAGGCAGAAAAGAGCACGTGATATTTCCATCGTCACTTCACAGCATACCGGCTTCAGACGGTATATAGACTGCTGGTTATATAGACAATATAACTTATGTATGAACGCTGACGGTTAACAGAGGTGACGGTTAATAGAGAGACGGATAATCGAGGCTCCACTGTATATATATATATATATATATATATATATATATGATATATATATATATATGTTACGAGCAAAGCCCGAAATTGGACAATCCTAGCATTGTACGAAAATTATTGTCCATTTCTAGCATTGTACCCCCAAACTGTACAATGTTCGAAGTGATTAAAATTAAAAATGATTATCGAAACGCTCATCGATTCGAATCGATTATTATTGACAAGCGACACACCAAATCAAAAATCGAACATTTCTTGTTAATTATTTGATATTTGTATATTATTTTCTATTTATATATAGAGTTGTTTTTTTTTTCAAAAGGACAATGCGATAAAAGGTTGTGTCAAACTAAAATATAAATAATAAGAAGAAATTGTTCTGCAATAGAGTGATAATGTGAATGAAACATTTTAATCATTAAAATACAGGTAAAATGTTTGTAAAACATTTCAGATTTTCAAGAGATGTGTATGATAATTTAATCCTACAATCCAGAAGTTAGAAGCGCTAATTAATTATGGATTTATAACCTCATTGATGTTTGTTTGTCTTCACAAATGGTGAATAATAGTAAAAATCGATCTGAATCGATATCTGTCATATTCTCCCAAACTTTGACGCATGTCTACTTATTGAAATTCGAACATTGTACAGCCATTCTTTTATACAAAGTCCAAAGATTATGTCTATTTTGGAGATTGTACAGTAAAGGGGTACAATGCTAGAAGTGGACAAGATTTTCCGTACAATGCTAGGATTGTACAATTTCGGACATTGCTCGTAACATATATATAATAAACTTAATATAGTAATTTATCTATAAAAGAAGTGTGCAAAATTTGAGAAGGATCCATCAAGTAGTCTTTGAGATACATTGAACACCGACTTAAACAAAATTATTCCGAGAAAAACGCGTTTAAAAAGAGCTTATTTTTTTTTTATACTTACAGAGTATCGTCTATTCCAAGCCGATATAACGACGTGCTGTCTGCTAAAATATATACAGCATCTATTTTGCTCCTGCTTTCGACGAAATCTGCTTTTTTTGTTGTTGCATCTGCAGCCATTTTATCCGCCCTAGTAATTCGATTGTTATCTGCTGCGAATGTATAATTATGAGAACTTGACACTGTACTCATTGAAATTTCTATGTGAGTGCTCACTCACTCACTCACCTCACTCACTTCAATCACTCAACTCACTTCACTCACTCCTAAATGTCTCATCATCATGAGGCATTCAGGAGTAAGTGATCATCTCATCATCATCGATTCATGAATTTTACTCCGATCACTCTGAAATTTTAACTGGATACTCTTGAAGAGTTATACTATCGATTAAAAAAAGCAAAAAATTACTTCTCCCCCTTAAACGACCGTTGTAAGTCAAGATAGATGGTATGGAACTTACGTGAATCATAGACTACGCTTTGAAGATGATATTCATTGATTAACTTAGTCAAGTCAACATGCAAAACAGGTCTCCACTCGGAAATAGTTACTGAAAGCAGAAATAAATGAGTTAAGCGGAGAGAGGCAGTGTTTGTTCAAGGAAAGTTATTATACAAAAGGTTAAATCTCTGGTAAGAAAACACTTCTGGTGTGGGCTATAACTAGTATATAAGCTCGTATCGACTTGGTAATTGGTAAATATGGAAGCAGTTGATGCAGAAATATATGTGTATCAAAGATAATTTAGGAAGTGCTTGTCATATTTTTGCTTAGTTTGTTGGTTGTATGAGAATTAATATCTAATATCCACTGTAGAAGTATCTGTAAGGTTTATACTAATTAGTTCGTTAGAAGTTCTAATCTTCAAGACGTAAGAACTATCTGCAGAGTAAGTTGCTCAGTAAAATAAATAAAAAAATCAACAAATTAGGCAAAAATTGGTATTAAATATTAATATCTGACGTCACATCATCGCCGACAATCATTTATCTAGCAAATATGACTATAATCAACTACCGCGGATGACACTTTTCGAACATACAAATATTTATTTTACTACTTATTTTAATGAAATATATTTTTCACTTCTTAATCATAGCAACATATTCCTAAAATGATATGAATATTTATTCAGAGCTCCGAATGAATTTAAAATACCTAATATAAAACAGTCCTTAATTTAAAAAACATATTTTTAATTACTAATAAAACTAATATAACCGAAATTCATTCCAGCTCTACAAGTTATAGTTAGTTCGTAATGATAAGTGCTAATTTGGACGACTGAAGGTAAGAGATCTAATATCATAAAAATAGGCACTTCAACGTATAGATTATACACAAAATAATAGTTTCTTTAACTTTTTACGGTATGGTTATTGTTTTTAAATTCCGATCAATGTAGATTTAAAAACAGAAATAGATTGGTTTAGACCATAATAAGTAGATAATATGAACATTGTTTTAAATCTGTTAAATTACACTTTTGCTACAGATATTTTAAATATTTCGGTCTTCTTGTGTAATACTGATTTTAAGAGCCCATGCGTTGTTAGATATATTTATATCTGAAAACAAAGGGCGTGTAAAAATCCACATAGCAATATACCATTTTCCATTCTGTTGTCACTATTTTTTAATTCTGGCATCAACTTAATACGTTCTATTTGCCATGTGTGTGATTGTGATATTGTTTATCTCAAACATTACGTTTATATTGGATTAAGCCACGATTAATTCTAATGAAAATTACATTGTTAATAACGTTGACGTTTCGATTTCCATTCCGCGAATTGTTTTCAAAGAAGATATTTTAAAAATTTAACCAACAAGTTGGTAAGTTGGGTTATGTTTTTCAAAAACTGGCAGTTGACACTTCAGCTCGATCGTGTCGGCCATCGAGTTAGAATCTATGGAGAGGGCACATCGAGTTAGAATCTATGGAGAAGCTATGAGCATATTAACGTGTGTATTAAAAACGGCGTAGGTAGGCGTGGCTAACGATGATACCAATATGGCGGTGGGATCATGGCCGGACTCAATAATATTAAAACTACTATAAAAATATGACTAGTTATTCAGAAGATTTAATCATAATCTAAAAAAGTGCAATACATTTTTAATAAACTATGATTTATTTATCCCGCGGTAAACACTAAAAACACGATATATTATACATAAAGATAAATTAATACAGTCAAATACTATTAATTTATTCTCTGAAGTACGGGCCATTACTTTGTTTACATATTTGTATACTAACCTGTAGAATGTTATTCCTGAAGATTTTTTATTAACGTTGCTTCTGCTACTGCAACTACGTTGAGAACAAGAAACCATTACTATGCACTATCACAATATATTATTACAGTTTTTATAAGTATTATAAAACTAAAAATATTCGAAAAACAACAAACGTAAACAAACATATACGATCTTTCAAAAGTGTCAAAACAATCTTAACGATATGGCCAAAGTGAGGTAGTTTTTAGTCACGTGATGCACTCTCATCGAGTTAGAATCTATGGAGAGGGCATCACGTGACTAAAAACGACCTCACCACGGCCATATTGTTAAGATTGTTTTGACACTTTTGACAGATCGTATATGTTTGTTTACGTTTGTTGGTTTTCGAATATTTTTAGTTTTATAATACTTTTATAGAAGCTGTAATAATATATCGTGATAGTGCATAATAATGGTTTCTTATTCTCAACCTAGTTGCAGTAGCAGAAGCAATGTTAATAAAAAATCTTCAGGAATAACGTTCTACAGGTTAGTATACAAATATGTAAATAAAGTAATGACCCGTACTTCAGAGAATAAATTAATAGATTTGACTGTATTAATTTATCTTTATGTATAATATATCGTGTTTTTAGTGTTTACCGCGGGATAAATAAATCGTAGTTTATTAAAAATGTATTGCACTTTTTTAGATTATGATTAAATCTTCTGAATAACTAGTCATATTTTTATAGTAGTTTTAATATCATTGAGTCCGGCCATGATCCCACCGCCATATTGGTATCATTGTTAGCCACGCCTACCTACGCCATTTTTAATACACACGTTAATATGCTCATAGTTTCTCCATAGATTCTAACTCGATGAAAAATATCAACATGTTCCATTCTTAGTATATTACATCGTCGGTTGGTTTATATATTTTTTCTAACGTTCCACACTTCACTAGATATTTCAGGAATTTTCGATGACATCTCGAAAATTCTAGACTTCTTCATTACTTCTTCTTTTTCGTCAAGGGACTTTTTCTATATGAGATAAATCTCACGGAACTGTCGTAACACAGCTCCCTTTATTATAGTTATTGGTCTTAAATAACTGGACTATCAGGGATCGATTAAAGCCAACAGGGTGGATCAGTTCCATGGTATGGAGCTAGTCTCTCGATATGAACTATCTTGGGTTTACTTCTAGCTGAAAACTGGATGTAGCAGTAGATTAGATCGTTTATTTTCTGTAGGACGGTGTAAGGAACTTCCCAGTCGCGTTGAAGTTTCGGACAAAGTCCTTTCTTACGTGTGAAATTGTATAACCATACTGGGTCACCTCTTCCTGAAGTTGTACCAGTAGCATCCGCTGGCCTTGACTTTATTACTTTGGAGCTTCAAATTTTTACGAGCAAATTCGTTGACTTTTTCCAATTTTTCTTTCAAATTGTCAATGTACGTCAGGGATAACCAGTTGATTCATTTCCGGAACTTCTATAGGCTAACAGGAATAGAGGAATTAAAGTATCCCAATCTTTTTGATTATCAGCGACAAACATTGAAAGGTATTCTATTCTGTCTTTCGACCATTCCATGATTGATTGATTGTGGATAGAGAGACGTAGTGAGAGTATTCTTATTACTCAAGATTTTAATTAATTATTGCTATAATTCTGATTAAAAATTTCGTCCTTAATCAGAATGTAACTCTAAAGGAACTCCATGTCTTTATATGACGTGTGTTATGAATGCTTCTGCTACTTTAGACGCTTCTTGATTAGGCTAATTTTAGGATATTTTGAAAAATAATCCATTGCGACCATTAATTACTTGTTTACAAATCATTTAAAAGGCTCTCCGAAAAGATATTCTGCCATTTTACCACCACTTCTTATTCTAGGGCCTTTTCTACCATTACATAATTCCAATTTTCTACATCTCGGCGGCAATTGATCCAGTAAAATCTGTCTTAAATTCTGGCAAGTGTTCTTTTAACTCCGAAATGTCCTCCCGAAAGGCTGCTATGACGTTCTTGTAACACACTTTTAATGTGTGATTTTAGCAGTACCTCTTGTTGAACTGTACGTACTCCATCAGGACTTTTCCACTTCCGATATAATAGACCATTGGAAAAATACAGAGATTTCCATTGAGCTCAGTACGCCTTTATAGTTCCACTGTAATTGGTCATTTCCTGCCAAATAGGTGTTACTCCATTTTAAGCCATTATCGTTTGACTTCTAAGTCATTATCTTTCTTTTGAATATTTTTAAGTGTTTCCAGGGAAGTCTCATCATTATCTTCTTGCGTAACTGTGGATATCTGGAGACTTACTTCTTCAGTTATGTTCTCTTTACCTTCAAGTCTTTTACAGTACTGGCATTTTCGTTCCCAAAAGGGTTGCCTAGAAAGAATAACGGCATTGTTATAGAAACGCCCTTTTCGATGCACTACGTCGAAGTTATACTGATGGAATCTCTTTATCCACCGAGCAACTTGTCCTTCTGGCTTTTTAAAATTCATTAGTCACTGTAAAGCGCTATGGTCAGTTCTAATTATAAAGGAAAGTATGAAAATGTTCTGGGGCTTTTATAATAGCTAGGAGCTCTTTTCTGGTAACGCAATAATTTTTTTCAGTCTTTCTCATTGTTTTACTAAAATATGCAATAATTTTTTCTTTGCCTTCCTGTTCTTGTGAAAAAACAAAATTATTAACATGTTACTGCAAAAATAAGGGTTTTTTGCAATTATCTCGGTCAACTGTTTATATGTATTTTAATTTAGAAACTCGAAAATTAAAGAATTTTTAAAAATCTACAACTTTTATTTAAACAATTTTTCTCGAAATTGTGTAAGAAACGTTTTATAGATAAAAAGATTTTTTCACTTTTTATGATTGTTTAAAAAAGACTAACGAAAATCAGCTGTACGTCTTTAAGCATTTGTCATCAGCTATCACTTATATAACTTATTTCTCTGGACTAGAAGTATACTGGACGTGAGCTCGCCGTAGCCCGTCATTAAAAACTGATAAGACTGCCAGAGGATTATACACAGGAATAACTCACTGGTACACGACTCAGACCATAGCAAGCAACAGTTCTCTACCTATGACAGGAATGATACAGATATTTGCATCTAGTACAAGTTTTATTGTCTTTTTAATTAAATTTATTAATTACAATGATAAATGTATACTTCCTAAGTTTATTCTATTTTAAATAAATCTCGTCTCTTTAATTTAAAGTACAAAGAAAGCAAGATTAAACTAGAATGTATTATTTTAATACAACTTAAATAAATAATATTACGTTCCTACGCTGAGCTGAACTGTATAGTAAAATTTCATTTCGTAAATAAAAATTTGAGCTTTTATATCAACAATAATTTATGCAGAATATTTCATCACATGAAATCATTAATTAACATAGTAAATTTAGATATCCTTTGGTATAACTAAATATTTAGACAAAAAAAGCACAACACAATATGTTAAAAACTAAAATATTACATTCGACTCCAGATATATATCGTCATTGAAGGTCTAAGGTAATATTTGTTTGAAATCGATATCAATCATCGACGATATAATCACATGTATAGTCGATTCACTGAGCTTGGAGATATTTGACAGAGTCCACACTTTTTAATTGAAAAAAGAAAAATAATCATGAATAATGGAAGTGTATATTCATTAATTTTTATTAAAAACTACCCATTTGTAAATACTAATTTATAAACGACTATAACATTTCAAAATTAAACATTTACACCATTGTTTTTCTGTTTTAATTGATGCAGCCTTACTATGTCAATAAACTGCATGTGAATATTTTTAAATATTGGCTTACAATTAATATTGGCTATGAGCAGTGTAACAATTTTATTGATAATAAGACTTTCGAAAATGTCAAGGAGTTTAAATATCTTTGTAGCACGATCAACAATACTAATACTAATAGCCAAAAGTTAGCGACTAGAATACTGACTCGTAATCCAGTAGTAGGTGCTCTACACAAAATGCTTAAATCCCGATCTTTGTCCATAAGCTAAAGTTAATATACAGTGTGTCCGTCAAATATGGAATAAATTCGAAATTTCCTAAATGAAAAGACCTTTTAAAAAAATCTATTGTGTTATGCAGATGACGCCGCATTAATCGCCGAGACAGAAGACGAGCTCCAAAGATTAACACATATCTTCAAACAAGAGCCAAGAAATACAATATGATAATATCAGATCCGAATTAATCCTGGACGTTTTGATGAAAGTTTATGGTTTCAACAGGATGGTGAGCCTCAGCATTATGCTGTAGGTTCGAAGGTACCTAAACGAAATTTTTCTGAACAGGTGGATTAGAAGACGTGGACATATTGAATGGCCAGCGAGGTCGCCAGATCTTAATCCTTTGGATTATTTTATGTGGGGTCATTTGAAGAATGTTGTGTATAAAATGAAACCTTCCAATATTGAATACTTAAAAACAAAAATTCGTGAGGAAATAAACAATATTTCTCAAGAAACCATAAACAAGGTTCTACAAGAATTTGTACAACGTTTGGGTTACTGTCAAATACGATAAGTACTACAATTCGAACATTTAAGATAAAGTCATGTATTAATTACTGGATTACTTTCAAGTTATTTTTTATAATATATTAATATTAGAAATCAATAAAAATTAATTTTCTAAACACATATCTTACAAATTATATCCGTTAGACCCCCAGTATTATACTTTTTTGGAATCAGCTCATTTTTATCGATCTAAAAATGTCCTAAAATACAAGGTACTACATTAAAAAAAAAGCGATGACGTCATCACCTTAATGTGTATCACCTTGTATAATGAAATTTTATTGTAAAATGTAGAACATTAAACTTAAAAATCGGCGTGTTTTAGATTTTTTTAAAAAGGCTTTTCATTTAGGAAATATCGAGTTTATTTCATACTTTACGGATACACTGTATAAAACACCATTATAAGACTAGTGGTGTATAACTCGAATAGATACTGATGACTCAACAATGTCTTAAAAAATCAAATTCTCAGATCTATCTTCCGTATCACGACCAGCAGGGCAACTGGTACATTTACAATAACTAGAAAATACGAACACTCACTGGACAGCCTTTACTAACAAGTATTGTAAGATCCCGTAGATTAGCTTAGATAGGTCATGTACTATTGTACTAAGAAGTCAGGGAACATCCATAAATTAAGTCGTAGAGAAGATGGAGGGGATCCATATTACGATAGTATATGACAGGAGGATGGGGTGGGAGTGGGACATAGGTGCACATCCGATGTAGTTTGATGTATTTCAATTAAATTATCAATCTTAATTAATTGATCTTGTTATGATACATTCGTAAATAAATTTTATAATTAATTTTAAAAAATCCAGCAGTAACATTGAATTTTATTAAAAATTACTGAAAAGGCGAGGTCATGACTTGCAATTGCAACGTCAACATGGGGGAGGGCATCGACTATAAACGACGCTTTACAAAAAAAGGGGAAAGAGAGTATTAAAAAGTCCAAATTTTTTACGACGTAGTTTGAATGTAACTTGATTTGCACTTCGAATGTGCCGCTGGTAAATAGTCAAACTCCGTGTGAAAAAAGACTTTATTTGAATTAACACAATACATAAATATATGACCGCTAATAAGTAGTATGTCCGCTCGCTATCCGCAGACCTCGATTCTCGTTCTCGTGTTGTCGCCTGGAGATTCCTTTAGTGACTCTTCTCGTATCTTCACATATGACATTATATCTGCACAGACTGCTGCGTTGTCGCATCGGAAAAAATGCATGAAATCGACTTAAAACATATGATGGCGTGAACATAGTTTATGGATGTTCTCTAATGATGACATTGATCTAAACCATTAAAACAATCTTTACGACCCAACCTATGCAAACCCTTCGTCTCCGAGAAAGATTAAGTGACAATGTGATGATAGATTTGAAAGATATAAATCACAGAGAAGTTACAGAGAGTTAATACACGTCTCTAAACAGCAACACATGACATAAAGAAATGGCCGCGACTTTGTGAAACAGGTCAAAACCCTCAAAATGTTATTCGGCCATCGAAAGTAAGTAAGTAATAAGCACGTGAGCTTGATTCTACAGTAACTTCCAGCCATTTTCAGTCGAAGTCAAAATTTGACCAACATAGCACAAAGTTAATTATTATTAAATTTACTAGACAGTTGGAACTGACCTCAGTAAATAGACTATAACAATTAAGGTATCACTACAATCATTATATCTTTAATGTTGTTCTGAAACTATTTTCTTGTAGCACCTTAATGCAACTTTAATATTTTTTATCTTAATAATATTTCAAATATATTTTACAAAATAATTTAGAATTCGCTTCCGCTAATGAACTTCCTGAATTTCTTGTTATATGAATTATACAAAAAAATTAAAAAAAAGACAAATTTTCTTTACTTCTTTATCGTAAAATATTTTTAATTGTTCTAATACGCACGTGTCGAACAGTCTACTTACAGATTCCGATTTACCGATAAAATCAATGATTTGAAAGGACTGGAATGTCGACAGGCGATTTATCTCTGGAGTAGAATTTATTATCACTATATTCGAGTATCTAATAATATAGGGTCACGAAACTAGCAGTTTTTTGAAGATCTAGATGGCGAATGATTAAATCTCATTTAGCACTACAAGTTAAACAATCTAGGCATTATGTTCCAACCACTGGTTTCAATAACGTGATGTCGCAGACAGTGTGTTTGGTAAATGGGGGACCATTTATTTCGATTTTATACCTGCTCCGAAAAAAAGATTTGAAACGTTTTAGTAAAATTGTCTAATATGTGGAAATATACAGTCATAGAAGATACAAGAGCATTAAAGTCGACATTTGTTGTGATGTGTCACGATCAATATGACATATTGACAAAACTATATGTGGTAAGGCAAAAAATGCATGTAAGTTGCAATTAAATTCAAATCAATTAGTGGAACATTCCTAGATTGGGTATTATTTTTTTGTTTGAACAATACGAGCCCTGAAAATTTATATTATATTAACTCTTACAGTATGTTCAAATTAAAATTACTTTTGCAACGCCATATCTTATAACTGTTATCATATGTATACTATTGCCTACGCTATAAACTATTTCTTGAAATTCTTCGTTAGCGATTGGATTTTTTTGTCTACCAGCATTACGAACAGAATTACATTCGGTAAAATATATTACATGTATTTGAGGGGATCGCTAAAATGAAAACAGAAACCAGATCAACATGATAGATACGGTGTGGATGAGGTATACAAATCTGTTAGCAGTGTTGCAAAAGAATAATATCAACCGTCGAGAGTTGTAGTCTTTCGAGGCCGGTGTTTTGTAATGTTTCATTAGTGGTCTAGAATAGTGTCTTCCTGATGTTTCGTCAGTAATTCCTGCAGACATTAGAAAAAACTAAAAATTTTTGGTGCGTCTGAAAAGAAGTTTTGAATTTCGTGCTGTTGCGATTTACATCCTGTATAGATACGGACCCTCA
This sequence comes from Diabrotica undecimpunctata, assembly GCF_040954645.1. NCBI lineage: Eukaryota > Metazoa > Arthropoda > Insecta > Coleoptera > Chrysomelidae > Diabrotica > Diabrotica undecimpunctata. Next base: position 47,782,023 of record NC_092810.1, on the reverse strand, counting down.
TCTCTACAACTAGCAGATAAAATGTCATTAGATTGGTCTATAGATTTAGTTATAATAAACTAGATATAGAACTCGAGGAAAATAAGTGAAGCCGATTTTTTAAAGTTTAGTGCGTGTGTTGTCCGCTAGGCGAAACAAATAAGGGGGCAGAAATGCATACAATTTTGTAAATTGCACTTGTTTTCCGTCTTACATGGAATTTGATGAGAGTGGTTTTTGAAAGTTTAAAGTAAGACATTCTCCCGATGAAGACATAAACGGTTCTTTCAACAACTCGAATTACCACCCCAAACAAAAGGGACGAGCCATTATAATGTATGAATATGCGAAACTGAATATTAGTGGAAAGAATTGATAGATCTAGAAACAGAATTGGGATAACGTGATCTAAAAAATGTCAAGAGCAAGGCAACCAAAGGCAAAAACTTTTGTTTTTACCTCCTCCTCATTCCTTAAGCCCTTGTCAGGTTCAAACCGACACATCCTTAGAAATAGTACAGATACTGAAGAAAGATCATCAGTGAGTGAAATTCATAAGAGCAGTTTATTTATTTCACTATTGATATCAGTAACAGTTGCCGACAAAACGTAAGGCAGAAAAATTCCATTTCACGACCTATACAATACATTGTACCATTACAGTATCAATATACCTTTATGGATTAAGGACTCAGACTACTATCCAAGAATGTCCAAAGAGTCTATTAAAAGTAAAAAAAAACCTCAAATAACTTTAATCGTAACCAAAAGGATCTAATGTGTTTGTCAATACTGTGAAATACAAAACCTCTTCCCAGATGCATCGAAAAGTCCAAATATCAATTCGGACCAACCGACAGATCGTTAAATAGCGCAGATACTGGAGGAAGATCATCAGTGAGTGATTTACGTGACAGGAGGTTACATATATATATATATATATATATATATATATATATATATATATATATATATATATATATATATATATATATATATATATATATATATATATATATATATATATATATATATGTAACCTCCTGTCACGTAAATCACTCACTGATGATCTTCCTCCAGTATCTGCGCTATTTCTAACGATCTGTCGGTTGGTCCGAATTGATATTTGGACTTTTCGATATTATATATATATATATATATATATATATATATATATATATATATATATATATATATATATATATATATATATATATATATATATATATATATATATATATATATATATATATATATATCACTGTTAATGTCTGTAACAGCTGCAAACAAAACGACAGGTAGAAAAAGTACAGTCCAATTCATTACTGTATCAACAAAGAATATAGACGTATATAAAAGAACATTTCAAATAGGGCCACAGTTAGTATACTTCAAAATACTCCTGTAGATGGCGATACCATAAACTTTATTATATTATTTGTAGATTTCTACAGATTTAAATTAAAAATTTGAATCACAATATTGTTTATAAAAAGATTCATATCATTATTTATTCATCAATAAAATATCACTTTATTTTCTACAAAAAAATATGATGCATGAATAGGATTTGATCTCCAATTTTATAAAATGCAAAAATTTAAGGCCAAGTATTCTATGCACAGCACCATGTGGCATTTACATTTTATTTGTTGCTCAACTCTTTCATATTTTAGAAGTAGTAATAGTTTGTGAACGAGGGATGTTACGGTCGCGGTGGTGAAGGGGAGATCACATGTGCGCTCCTTGGTGTTACAGGAAAGGTTGTAAAATCTTGTTTCAGCACAATATTTACCTAAAAATTACATTGAAGTGCGCTTCTATATGCGTCTATATTCGTTGTTATCAATATACCTTTATAGATAAAGGAAACAGATGATTGTATTTTTCCGTTAAGGACACATTTCCAATACAAAATTGACGTGTTTACGTTTTAAAGTTGTCATTTACCTTGAAACCTTTTAAAACTTATTGGTTCATTTGCTATCAGCACAATATGCTATATTATTTAATATTTTGATTTGGAATTAACCACAATTTCAGTTTAAAATACGTTTATTTTAAACTTTCCATTTCCACTTCGGAAATCGTTTTCAAAATAAAAATTAAACAAATTATTTTGTTTTTTACATGGTAATTCGAAAAATTCTTCTAATTTAATTTTATCTGCTTCCTTCATATTGACAATTCAAATATATATTATACATTTTATGACTTTAAAATGATATTGTCAATATTTTTGAGGTGCGTTCCTGGGACGACTTTATTGAAATGTAACTCATTCAATTCGATAGATAGAATTCGAAAATACCCGTGAGAAAATTCATATGTAATTTGTCTTTAAAAAGACAACCACATCAAAAATTATGACAGTAAAATTAAAATAAATAAAATAAAAATAAAATAACCAGGAAAAAAAACTCATGATACCATCCCAACATAGTAAATTATTGGTCTTAGATTTAGTTTGGAATAAGGAAGTATGAAATGGAATAATGTCATCGGACCGTATGTAGAGGAAACAACTTGGCTGTCATAAACACAAATTTTCAGTATATAAAGATGCACAACATCACTAGAGACGTTAAATCAAGAGCTGAACAATCAATCATTGACTACACCACAGTACAAAAAACAGAGATGAAATGGGTAAAGGATGTAAGGGTAAAAATGAGCTATGGAATAGACTGTCAAGTAGAATAGACTATCTACTTGAAACAATATTCACCAATAGAATACAAAAATTAAAAAGCAAAGTAATTTTAAAAGAGAGACCTAAAGAAACAATTAAAATGCATAAGCTAAGAGAACAAAGAACGAAAATGAGATACAAAGAAGAGTTGGAGATAGAGATGGAAAATGAAACAGAAACAATAGGTAAAGTAGAAGAGGAATGGGAAATATTTAGTAACGTGATGATCAAAATAGCAAAACGAATATGTTGGGACACAAGAATATCAACGGAAGAGGAAAACCGAGGGCGTGGTGGATGAAGAGGTAAAAGAGAAATAAAAGACAAGAGAAAACTATGGAAGGAGTACGTACAAGACAAAATATAGGAAAAATATGAAAATTACAAAAGAGTGAGAGTAAAAGTTAAGGAAATGGTAAAAATGATGAAAAGCGTGATGAAAAATTGGGACAGATTTAAAGAAAAAAGGGGAAACAGCAAAGAAAATGTAAATTCATTTTACAGAATACTGAAAGACCTAAGAAGTAATCAAGAGATAAAATTAAAACACATAATGAACAAGGAAATAACAATAATAACCGACGATAAGGAAATAACATAATTGCTACATGGAGAGCGACAAAGAGTAACAGAAAAATAAAACACAGAAATAAGAAGTTACAATTCAAATTTTGTTAACACAAAAGCTATAAATCAGGAAGAACTAGAAGTGAAATTAAGGAGGATACAGATTAGAAAGACCTGAGGGAGCGGAGAGGAATGTCCGGAAATGGTGATATATATAGAGAAAAAGCAAAGCAAAAACTACTACAATAGAATTTAATATAGAAGAGAAAACATATACCGAGATAATGGTAAAACGCAACAATTGTACCAATTCACAAGAAGCGAGATGCAAGAGACTGTGAAAATCATAGAGGAACATCCCTGTTATCTGTAGCAGCCAAAGTATATGCAACCAAGTCAGAGTTATAAAGAAAAAAAAGTGAAATGAAAACATTCATGTAATAGAGGAGGAAAACTGAACAGTTTGATAAATCTGGCCCAGTCGAGTTAAATTTGCTTTTGTTACCAACTGTCGATCATCAGAAGATGACAGAAGATTATGACTGTCGCTGCATCACCTCTGGTAATGTCTGCCGCAGTTGCAGACAAAACGACAGAAAGAAATAATTCCAGACCACGGCTTATAACCCCGAAAAGAATGTGTTATTACAAAACACTGACCGCGAAAGCCTATACTCCTTGCTACAAAAAACGTATCAATTTTTGAAGAAATAACTAGACATAATTGGTTAAGGAAGTAATAAAAAAACAAAATAATTAAAATAAATCATAAACATTAATTAGCTTGGCGCATGTGATGTATATTGAACTTATGTTAAAATATTTTAACTTGATAAAACGCGTGATTAAAATCTGTTTAATTTTGTGAAATTTGGGAGCTGTCGTTAAGTTTTAAAATACGTTAAAAAACTACTTTATAAGACATATCGGTTGTACTTTTTAAGTAATAATCACATAATAAATTTGACCAATCTGATCCTACCGATAACACAACCAATTACCTCGTAAGCGTGTTGGTTACCTGCATAGCTTCTTAAAATGTCAATTTAAAAGCTTAAATCAGTGCATATATCGACCGGTTGAATAAAAATTAAATTTTTATTCTAATCTTTACCTTCAATCTTTCATAGACTGCACTGACCAACCTAGAACTTTCCTATCAAAGCCTGTCGAGAATAAATTAACACCGAAAGCAAAATCGTCCGCCCAGGCGACACTGGACACCATCCTACTGTGTCCTTGGCGTCTGGACCGAGGCAGCCTGGCCAATCTCTGGCCTGTTAAATCGTACAATCTGATATGGCGGTTGTCGTGGGGTATGGCGATTACACCGTGAGAAGAAACGCTGATTCGATTAACGGAAGAGTCGACTCGTATCGTGGCAGTCGGTGACCGCATGTTTCGTAAATCCCAAACTTTTACGCTGCGGTCATCTGAGCTTGAGATAACTTTGTCTTCACGGTTAAAAACTGCTGATGTTACGCTCCTGAAAAACACATACTTAATAAAGTATAATATAATAAATCCAATGGCATGCTTATACCCTCATCCAAACCATTATATTATAAACTTTCAAAATTGTAGGCATTAAATTCCAAGAAATGCTGATGACGATCGTGATTTTAAAAGTTAGAGGTATTTATATTATTTAGAATGTTACAAATCTCATATAAAAACTTTGGACAAATCATTAGTACCTACATCTATTTTTAACTTATGTCGAATTGCTTTGACTAAATGGAATAATTTAGAGAGAGACATAGTTATCGAACCAATGACTTGGCGAGAACCTAAAGTCCTGTTTATGTGACATCACAGGTTTAAACAAAATGAAAAAAATAAATATTGATTATCCATCTGTACAAAGTGTAACTCCAACAAAAAAGGGCAAAATAGACAAATTTGAAAAAAACATTTGCTGGACCATCCAACATTGAAAATGTACATGCTTCGGAAGATGAGGATGTAAGTGAGTATGAAGATAGTCGAAAATTTCTATACTTTACAATCAAGCTGATTTAGATGATTTTGTTCAAGGCCTTAATCTTCCAAAAGATTCAGCTAAACTAATCGCTTCAAAATTAAAAGAGAGAAATTTGAACTAGTACTTGTTCTATTATTTATTTACTGTACAATTTATCCAACATGCATTAGGTAATTAAACCGGGTGAAATGAGTGCAGAGTGGCACTCTGAGAGTGCAATATAGAAATGAATGATTTAAAATTGTTTATCAAAGTCAAGGTCAGAAATTTGTGACAAAACCAACGCCAACATCGAAACTTCGTGAAGTGATAACATTAATATATGTAATATGGGTTAGTATTAAATTTCCGCATGAAAAAGAGCTAATCAACAGTTCTCAAGTCTAATTCAATCGATCGAAAATGAGTCTTAGAATTTGATATTGTAATGTAATTATACTTACTCTGCATGTCCTTGAAAGACAGACACCGAATGAACGTTTTCCCTAAAATCCCATAACCTAAACGTTGTATCCCTCGACGATGTTACTGCTAATTTTTGAGTTGGATGAGTAGCTACATGGTTAAGTTCTTGATCGTGACCTACAACATTTTATGAACTGTAAATATTCCTTGAAATTAATTGAAACAGTACTTAGCACTGTGTGTTCCTTATGATATGTTTTATGATTGTTCCTTATGATTTGTTATGATATGTTTATATATATGTTTTTTTAACAAATTATTAATAAAACTTATTATTCTTTATACTTGGCCCTCTTTTTCGATTTTTTTTAACTGTTATATAGAAACTAGATAAAAAAAAATTATTGGATGAGAAACTGTTCAAACTGGTTCAAACAAGAAACTGAATCAACGGAGAAATTTATGTATTAAGAAGCAACATTTTTCCAACGGTTTAGTCATCATAATTGAATCTTCGCTTTTCCACTACTGGACATCTCTCTCATAATTTTCCATTTGTTTCAATATTGTGACTCTTGCATCCAATTTCTATGGCAACGTTTTAGATCATCAGTCCAACGTGTTGGTGGACGATCTCTGCTTCGGTAGGCATCATTTCTTGGTCTCCATTCCAGTATCCGCTTTGTCCATCTGTTATGTCATTCGTACGACGCGACCTGCCCAGTTCTCCATTTATTTATTTATTTATCGTATGGCAATTACAACACATTTAGAACAAATACACAAACACTAGTAATATAGGTATTTGACAAACTTTAAATAGTTACAAACAAACATCAAGTGTATTTATATAATCAATTGACTCTGAAGTTGCAAACAGGAAGTCTTCAGGGCTACCATTGTAGGATCTTGAGGGACACTCTTCAATAATGTGGTCGATGGTTTGGTTCTCCCCACAGTCACATTGAGGAGACGGGTTCTTTCCCCATTTATGTAGCATGTATGCACATCTGCCATGTCTGGTTCGGATCCTATTTAGAGTGGACCATGTTTTGCGTGGGAGATCAAAACCTGGTGGCTTGTGGGTAATGCAGGGCATGATATTTTACCATACGTTCCATTCTTGGAACCATGCATTCGTGATGTTGAACTCCTCATGTATCATTCTTGCCATTTTCATTGGTGGTTTTCTAGAACGGAGACGGGTATTTCGTGCATCCTCGGTATCTTAGTGGATCTGCAGGTTTATATTGTTCATGATCTTTTTGTATTCACGTGTAAGTGCGTCGACTCGTCGTAAATGTGGGGGTGGGATGTGACTTAATACTGGAAGCCATTGGGTGGGAGTTGATTTAATTGTACCAGCTATCATCCTCATAGTGCTGTGCAGCTGATTGTCGACCTTTTTTACGTGTGGACTGTGTAGCCAGACTGGAGCACAATATTCAGCGGTCGAGAAAACAAGGGCTGAGGCAGTAGAGCGGAGAGTGGAAACCGATGCTCCCCAGGTGGTACCGCAGAGCTTCTGTATAATGTTATTTCTTGTACTCAACATTTGGGCAGTTTTTGTTAAATACTCTTTAAATGATAGCGTTCTGTCTAGTGTTACGCCCAGGTACTTCGGTGTTTTGTTGTGGGTAAGTGTGGTATTTTCAAACCGTATGTTGAGTTCCTTTCCAGCAAGTTTATTGTTCAGGTGAAAGCAACTAACTTCCATTAACCGGTCACTATGGAATATCCATTGTTAAAGTCCAATCTTCAAAACCTATGGCATCAATCGTCCCTACCATTTCCAACTAACGAATGTAAAAAATCGAGTTTTTCAGATTCGGTACTTTGTCCTTGCATTAGACGTGATACACCTTGTAGCAATATAGCGTAATTGTAGCTTGATAAGGAACGCGGGAAATATTTTGTTTAAACTATCGAATACGAACATTTTGTCATTTGTTTTGGTCAAAATATCGAATATACTGCAAACTGACGAAAATGGAATATTTGATACTTTTGTTTTGTATAAATATAACTAAAGGCATATTTGTACAAGGCAAAATGACGAATGTGTCACATTCAGTGTTGTATTGATACAGTTATTCAATTATAATCTGCAAACTGTCGAAAATACTAAACATTGCTGACAAGAATAAGACGCACGTGTTCACAATTGTGTGAAATTATTGCTTCCAAGAAGTTCTTTCTCATAGATTTAAAAATAAATTAGAGATGAGGATCAACTTGTCGATGATGTGATGATTTTGTTAAAAAACACATTATTTTTTTTCCCTCCAGCTTTGGAGTCACATCATTGTCGGAAAAAATCTGATTTTAAACATTTAGACTCAAAATTAAACATAAAAACTATGTATGAATTGTATAAGGAAGAATGTTAAGTTAAAGGAATAAAGAAAAATGCTACGAAACCTACAGGAAAATATTTAGAAGTTATAAACTCAAATTTCACAAGCCGAAAAAAGACATTTGCAAAGTGTGTGTCACTTATGATGGTAGTCTAGATGAGGAAACGGTTTTAAACAGCGAAGTCCATCACAAACACCTCGAAAGAAAAGATACAGCGAGAAAAAAAAAAGGGATGAAGATAAACAGTCGGCTTTGGAGAATAGGCAAATATTAGCATTTAATTTTGATCGGCAATATGTTTTGTCAACGCCTAAAGGAGCTGCAGGACGTTTTTTTATGTAAGAAAACTTGCCATTTATAATTTAACCATTTATAATATAGGAGACGGGAGCATCCAGTGTTTCATATGGAATGAAACCGAGGGAAAACACGGTAGTGCTGAAATTTCTACATGTATATTTAAATACATCATGTCTTACCCTGATATTGAACATGTCAAAATGATGTCCGACAATTGTGGTTGACAACAGAAAAACTTTGTATTTTCTGTCATGTGTCAATATGTCGTTAATTGTTACCCAAATTTAAAAACAATTGACCATGTGTTTTTGTACCGGGTCACTCAGAAATGGAATGCGATTCTGTCCATTCAAAAATTAAATCTAAGTCAAAAAATTCTCCTGTATACACCCTTGAAGGATGGCCACAAATCATAAGACTTGCACGCACTAAGCCATGCCCGTTTCAAGTAACATACCTACTTCATGACGACTTCTTAGATTTTAACCAAAGAAAGGTGACATTTGCACTGGAAAATAAAAAAAACCAAAGAACAAGCAAAACCAATAGGAAAAAGAAAATTAAGTAAAAGATGAAGAGCAAACAAGTAATTAAATAATTAAATCTCACCTGCTAACGTAGTAACAAGCTGACCAGTATCAACATCGTGTAGAATGGCTAGTCTATCCCAACCTCCAGTAATAATTTGATCGGCTCCAGCTAACCACTCTGCAGAAGCTACAGGAGAAGTGTGTCCCTTTAATTCTTGAAAGGGTGTTCGTAAAGTTGCAATTTTGTTTATTTCAGATTTATCCTCCATCTCATCAGCTTCTAACTCTTCTTCAGATGATTGTCCCCTCTACAAAAATATATAAAATAAACTCCTCCCACAATTGATATTCTTTCAGCATAAATTTGGCTTCCACTATCTTTTTTCGCAAAAATACCATATTGGTTAGTACAAAAATCTCATACAGGCGAAAATGAAATATATATTTCTTACTCACCGGTAATTCCCAATTCAGTGCCGCTTGCCAGATATGAGCTGTACAGTCTCCGCTTCCAGTGAGGACTAAATCTTTCGCTGGATGAAACCTGATTGAATTTACAGATCCTGTGTGGCCTTGATACTGTAGCAGACATTTTGCACGGTCTATGCTCCATAAACATGCAGTGTGATCTGAAATGTGCATTAAAAAAATAGATAATCAGTTTTTTTTCACTTTCAAATATACAACTTCAACTTGTGGCCTGCCACAATATGAATACAGAGTAAAATACCATGAAATATGATAATATTTAATAAATACATATTAGCAATGCTTCTGGTTATTCTTATTGCTGCATGAAAGATTTCTGCGAATGAGCGGTCAAACCATCTCATCAGGTCTTTCAGCCACGAGTTCTGGCGTCTTCTAACTGATCTTTTGCCTGTACTATACCTTCCAATATGATTCGGAGTAATTTATATCTTTCACCTCTCAACACATGACCCAACCTCTCTTTGATTATGCTTAGTAATTCTTTTTGTTTACTTATCGCCGAAGTACCTCATCGCTGGTAACTTTTTGTACCCATGGAATTCTCAGAATCCATCTGTATGTATACTTCTCAAATGCATTTATTCTTTTTTCAGTTTCAGAGTCCATTGTCTAACTTTCACAGCCGTACAGCAAAACAGAAAAAACGAAACATCCGATCATTTGGATTCTGAGCTCTAGACTAAGGTTTGATCTTGTAAAAAATATTTTCATGTTCATAAGTGTTTTCCTAGCTTGTTCGCTTCTTGACAGAATTTCTTTTTTTGGGTTTCACTGGCTGTTGATATTTGCTCCCAAATACTTTATGGAAGTTACCTGTTCTATTATTTGTCCATCGGCATACAAATGTAAGTTTATTGGTATCTTTGAAAATACTAGAACTTTAGTTTTAGAAACATTTAGACCGAACATTTCGCTATGACGAACTACCCAATTTACTATATTTTGTAGTTCTTGTGCGTTGCTTGCTATTAGGATGGTATGATCAGCGCACCTGATGTTGTTTATGCTGGTTCTGTTAATTTTGATTCCACCTTGAACCTCACCTAATGCTTTTCTGAATATAGATTCCGAATACAGATTAAATAATAGTGGTGATAAGACACAACCCCGTCGTACTCCTCGTCGGATTCGTATATCTTCGGATGTTGTGTGCTCTATTTCAATTGTTGTCGTTTGGTGCCAATATAGTTCTGAGAATTTCGATCATCTTTTGATGGTTAACGCAGTCAAATGCTTTTCGATAATCAATAAAACATGCATATACTGCATTTCTTGTAGATTCGCTTATGGAAGATTCTTAGAAAAGTTTTAAGTACGTGAGACATCAAGCTTAATATTCGATAGTCATCACTTGGAGTTCTACGGCTTTCGCATTTGCAAATTTCGCTCCTGTTTAAAAATATTTATATCTTCCACACTATATTATATCAATATTCTCTCTATACACTTTTAGTTTAATAATATCTCACTGATTAGCCACTTCTGCTTCATCCAAAGAAGAAGTTATTCCATGATAAGGCACAGCAACTAAACCGTTTATCCAATAATCCTCTTCTTCTTCTTATGATGGCCTATTCAATTAATGAATGATGACGATCACTTCGGCACATTTTTCCCTGCTGTTCTTATTTGTTCTTCATAATTTAAACCGGTCCAATGTCGTATATTTCGGATTCAAGGCACTTTTTTTGTCCCATTTCCGCGTTTTCCTTCAATTTCGCCTGTTAATACCAGTTGAAATAGGAAATAATAATTCTCTAGAAAAACGTTTTCTTCATTAAAACGATGCTTTTTTTAGTGATACGGTATACAGAAATAAAAATAAATGTTTATTATGTTCATGAATGACCTCTGACTCGTTTTATCCCCTGTCGACTGGAGGACACTTAAAAATTGGAACACTAAATGATTAAAATATTAGTTTATTAAAATATTAGTTAAGTATCACTATCATGACCTTTAAAACTTAACAGGAAGTGTATTATATTTTTGAAAAATATTGTTCGACAAAACCGAAATCTTTTTGGAAACCTTGGGGACAAAAACATAATTGTAGTTTTATTTTAACAAATTAAAATAAATTTATTTGAATTATGAACGATCAAATGTTTATTTAGGGCATTATACTACTTTATTAGATTTATATTAATGGGAAATAACACGTAATTAAAGTGCGTAAATAACACGTAATTCTTCCCCTTTTTTTCCTTTCATTTGTACCTTTATTTTAAAATATACTTTGTTTTAATGCCGTTGCGAGATCGTGCGTTGTTGTTTTGGTTACGGCGCCGGCGTACTGCTTTCATATAACCAATGTTCTTGCGCTTAGCGCCTGTGCTGATAGACAAAATACGCCGACAGACAAATTGCTGCATTGCATATTGCATCGGTAGTTTTTGTCAGACAGATACATTCGGCTGTGGTGTCTACTTTAAATTTACAAATATTGATATTGTATACGTAATATTCTTCTGTATGAAAGAGGATATTGTCAAACGAAAGAAGATATTTTTATATTTTTTTCAAATTTTAGTTCAAAATTTAGAATCCAGATTCATTTTTTTTATTAGAAATTCCGCTTATCTATAAAAATGTCTTATCATCATAAATGATGAGCTCTAAAACGAAAGATACCTGAAGAAAAAGAAAAAAAGTGCAGCCGCACAGATATGTAGGTACTGCCCCCGCAGTACCTACATATTTCTTTGTCGATAACAGTGTTTAGATAACATGAATCCATTTTCAATGATTTGTGTGGATGGAACCTTATTTTTCTAATAATAGTATGTTCTCGCAAAGGCTTAACTTTGATTATTTGGTACAGCTGCATTATATGTTCGCATAGAAAACTAATTTATGTTAGGGTTTGTAAATATTACAGAGTCATATTACAATATGACTCTGTAATTCACTTAAGTTGAAAATTTTAGCACAGCAGTATGCCACGTAGAGCCATCTCTAGGATCAGATACAAATTAATTGAGGGTGCAGATCAACCTTAACCGAGATAATGTGTATAACTTGCGGATCCCGAGTCATATACTATATATTATATTTTTTTGCACATAGTTGTGTTGGTTGCATCTTCTAGTTAAATGCAAAGAATACTTTGCTAAGGTATGTCCCGCTGACTAACATATATATAAATTGTATTATTAATAATCCTTCTTTTTATATGATTTCTGCCTCAGAGTTAATTTGATAAGTGTTCAATTAGCATTAGTTTAGCGTTTGCTAATGAATTCATTTAAATGAAAATATTTAGTTTGACTAAAAACGAAGAGTCCTTAAAATAAACAAAATTGAATAAAATCATTGTACTTACCGGCGGAAGCACTTCCAACCACAGGAACACCAGGTCTAGCTACAGATACTTCCCAAATACCATCCTTGTGTCCCACGTACTCTTTCAACAAGGCACAAGCATACTGTGGAGCTTTGAAACTGGAAACTATTTTGCTGGTTTGAGCTTTTAATATGTGAGCGGTTTTGTTCTTCTGGGTAGCTGAACTCACTAAAATAATATGTATAATAATGCACATAAATATATCAAGAAATAGATCTATAAAGAAATTCACATCTATGTCTATATTTGCAGATAAACATAAGATGTCTGTTTGACGATAAATATTAATCTTATGTTGTAAATATTACGGTCCACTTATTACAGAAATAAAGGTAAAAAATGATAATCGAAGACCCAGGATACGATGCTTATCCAATGAAGTATAATATATAGACTCAGCGAATGCTGCAAAAAGTGTCACAAACATGATTACCTTTGTTTATGTTTATTGTTATGATACGAAGTTCACGATTTCTTACGAAGTTGACGTTGTGTTTGCATATTTTATGTGACAAGAAAATTTTATTTAAAATTTTTGAGGGTCATTTACTTAATATTTTAGTAAAATGCCATTTAAGTGTCCTGTTTGTGGTCGGGGAAGTTCGAAAAGCCAAACATCATTTTTCAGGTAAGTCATTTTTGAAATGTATATTGTTTTATACAAATTAGGTTATGTCAATAATGGGTTATGTGTTGATAGTCGCTGAATGCGTTTAGTTTATTTAATAAATAAATTATTTAACATTATACTCAATAAGTACTTAAAAATTTCAATTAAATATTTTTTTTTGTTATTAAAATTATTTAAATATAATTTTTCTAACTAGTTTTTTTTAACAGATTTCCTTTTGACGAAGAAAACTAAACTTATTATAAAATAAACGAGCACGCCATTGCTGCAGTAAACATATAACTACAAGCGGGTCTTTATAACACCCGATTATAATCAAGTATAGAAGACCGCTGGGTCTATTTTATTATATGTCATTGTGCTTCATCATCATCCACCTGTATGCGTCCACTGCTGGACATAGGTCTCCCTCAGCTCTTTCCATCTGTCTCTGACTTGTGCGGCTTGAATCCAGTTATTGCTAACACAAATATTGTTTCTTGCCTTGCTCTCCACTCTAAAATACGTTTTGTCCATCGGTTGTCTGATAATCTGGAGACGTGTCCTGCCCAATTCCATTTTAACGACAACATTTTTTCGATAGCGTCTGTTGTTTTTGTTCTACGACGTATTTCTTCGTTAGGGATTCGGTTTCTCAGAGAGACACCCAACACCTGGCGCTCCATAACCATCTGAGTCACGCGAATCTTATTAACTACCTTTTTCGTGAGTGTTAATGTTTCCGCTCCATAGTGAGTACAGGTAACACACATTGGTCAAAGATTTTCCTTTTGAGACATATTAGTAAATCCGATTTAAATACATAGTTTAATTTACCAAACGCTGCCCAGGCTAATCCTATGCTACGTGGGAGCTCCCATGTCTGGTTATCTCTGCCCAACCGAATTTCATGTCCTAGGTACTTGTACGATGTAGTCTGCACAATATCCCTTCCATTAACAGCAATATTTCGATTTAGGACCAGATTAATCATTATCACTCATAATTTCAACAATTATTAGTTCGTGACGCACGGCTGGTAATGTGTGTGACTGAAATCGATCATCAGATCATCATTTTTCATCTTAATAAAGGGAAGAAAAAAAGGAGTTTTTTCTATACAAGACATTCTACGGAGTTGCAGAGGTGTAGAGTTATCACTACTGGTACACACAATTCTATATCTGTATAAGGCGTGTAAAACTAAGAAAGCTGCCTACTTGGACACTAAAATAAACAAAGAACGGAATTTTAATATCTTATATACAAACCATTCCACCTAACCTTGGTATACAAATAATTATCTATCATTCCTTATATTATTCAAGAAAAATCAAAGTTTAGGTTATTTTCACCATTGGATATTTTCTTCTATCATTTCCTTCTATCGAATGTAGCATTGGAAAAAACTTTAAAGATAATAAGAGCCAAACTAGAGAGGTATGAAACATTGACAACAAAAACCAAACTGAATGTGTCAGCTATAATAAAGCTACTAACGCTTTTCCCAGATAACACTTATTTTTCAACTAGATAATGATTTCTAAAAGCAAAATTTCGGATTAGCCATGTGCTTGTCCTTATTTCCATTATTAGCAGATATATTCATGAAGGATTTTTAAGAAAACATTGTACACAAACAACCCACAGTATAGTGGAGATATGTAGAGGGTGTGTTCTCCATTTGACCTCACGGACCAGAAGTATTGAATAAATTTCTGATGAACATCAATAATAAAGAAGGTTCAATCAAATTCACCATGGAATAATAAAACCAAAGTCTACAGAAAACCAACCTACACTAACAGATATTTAAATTACCACTCCACTCCAGTCGCTCACTTACTACAAAAAAACTCACTAATAGTAACTAAATAACTAATATCTAATTAAAAATTATAAATACACTAATAATTTTCGCCTACAATAATATGGGTATCGCTTACAAACACACTTGTCTGATTACTCTCTCCTCAAAGGTACGCCGCACCTGTTTTTATACACGAACAGATGTTCTAGAGATCGCCAGCGAAGGCATGAACGCTGAGTCCGCGCTTTTAACACGAAATTCCAGACAAATATCGCGAGTAAAGCATTGGTAGAATGCCAGGTAGAATTTTTGAGATAATTACAGGACCGTAATTACAGTCACATAACAATATAAAAAAAACCCTTGGTTTAGAGAGGAAGTGAAGACAAAATGTGAAAAAAGAAGAAAGCCTTTTTACAATACAGAACACAACAAACACAAGAGGCATACAACCACTACAGACGAATCAGGAATGAAACGTACACTTTAATTAGACAAATAAAAAGGAAAGACACAACCATAACTATGATATACTTTACACAAACATATAGCACAAAAACGCACACAAAACAGCCTGAATTTGATATTCTTAGGGTAAAAACACCAGCGTCGGATTTTTTTCAATGAAAAGCATGCTGTTGCCTACAAGATCGAGGCCAAGTATGTCAAACATCAATTTTGAAAACGCTTTCTGGAGTGGAAATCGAAACTTCAAACATTAGTTATGTTGTTAAAAATTTAATTTTCATTACAATCAATAATTGTTGCTTAATACCATATAAATATAATATTTAATTTTTTCTAGATCTTCCTCTCCTTCTTCTTTCTTTTTTGTGGCCATTCCCATATCAATTTTGGCAGCCTTACCTCGTTTTTATTTGTGATACGTGGATGTACCAAATTAGTTATTTAATTATATAATCGTCTAATAATGAGTGTTTTACTACCTAAACATTTATCAAACTCAGTGAACAGACTATATAAACTATTTTGCAACTACTACACAACATAATGAAAAGAGGCTGTGTGTCGATAAAAAATGGCAAAAAAGTCTCAAAAACGTTGTATTAAACAAATGGTGTCATAATAATTATTTAATTGTACCCTACACAAAAAATTTGAGCAGTTTAAGGGATAAAGCTCTCATAAAATTTTTCTGGTATGCACAGCTCACGTTATTGTTCTATTTTAAAGATGCTCTTTCACAACAAAATTTCAAACAGTTCAAGAGATACTGCAAAAAATTGATTTTTATTTTATAACTTTAAAGGATTATAACTTTTTTGTGTGCACATTCGTACTAAGGTAAGTTAAGTTTCCTGTGGGTTCAGGAATTACGTGACGTTCACGCAGATTAACTAACTTTTAAACACTCAACAAAAAAAAAACAACTAACTCACTATATAAATAACAAATGTCTCATAATTAATGATCGTATATCACTTTACAAGACAAACACTGCTAATCGCGTAAAAACTGTCTCCTCAAAGGGACGCCGCAGCTGTTTCTATACACGAACAGATGTTTTAGAGATCGCCAGCGAAGGCAAGAACGCCGAATCAGCGCCTTCAACATGAAATTCTTTGCTGCAAGAAGTCATCCCAATAGAAGAGTATATTCAATGTTCTATCTTCATTGATTTAATTTAAGTGAAATAGAACTCTGTGATTGTAATGGTAAAGTATCTATTGGAAAATCTGATCAAAAAAAAACAAATACCTTTTCCTCAGAGTCAATCTTCTATTTTATATATCTCTCGTCGTAATATTAGGCTTAACCAAATATTTTGGGGATGTTTAAAAATGATTAAAAGAAAAATTTAGGATGGAATGTATAATGTGAATGTATAAATCTAACTTTGTTCCCCCTGTCTATCCTTATGTTAGAAAAGGATGTTAGAAACAGCAGAGATGAAAACACTTAAAAATTAATTGTAAAACACCATGGGACAGAGCGGGAAGTACCGATATACGACGTAGATGCTAGGTGGAGAACATCAAAAACTGGGTAAAGATACAGAAGAGTAGAATGGGACGATCATATAAGCCGAATAACAACAACAAGAGTAGTAAAGACGACAAGAGACGGCTCCAAAATAGAAATAGAGTTGCTATGAAAGGCAGCTTAACGTGAAAAGTATCCCTATATTATGTAATCCCTTGTTAGTTCTGAATATTCACTTTAAGTTGGTTAGGGCCCTAAATGTAACGAATGAAAGTATGGTTTCTTGTCAATCTACTGATTCTTGTGATACTGATGTCATCAATATATTTTTAATTTACCTCTAGGCGAAGTACTATTTTGTTAACAAATGCAATAGGTCAATACATCATTAACAAATTCAAGTAGTCAAATACATTATCGTGGCTGAATGGATCAAGTTATCCAAAGCCATTAATTAAATAAAAAAACATGAGATTCCAGAAAAATATTGCGAGTAAAGCATTTATAGAACGCCAGGTAGAATTTTCGAGATAATTATAGGACCGTAATTACAGTCATCTAATATCACCCCCTTCTTTCAGGTTGTTCGCCCCGAACAGTAGCTAAATAGACCAGGTCGGTGGATTCTGTCCTTCATAAGGTCACAGTCTCTCTAAGTAGACTACCTTCGACCGTAATTACGGTCATATACCAATATGCTTTAATTTATGCAGAATTATGATTTAGATGTTTATATAAATGCAAAAGCAATACAGAAAGACTTACATTTCACACAAGTTATTTTAATTACAGTGTAGTAGAAAAATCCAAATAAGAAAGAAAAATCTAAAACCAAAACAACACAACACACAAAACAATATTAGCCTTACACGCAGTACTTGTTAGGTGTCTATGATTTTGAACGCCTTATAGTTTTGTGATTTACGGTCTAATATTTTTGCAACCTCCAATAAGTTTGGATTTTGTTCAAATTATTCCACCTTATTTTCGTGGTTTATGCCATAACCTCCCTTATTGTGTTTTTCATGTGCTGGTTTTCTGTCCATTGTTATTAATTCGTTTATTCATACAGTCCCTTTAAACATGGTAGTATTCTATGATCTTATTCATTTGTAGCAACTTTTCTTCCCTTCTTCTATGGTCAAATAATTTAATTGCCATAGTAGTTTTAATATTTTTGTTAGACAAGTATCCATCTTTTTGTTTCCATTAACATCACTACTGGAGCAATTTTATTAAATTGAACTTATCCCCATTATAACTAAGTTATCTTTATTTACACTGTAATTTCTTTATTTTCAATATAAACTAAGTATTTTATATTGGATATTCGAGTCCAATAGCATTTCTCTTATTTTTAATTTATTTTTTTAACTGTTATCCAATGTGTTTTCCCTTGTCTCGGTCCACTGTTATATGTGCCGTCTCAGTACACTGTTTGTTGAGTTTTTGTAATGTCTGCCATCGCTGTGGAGATTTACCGAGTTGGTACTGACTGACTTGGACCAACAATCGCTCCATTTTGTGATCGTTTCGATGGATATGACCAAATAACTTTAAACTTCTAGAGTAAACCGTACTAGAAAAACGTTGATTGGGTTTAATTTTATCTAGAACCCTCTTGCGGTTCATATGGCGAGCCGTCAATGGAATTCAAAGTAGCCGTCTCCATGTCTACATTTGTCTATGCGCATACATTGTTCTGTTCGATTCTTTGATCGTCCAAGTCTCACAAGCATAGTAAAATATGGAAAATACCAGAGATGAAACGAGCCTTTTCTTGTTTGTCATAGTAATGTGACGATCACTGTGACGGGTCTGTGTTGTTTCATTTTCGCAACTGCCTGTATTAACAAGAGCTTCAAAATATATGTGGACACTACCGCACATCCCGCGATAGTTCGGGTCTCAGAAAAGTATTATTGGCATTTAATAACCATGATTTTGATTTTGTTGTAGTTAACCATGACTCCAAACTTACTACTTTCTACTTCTAGCTTTTTTAGTAAATTAGTGATTTTTTCTGGAGAAAATGCTGCAAGTATAGTGTCACCTGCGAAACGTAAGTTAGATATCTTGACATCGTCTAGATTTACTCCCTCTCAACAATTCAAAACCTTGCGCATTATACATTCTGTATATATGTTAAATTATAACTGGGATAAAACGCGTTCTTGGCGTACTCCCTCCTCCAAAAATGCATTCATTAGATAGGTATTTCCGTCCGCCGAATGTATGCCAGGTTATCTTGATAAAGTTTGCTAATAAAGTGAGTCAAGTGTTCAGGTAAACCCTTTGTCGTCAGTATGTTCCATAGTTTGTCCCATCTAATATTGTCAAAGGCCTTAGTATAATCGACAAAACATATAAATATCGGGACCTGACATTCTCTGGCTTTTTCTATGATCGTACCTCTGTCTTTCACAAACCACCAAAGTTATCCACTTACCGTTATATCAACACTGGTTTCTTATTAAAGCACAACGGAATTGATCTATGTAGTTTACAATGTCCAATGCCCACCTGAGCTAGTACCTCAAAAAGATTTCAGTAGACCGTAAGACCTTAGGTTTAAGGAAGAGAGGTGGCAGAGAATACACTTTTTCATCAGATCTTCTTCTTGGTGAATTTAATAACCTTTACTTGTCCTTTTTTATCATATCTATAGCAGTATCTTCAATGAAGCTTTTTTCAATATAAAATTTATTAGTTTTAGAACCATATAAATTTTTATGAAACTTAAAATAACCAAAAGCTTTTGGCAGTTTAATAAAGGCTGTCATATTTAGTTTTCCTGCCATAGTTCAAGAACTCAATATCCAACCTTACTTACTAGTTGCTCCAGATGTATCATAATGTATTGGAGGAATTTTCCACCTGTGAAGAACTTAAAATATGCACTAATCAACAAAATGATCCAGTTATAAAGGTTTTTGATAACATGAATGATGAACATAATGAGAGTTTAGGCCATATAGTAGGTAAAAAGTACAAATATATACAGAGTGGACAAAAAGTCTGGAAACACCTAATTATGTCTTAAATTGTACAAAAACCGGGATACGCCTATTCTGTAATATGAAGATTTCAAATTTGACGCTTGCTTGATAACATTAGTCACTCAGCGGCGGCTCGTGGCCTAAAAAAGTAGTGAAGATGAGGAAAGCTTGCCGGAGCCAAAAGGAGTTTTGGTACCTACTTCGCGCCCAAATCTCATAAAAAATTCGTTAAAAAAAATGTTTAGAGTTTATGGCCCTAATAACTTGAAAACAGTTTTTCTTGTTCAGTTCTGCTTGCCTGGAGTATTTTAGTTCTGAACCTCGACATTTCATTGAGGGTTTTTTGGCGATTAAAACACCACGCCTGGGGTTGGTGAGTTTCGATTCAGCCGCCCACTCTAAGTCAGATGCTGATTGCAGCCGACCACTCTGGATCAGACGCAGATGTTTAAAATACTGGTTGGTCGACAATGTAAAAGAACATCCCTTTTATTTTCATTTTTCCAATGCCTAAATGGAGTTTCTAATATATTACACACCAAGTCATTAATTTAGCCACCATTTAATATAGTCTTCTGCAGGTCATCATGCAGGGTAGAGTCGATGGCAAAAAGGGAATAGGTAGAAAGAGGAAATCATGGCTGCGAAATATTTGAGACTGGACAAACATGACTGTAGACGATTTATTCCACGTTGCAAAAGACAGAGAAATTTTTAGAAATGTGGTCGCCAACCTCCGTTAATGGAGACGGCATAGGAAGAAGAAGAAGAAGTCATTAATTAGATTCACGTCTCTCTAAAATTATTTTTGTCCAAACGAAATCCACGAGAACACTTTATATCCGAAATCCGAAACAAACCACAGAGAAATGTATTAATAAAGTGCACTAAACAAATAAAATTAATATTGTGACTAAACTAAACTAATAAATACTATACTATACACTATACGACTATACTATATAAAAATATCTATATAATGGATTAAATTTCAAAATATTGACGACTTAGAGAAATTTCCGAAAAATAGGAATACCAAATACACATCCAACAGTGGGTGAAGACGAATAATATATTTTTAAGCGGAACTGCACGTACCAGTTTTCTCAGCTATCACTAAGGATAGGCTGACGTCACGTTGCCATGGCAACCGTGAACGCTGAAGCAGATGGATTTTGCATTTCAAAAATTATATTCACCTCTTCCTGAATCCTATTATACACGGCTAGTGACACAGGTCAGGACTTGACCGTCAAGTACGTACCGCGATTAAAGATAGTTGTCTATTTAATTTTTAGATTAATTAAAAGAGAATAAATAATTGATTTCAGAATTTAGATATAATAATGTTGTTTTCATTTTTTATTTATTTGTCTCAATTTAATTATATTTTTTTGGTGAACCTCACCTTCACCTACTTCACCTGGCCGGCCGCCGCTGTAGTCACTTTGGTTTTTTAAATACAACACTTTGTATATTAATTATTATTGGAATCCTCACTTCAATACGAGTTGAATCATATGTAAACTTTGGATGCTACTTTTATTTTACATAAATTATTTTCCAACTTCAGTCAATCAAAAGTTACATAGGTATTATTTGCAGGTATGAGCTTAGAATCAGTTCAATAAATAATTAAGGAAGGCCGGTAGCTAAATGACTAAAATGGTAGCTAAACTAATAAGTCCTTTTCTTATTCTAGAAAGTTAAAAATCAATTATTTTGACGAAGTTTTGTTACGTCAGTCTATTATAAAGTTCCGTCCTGATGAAAAAATTCTTCCGACAGTTAAACGATTACATATAAAGTTTGTAGAAGAAATAGACACCATAAACATCCAAAGAGGAGTTAGACAAGGTTGTATACTATCACCATTATTATTCAACTTGTTCTCGGAGAACATCTTTGCACATGCTCTAGATGAAGCACAAGAAGGAATAAAAGTCAATGGAAAAATCGTGAAAAATATCAGGTATGCCGATGATACAGTACTGATTGCTGGCAGTGAAGAACTACAAATTCTGTTAACCAAAGTAGTGCGAGAAGGAGAACTATATGGCCTTAAGGTGAATGTAAAAAAAACCAAAACAATGGTAATTTCAAAAAAAACACACACCAGTTATAAACATACTAGTCAACAACAATCTAGTCGAACAAGTGAAAAAGTTTAAGTACCTAGGCTGTTGGATACATGAAACCTTAGACCAAGAACAAGAGGTTAAATGTAGAATAGTACAGGCAACAAACACCTTCTTAAAGATGCGACAGTTACTCATTACCCGTAATCTTGATTTGTCCCTACGATACCGCATGATAAAGTGTTATGTATATAGTGTACTATTACATGGCGTGGAAGCTTGGACGTTAACAGTCAGCTCGTTACGACGTTTAGAGAGCTTTGAGATGTGGGTATTTCGTCGTATGCTGAAAATTCCATGCACCGACCGCGTTAGAAATGAAGAAGTTTTAAGGCGTATGCATAGAGAACGTGAACTCACAGAAATTGTCAAGAAGCGTAAAACGTCTTATCTTGGACACATATTTAGACACGACAGGTATAACTTCCTTCAGCTTATTATAGAAGGGAAAATACAAGGCAGACGCGGCCCGGGTAGACGACAAATGACCTGGCTGCGCAACATCAAAGATTGGACAGGATTAGACTTTCAAAGTTTAATAAGGAAAGCCCAAAATAGGGAAGACTTTGCAGAGGTCATCGCCAACCTTCGCTAAGAAGACGGCACCTAAAGAAGAAGAAGAAATAGGTTATACTGGAAGCAAAGAAACTCTCCGAAGAATTATGTTGGAAAAACCAAAAATAATAGACACATCGCAATGGAACGGCAAAATGCGCAAGTTAAGACTAGATTATCTCCGAAGAATTAAACAATTTCGTCGGGAAAACTTAATGATTGTTTTAACAGAGGAGGCGTACTTGAATACGGATTGTGTAAAGGAATACAATTGGCGTGGTAACAGTTGTAGCAGTCTGAGGAAGCCAGTTTCCAAAGGACAAATGTTAATTATTGTTGCTGCTGTTATGAGAACGGATTGGTTAAGAATTCGTATTTGGGGTGAAAATCCCAATCTAAATCCAGTGATAATAACGACGACATGAACTTGGAGAATTACCAGAAGTGGTTTACGGATAAACTTCTAATAAATTTACCTCTAAACAGCGTTATCGAATTAGACAATGCATCACACCACAATAAACATAAATAGGGAAATAAATACAGCATACAGTGATGAGAAGCTTTCAGAGAAGAATCCAGAGTTATACTGACATTGAAAACAAAAAATCTTAAGGACTCTCTTCGTATTATAGATGGCATTCTTCTATTATGTGTTTAACCCTTCGTTAGGCACGTGGTAAACTCAGACACGGTTGGTCACGCGGTCTACGATCGTAGACCATTTTATTTATATTATTAAACATAAAAGTTTCATAGTTTCAATAATAATACTGCATTAGGTATATTTGTTGAATTATTGTTAATGATACTGACCAGTTTTTATAACAAAATGTTTACTTATTTCTTTACTAGGTAATAAAAAGACTACTCCATACATTTTAAAATTTTTATTAACCATTAAAATTATTTTGCTTTAGTAAAAAATTTACACTAAACAACTTTAGTGTAAATTTGACAAAAGAAGAATTGTTGTACCTAACAATACTTAGAACAAAATCATCCAAAATCACATAACTAAAAGTACTGTTAAAATTGTATGACTTAGAGACTACAGAAAACATCACATTTTTAGTCAGTAAAACAATCATTGCAGATTTCTTTCATGTAGTTTTTGCATGCAAACGTTCCGCACTTCACATAAGACTTTCTAGAAGATTTGTTCAAATTTCAAGGACAAACATGGCAACGCCCGACATAATTCTCTGGTTGCACAGGGGGTTGAGGGGGATTATTTTCTATGACCAGCAGATATTGAGCTCGCTTCCTCATTTCTCTTGGCAACCGAGAAATTGTTGATCTAACTTCACTTTGTGGTAGGATTAATTCCCAAGCACACTTTTCAAGAAAGTCACTGGGTTTTATTTTCTGTTTGGGATGATTAGCCTTATACACGCAGAGGGCGTTTATGCCAGAAATATTCAATAAATTGTAAAACACAACCATTGGCCAACGGCGTATATTTCTTGCGAAATTATAATTCCGTCACAATTATTGATCTACCATATCCACGCCGACTTTGGTGTTGTTATAATCAGTGATCATTACTGGTTTTCTATCATCTCCAGTATCTTCATCTATAGCATCATCATTGTGCATGGATGATATCAATACCACCAACTTACTTTTCTTTGGGACATATGACACCATAGTACAATCAGCTTGGAAACCAAAAAGAGACGACTTAACTTCTCGATTTTTCTGGGGCAGAAACTCTTGAGGAACCTCTAGTCTGTTTTTTCTTACAGTACCCAAATATGTAAGTTTTTTCTTCAGTAAACTGTTAAACTGTTAAATGATAAACTGCTAAACCAGTTGTCTGCCGTAATATTACGATTGGTACCTGCGATGGGCTCTACCAACCGAAGAGTTATTTCGTTACTGGTATTTACAAATTTGTATGGAACTTCTGGCTGAGTTCCCACGGAAGTTTCCAAATTGAATGTGTAAAACGTTTTTGCGTCTACCAGAGCAAATGTTTTAATGCCATATTTGGCTGGCTTCGTTGGGATGTACTGCTTAAACGCACAACGTCCCCTAAATGCTAATAGTTGTTCATCTACTGTAAGATGCTCACTAGGAATGAAGTTATTTTGGAAATTCACCAAAAATATTTCCAGAAGTTCTCTAACGGGTGCAAGTTTATCAATTTTTCTTCGCTCTGTTCTTGTCTCCACATCATCGAACCGTAGACATCTTATGAGAAATCGAAACCTTTTCTCGCTCATTGCCAGGTAGTACTCAACTCCAGATCCTTGAGAATTATCCCATATTTTATGTAAATTTTTTCTGGAACTTCTAAGAACACCAATCAAGAACAATATCCCAATACATGCACGAATTTCAGTTTCATTAGTTTGTCTACAATCTTGATTTCTTTGGTAATTGCTCCGTATCTTTTCAATAAAAATATTTGTCGAGACAGTTATTACTCTAATAACTGTTTCATCCAAAAATAACTTCAGGCAATCAATTTCAGTTTCAACAATGCGCGCGTTTCCTTTTGTACGTGGCATAAGTTTGATGAGATTCTGAGAACGGATACGAACTTGTAAATTGGATCTATTCTTTTTCCATTTAGTCGCCCTGTCTTTTCCTATGTAAAAATTTGAAGGACGTGCTTTATCAGAGTCGTCTGACGTTCCTTCATCTTGGGCCAATTCCTCTTGTTCAGATGTTTCTAATTCAGAGTCTTCGTTCCACCCGTCTTCTTTTATTATCAGACATAGTATTATCTTAAATATATCACAGTAACTACAAGTGTACCAAATGGTAATAAATAAAAGTTACCTTGAATTTTGAAAACAATAGAATCAAATATCTGCAATGTAGCCAGATGTTGTAAAGTCAGTGGACACATGATCTACAATCGTAGACCAGTACTGTTCTATGCTTGACAAAATACTCAACTGAAGTGCCGAACACAAATAAAACCATAAATTAGAATACGACGCCCGTTAGCAACAGCTACTGAGATGCACGCGCATGTAAGAGAAAATGACAGCGATATACAAGTGTTTGAAAAGAGGTGGTCTACGATTGTAGACCACGTACTTAACGGAGGGTTAATAATTTAGACCACACCACGGGCGCATGAGAGATATGTAAATTTACCCCATTTGTCTAGGTTAGGTTAAGTTAGGATCAACATGAGTGGATGTTTAACCATCCTTCCTAAGAAGTCTATTGTGGCTCAAGACTTGCTTAAAGTTGTCCTTTCAGCCCAGCCTTTTTAAAAAAGTATTATGGCTTTTGGTGACACTAAGGCTAAAATGTATATAGTTTTAGCCTATCCAACCTGAGTAGTTGCACAGAAAAAGTTCTGTCATTTAGTCTTCAGCCTGACAAAATCTGCAACTCACACTTTCTGCCAGTACGATTTTATTAATATGCACCTTGATGCGACGGTATCCTGTTATGAGACCTAATGATAATTCGAAGATCATTCTTACTCATACCTAGTAGAACTTTCAATCTCTTCTTCGAAGGTTCATAGATAAAAGGCTTCAAATTTTTAACTCATTTGTTCATACCAGTGCAGTGGTTACGTTTCATTCAATTCGATATCATTCTTTTGGCTGCATTTTTTCTCTGCTATTTATTGCCCCATTTGTGTAATACATGTGTACATCGACTGTGCTTAGCCCTGATGCGATTTTTTAGTGTACACTAGATTTTGCATGGATGTTAATGCCTAGTCATATTGTTGTTAAGAACCAGATTTTTTTACAGTTTACGTTTGCTATCTTGCGGAAATTAAACTATGAATAAGCTGGTTTGCGATTTCTTGGTCGCTAGTTTAGAGTATATAGAGACAGACAGTTAGACGACAAAATTTTTATTAAGGTCCTATCGGGTCCTTAATAAAAAAATAAATGTGGATGAATTCTCATTTATTTCTTATTTTTTAGTATTCAGGATTCTTCAGTACTTACAAAGAAAGATAGAAAGACAAAAAAGAGTGCCTTAAGACCCATCAGTGCAAAGATCATATCATTAAATTGGCAAGTGATTGAAGTAATGATAAATTTGTAGATAACAAATACATTTTATATAACAAATGAACAATGAATTGTGCTGACAATAGACAACACATAATAATACTAAGTACCATTTATAAGGTTTTGGTTCTAAGGAGTAAGGCTAATCTCTAGTGAATTCAAAGACTAGACTGCAAACACATTGCAATGAAAAAATACAACAGAACTTACTAGAACTGATTAGTTTTACTCTAATCTTTAAAACTAACGCTTTGTAAAATACACTTTGAAATAAATTTCAAATAGTTGAAAGATGAAAGCCACCCATAAAAAAGAAAAAGTTAATCTTTGAAAAGTTTGTGCTATTCACATTACTTTTTCTGATATACTAAATTGCAGCAATATTGAAAGAGTTAAATTAACCAAGTTAAGAAAATTAAACCAATTAAAGATGATGACTAAAATCTTAATTAATTAATCAGATTAATATGTACATCCTTGAAAATGTTCACACAATACTTAAGTAAATACTTCAAAATATCAACTGAATAAATAGAATTAAAACATTACTGACAGTGTATTAAATGAAATCAAAAGACAAAAAATATTAGTAAATTTTGTTTGTGAAAGTATAAGTACACAGTGTGTCTTAGATACAAATACTCAAAATTGTTTGGAAGGAAATTAAACATAATTTTTAAAGTTAATTATTAACAGTTTTCGGCAAATATGGAAAAACAAACACACAACATAGCTTGTCATAGCACGGCTATTATTATTGGGCATGGATTGGATGTAGGAAAGTCTTAAGAAAGTTAATACAATGGCTGTAGGAGAGAGAGTCATTGTTTTTTTAACAATTAGGTGAAAAAATCATCACTTTTGTTCATAGCAATATTGTGAAAAAGTATGTATCATATAAAAAAGTTGTCTACAGTTAAAAAAATCTAGGCTCTTTAAACTTTAAAATTAACCTTTTGCTATAGTTGAGCCGCTGAAAAGATGGAATGATCATGTGAGTGGCACGCACTCTTAAATATTCCTCTTCCTATGTTACCACTTTTCCCACGTTTACACCGCTTAACAAAAACGAACTAACAATGTTGCTATAATATATTTATACCGTTTTTTAGAGGTTATTGATGTACATTGATTTTAAACATTTTCACAAAATTCACCAGCCAGCGAAAGTGAAACACAAATCATGATACATAAAACATTTAAGTTATAGTATCATGACACAAATAATGACGGTGTAAACAGTTTCCCATAAGGTCTAGTTTCGAGCGCCTGTCGATGCTTGCATTGAGTGATCATGCGACCTTGGATTCCATGTTTTAAGCAGCCAGGGTATAAATAAAGTTGCTCCATATACAAACAACTTATTGCAAACTTAGACAGGTTAATAACTTTGTAATAATTAATTAAATCATAAAATGTTCCCAGGATGTGAGTTTTTATTTCTTTAAATGGGCTTGATGGGTCTAGTAGTTTTTGCTAAAATCTAACTGTTTTTAAGGATTTTATATATAAAAGAAAACATTATTATCTACTGATTCTCTGAGGGTAATGAATGACTAAAACATCTGTGTAGATCTCATTTTCTTCATATGACCTGCAAGTATTTTGGAATCTCTGCCCTATTAGTAAAAAAAGTTTTTTCATTTAAAAATGTATGTTTCTAATGGCATACTTTTTGTGAGGTTAAAAACAACAAAGGCATTTTAATTGCTATAAGCCAACAATTTGTTATTTATGAAATAATAGTCATCGATCAATACAATTTTAAAAAATCTAATTTTTTTAGGCCTTGAAGGCCATCTAGAGAAAATAAACTAAAATGAATGTTTTAGTTATTACTCAGATCTAGGATGGCCATTTGAGAATGGCTTTTTTTATATATAAAACTAGTGATTTTGCCTATCACTAGTCCAAATCAATTGCCATCTACAGTCACTCAATTTTTTCTGACTTTCTCCTACTTTATCATATATCCCTCAAATGTTTTCTGACTCCCTCCAATTTTATCAGGTTTCCCTCTAATTTTTCCCTGACTCCCTTCTTCCAATATTCTCCCATTCCAAATCTTATTATTAAAATTACAGTAACTAATCATTTTGGCAATTTTTCGAAAAAACTAATTTCTGAGTAAGGATATTTGAATCAACAATTTGTAAAATAAATTAGCAATAAATCAATCAAATATTGTCTCAAGGACAAAATATTATAAATAGATTGATTAAGACTCAATAAGTTGAAATGTCAGTTGGTAGTTTAGATTTCTTTCCTAGGTGGCACTAGGAGTTATCATCCCAGACAAACAATTCACTGGATCTACACAACTTGTTGTATAGCAATAAAACTCTTGATTTATGCCAACAAAAGACTGAGGTTACATTTGTGTCAGGTTTTATTAGTGGCGCCCTCTAAGTGGCTATATGCAAAACTAAAAAGACAAACTTCAATAGCAGATATTTTTCTCAAAATATTGTAAAGAAAAAAGAATGACCATTTTTTCACCTCATTGTCAAAAAACAATCATACACCCAAATTTTTAGAATGATATAAGTACTACCAGATTTTAGGAAATACCAAAAATAATTAATATTCTAGATATTAATGTTTTTTTTATGGAAACTGTCTGTTGTAAACCAGTTGTACTTCAGCCAGTTGGTTTATTGCACATCTTCCATTTCTTCATGATATCCATTCTAGAACTCTGATACTCTATACCTAGTGGATGGGTACCATACATTTTTAGTTACTTGATAGTCTCCAAAAAGTGGTTGTCGCCTGCATAGCCTCACAGTTATGCAAGACCTGCTTGATTGTGTCAGGTTATCTGCTACCGAGTCTGTAGCTTAAGTCTTCATGAAACAATCCATGTAAATTTGAATAATCGTTTTGATTTCGTAACATATTTTAATCTAAATCTTATAAAATTTACATACAAGGTTAAATAAGGCAGATATTGAATTACTAAAACTGGTCAAAAATGAAGAAAAAATAATGATAATCTTTCCATATCAAAATAATTTTAATATCTAAAATTCACCCCTTACTATAGTTTTATAGAAATATATTAGAAAGAAAATTAATGAGGTCAACATTGTATGAAAATAGTAATGTGGGAGAGACACATATTAGTACCAAAACAATATAGAAAGAAATTGAAGAATAAAAGACAATAAATTATAAAAAAGTATCCTACTAAAACCAAATTTATAAATATGTTCTAATACTTGCATTTTGTTTAACTGATGTACAAATTGAAACAGCTTGTGTGTGTTAAATATAAATTATTTAGACAATTCTTATAAAACTTATTATCAACAGTCCACATTTAGTTTGTTTTCAATTAAGTAGTATGATCTGTTTGATAAGCATAATGAAAAAATGATTTTTCTATTCAATTCATATACTTACATTTTTTTCCCAATACTTTGGACAAATTGCTTTCATATTCCACATTATCTGGCTTATCAGATGCATCTTTTTCCAATTTCTCATTAAGCAGTTCTATCTTTTCATGTACTAAAAAATATTTCAATTTTAGGAAGAAAAAAATTTTATATCAATTGTGAGTAATCATCTGGACATAATTTATTCAGATACAAATAAATATATAAATATAAGGTTGAATGCTCGAATAAATGAACTTTGATCAGATAAAAGGCATATATCGAGCACAGTTTAATTAAATCTTGCCCAAGTACTTTCGATCCCTAGATCATCTTCAGTGGCATTTCGTCAATTGTGGCCTATCCGGCAAGAACAAGATGTCATAAACATAAAATTGTACATTACACTACACTACAAATAGACAAACAAACAATTTAAAATAATTTAAGGGAGGCTACATTGCTTGAAGAGGTCTCCGACTTCTTCAAGCAATGTAGCCTCCCTTAAATTATTTTAAATTGTTTGTTTGTCTATTTGTAGTGTAGTGTAATGTACAATTTTATGTTTATGACATCTTGTTCTTGCCGGATAGGCCACAATTGACGAAATGCCACTGAAGATGATCTAGGGATCGAAAGTACTTGGGCAAGATTTAATTAAACTGTGCTCGATATATGCCTTTTATCTGATCAAAGTTTAAATAAATATATCTCAAAATTGACTACTTAAATTGAAAAGCCAATATAGTAAACATCTGTTCATAAATTTAACAAAATACTATACTCTGTACAAATATTAGTCCAGTAACTTACAAGTTTGATTTTCTTGATATAGCAAATCAAACTCTTTTTCTATTTGTCTAAATAAATTATATAAACGACTTTTATATGGAGGATTAAGTGATTCATTTTCGATGTCTGACCGAAATCCTGTAAAAAAATCAGACTCGATTAAGCCGCTCGAAGGCCGAGCCATTTGCGCTCTCTTGCTCTTCGATAACTTATTGTTCGGTGTTCTTTGATTG
Source organism: Diabrotica undecimpunctata (assembly GCF_040954645.1). Lineage (NCBI taxonomy): Eukaryota > Metazoa > Arthropoda > Insecta > Coleoptera > Chrysomelidae > Diabrotica > Diabrotica undecimpunctata. The sequence goes on along the minus strand of NC_092810.1, from coordinate 47,750,908 downwards.
ACTGACATTGTAACTTATATCCGATTCGACTTATAACATTATCAATTATTCAATAGTTTGATAAATTCAATGATATTATAGTATTGTTTACATGTTACTAAAATTATTTTTGTTGTTAAAAATACACGTTCCGTCGGTCTTTAATTGTCAAAATTTGACACTGACGTTTATTACTAATCAAACTGTCATACGTCATAAACCCAATAATAGGTTTGTTCCAGCATACATTTTCAGAACTAATTCTGAACCGATACGGAACTATTGAGTGCGCATGTCAATTCTGAGTTAATTCGGAATTGGTTCATGTTTTGGCACTTGCTGGAACGCATTTTATTAAATTAAAATTGGCATTTGATAGGTGACATATGATATTGTTAAATCGTTATTTTCCATTATTTTCAGGTGTTTGATCTTTTGATCTCTGATTTATCTAGATTATCATATTTTCAAAAAAATAACAATTTTTAAAATGGATAGTGGTAAGACATTAGCGAAGTCTCAAATCAAAGCATTTATTATTTCTATTTGTAGGTAATTTCATAGAAGAAATTATAGTTTTACCACCCACACCAAATGCTGGTGATCATGATTATACCACTGCAAGTACTGCAGGATGGACCAGAGATGATCGTGAATACACTAATGTACAATGGTCTAATAACGCCACAAAAATTCTCATCGATCTGTATAAAAAATACAGAGAGTCGGTGGGAACATTAGAGATGAAAAGTCTAAAAAAAATGTGGCAGGTTATTTCATCTGAGTTCACAAGCATGGGGCTGAATTACTCTGGCCTGAATTGCGAAAACCGCTTCAAAGTACTCGAAAGAAATTATAAAAAATTTGTGGATAACCAAAACAAAACTGGACGGGGAAGACGGGTTTTCGAGTACTTTGAAGAGATGAATGAATTATATGGCAACAAAAAGAGTGTCTTTCCAAAAATATTATTAACTGCTACACAAAAGATTGTGCCAGTAAGTCTAAATAGCGAACCTGGACCAACCACAATTAAACCTCCTGAACCTGCCATTAGTCAACCCGAATCTACGAGTATAAGTGTAGAAAATGTAAGGGCCACAAAACCCAAGAAGAGCTTAGGATCCAAAAAGAGTAGAAAGATGACAGCTATGGAAGGAATAAGGGAGGATCTGAGAGGTTATAGGAGACGAAAATTGTTTCTTTTAAAGAAGAGATATGACCAAAGAAATAAATATGAGCAGGACAAGATTACTGCAATAAATGCACAAACTGCTGTGTTAAAGGAGATAGCCGATAAGTTGCCTGGAAGCGGTTCTAGCATTGAATCAATAAAATAGTGATATTATATTGTATCTCAATTAAATATATTGCAACTGTTTCTGTACTTAAGTTATTTCCTAACCCATGGTTTCTCAATTTTTATTTCAGTTCTGTAGTGAAAATCAAAAACCTTTTATGAATTCCTTGGTTTTACCCTCTTTATATGACATTATTCATTACTTTTTTCCTTCAGCTTTTTGCTCTTATTACATTATTACTCTTACTTTCAACACCCTGATTTTGACAGGCTTTTTGTAATACTATTGAGACAACCATGTACATCATTGCATATTTTACTATTTCTTTATAAGCCAAAGTAGTAAAATTTTTGGAATATTGTATATAGAATCACTTCTCTTAGTAAGATTTCCTTCTTAAATTTTTTATTATCATCAACTGAGATTTGTTTTGTAATATAATAACCAAAATTATGTAAATATATCTATAATTTTTGGAATATTGTTATATATAGAATCACTTCTCTTAGTAAAATTTCCTTCTTAAATTTTTTATTATCATCAACTGAGATTTGTTTTGTAATATAATAACCAAAATTATGTAAATATATCTATATAGGTAGGTAACTCCACATTTTAAAAAAGTATAAATATTGGATTACAAAATATCTTATTTTAGTTAAAGAAATGTTTATATAATACAGATTCTAGAATTACAGTCTCTGTTATCAAAACATTAAAAAATATATTGCCTTGGTAAGATTATACTTATACTATATTAGTCATATGTGTAGAGGTTATTAAAATACATACATAGGTATCCTAAAATTTTAGTATTGAAATAATAAATGCTTTCTTTTTGGTGATGTTCAACTTGTTTTTAATCATAGAAAATTGACATCTTTGTGCATGATAATTAACCAACATAGTCCATATATCAGCTCACAACATTTATATAAAGAAAGGAGTCTTCAAAAGTTTGAGATATAAAAAACTGGAAAGCAAGAAATACTAGGTCTCTGAAATGTGTATTAAACTGCAACCAATTAACATTTAAAAATATCACACAACATCCATGGCCATCTACATACTGCAGTTTTATGCTTTTAATAACAGCTACTCTTGTAGCTGAAAAGAATACTGACTGGAATTTATGAAGCAACAAACATGAAGATTGTATATTTCTGGAACCTCACAACATGGGATATCAAACATTTTTTCTACAAAGAAACATAGTTTCTTTTGTAGGATCCTCATGAACTGACCAGATATGAAAAACCACTTATTGATAACCAATGGTTGTGTAGAACAGGAACATCTTTAAGTAGGGTAACTCAGACACATATAGAAACGTGGGAATGTGTGTTTGGTTGAGGAAGGTGATAGATATGGAAAGCTAGGATCTACATATAATTATAAACACATAATGATAAAAATATTGGATAATGTTTATTAAAATTCTTTCATAGACAAATAAATTGATTAAATTTATTGAAAACTACTTTTTATATTTACTTATTTATTATTTTTATAGTGTGCTTTTTACATTAACATTTGTGCTATGTGGTTTCTTCTGTCCATACCATCCCTGTCATCATCTACTCTATTATTTGGATGGTCATCATTATCCAGTACATCGTCTTCAATCTCTTCAATGTCAAGCACATCATTTATGGCTAAGTTGTGTAAAACACAACAAGCACGAATGAAATGACAAATTTGATTAACATCACGTAATTTTAGGTGGTATAACTGTCGAAATTTTTGTTTTAGTAACCCAAAACAATGTTCAATTATATATCTATTTGCAGCTAATAACCTGTTGTAATTTGTCTGGATTTGATTCAACTGACCCCTATTTCTATAAGGAGTTAGTAGATGACTAGTACAAGGGTATCCACTATCTCCTAAAATAAAATAATCATTTCCACATTTCTCAGCTAACTCGTCAGAAAGTGGAGACATTCTATATACTCTGCTATCATGCACTGATCCTGGGTATCCAATAAAAATATCTCGTATTTTCTTTTGGTGGTCACATACAACTTGCATCTACAAAAATACATTATATGACATTTGTAACTATGAGGTATAGAGTTGATCAATACTTGATCATTGTACAGTTCACCAACTTACTTGAATAGAAAAAAAATGCTTTCTGTTTAAGTAGGAATCTGGATCTTCAGTAGGCTTATCAATTTTTATGTGAGTTCCATCTATGGCACCAATTACCCCTGGAAATCCTCTAACACGGAAATATAATTCAATCTCCTGCTTTTCTGTTAGATTTGGCCACTTTATGACATTGGATGCCATCTCACTTAAAAAATCAGTCATTTTCCCAATTATTCTGTGGAGAGAACTTAAAGAAATATCAAATCTATCTGACACATCCCTAAAGGAAGCAGTCTGATGTCCACAAAACCAAAGAAATACTAATACGAAATAACTGGCTGTTAACTTGCCATTGCCACCACTTGCCTCAGCATTAAAATATGGGCTTTCTGTAAATTTCTCTTCTAACTGATGATATACATTTCTTGACACTCGAAAATGTTCCACAAACATTTCATCACTGTATTGTGGAACAATTACTTCAATATAATTTTTGTTTCTAACGACTGCTTCTTGATGATTTTCTAATAACAATAATAATTCTTCGTCACTACTTAAACTGTCCATGTCTGAATCGAAATCTTCCATTTTCAATAAATCAAATTAGATAAACACTATATATTTCCACAATACAGAAAAAGCTGACACACTAATAATAATACGACACACGAATAATACTGACTAATAATAAATACCAAATACTGTAAGTACTAAGTACTGACAGAAATATAATAACAACAACAAAATGATAAATGTAAATGATAACAAACAATGACGTTCGACATTCGTTCATCAAGATTTACGCATGTGCGAACTGAAAATCCAGTTTAAAATTGAGGATCGAATTTACGATTCTAGATTGGTTCGGAATTAAAAGTTCTTTGGGCTAGAACACTGAACCAATAATCCTCTCGAACTTATAATCCTGAACTTCTCGTTGCTGGAACGCGTTTTATGTAAAGCGCACGCTCAGTACGATCCTGAATCAGTTCAAGATTTAGCTGGAACAAACCTAATTATTTTTCCTCACTAGTTAGCTAAGTAGGTAAAAGGTAAAAGACCGAAATAGTCTTTAACTATAAAACTAAACAACTAATTTTTTAAATAAATATGTTTTTTTAGTTTATTTAAAAAAAAATTAATATAACATAGCATAAATTTCTTTCCATATTCTTAAAATGTAAATAAATAGTTTGGAAAGTTCGATTTGCCATTAACTTTTTACATACAAATTTAATTAAATATTTTCTTCTTTTAAAACCATCATGTTTAGCCGGTAGTAAAAGAGGTTAGATTGTCGTTGTCTTTTTAATTTGTCTATTTTGCCGCCTATATTCTAAATACATAAACAGAAATAAAGAGAACGAAAACAGAAAAAGGAGCGTACAAAATGAATAAAAGAAAAGATAGTTCACCACAAAAGGCATCTAAAAAATTAAGGTATGTAATAATAAAATCATAAATTGGAATATATATTATTATTTTCTATACTCTTAATTATTATACTACCCAATCTGTTCTAATCTTGAATGTTTATAGGGCAAATTTTATTTTTATAATAACTTCTTAAAGTACTATTCTCAATTTGTACAGCAAAACACTGGTAATCTGAGTCTACAATCTCATGAGACTCTTAATTATTTCTATTCTTGTATAGAATTTTGGGACAATGATTAGTCTGACCATATTTATATTATTTTATATATTTACCTAACATATTTATATATTTTCTTATTTTTTCCCCTTTACATGTTTTTGAACATTCCTTGTACAGTATTTTCTATTTTTTAGAACTGACAGTTTTTTAAGACCTCCATTGTCTGCTTTAAACAGTAAAAATGATAGATTAATATTTCAAGAATTGGAGCTGGATTTTTATCTGGGTCAGGTATACCCTGGTATGCCCGGTCCTCAAACTGGTACAGTACCTATTATTCGCTTATTTGGAGTTACTAAAAATGGAAATAGTGTTTGTTGTCATGTCCATGGATTCTCTCCATACTTTTATGTTAACATGCCTGACAATTTTTCACCCAGTGAATTACATGCATTTAAGAATAAGTTGAATGATGCTGTTCTAGCTGATTCAACCACTGCAAAAGGTTTGTACAAGTTACTTTTAAAATTATGTACACAAATAAACATTTTATAGCTTTTTAACTACATGGTGTATTATGAAGATTTAATTTGTTTTTGGTTAGTGTGTTTTGAAAATAAATTCATTTATTATGCTTTATTATTTTCAGGACATACCTCTGAAGCAGTTTTAATGATAGAACTGGTCCAAGGAAAATCCTTAGTAGAATTTACAGGATATGAAGATAAAACTTTTGCAAAAATTACTGTAGCTCTTCCAAGAATGGTAGCAGCAGCAAAAAGACTAATTACCACAACCGCTGTCTATCAACCTTTAGCTACACATGCCTTTCATGCTTTTGAATCCAATGTTGATTATGAAACTAGATTTATGGTAGACACAAATATTTTAGGTTGCTGTTGGATAGAACTGCCAGTAGGGAAGTGGTTTGAAAGGCCTATTCCGGACTTTAAAAAAGTATCAAGATGCCAAGTAGAAGTGGACGTGTCTTGGAACGATTTTATTGTTCATGCACCAGAAGGGGAATGGTCTTCTGTGGCCAAATTCAGAGTACATAGTTTGGATATCGAATGTGCTGGTAGAAAAGGTATTTTCCCTGAACCTAATGTAGATCCTATCATACAAATAGCCAATACAGTGGGTTATCATGGAGAAAAGGAAGTTATTTATAGAAACATATTTACATTAAAATCTTGTGCTGCTATTGGTCATGCTGATGTCTACAGTTTTGATACTGAAGAAGAAATGTTGCAAGAATGGGCAAACTTTGTAAGGGCATTAGATCCTGATGTATTTACTGGTTATAATATTAACAACTTCGACTTTCCATATCTTATAGATAGAGCAAAGCATCTGAAATTGAAAGGATTTAACTACTTGGGTCGTCTTCTAGATGTACAATCTGTGATTAAGGAAACAGTTACACAAACCAAAATAGGCAAAAGAACTTACAAATCAATAAACTTTGAAGGACGAGTACCATATGACATGCTTGTGGTGGTAAAAAGAGATTTTAAATTAAGATCTTACACATTAAATAGTGTTTGTCAAGAAATTTTAGGAGAACAAAAAGAAGATGTGCATTACAGTATAATTACAGATCTTCAAAATGGTGATGAACAAACTCGAAGGAGATTAGCAGTATATTGCTTGAAAGATGCAGAACTTCCCTGGAGGTTGTTAAACACAATATTAAGTTTTACCAATGATATAGAAATGGCAAGAGTAACAGGAGTTCCTATAACAAGTTTGTTAACAAAAGGAGAACAAGTAAAAGTAGTGGCTCAACTGTTAAGACATTCCAGACAAGCAGGATATTTCATGCCCACACATCAAGGAGCTCCAGGACAAGATCAATATGAAGGAGCAACTGTTATAGAACCTATCAGGGGCTATTATACTGAACCAATTGCAACACTCGATTTCAGTTCCCTATATCCCAGTATTATGATAGCTCATAACCTATGTTATACTTCCTTGCTTAGGAAACCAATGAAAGAAAAGCTTGGCTTAACAGATGATCAAGTGACATCCACTCCTGCAAATTGTATGTTTGTGAAATCCTCAGTGAGACCTGGATTATTACCTCACATTTTACAACACTTATTAGCTGCAAGAAAGAAAACCAAAGCTCTTCTCAAAGATGAGAAGGATCCTGTAGTAAGAACTGTGTTAAATGGAAGGCAATTGGCTTATAAAATTTCAGCAAACTCAGTATATGGATTTACTGGTGCACAAGTAGGCAAACTACCCTGCTTAGAAATTTCAGGTAGTGTAACAGCTTATGGTAGAACTATGATAGAACAAACAAAACAGGAGGTTGAGCAACATTATAGGGTTGAAAATGGGTATGACTCTGATGCTAAAGTAATTTATGGGGATACTGATTCAGTAATGGTTAACTTTAAAGCTAACACTTTAGAGAAAAGTATGGAATTGGGCCAGGAAGCTGCAGAGTTGGTGAGCAAGAAATTTATATCACCTATTAAACTTGAATTTGAAAAGGTTTACTTCCCATATCTACTCATCAACAAAAAAAGGTAAGTAAATAAATTATAACTAAAATTTAAAAACCATTATTTTTTAAATTTCCTGAATATATTTAATAAGGTCTTGATAGCAAATGCCTTTATAAAAGTATTTAAACATTTACAGAAATTTTTACAAATACAAATTTACTTAGGAATTTATCTTGAGGTCACACTGTTTAATTTTTCATCTAATTTCCACCAATATTAGTATTTATTATATTGAACAGCATGCTTTTGTATTTTGTATTCGGCCTGATTTAACAGCTACTGCAATATAGCTGCTTTTTAGTTATCAACTCCAAGTTGCAGGAATAAATGGTACTGACTGAATTGTAGTCAGTGCTGTATTGAGAATGATCAAATTGCACCCATCCAAATCATGCAATCAGGTCTTGAGTTTGTTTGACTTCATATGAACAGGTATTGTCATACAGGAAAACAATCCCTTACTCGTCATGCCACACAATTTGTTTTAATATTAAACTGTGCAGTTTTTTAATCTTACATTATGTTTTGGAATATATTGTAATCACGGGAGAAAAACGCACAAGTAACATGGTATACATGATTTTCCAGATTGAAAAATTTTCTGCTTAAACTTTAGTTTCTTGGGTGATGTTTAATGTTGTCATTCTGTGGATTGTTGTTTTGTTTCACATGTAGAGTAGGGCACCCATGTTTCATGTAACAGTTTGGCCTAAATAATGGTCACCTTGTAGAAAAAAAAAACACTCAAGAAAAGTCAAGGTGAAGTAACATCATCATCATGGTGCTACAGCCCTTGGCACCTTGACCTTCTCAAGCTTTCTATGCCATTTTACTCTGTCCCTTGTTTGGATTTTCCAGGTGGTAACAGCGATCTTGTCAGCAACCTGTGTTTGTCCACCAATAACCACTTAGTCTGTTCATCGCCATGAACATTGTGTCATCTTTGTTGAAAGTTCTTTCGCATTTTATTTATTTAATACACGGGATACATGGGATACCCCATTAATAGTTTAAATTACAATATGCAATATCACAGGTGGGATTTAAAGCTTGAAATTACTTATAATATAAAATCAATATCAAAAAGTTAAAAAAAATGAGACTAAAAATCTTATGTACTAAAAAAACCAAACAAAATATAACAAGAACAAAATTCAACAATACCAATATACATATCACAAAGCAAGAGATCTTTTTAACCAAGATTGAAAATATCAAAATTGAGATTATTTAATAGCCCAATGTATCTATCCAATAGGTGAATACCATAGGTTGTTCTGTGGAAAGGAATATTGAAAACATTGTGGTAACATAGAGCTTGATGGGGAACATTAGTTAATTTGGCTTAACAGGTTTGGGCAATCATTAAATCCCATTTCAAAGATGGACGATCACTTCGGGAAAACAAATCATTTTGTCATTTGATCTCGAAGCTATAAAACGTTTAATATGAATCATTTACACGTGTGTTTTGCCAAAGTAAAAGTTGGAGTACATTCTTCAAAGTTTATTTGTTTGTGATTCGAGTTTATACATACGGTAATTGACTCCCAAACATAAATAAAAATAAAATTAAATGTTTGTTTTTTTACAGTATGTGTGAAATGCGGAAAGTAAAATTTACATTATCTCAATTATTTTTGTGGTTGGAAGGTCGGCAAAGATCTTTAGTTGAAAGTGAGACAGTTTTTGGAGCTGGCCACGTTATATTTTGTAAATTACGCCTTACTTTTCTACTTCATGAGACCTTTGGGACAATTTAGCTGACGGAACAACATTTTTCACTCTTCCCAATTTAGTTTCAGGTGTTACTATAAAGTAAATTAGATATAAATATATTAAACTATAAATAATATTTTAATCAACACTTACTTGGAAAGTAATCGTTCTCAGTAAAATGTAAACTGCACAGTCATGTACTTGGTTATAGGTCTGCCAATTCGCAAAATGCATTGCTACTTTTCTCATATTCTCGTCCAGCGGAAGCTTATGTATGGAATGTTTTTTGTGAATTATAATAGGATGAACATTGAGGAAAACTGCAATAGTTTTTGAAGTCGAAGTCATTGTTAATTACAATATAAACCAGTCACTAATATGTATACAAATTAATGACAATTTCAAGGTTTTCCCGAAGTGGATGCTTTTGAAATCTACCACCATGCGTCACCTACTTTGCGGTTCCTCACGAATAGCACCTGACATATCACGACAGTTCTTGAGTGAGGTTAAAAAAGATAGTTGTTGTTCAATATTGTTCTGAAAATAGGGTGACCAAATAACCGAACAGTATTCCAAAATAATTCTAACTAAGCAACAATACACTAATCCTGTTGAATCAATGGAAAAATACTTGCAATTCCTAGTAACAAAACTGAGAAGTTTAGATGCCTTTATTGAAATAGTGTTTATGTGGCCACAGAAAGTAAGATTAAAAATCTGAATAGAAGAAACATAATTCAGTGGCTGATTATTAATAGTATAGCTTGTTTCGATTCTATTGACTTTATGAGAAAAACTTATAATAAAACATTTTTTAACATTTAAGTGGAGTTTGTTCTGATTGCACCAATTTTGTAGTCAGTCTAAGTCATCTTGCAAAAGGCTTGGTCTTTTAGGCTATCTATAACTTTCAAAATTTCAAATCATCTGCCAACATTAGACATTTGCTATTTAGGAAGTGATGTTGGTAACGAAGATATTAAAAAGAAGTGGAGAAGTATGGTCACCTTGAGGAATTCTAGATGTTACTGAGATACTGTCAGACACATGACAACCTATCTGACTTTTTGACCTAAAATTCCCTAAAAAACCGTATCAAATGTAGGGTTTTTAATCCATTCAACAAACCTGACATTAAAGTCTACAATAATTAATTTGCCCAAAAGTATTTGGTGATCTACATGATCAAATACTTTGGAAAATCTGTGTGTATTGCATCTACCTGTTTACGGTCTTCCATTTAAGATAGTATATCAGATTGATATCAAACCAAGTTTGTTGTAGTGGATCTTTTGCTATGTTGTGATTGAGATATTAAGCCTTTAAAGAGCCAAGAAAGTTGCTTTGCTATAAGACAGTCAAAGAGCTTAGGAATTGCAGATTGTATACAAATGCTACGATAATTTTCAATGTTGCCTTTCTAACCATTTCTTAAATATAGGAACAATATAACTTTCTTTCTATGAAGAAGAAAACATAAAGGTTTTCAGAGAACTATTAAACAATATAACAAACGGCATTACAAGGGTACAGACACATTTTTTGAATAAAAAATTAGGCACTCCATCTGGGCCAGCAGTAAGCTCACTACTGTTGCTGCGGACGAATTAAATGCATGCCTAACATCATCCAAGTTTTGGCAGCAAGACGCCCCAATTGACAACTAACATGCGAGTGTTTTTGCAACAAGATAAAAGTGCAATTGTGTTGTCGAAGCAGTTGTTAGATATTGGAAATAGTAAAGTCGCTATTGACACCTCGACTGGATTCGTTTCATTGTCCAAAGATTTCTGTTACTTAACATACTCAAAAGAGGATCTTATTAAACTTTGACACATTATTTAATTCTAAAGCGGAACGAAGTTTGCCGGTTCAGTTAGTTATACTTATTATATTATATTATTAGTGTACTTTCACTTTTTAAAAAATATTCAGTGTGCCTTAAAAAAAAAATGAGAAAATGTGTGTTTCTTTTGAGGTTACTATAATTTTTGTAAATAACATAATGACGGTATTAGAATTGAATTCGGTTTCGCTAGGTAGAAATCGTTTGATTTCTCTTTTTGTTTTTTGTAAATACACTCATGGACAAAAATATCGAATATTTTGAAATTTTCAAATTTTTGTTTTTACAAAATAATTTCTGGTCAAGCAAGTCGTTTATTGTAAAATAGAGTTTATTTTAATAATGTTTAATGAACAATTTTAAGATTTATTGGCGAGGAAATTGTGAAAAAAATAAATGTGTAATATTAGGTAAATAAGGTTATTTTACTCTAAACTTAAATGATAATTTAAATTGCTTAAATAACTGATTTAAACTGAAAGAAGTGCATGATCAATAACGAGTATTTCCCATTCTAGCTCTTATTGCTGCTTGTATCTTTCCCAGCATGCTTGCAAGTAAATTTTGGACATATCCTTGGGAAATTGCATTCCATTCATCCTGTGCAGCAAGCCGAAGCTGCTGTATCGTATTTGGAACGGGATTTCTTTGTCGTATGCTGCGTTTTAGATGATCCCACATGTGCTCTATTGGATTTAAATCCGGGCTTGACGGTGACCAATCCAATATTCCAATTTGGACCTCATCAAGATAATTACTCACTATGACAGCGGCATTTGGTCGAACATTATCATGCATTAACATGAATCTTTCGTATCCTATGTAACCAACATATGACAAAACATGATCTTGCAGGATGTTTTAAACGTAAGAATCACCAGCCATCCGTCCAATCACTTCCACAAGTGCGGTACGTACATCCCAACTAATACTTTCCCAAAGAATTATGCCATCAACTCCAAAACTAACGGTCTAGGCGAGACTGCAGCTGGCGAATCGTTCTCCCACTCTTCTGTAGACGTAGTTTTGACCATCTGGCTTCCATAATAGGATTCTGGTCTCATCAGTGAAAAGAACGTTTTTCCAGTTGTCGATATTCCATTGAATATGTGTTATTGCAAATTCCAAACGACGAGCTTTATGATTTTGGAGAAGACGTGGAGCTTTATCGGGGCGTCAGGGCTTTAAGTTTGCTTCTTTTCATCTTCGTCTAACTGTTTATGAACTCACATTAACTTGTTTAACATTTAATAGCTCATTTCTGAGGATCCACAAACCCTCAATGCTCACTCTCATCATCACAAAACATCAATAACTACACGGATAGCGATAGCGACGTAGAACCTAACGAAACAGAAAACGAAAATAAACATCCTTGGCAAGAAGTTGGCAATAAGAGAAAAAGGGTGAAAAGACAAAAAACTTCAGAAATTCCCAAGCAAATCCAAACACAAAACAGATTTGATTCCCTCTCAAAAGAAAATCTAGATGAACAAATAGACAATTTATCAAATACACCAAACACAAATATAACCAAAAAAGATCCCTCACCGCCACCAATCTATATTTATGGAGTTACTGACTATAGTGCTATGATAGCAAACCTTTCAACTGCAACTGCGGCCGAAACCTATTACACCAAAACCATTTCAAATAATACAGTAAAAATTAACCCTACAAACTCAGACACCTACAGGAGACTCATACAGCACCTTAGAAAAGAAAACATTGTACATCACACTTACCAACCGAAACAAGAGAGGGCCTATAGAGTTGTCATAAGAGGATTACATCATTCAACACCCACAGGAGATATCTCGCATGAATTAGATAATAAGGGTTTTAAAGTTCGCAACATAATTAATGTTAGACATAGAGTTACCAAAGAACCATTGCCCTTATTCTTTGTCGATATAGAGCCAAATGAAAACAACAAAAACATATTTAACCTGCAAGTCCTACGAAACTGCATAATAACAGTAGAACCACCTAGAATAAAAAATACAATAGTACAATGCACAAGGTGTCAAAAATACGGGCACTCAAAAAGTTACTGTCTGAGGCCATTCGCCTGTGTTAAATGCGGTGGATCACATGATACAAAAACCTGCAAAAAAGCACGCGACACACCAGCAACATGTGCCTTATGTAATGGCAATCATCCAGCAAACTATAAAGGATGTGCTATATATAAAGACCTAGTAAATTCGAAAAACAAAAATATAACAAGCAGCATTCCTAGAGTTGCAAGCCTAAATAATAATAACACTAATGCTCACCACATACGCCAATCACATGTAACATATGCTCAAGTTGCAGCAACTAATACTTCTTCACAAGACAACAATAATTCAGACCTTTCAAATAAACTTACAGAATTCCTCAACGAATTTAAAAATATGTTTGCACAATTGATAAACCAAAACAGCATGATACTAAGCATGCTTACAACTGTGATAAATAGAACGTCGTAATGGCTAACTCACTTAGAATAGCAGAGTGGAACGCAAATGGTCTAACAAACCATGTGCAAGAAATTATACTATTTCTAAAATTAAACAAAATAGACATCCTACTTATATCTGAGAGTCACACAACTGAGAGGTCTTTTATAAAAATTCCACACTACTCTGTCTATTATGCAAACCATCCAGATGGAACAGCCCATGCTGGTTCAGTTGTAATAATCCGTACAGCTATAAAGCACTATGAACTTGCTCCATATATCACCAACAAAATTCAGAGTAGTATCATAAAAGTACAAGCGCTCACCTTCCCATTAACAATAGCTTCTATCTACAGCCCACCACGCCATACCATCAATCTGGAGGAATACAGAGAGTTTTTTGATCAACTTGGTTCACATTTCCTAGTGGCAGGGGACTGGAATGCAAAACATACAACCTGGGGAGCAAGACTGATATCTCCAAAAGGCAGAAATCTATTAAAGATCATACAAGATAATAACCTGAAATACCTAACAACTGGTACCCCCACATACTGGCCCACTGATAACAACAAAATTCCTGATCTGCTAGACTTTGCTATAACTAAGGGAATACCTGAAATACACAGCGACATCACCCCCAGTTTTGATCTACATTCGGACCACAGTCCCATCTTGATAACTTTAAGTACCAATATAATTTGGAAAACTCTTGCACCAAGGCTATGTTCCAGTAACACGAATTGGGTTCAATTCAATGAAGAAATCAATGAAAAAATATCTCTTGACATTCGACTCAAACACAAAAACGATATTGAAGAAGCTGTAAAATATCTAACGGAACAAATACAACAAGCCGCTTGGAAAGCTACTCCTGAAAAGGAAAAAACCATTGATGAAAGGTATAGTATACCCCTCCACACTAGAACACTAGTAGAAGAAAGAAGAAGAGCCCGTCGCAAATGGCAAAGAACAAGAAACGCGATAGATAAAACAAATCTAAACAGGCTCACACACAGACTTCATTCCGCTATCCAAACAGCCAAAAACGAATCTTTTGAAAGATATGTCACAAACCTTTCTCTTGACGACAACTCTCTTTGGAAAGCCACAAAGAAATTCAAAAGGCCGGTAGTAATGAAATCACCAATTCGGAAAAATGATGGAACCTGGGCTCGATCAGATATAGAAAAATCCAACAGATTTGCAGAACATCTATCAACCGTCTTCTCCACCCCACAGGCCAACGATATTAACGACGGGAAAATTAGAGACTTCCTTAATGCACCCTGTCAGCTATCATTACCACTAAAATACTTCTCACCAAACGAAGTCCGTAACGAAATCAACCTGCTTAACCCTCATAAAGCTCCAGGATTTGACCTTATAACTGGCGAAATCTTAAAAAAACTCCCAAGAAAAGGTGTCGTCTTAATAACCATCATTTTTAATAGCCTCCTGAGACTATGCTATTTTCCAGTGCAATGGAAGTATGCACAAATTATAATGATACCTAAACCTGGTAAACCTCTAACTGAAGCCAGTTCGTACAGACCAATAAGTCTCCTTCCGACTTTATCAAAAGTCTTCGAAAGGTTAATCCTTAACAGAATAGAAACAATAATACCTATAGAAAACCTTATCCCAGATCATCAGTTTGGTTTTCGGTCAAATCACTCAACCATACAACAGTGCCATAGATTAGTCAACAAAATAAAAGAGAGCCTAGAAGGGAAACAAATCTGTCTATCAGCATTCCTCGATATACAGCAAGCATTTGATAGAGTGTGGCATGAGGGTCTTCTCTTTAAAATAAAAGCTCAGCTAACTGACCAAATCTACCTCCTCCTTAAATCATACTTGTCCGACAGATACTTCCAAGTTAAATTCGAAGGTGCTCTATCCAACTACCACCAAATAAAATCCGGAGTACCTCAAGGCAGTGTACTTGGCCCATTCCTTTATCAAATCTTCACTGCTGATATTCGTATTAGCGAAAATACACTAATGGCAACATTTGCGGATGACACTGGTATACTAGCATCAGACATCAACGAAATATTAGCATTTAACAAATTGCAAAATCATCTCAATGAACTAGAAGACTGGCTTAAATGCTGGAAAATAAATGTCAACACAAACAAGTCTTGTCAAGTAAATTTCACAAATCGAAGAATTAGATGTCCACAACTACACCTAAATAATTCACCTATACCTATAAAAACAGAAGTAAAGTACCTGGGTCTTCATCTAGATGAAAAACTTACTTGGAAATCACATATTGCAGCCAAACGACGACACCTCGACCTAAAAGTTAAAAATATGAACTGGCTAATCAACAGAAGATCACAACTTTCATTAGAAAACAAACTGACCATCTATAAAACAATACTCAAACCAGTGTGGACATACGGAATTGAGCTGTGGGGCTGTAGCAAACCATCCAACACCAAGATACTACAGACATTCCAGTCAAAAACTATTCGTATGTTAGCTAAAGCCCCATGGTATGTGTCAAACCAAACCCTTCATGCAGACCTCAACATCCCCTTCATCAATGATGTGATTGCCGACCACTCCAGAAGATACATGAATCGCAGCGCAGACCATCCAAACCATCTCATAGACGAATTATTCAATCCCCCACTGGTTGACAGACGTCTAAAAAGACTTTGGCCAGAAGATCTAGCTGCTAGGTAAATTCCAGAGAGTCGTCAATGGACGACACCTGCCACAAGCCAAGAACATACATCATATTTACTTATTACTGTATTGAAGTAGATTGTAAATTAGCAATAAATAAATAAATAAAAAAAAATTTCTGAGGTACATTGTTGTCAATGAACGATTTCGTGTAGAATTAAGAACCAAAAACCGGTCATTAATTGCGGTTGTGCACATTGGGCGTCCTTGACCAGACCTTCGTACAAAATTTCCTGTTTCGCGGTACCATTTTAGAGTATTTGAAACTATAGATTCAGTTCTGCTGAGACGTCGTGCAATACCTTTTTGTGCATATCCTTCCTCGTACACAATTACAATATGTGCTACTTAGACTTCATCGCAGTGCGGAATTGGTGAGATACTTGTTTTTAAACTTAGTTAAATAAAAACAATATTTAATTTAACTTAAAAATAAATTAAAAATAAACGAATTAGTATGATTGTTCCTTTACATGAAGAAGGATTGTTATGACAAAATGTACGAATGACACTAACCACTGAATAAACGTCAAAATAAACATAAAAATATTTCAAACCAGTTGAGTACATCAGCCTACTATATGAGTATTATCAGTAATCTAAAATTATTTTGAAATAATAGTGACTACAAAAAAAAATTGGAAAATTCCAAAATAGTCGATATTTTTGTCCATGAGTGTAACTTTTTTTGATATATTCTATATTAGCAGATATATTAAACTTTGATGCACTTTGTATATGTCTGTTTAAACAATAACCTTTATATATTTTAATTCTTCTTTAACTTTTAGATATGCTGGACTTTATTGGACGAATACAGTTAAATATGACAAAATGGATTGTAAAGGTATTGAAACTGTACGTCGAGATAACTGTACATTAGTAGCAGACATTATCGGTACATGCCTTCAAAAATTGCTGATAAATAGAGACCCAGATGGAGCTGTAAATTATGCTAAACAAGTCATATCAGATCTTTTACAAAACAATGTAGATATCTCACAGTTGGTTATTACGAAAGAATTAACTAAATCTGATTATGCAGCTAAACAAGCTCATGTCGAATTGGCTAAGAAGATTACCAAAAGAGACCCAGGAAATGCTCCAAAATTAGGTGATCGTATTCCATATGTTATAGTTGCAGGTACAAAGAATGCAAAGGCATTCGAAAAGGCTGAAGATCCTATTTATGTGTTAGAAAACAATATTCCAATCGATTCAAAGTACTACTTAGAAAATCAATTGTCCAAGCCTTTAGTAAGGATATTTCAGCCAATATTGGGCGATAATGCTGAATCTATACTTTTGAGGGGAGAACATACAAGATCCAAAACTATGGTAACGTCGAAAGTTGGTGCTTTGTCTGCTTTTACTCAGAAAAAAGAAGTTTGTATTGGTTGCAAATCTGTGTTAACAAAAGGTTATGAACAGGAGGCTGTGTGTGCCTATTGCAAACCTAAAGAAGCTACTATTTACCAACAGGAGTTAAGTCATCACAGAATGTTGGAAAATAGATTTGCTTCTCTTTTTACAGAATGTCAACGATGTCAAGGTTCTTTATATGAAGAGATTTTGTGTACGAGTAGGGATTGTCCTATTTTTTACATCCGAAAGAAGGTTCAAATGGAATTAGAGACAACCAAATCAAAGATTTCAAGATTTGGAGAACCTATTATTATTGAAGAAGATGAATAAAATACATTTTATTGTGTATCTTTTTTAAATTAATATTGTTTGTAGGTTTCGACATTATATTTTGTTTACTGTGTATATCTGCCCCTTTATTTTGTCATGAACATACACACACCTTTCGATGTTATTCAGTTTATATCTTCTCCATAATCCATCTTGTGTAAGTAAGTATAGATCCACCGAAAAAATCTTGAGGAAGTCATAGAATCGCTTATTTCTATGCGTTTTGCGATGAGTTAGGTGTGCTTAAGAGTTCCAGCAAGATATAAAAAAAGGACAAAAAAATTAAGAAAAAATAAAATAATTAGTGATATAACTATAGAAAATGTCACACTGAGAGTGCAGTACGGGTAAGATACGGCAATGCTTTTCTTATGGAGAATAAACGCGCAGGGTTGTCGGTTTTCTCCAGCTGTTGATTGCTCATTGTCTCACAGGACCGGCTTGGATAAAATGCATCTGCCGACAGTACGAGTAAAATATTTTATATCATGTATACGTATACAGTAGAATAAAAAGGCATTGATGAGTTATTGACAACGAAAACTATGAATTTTGCATATAAAACGTCAACATAAGATATACAATTGAATCATATTCATAAGAGTAACATTTGAACACCTCTTTACAAGAACAACATACAACAACTGTAGTTTTAATGTTTTACATAAAATAGAAAAAACCTACATAATTTCTAGGAAAGAATTTGGAAACTTGGAAATGATATTATTTATAGATATTATATATAATATTCAAATTTCCAATTCTTTCATAGAAATTAGATTTTTTCTATTGTATGTAAGATATTAAAAATACAGTTATGTTGTTTCTATAAATAGGTTTTCATTTCTTTTGTAAAACTTCTGCTACAAATTACCATCATTAACATAATCACCTAAATATGGCCATAAACTTGTTTGTCACAATTAGTACCTATTTGATAAACTCCAAGCTTTCCCTATTTCCCTATGCTTTTGGAAAACGAAACTACACTTCAAAATTTAGTCCGAGTTTCAACAGAGAGCATGGAGTCCCATAAGTTTAAATCCGGTGAATTATTTAACGGTTGGGCTAAACTCGTAGTGTTAAATGTGTTGTGTCTTTTACAAAATACGGAACAACTTAATGTAAGTGCTGCTGTAAGACGTACTTCATTGATGACTGGTGTTAGCGAAAGAAGCATTTACAATTTCAAAAAAGAAAAAGAACAGAGTGGAACGTTGAAATCGCCAAAAAAACGTAAAAAACGAGTGTGTCAATCAAATTCTAGAATATTCACATATGACGAGGGTGTAAGAAGTATTCTACGGAGAATTGTTCATTGTGAATTTTTCATGAAAAATTTGCCGCCATTCTTAAAGCATATACATAACTTCATACAAGGTAATGAGAATATACAGCCGTTGTCTCTTTCTACTTTATACAGACTTCTGAAAGATATTGGATTTGTTTATAAGAAACTTGGCCGAAGAAGCATCATGGTGGAGCGAGAGGATATTATTCATTGGCGCCATAATTATTTGAGAACTATACGACGTTTGCGAAAAGACCATTGCAATATCATATATTTGGACGAATCGTGGGTTAATGTTGGCCAATCTATAAATTACGAATGTTGCGATACTACGATACAAAACAGTCGTGATGCTTTTCTCAAAGGTTTAAGTACTGGCTTAAAAGCACCTACTAAACGAGGTCCACGATATGTTTTATTGCATTCAGGTTTTTCAGGAGGTTTCCTTCCTGACACACAGCGTGTTTTTCTGGCAAAGAAAAATGATGGCGACTATCACGATGAAATGGATGCCGCATATTTTGAGTCATGGTTTAAGGAAACATTAATATCAAATTTACCAAATAATGGTGGCAGGAATGTCATTGTAATGGACAATGCATCGTACCACTCCCGTAAAGAGAGATTCCCTAACAATTCCTGGAATAAAGCTGCAATCAAGGAATGGCTAGTGGAAAAAGACATTTTTTTCGAGGAGTGTTATTTGAAATCCGAGCTATTAGAAGCAGCGCGTGCTTTTAAAGATCAATACGATAAGTATCATCTTGATGAGTATGCTTCACAACATAATGTTTATATTTTAAGGCTTCCTCCATATCACTGCGAATTGAATCCTATAGAAATGGTGTGGAACCAAGTTAAGCGATATGTAGGTACCCATAATACCACTTTTAAAAACTACGAGGTACGCCAGTTGATCGACGACGGTTTCGCACGCGTCACAGAGCAAAATTGGTGCAATTATGTCACTCATGTTGTTGAGAAAACGGAAACTGAGATGTGGACTGCGGACAACCTGCAAGATGACGTAGATCAATTGATAATACACGCGAACACAGAGGAGAGTACGGATGTAGAGGACGACTTTAGTATAATTAATTGAATATCTGTGAGTAACCTCGATTATTTTACACTGTATAACCAATAAAATGCATTTACCAGTGCAATCAGAGTATGGGCTTTTCGGATATTGGGCTGGGTGCACGGAAATCGAGTTCCCGGAGGTTCCACCCTGTATATTTATAGCCATCAAGAAATGTAATTTAAAATATATTTGTTAGTTTAATAAAGTATAAATATAATATAATGTTAAATAACTTACACTATAAACCTTATACCTGCTCATCTGGTCAAGTGTGGGCAAGGAAAGCCATTATCCCATATGGAATAACACAAGGTTTCGCTGAAAACACCAGGTTGCTATGCCAAGGAACTAGGTAAACTTATGTTGTGTGTAAAAAATGCGAGACTGCATTATGTTTTAACAAGGACAAAAACTGCACTTCAGATTTCCACAAAAAAAAATTTCATAGTAGGTGTTAAAATTTCGCAGTGATTCAAGTGCGCAACTTGTTTTTTTAATAACATCGCCGGGATTAAAAAATGTGCAAAGCTTTTTCGATATTCCCGTTCCTGATAATTTTTCACATATTTACAAAAGAAAAAGTTTTTCTTGGATATTGGGCTGGGTGCACGGAAATCGAGTTACCGGAGGTTCCACCCGGTATATTTATAGCTATCAAGAAATGTAATTTAAAATACATTTGTTAGTTTAATAAAGTATAGAGTTTTATAATAAAATTCTCGCTAAAAACTTAAGGTCTTTTTATTCAAATTCATGCCTCTTATTTGGCTACTTGAAGGCAATTATTTTCTCAATATATTATTTTATAATAAATAACAGAGCCCGGCGTAGAGATCTGGGTACGGTTCTGTGACTACCACTTGGACCTGTTTGTATCGCCAAGCACAAGACGTGAAATCCGGCAATTGTGCATTCCTATATTAGCCGTACTGCACTCTCGGTGTGACATTCTCTATAGTCCTATATAGACTCGAAAGGCGTTGTTGCCTGAACTGTACATCAGCATACCTGATTATACATAAAAAATATTAAAATAAAAGCTTACATTACTGTCTTACTTATCTCGAAAAAAAAAAAAGAAGGCGGTACTGCTGACTAGCGCGAAGCTTCATACTGTTTTCGGTATTTTTAAATTTTAAATATTTTTAAAATTGAATAAAGTATAGTATTTACAAAGTCAGTTGAAACACCCTAAAAAACTGTTGCCGACAAACGTTAAAGGAATATAAAATCATATATTACCAGACATGGGCGCATCATTTATTTTATATTTAAGTATAGATTAATGAGGATGAGAATAAGCACAATTTTAATGTATGTAAAACGGTCGTAAAGTACATAAGTGTATAAAACGTTTTCAACACATGTCATATTTAGCAACAAAAATAATTCATATATAATGTATGACGGGTAGCTCTTTTAGATAGACTCAGTAAAACACAGGTTTAAATTGAATAAAAATATATTCGAAATAAATAAATAACAATGTAAAATTAGATCCTAGGTAATATATACAATAAATAAAAAATAAAACGTCAATCCTGGCGACGACGGCATCCACGGCGGTATGACCCATTGTTTAATATCTGAAACAGATATTAAACTAAAATAAAATAAAATTAATGATATTCAATCTAAACGGCAATTACGTTGTGATTAATACAGACAGGACACAGACGATAGGAAGCGGGTCAAAGGAATAGAGATGGAATGGGCCAATCAACACTCGACCCTGAGAGGAACGGGCGGTGTCCAATCAGTATTTGGACACATTAGAGAATAGGTATGTCTCAGATCAATACTCCAAGACCGGGTACGGAACTGCGATGAGATCAATACTCTAGCAGAAGCGGTTGGCCTTCAGTCAATTAATACCCTTGGCCCAGTGGAGTTGTTGTCAGATCAATACTCTGACAGAACTCTGCTTTCTATTGCGGCGGCTTGTCACCTCGGGGGAACAAATAAGGGTCTAACCACCTTCTGATATCCCCGGGTGCTCTGTAGAGGGCTTCGGAGTAAACGTCGAGAGCTCCTCTACTTAAGTCCATTTTCGGGTTATGGACTTGGAAAATATTTATCTTCGGTGTCTTGCCTTGAAAAAGGCAAGATATTTCTTACATGACAATTTCTTCATCGAAATAAAAACACCAAGTTAAGTTAAAACAATACTCAGCCACAGAGTATGGAAAATAAATGCAGGAAGCAGAGCCCCGAGAGCAATAAGCTCTCGGAGAGCCCGTAAAGGACTGACCTGAAAATCGCCAATATTTATATGCGCTGTTCGAGCGATAAATAGGGATTTCCAGGTAAAGAGCCAATGGGAAAATTCGAGGAGGGGCGATGCGCATCGAAATGCGTACTAGTCCACAGACTATGGCATTCGATGATAGGCTGCTCTTTTATACGGTCGAAGGTGTTGCATCTCCTCTAGCGCACATCGATGGAGGAGGGACTTGTGGTACCCCCCTCCCCTTCTCTTTGAGAAAAAAAAATGTTTCATACATTTTTTTGGTAACGTGGAGCCTACAACGGTGTGATACCTTTTACCCTTCTTGGCAACTTAATTTTTATTCTTCTGTCGTTGTTGCAGGTCACCCGGAATTTCTTGGTCCCCTTTTCCACCAGTTCTTTCGGGACGATTTCTGTCAGGTCCGAATTGTTTCCTAGTGTGTCGTCAGCGCGGCGCTTCCTTAGCGGTGATGGTGGCGTACCAAATAACTGGTGAAACTTGTTGAGGATGCGTTCCGCTTCCTTCCCTGGCATAACAGGCAGCCCAGGTCTCTCTGATGTTCCTAGTGGGCTCATCTCTTCAGGAATCTCATAATATATCTTCCATGGCTGTTCGCTGGTTGAACTGAGTTCTGTTTTGAGTTTACTGTATGAGTCAATCCTATTTTGGTCTTAAAACGATAGGGTTGATTTATTGGTAATTCATTCTACAAATTGATGGTTCAAATATCCTTTACTCAGAAATTTTACTACTTCATCAGTAATTAACTTTTTCGCAAAATTGCTAAAAGCATATTTTAAGTACTGTAATTCTCTTATAAGATTTTTATTAACCCTTTGATGACTGTCGGTATGCTGAGATGACCACCTTTACAAATATTTCTTTTAAACTTCCCAGCGGAAGTTTACAGTCATACCATTGTAAAAAATTGGTTGCCTATATTATATTTTAAGTATCTAACCAGTTTAGAATCGATTTGATTGAATCGTATTGACTGGATAACATAACTAGTCAAGTGGTCAAGCACATATTTGAAGCTGACATTCGGTGTTGACAGTGCGACATATTTTAATTGTTTTCTTGTTTATTCAATTATTATTAATTACAAAAATTACTCTCTCTCTCTCCAATGGCGCTACAGCCCAAATCGGGCCTTGGCCTCCTCCAAACTAAGCCTCCAACCTTGTCGGTCCCGCGTCGATCTTCTCCAGGTTCTCACGTCTAGAAAATTTTGCGCGTCCGCTGCCACTTCATCCTCCCATCTTTTCCGTGGCCTTCCTTTTGGTCTTGCGCCCAGCATTTTACTATCTAGGGGTCTTTTCGGCAATCTTTCTCTCTCCATTCTTACTACATGACCAGCCCAGCGAAGTCTCTGAAGTTTAACGAATTCTGAGATCGGTGTCTCTTTGAACAGTTGGTAGAGTTCATGGTTATACCTGGATCTCCATATTCCGTTTTCGTTAATAGGTCCAAATATCTTTTTTAGGACTTTTCTTTCGAAGACTTCCAGTTTTCTTTTTGTCTCTTCTGTCATCACCCATGTCTCGCATGCATAACATACTATTGGTCTAATAATAGTTTTGTAGACCCGGATTTTCGATCTCCAGTGTGTGTTTTTGGAGCGAAACACATGATCGAGTGAAAAATAAGCTTTACTATTCTTGGTTGGATTTCTGGTTCTTCTGTTCCATCCGTGTTTAATGCAACTCCTAAATATGTGAAACTTTCTACCGTTTCAATATCGTCCTCTAATTCAACTGTGCGTCTGTTTCCCCTAGCTCTTGCCTGTGTTAACTTTTTTGTCTTTTGAATATTTATTTCTAGTCCGGTCTCTTTTGCCTTTGATTTTAATTGTGAATATATTTCTGCCGCCTCTTCTGTTCTGCGAGACATGATGCTGACATCATCGGCATAGGTGGCAATCTGTATTGATTTATTTGTTAGGAGATTACCTCTTCCTATATTCAGCTGTCTTATCACATATTCCAAGGTCAGGTTGAATAGTGTCGGTGCCAGCCCATCTCCTTGCTTTAATCCTTGGTCTATCGTAAAGTTTTCAGTGAGCTCATTTTGGACTCTGACAGTTGCTATTGATGAATCCATTGTTGTTTTTACCAGTCGGATGTATTTTTGGGGGATATTAAGAGATATGAAGATACAAAAATTACGGGTAAGTGATATTTTTGAAGTCTGTTTTACACTAAGTACTGTTATTTGCATGAATACATTTCAATTTTTTTCGTAGATCACTGTCTTATATGTGGTTTTCTGGCACGACCACAGGGCACTTTCTGTATGAATTCTGCCAATATGCAAAAAACAAAAGGGGAGCTTCAGGCATTTGGAAAATATGTCCCAAGACGAGGTTGACGCCTTATTGGATGAAATTCCAAGAGACCAGGACTCAATTATCTCTGATATTGAAGACCAAATTAACAATCAAGATGAAACAACAAATAATCAAGAATCGGATCGGATAGTGAAGACGATGTACCGCTAGCAAAGCGAGATAACTATATTTTCTATCCAAATTGAAAGTTATATAACACAAACAAATCAATTTTTTGAAAATACAGGCCCAAACATTCCAAATTCTGCGGAGAACCCCACCGATCTGTTTTTGGAACTATTTTCTGAGGATTTAATTCATCTAATTGTATTTCAAACCAATCTATATTACGTTCAAAAACACGGAGGAGGAAATGAATTTACACCGACCACAGAAGACGAAGGCAAAACATTTCTTGGAGTAAATTTATTAATGGGTATAAAGGAAATGCGCAGTTACAGAGAGTATTGGTCGTCACGTGATGAATTACGATACCCTTTCATAAGTTCGGCTATGTTACGTAACAGATTCGCTTTGTTACTAGGCAATTTACATCTGGTTGATAATACAGTAAAGCCAAAAAAACTGATCCCGGATTTGACAAACGAGTGGGACCTCTACTGGCCAAACTCACGGAAACGTTTCTTGCAGCACTGAATCCACACGAGTTTCAAGTGATTGATACAGTCTATGATACGATTCAAAGGTCGAAGTAGCATCCGCCAGTACATGCCCAATAAACCTATAAAACGTGGCTACAAAGAATGGGTTAGAGCAGATTCATGTGCGAGTTCCAGATATATACCGGTAAAGTGGGAAATTTCACGGAAAAAAACATAGGACAACGAGTCGTACAGGATCTAACAAGGGTAATAAACACCACCGAGTGTTCTTTGACAACTATTTCAACTGTATTGATCTTCAGAGATCTTTATTGTCGGACGGAATTTACGCAATTGGAACCGTTAAAAAAAAACAAACGAAAGGATTTACCAGAGTTCAAAACTGACAAACAAATGAATCGAGGAGATTCAGATTACCGTATTTCAATAGGTGAACTATCTGCGTTAAAGTGGATGGATCGCAGAAGTGTGATTCTTTTAGCAAATCACCAAAATCCAGCAACAAACGAAGTTGTAAAGAGAAGACAAAAAGACGCTCTGAATGAGGTTTCATATCCACAAATGGTAGTGCTCTACAACTCACATATGGGATATGTTGACAAATTTGACATGCTGAAAAGTCTGTATGAGGTGAATCGTAAATCACACAAGTGGTGGCATAGAATATTGTTTTATTTTATGGATGCTTGCGTCGCAAACGAATTCATTCTATTTCAACTTGAAAGCCAATCCAAAAGTAAGTATGCCTTTAAAAGAATTCTGGCTCTCTCTGATTAGAGGCCTTATTGGAGCTCCAGAACAATTAAAAAGGGGAAGACCATCAGCAGAAAAACCAGTGAGTAAATTTAAAAGGCATATTCCTTGGAACTGCGCCTTATCATTTTTAAATATCATGATTCGTCATTGAATTTATCCCTTAAAAGCGAACGGGGCCAATCATTGTTAATCGTCGTTTATCTTAGCACATTTAATACGATTATCAAATAAGTATGTCCTCCTGAGGTTAGAGTGTACATGTGATTATAGCGAATAAACGATGTAAGTTAGTTTATTCTATATTTTCGAACATCCATACAACCCAGAAACAGCAACTGAGATGTGCAACCTGCCTATACTACAAGAACATTTTTACTTTAATATACTGACATGGCTATTTTGACTTGCGGAATTAAAAAGTCGTGAAGTAGTCAAATTAAGCCATTTTCGTAGGTTTTTGAAGCCCGGATATTCTTCTTCCTGGATCTCTTGTCCTATGCATGTTACTTTGAAGTATGGTCAATATTATATGACCCAGGTATTCCAGTTTGCTACATTTTATAGTTATGACTGGTTCGTGCTCTTTACCCATTCTGTCTAGCACTTCTTCGTTGGTAACTTTGTCTATCCAGGAAATTATGAAAGTATGTATGTCCAGAAATTATACCTGTTTTGACATCAAGTTGGTACCATTTATTTATGATTTCATGTACCTTTGCAACGATAACTATTTGCTACTAAGTGATTGTAGGATGATTATAAATACCTGGGAAATTAAATAATACAAAAATGTTAAATGTTAAAAAATGTATATATTTTCTATAAAAATAACATATCACTACTTATTCAATTTTTAATTCTTTAGCAAGAGTAGTCGCACAAACATGCATCATATTATGCCTATTAACTTTAAAATTGTCAACAGCTTTATTTCGACTAACGTCCCACTGGAATAATTCTCTATATAAAGGCTTTACAAACTTCATTCTACCAACTACGTTCACCCAATCTAAAGCGTTTTGAATTTGTATTACCCATTTGGCTTTAATGCCAGTTTTAAGCCAACGGAATTTTATTTCTGAATTTTTAACACTATCAAAATCAAACAATTTATTTAAGGCGATAAGCTTTTCAATCGGTTGAGGCTCAGCTTCTGACAGTTTCTGCAAAAAGTATATTACTTGTTCCGGTATAAGTTGTTCCTTGTCTTTAGCAGATATTGGCAAAGAACCTTCCCCTGTCCATTCATAAAATTTCTCCAAGAGTTGATCGCAGGCTTCTGCCAAGGAAGTATCGTAATCTGGAATGATCAAAGGCATTCCTGGGGTGTGCAACCATTTGTCCCAATCTATATTTTTTATTTCAGGTTCATTTTCAAAGTAATTTTCAAAAAAATTTTTAAAATCTGAGGTGTCAATAGATTTGTATTTGAAGGTATCAAAGTAAGATCTTAAAAACGGCTCGAACTTATCTGAAATAAAAATATTATGTAAGGTTTAATGAAAATTTTAATATGTGTAGGGATTTTTCAAAAATTCATGAACTTTCCAAATACGCATGCCCAAAAAAAATTAATCCCAAAAACATTAAACTATTTTAATTTCATATTAAATTCAATATATAATTTATTAAAAACTACTGTTAGAACAAAAACAATATACTCCAACTATTTTACTAATACAAAGTTTGACTCTATTTTTATATGAAAAAGCACTGCAGACAATTAAATGTGTTCAGTAATGTCGTATTTCATACTTTGTCACCAAATCAGTGAGCCAGGTTTATGACATTTTGTATAACCGATAATATGTTTTTATCCCATATGTAGTCGAAGTTTACAATCGCTCGATAGTATCACTCAATTTGTACCATCCCCTAAATTTTTTTCAACTCCAATAAGTCCTGTGGCCCTAACGAAGACCAACAGTTTCTTCATTGGTAGTTTTAGAATCTCTCCTGGTT
Organism: Diabrotica undecimpunctata; assembly: GCF_040954645.1. Classification (NCBI taxonomy): domain Eukaryota; kingdom Metazoa; phylum Arthropoda; class Insecta; order Coleoptera; family Chrysomelidae; genus Diabrotica; species Diabrotica undecimpunctata. Next base: position 47,722,731 of record NC_092810.1, on the reverse strand, counting down.
CAATTCTCAGTTGACCAGTGAATTCCTGCCTCATATCACTTAGCACATTGCAATGGCATAGGATGTGTATGTCAGTATCTTCTTCCAGTTCGCATTTTCTGCACCATGGTTCATTCTTACCTATTTTTATAGGTGTTTTCTTAAACGACAATGACCAGTTCATCAATTTGTCAGAGAGTTATTTACCTATATATTCCTGATTATTTTCTTAGTCTAGATTTGCCTTGATTAGCTCTCCATTTCTTTGGACGATTCCTTATCAGCCATTCCTGAAGCATCTTTAGCGATGCCACACAGTGGTTCTGGGGTTATAAAGGTTTTTTCGAGCCTTGTTTTGCTAACAAATCTGATCGTTCATTCCAATGTACCCCATCATGACCGGGCACCCATATTAAAGACACTTTATTGTCTTTTGCCAGGTTTTTTGACGAGATCCTTGCAGTTCCTACCAGTTTTGATTTGGAGAGTGGGTTTTTTAGCCAGTATAGCCGCTTGGCTATGTGAATAAATGATTCTCTTTGATTTGGGGTGCCCATCCATGATTTAATCAATGCAACACAGTAGTATATTGACCTAGCCTGTAAGATTTATTATAATTACATGTTTGTCTAAAAGACTCCTGCTCCAGTACCATGGGTAGTTTTAGATCCTCAGTGAACTATATTAACACCGCATTAATATTTGGGACTTTTTGGTCTCTAGGTGGTATAATTGTATTAATCTTATCAGTGAAGATTAGATCTGGTATCATCATATCTGAGTTCATCCGAAAGATGGATTCCTCAAGTAAAGTCCCAGTGATATTGGTATGACTATTCAATACACAATTCGGCCTCCAAGTATTGTTTGCTTTAAGTCTCAGGATGGTTATAAAGATTGCCTACGAACTATATAATTCCGGGGGGGGGGGGGGGGGTAAGGTGACCTGTGATAATCTCTAAATAAAAATGCCTTTCTGTACTATTCAAGGCTCCTGTCATATTTAGAAGTGCGTCTTTGTAGGGTGGTGAGAGAAGTCACAAAGATTGCGGCCGTCTTTTTCCACAAATGTGGAATATGTAACTGTCAGCGTGTTACTGATTACCTTTGGTTTCAACGAACAGGTTTTGCCTACACTCGTCGCGTAGCCCTGTTGGTTGTTATTATAAGTATTCCAATTGAATTTAGAATCAGGGATACCCATATATACTTGACTTCATTGATTCTTTCTAGTTCTTCCCCCAATAATATAAGCTCACTCAGTCCAGTAAGCTTCCTCTTATTAGTAAAGGCTACTAGTTTAGTTTTAGAAGGATTCATTTTCATTATCTGTCCCAGGTAGATGTATTCGCTTACTGTTTCTAAATTTATGTCGTTCAATGTTATTTCTGGAATGTTCGGTGTATTTGTCATTATTTTTGCTTTTTCCAAGTTCATCTTAAGACCTTCTTTTTCCGAAGCTTGAAATAGTTGCGTCATCATGGTCTGTAATTCTTCGAAACTTGTAGCGAATATTACAATGTCATCAGCGTATCTTAAATGACTCAGTTTTCTCCCATTAACATTTAAAAAAAATGTTAATGTTAATAAAACAGTGACATCTTGTAGAAAATAGATTAAAATTAAAATCTATTAATATATCTAAATAACTAATAAAGAAACATCACTGAAAATCAGCATACTAGAAAACAAAAAATAGGTAGTAACCCAACTATTACCATCAGTGCTAAAATAGAAAAATTAAAAGAAGATGATCCTCTCCAGCCCATTAATTAATGTCCTGTTTTCCTGTTAAGTTCTCCACCTCTCAAAATAGTGTTGTGTATTGTCTTTCCTGTTAGTTTTATGTGACTTTGCCTATTTATCTATCAGTTTGCGACAAAATATTCTTATTATCTTACTATATTTTAAATTCTTCCTCTCTCTCCCCTTATGTTAAATATTGTACTAATTTTACCTTAACTATTAATGTTGAAATTCTTACCTGGACCACCAACAGTTTTTTCTAAATACCTAAGGAATGATTGGCCCTTTTCATATGGAACTGTTGAAAATGCTTCATCTGGATGGACTCCTTTTAAATCTACTACAAGATGCGTTAAAGGACTATCAGCACCCAATACTTGTATCTAAAAATATTTTTTGTCCAAATATGTTTGACGAATATATCAATTTAATACTTACAGCTTCTCTTAAATCACTTATGCCTGTGTAGGCGTCAAAATCTTGCATTTGTGGTGATATCAATCTACTAATAATTTTCCTCTCAACCAACATTGTAAAACCCTCATTTAACCAGAAATGCTCAAAGGTTTTGTTCGTTACCAGATTTCCTGTCCAACTGTGTGCTATTTCATGAGCTATTACATTAGCTAAAGATCTATCGCCAGCCTAAAAGTAATAAACAAATCGAAATTACATCTTTTGTATTCTCCAGCAGACCTAATATTCACACAAGAGCGCGACTGACTGCCCCTTGCACACTCCGTTCGGCTCGCGGCGATAAGAATACGGCAGAGGCGAGAAGGCCCTGCCTGTCGTAAGAGGCGACTAATGGGTAGGAATCGAGAGGTGGAGAGCCGTCGCTTGAGGTGTCGGGTTTGTAGAAACGCACTCTGACGTTTAGGCGTCACGGTCACCGGTCTACACTCCTAGTATCCGAGACGAGACTCTCGGGGACCACTCTACTCTCATTCCAAGAGAACCAGGCGAGGTTGAACGAGCTGGGCCCGTACACACCTCTTTTGGCCTTACACCACCAATCGTGGTGTCGGTGTCCCGGCACTTAGCCGCCTGGAGATTTAAGAGTGGTAGAGGAGAGATCCTCGGCGGCGATCTGTCTACGTGCGAGGTGGAAATTCCTCTTCCTGCGTCACCTGTTCGCCTGCGGGAGGGGATAACGGATAGGTGAGGAAATCACAACACAGGTACTACGGGGGAGGTGGAGCCCACGAGCCACCTTCAAGCTACACTACAAAGCTAACCGTAGCCTTTAGATGGCAAAGAATCATGAGTGTGGGAATTTGAAAAAAGTTAATTAGCAAATAGCCTATTATTTTTTTAATTAAAGATGGGTATATTAATTTCTTTCATGTCCAACGACAGTAATAGGAGGAAGAAAATGAATAATTCAATATTCACACCGAAAATCGGCTTTGATCAGCCCCGAAAAACTAGGGAATTCAAGGTTCTTTTTCCAAAAAACGGCCTCTTATATACTCTTTGAAATAAATATTAATTGGTTATTATGGGTCTGGATAAAGTTCTTGAAATAATACACATACACACTGGGTGTCAGTACAAAGATGCCACCTAAAATGTTTGCCATTTTTTAATTTTTACGAACACTACCAAGAAATTGATTTTCATTCTAATGTTTGTGTAATGTTTAAGAATATGTTCTAAAGCAGTATTTAACCATTCCTTAAATAACAAATGTCAAAAAAAAACTTCCCAAAATGATGATTTTAATGGAAAATTTAAAAAATTAACAGTGGAAATTTTTTCTGTTTTCTTTATAAAAATTACAATTAAGTCGTGATTTTTAATACTCTGTATTATCACCTCCACTTTGAATTACACTACCCATTCGACTTGGCATTGAATTGATCAAATTCTGGACGTTGTCTTGAGGAAAAGGTTCCCATGATCGCCAACCGAACTGCTCACGATTTATTAGAGCAGTTGGTCCCAAACATACTCAATCGGGTTCAAATCTAGGCTTTAAGTTTTCCAATTTATTTTTGACACACCGACGGTTTCCAGGTAATGAGTTACCATCCTGCCTACGTGTGACCGCGCGTTGTCTTGCATGAAAATAAAGTTTTCGCCCACAAACCCAAGGCATTATATGCTCGTCTAGAATTTCGGTAATGTATCGGTGAGCTTTCAGCGCTCCTCTACCAATAAACACGAGATCAGTACGTCCTTTGAATGAAATTTCTGTCCAAAACATACTGAGCCTCTTCCAAAAGCAACACGTGCTCGTCGAACACAAGCAGCATATCGCTCCCCACGAACACGAGATCAGTACGTCCTTTGAATGAAATTTCTGCCCAAAACATACTAAGCCACTTCCAAAAGCAACACGTGCTCGTCAAACACAAGCAGCATATCGCTCCCCACGTCTTCGGTACGTTTTGATGCGACCGTCTGAGCCATAAAGAACCATCCTGGACTCATCACTAAACAAAACATGTTTCCAATCTTCCATCGTCCAATGTTCGTAGTCTCTAACAAACTCAAGTCGGCGTTGTCGATGTACTGCTGTTAACAAAGGCTTGTTGCTAGACAGCGATGCCTTAGATCAAATTTGCTTAACTTTCTTCTCACTGTAAAAGTGCTTAATATCCACCCGTGAGCATTTTGAAAACGGCTTTGGATTGCTCTAGTCGTAAAGAATCGATTTTGCAAAGACGTGCGTTGTAAACAACGGTCTTCTCTGGCCGTCGTTCGTGAGATCCAGTCTCTACGAATCGTTGATATGTTTTTTGACCACACAACGACCGACTCCAAGCTGCCTGGCTACTTTTTGTTGACTTATTCCATTATCAAACAAAGTAACAATTTGAACAGATCTAGCAAATCTCTCAGCCATAGTTTCAATTTAAAAATTGCACAAGTTCACTCTTTGAACAACTGTACACCAATGAAAGATCTTTTAAAAACAGAACAGCCATATTCCAAGAAAAACAGCGTACAAACAACAAGAAGATTCTCCGAAGTCGTAAAACTGATATCAATTCTGGGAACTTATTACGCTTAATTCAATTGTCGCCTCCCAGTGGCGGTGCCTAAAAGTGTTTATGCATTGTGGGAGTTTAGTTACAATAGAATAAATTGCATAAACTTAAATTATTGAAATTTTTTATAAAATTCTAGGTGACCTCTTTTTAATGACCCCCAAGTGTATAAAGTATACAAACCTACCAATAAAGTGGGGGTAACGAAAGTTAAACAAGGGTTTTCCATTCCTCCATACGGAAAACTGGGAGGTAAGACCAGTAGATCGTATACACCCCACACGTATGGTCCACAAATATCTTCGGCAGTCTTAAGTTGATGTTCAGTTTCAGCAAATTCATAGGCACACTCCTCGATCAGTTCTTTTTCTGCCCAAACGTGTGACCTGGGTCCCAAAGGCCTAGATTCAAGAGCACCTACAGCAAGGGCTATAAGATAAGAAGGCACTGGAATCTTCTGGTAAAAAGAATAATGCTTCTTGTCGTCAATCACCTTGGATCCTTCACTGATAGCCGACATTAAAACTTTCAAATCCTTTGGGGCCGAAATCTACAAAACATTATTTTGTTTTTATTATTTTTAACTATTATTATTAATTATTAACATGAATAATGTGTTTTTATCGGAAACATGATGATGTCAATTGCCTTCTATTTAAATTATCTTATGCATTAGAAAAGTGCATATCTTAAGTGCTGATTACTTTAAGTATTTGCACTAAACAACTTTGTAAATATGTTTTTATACAAGTAGTGTGTTATTTACTTATTAAATAGATATCAATCAAATACTGAGAATCATTTAAGATAAAAATCCCTCAAAATTTTATTTAAATATATAAAAACTAGAAATTTTAGATGTTATTCTACATATACAATATCATATCTTCCTTTTATTTATGAGAGAAAACTAATAAATTTTTATCTACTTCCTTTATCCTTATAGTTTTTTAGTAGCAGGTTGAACAAGTGTTTAAAAAACCCTTGTTCTTAAAAGATCTTTTTCGTAATAAATTATGTTTGGGGCTATAGTATTCCAAGTATTCCATAAACGAATATGTTTTCTTTTAAACCACTTTATTCAAGTATTAATTATACATAATCCCCCTTAAAATTTTAGCTTGGTTTTTAGTTAAAGCATAACTATTTTCTCATGGGAACAAATATTTCGAACCCAACTACACATCTCCTTCCCAAAAATTAATTATCTTAGGCCTAATTTATACAAAGCCACTATTCGATTTTAGTTCTCAGTTGCCAGTTATGTTATTATTTGTATCAATATGAATTCAGACGTGCATATTTGTAGTTTAGTTACGATTCAGAAACTACAATTTTGTGAGTTCGACTGGCAATTCACCTTTTGCCGCTATGTATTCACATAATTATCTTTTACTATCTGATTTCTGCTCACTCTAAGGGATTTCGACTACCTGTCACTTTGGAATGCGATATCTGGTTTTCTCCAGGCCTATGGCCCTGTCTTCAAAGGTCACAAACTGATAAAAAAATGTGAGTGCAATATTTTCTGATGTTTTTTTGCTGTTAGGGACAGTAACTTTTATCATTTTTTGGTGGGTGTTTATTTTTAGTTTTTTTTTGAGTATGTCACTAAATGTAACATAATTTTGTAACGTTAATTTTAGAATAAAACGGAACAATGGCCAATGGAATTCGTTCAGATTGCAGTCAAATATTTATTTGATTATAATTTTTTTGTTGACATATTAAAGTTTTGTTAAAAGTAACTTCCGCATTGTTTATTATTTAAATTATTAAAAGACTGCAATCTGTTTAAAGTATAAGATTATTGATCACAATATGTGTCATCTGTTTTTATTAATATGTATTTATTAATAAAAATTTTTGGGCATTAATAAACAATGTTTATTGTTTATTTTTTCTACAATTCACGTTTGTTCAAATTTAAAAGATTAATAAACATAATTTTTTTATTGTGACGTATTATTTTATTTTTTTATTAGATACAATATAAATCTAAAGTATTTTATTGAATATATAATTTTTTCTTACAGCTATTGGTTAAATATGTCGATTAACAAGATTTTTGTCGATAATTTGCTGATATGTTCTCTGACATGTGTTTTTCTGATGTTTTTGAGAGAAATGTTGTTTAGTTTATTTAATCTTGAGTTCCTGGTTAAAACTTATCGGCGCCCATTTTGTTTTAAAGTTTAGCTGTATTCCGTGTCTTATTTTACTTTGTCAAACTATTATATTTTGTTCTATTTATTATCTATCATTTACCCACCCCCAATAAAGCTCCCTGACTTGAGCAACGAGGTCTTCGTTAAGTATTGTAAACGAAAAGCGTTTTATTATCAACTTTTGTCAGCTATTTCGTCTGATGCGATAATTTTTAGATATATGAATGAAACACCATACATAAAGATCTATGATTGGTAATAAAATATAAAAATAACAAAAGCTGTATGTGTTCGACTTACTGTAGCTTTGTAGGGATGTTTAACGGATGGGGTGTCTTGGCAAGGTATCACAGATCTTGCATGTGTTGGCTGAAAATACAAAATAGAATCAGTAACATAAAAATATAAAATCAACAGTTGCCTTACTTGAAATTGGCTGAATAAAAATGGGTGTATTTTTCCTGCGGTTGTTTGTGGAAGGAGCCATTGAAGACCACTAGCTTCGGGGGCAGTTTCATACTCGATTTTAATTCTGAAAATTAATATCTTGTTATTATAATAGGAAGTACATTTTAATAATTTAATATATTGTGTTATATAGCTCCAGAGAGTTAAGAAGCTCCAGCAAAAAATATGAGGAGAAGGTCCAAGGACTACAGGAAAAACAGAAATTAAAGGAAAGGAATATCAGAATCAATCCTATTTTTCAGTCCAATCCAAAAGAAATCACTCTATTGCAAAAAATATAACAAATATTCCTAACACAGAAATATTAGATTCAAATAAAAAACCATTTTATAAAGTAAGACATAATTCGAATTCAAATAAATAAATCAACTGGGTATTCCACTAAAATTAAATTATTTTCAAAATTCCATGTTACCTACTTTGATTTTTTTGTGTTCTATTTCTTTTGTTGTATACCTTGTGATTTGTTGATATATACACTAAGAGTACAGATTGGTTTGATTAAGTTTTGATTTGATTAATTGGTTTGTTGATATATACACTAAAGCGTTCATATTGATTTGATTAAGTTTTGATTTAAGTAATAGTTAATTTGTTGATATACACACTAAACGTCCACTATTTGTTTTTTGTGTTCCGTTTTTGTTCAATACATTGTGATTTATTGATATATACACATACTATAATTGTTTTATTTAATAGTGTGTAATTCATTAGAATGGATCAATTTATAAGAGATGTAGATTTTGAACCTTTTGATACTCACGAGATAAATGAAATAGTGCAACTAAATCAGTTGATTGAACCGAAAAGTAATCAAATTAACTTAAAAATTATTCACCAAAATATTAGAAGCGTAACAAAAAACATTGATGAGTTTAGTGCAGTATTAAGTCAACTAAATTCAGATTTTGATTTGATAGTACTAACTGAAACTTTTAAACTACTTATGTGATGTACAATATTCCAATAACCAAGAATACATATTCTTGTATAGTGATTCAAATTTCAATAGAAACGACGGGGTAGCAGTATGTATAAAAAAACATGATAATGAAACAAAAGTAATGATTGGGCATTCTCAAGAAATCGAATTACTTATTCAATTAGAAAATAATAAGAAAATCTTAGTTACTATCGTTCACCATCTGGTGATGTGGAGGAATTCCTTCAAGACTTAAAACAATATTTAGAACAACAAAAACAAAAACAGTTAGCATGTCATACTACTCAGGAAAATTAATATTAATATTAAGGATGTAACTAATGAACGTGCTTATGAATACCTCAATTTCATGTATAAAATTACCAATTTAAATCTATTGTCAACAAATATACAAGAATACAGGGAAATTCTAAAAGTTTACTTGATAACATTTTTTTAAATTCACAAGGAATTATTAGATAATCTAAAGCAGCAGTCGTAGACACTGATCATAAAGTGACTGTTATTTGTTTACCACTTAACCTAAAAAATGGCTATACAAAACTAGGCAAAGAACAACACATAATCAATTACAAAGAACTAAAAAAATACTTAGAAAGTTATATCTTTTGTATCGTCAACATGTCAAACATCCTGACACCATAAATAAAAAAAAAATGAATATTTCAATTATAGAAAACATACATATATTAATATTAAAAAAAAATACTTTAGAAATGAAATTGAGAAAAATAAGAATGTTTCCAAAAATCTGTGGCATATTGTTAAAAATTTGACAATTAAAGAAACCGAAAGAAATATTATAGGAATAGTTACACAAGAAGGAACTACTGTAACAGATGGTAAGACTATATCCAATTCTTTTGCACGTTATTTTACAGAAATTGGAGAAACGTATGCCAAGAATATAACACCGCTGACATCGCATTTCCCACAATATAACAGCGTAATGCAATATATGTATTTAAGACCGGTCTTTCAAAGTGAAGTTGAAAGAAATTATTAAAACACAAGAAGAAAAAATCACCCGGTATTGGCAACATTAGAGCAGAAACAATAAGAATTATAGATAAACAAATCATCAAATCGTTGGTAGAACTAATAAATTTAATATTTAAATCTGGTCAATGTCCAGACAAATTTAAGCAAACAGTAATTCCTATATACAAGAAGGGAAATCAATTAAGTTTGTCAAACTACAAACCAATCTCACTAATTACCACTTTAACAAAAATCTTTGAAAAATGTCTTAAAATCAGATTAACATTTTTCTTTGATAAATACAACATATTATCGTCTTCGCAGTTTGGGTTCCGTGAAGGTTCTTCGACAAATGACGCAATAATATAACTCACCAATGAAATATACAATCGAATTGACAATAGCCAACCTACTGCTTGTGTGTTTCTAGACCTAGCAAAAGGTCTTACTAGAAGCACTAGAAAAGAGTGGAATACGCGGAACTACTCATAATTTACTGAAGTCTAACTTGGAGAACAGACAATAAATTGTTGGGATAAATGATATTAACAGTAAGAAACTCCACTTAGGATGCGGTGTGCCCCGAGGTACAGTATTAGGACCACTACTATTCAATATCCATGTCAAAGATCTATATAATCACAAGACTGAGAGGAAGATAGTAAGTTTTGCAGACAATTGGGAACATTTAAAGAATAAAATTAAATTAGATATGCTCCAACATGGCTCCAACTAAAAAAATGGTTTAACAATTACTAATGGTTTTGCAGTTACAAAGTAACACTACATTCTTATAGTTCTATAACAATTAAACAATCAAAGGGAAATATAGTTATAAAATCAAGTAACACTATAAAATATCTTGCAATAAAAATCGACTCTCATTTAAGATGCGATGTCCAGATAGATGCAATAACAAAGTGTTTGAGAGCTTTAGTTCCAAATTTTAAATTTCTCAAATCTAAAATAGATTTAAAATATTTGAATATATTATATTATGCACTAGTTGTGTCTAGAATTAGATATGGAATTCTTGGGTGGGGCGGTGTACAAAAAACTTATTTAAACAAAGTCGGCATATTACAAAAAAAAATATTGAAAATAATAATTAATAAAAAATGACATACTCCTCTCATTTTATTATTCTGCGATACTAACGTAATGGATACGAGGCAACTTTATATGTATTCCCTGCTACTGTACATATACAATCATAAGCATATCCTCATCACTACGAGACTCACACTAAAACCAATTAACATGTTTAATTGGGTAATATCAAGAAATCAATAGGACAGAGATCTGTCATGTAAGTTGCTCCAAAAATATTTAATCACTTGCCCAACATATATAAAACATATATTAATACTCTTAATTCGCTAAGTATAGTAAAATATATATTTAAAAAGTATGTGTTAACTCTAGATCGTATGTTTATGCATACATTTTTCGATCTGACTAATTAATAATGATCAAATTAAAAAAAAAAAAAAGAATATTTGCAATAGACTGATTTGTTATATTCGTTCGTATAAATATAAAAAAAATTAAATACATGTAATATACATATTATACAATGTTTGTAGATTATTATACACCTACATAAATATAATTAAATATCGTCGCCCACTATTCCCGTCTTCGACCAATAGGTTTTAACGGGTAATAAGTAAATGTTTTTTTGGTTTTTGAGTGACAAATGTAAAATTAACATGTATATGTATGCATTTAATTGGGACTGGGAAATATTAGCTCTTCTAGTCCAATTTCTTTCAGGTAATTTCAGAATGTGAGTCTTTTGTTAAAAAGTTCTTCTATTTCGTGATTTCCGAAGGATTTTTTAAAGCATTGTAGATAATAGTTTTACTCCACGGTAGATTTAGATGTAATCAAACATTCCCCGTTATTTTTTTAAGTTTAGACAACTGTTAATTGTTTCTGTTTCATCTAATTTCTTATGTTATTTTATCATTCCACATTTTGTTTCATATTTGAAGATGAATTAAAAAAGATGTAAGTGCATTATACAAACACTGAAAATTAGTCTATCCAATGGGCCGCATCACGGCCACTTTTCTAACCTAAAAATGTTGCACTTCCTAATTTTTAGATTTTGTTAACAAGTAAATCGTTTTAATTCTGTTTACCAAATAGCACAGTAGCTATTAATAACTTATCAATGAAATATATTTTATGAAGATAAAATTGTAAAAACATCGTTTGATTATGAAATCCGGTTTTCCACCTTACAAGTGGATGTCGCATTAGCTTCAATTAAAAGCTTATCAAGTATTTTTATTTTTCTTTATGAAATGCGCGCTCTACCGAAGGTTATTTATTAGACTTAACCGTACTTATAATTAGCGATCTCTATTTATTTTTAAAAAACTTACATTCTGAACTATAGAATTAACAAAGAAAAGTCTTCTTATTATAGTTATATTGTAATTAATTAACTAATTTATTTAAATAAATTAATTTATAGAAAATTGTGATCAGAGAGACTTAACCACTCAAAACCTACCGTCTAAATATTCATACGCAAAACATGCCATTTTAGTTTAACCGTGCAGCGAAAACACGGCGCTGGTTTCTGTTTATTGCGTCAAATATCAATTAAACAACGTGTAATTTTTAAATTTTACCGTTATTTTGTGCCTTTAGTTAAAAATATGGCTTTTAAAGCAAAACAAAATTACGCAACAAGTATATTCGGTCAAAAGTGGGAGAGGAGGTAAGTCTTTATACAAAAATATTGATAAGTTATGTTTTTAGTCAGATTCTTTGTTTATTTTTTCATTTACATGTTATATTACACTACTGTTTATATTTAGTGTTATATAGAATCACTATGTGTAACCGATGGTAGTCAAAAATTAAGCGTATGAAAATTCATACGTTAGAATTTCATGACCATTTTATAGTTGTATAGGGGAGAGTTACCTAAGACGGGACGGTTCCCAAGTAGGGACACTAGCAATTCTAGAAAATCTGTAACAAGTGGCAACACCTGCACTGGAAGAATGAAAGTTCGCCATTCAGTCGTATTGTCACGTAAACGACACAAGGCTAGCATACCGGTAGCGTTCGTCAGAACAAGTTGTTAATGTTTACATATTTTTTATAGTGAATATAGCGTTAATGGTAAGTATCTGTAAAACTTAACGTTATTAGTCAATAACAGAGTTTATAGTCATTGCATTTCACTGTAAAGTATTTGCCACTAAAGCTTTTGTTTAAAATCGGTTAAGATTTTTACAAAATGGGTGCAAATCTCTTGAGATGGGACAAAGTTAAACTTCCTAAGTCGGGACGTCCCATCTTAGGAACTAAAATATGGCTACAGATATTCTTCTTATACCTGCCTACTTTTAACTAATTAAATCATTAATTACTCATAAATTCTTACATATAACGGTAATTCATTCTAAAAACATTTATAAGTAGGGGTTCAGTAATTAGATTATACCCAAGGAGGTCATAATATTCTAACCTTGATTATAGCTAAGTAAAGATAATGTGTCATTAAAAAATGTTTTATTCAGTGAACTCTATATCTCGTAAGTGGCACTGATATATTTTTCTTTTACAGATGCCAAATAGAAATCCAAATTCCTATTACAAAAGAAAAACTGATCGTGGAAACTGGTCTGTTCAAAATATGATTCTAGCTGTACAAAAAGTTCGGAATAACGAACTATCGCTTCGAGAAGCTGCTGACAGATATAATATTCCTAAAAGTACTCTTCAAAGACGAGTTACAAACAAACATAAAATCGTGACCGAAAATGACAAATATCTTGGTCGGTTTAGGCAAATATTCTCAGTTGAACAGGAACACGAAATTTTAGATCATATTCTTGAAATGGAAAAGCGATTTTTTGGAATCACTTATAAAGAACTTCGTTGTCTGGCATTTGACTTTGCCCAAGCCAATAATATTGCTAACAATTTTAATAAAGATACTCGAATGGCCTCTAAAAAGTGGGTTTATGGGTTTTTGAGTCGACATAGAAATATTTCTCTGAGAAAAGCAGAAGCAACCTCATACGCTAGAGCTACAGGATTCAACAAGAATGCAGTCCAAAGTTTTTTCAACAACCTGGAAAGTATTTATAATAAACATCACCTCACTCCAGATAGAATCTGGAATATTGATGAGACCGCAGTGACCACCGTCCAAAAATTATCTAAAGTTCTTGCTCAGAGGGGTAAAAAGCAAGTGGGAGGTTTAACAAGTGCCGAAAGAGGAGTTAATGTCACTATAGTAGCTGCTATGAGTGCAAGTGGCAATTTTCTTGCGCCTGCTTTTATATTTCCCAGAAAGAAAATAAAACCAGAGCTGATGGACAATGCACCTAACGGTAGTCCGGCATTTCCACAGGACAAAGGATGGATGGATCGTGATGTTTTTTTAAAATTCATAAAATATTTTGCACAACAAACCAGACCTTCGAAGGAGTGCAAAATTCTTATTATTTTGGACGGCCATTATTCACATACAAAAAGTTTAGACGTTATAAACTTCTGTCGCGAGAATGGTATTATTTTATTATGCCTGCCACCACACTGTACGCATAAAATGCAACCCCTAGATGTTTCGTATTTTAAATCATTTATGAGTTATTATGATTTGTACCTTACTAGATGGCTAAAAAATCATTGTGGTCGTACATTTGGAATATATCAAATCTCAGGGGCTGTTGCAGAAGCATTCTCAAAGGCATCTTCTGTACAGATAGCGACAAATGGATTCCGAGTAACCGGAATTTGGCCTTTTAACGAAGACGTATTTCAAGACTGCGAATTCGCTCCCTCTAAAACGACGGAACAATCAGTGGACAATTAAACTACATCACAGGCCAATAAATTACCCGTAATGATGGCTCATACCGAAGGCGTAAATCAAGTTGAAATGTATGATAATCCGATTCCTTCAACCTTAAAACAGTCTGTTTTAAGGTCACCTAAAGATGGCGATTTCGAAGATAACAGACCGATACAGAGAAGCCAAATCATTCCTATCCAATTTCCGACATCCAAGGTCAAAGTGACTGATATTAGTCCGCTACCAAAGGCACAGAAAAAGAAAGGTAAGATTTCTTCTAGCGGAAGAGCTAATAGCGTGTCTGGAAGAGTCCGATAGTGACGATGAACTTGCCGGTGCACAATTAATAGACATTACATTGTTTGCCCTGAAAACGACGGAGATAAGGATGTCGATGAAGTTCCAGAGGAAGAAAATTTGATGAATACTAATAGCGTGAATTTATTGGGACCTGGTCTACTAGCAGAATGCTCTCAGGCGGAAATAATTAAACATGACCGTGAAAGGATGAAATTAAATTTGGAACCCTCAACCTTAAAAATGAGAACAGGATCAACAAAGAACATACCTAAGCCTAAAAAATTTAAAGTCGAAAAAACAAGACTTTCGTGGAAACCCTTGCATTTTGAAGAAGAGTTGCCAGAGGATTCTAATTTAAAAACAAAAAATAAACTTCAAAATCGACCTCAAATCATAAATGATATGACCGAGTCGGGAGGTCGCCCAATCGATTTTTTAAGTTTTTCTGGCCATTGAAATTTGTTCAACAAATTTGCGAAGAGTCCCAAAAATATGCGAAGTACAAAAATGGAAATGAACAATTGCTCCTGAAGCGTTCAATAAATTGTTGGCTATTTTGTTGCTTTTAGGATATGTAAAACTTCCAAATCGAAGAATGTAGTGGAAGAAATCGGCTGACACCTACAACCCCGCTGTGTCAAATGCTATGTCTGGTGATCGGTTTCTGCTTATTTTTAAATACTTTCATTTTAGTGATAACAACGAAACTGATCCACAGGATAAATGAAGAAAAGTAAGACTCCTTTTGAAGTATATGTCATCAAAGTTTCAATTGTATGCAAACCCGTTATCTACTGTATGGTCTCTGGATGAGGCGATGGAACCCTATACGGTCGTCATAATTTCAAACAATTTATTAGGGGAAAGCCCATTCGATTTGGATTAAGGTTTTGGTGTTTAAATACTCCTAATGAATACTGCGTTAAGTTTGAACTATATGAGGGGAAAAGCCAAAGAGACACTAATATGCCTTTAGGCAGTTCTGTTACAAAAAGGACGGCTTTAGGATATGTTCCTGAAGGAAGTGAAATTTTACTAGATAATTATTTCAATTCCTTGATATTACTCGAAGAAACCAAACCGCACAATATAATTGTGACTGGAACACTTCGCTCTGATCGTATCAAACATGCAAGGTTGAGAGATTTAAAAAAGAGCACCGTGGATCTACTTATGGTCTTAGAGATGAGTCAAAAAATATATCTTTGTTACGTTGGCATGATAATAGCCAAGTTACGTTGGCTACCAATAAAAGCGATGATCTTGTCTCCAAAACAACAACTTGTAAACGTTACAGTCATATTCATAAACAACGGGTAGCTGTTCTGCAGCCATCTTCGATTCAGGAATACAATACTGGCATGGGAGGTGTGCCTCCGAAATATTCCGATTTTGCCTCAATGCATCGATAGTGAACTCCTGGATATTATTTAGAAATATCAATATATAAATAGAAACTTTTTTAATTTCTGGGTTTGTCGATCTGTTATAAATAAAGACTTATTGTATAATAAAAAAACAATTGTCAAGACTTCTTATTTATACGCAGTCACTTAGAAAAATATTATAAACAGCTTCAACAAGCGAGGTTGTTAAATGGCATTACTAGAAATTGTCCAAAGGTTGCACGCGAATATATTCGGTTAGTTATGAGTTCATCAATCGATGATGGTTTAATTAGAAATAGCGGTTAAGAGTAAGTAAACTTGTTAACGACGATGGAGAAGTAATTGCGGATAAAGGGAGTATTGATATTACCTGAAAAATTACACACGGAATTTATTTTTTGACGAGAGGGAGATATAGGATACATTATATGATAAATAGTGAGAAGCAGCAGTAAATATAGATAATTAAAAATTCTCCAAGGCAAAATATTTGGAAAGCGAAGAATTGGGAGAAGAATATCGTGGTTAAAAAACCTGAGCCAATGGTTCTCCACAATAACAACTAATCTATTTAAAGCATCAATTAATAAAATAATTATAGCCAGAATAATGGCTAATATTCGAAACAAATAAGAATAATATTTTTTACAACACTGATGGGATTGAATAAAACTTTCAACAGACCAAATTGAACCACCGCAATCTTAAGCTCCCAACTTACATTAGATTAAATATTTTTTAATCCACTGTATTTATTAGTCCACAATTATATTTGTGGTTTAATAGAGTTTCATTTCAAGGTTTTCTTACCTTATTTACTGCAAATACTTAATACTACGAAACGAATACTTGTCGAAAATAATCACTGACATCAAATTTGACTCGTGTAGAACGAGAACGATATTTAGTTATTATCTCTTGCTAAATGACTTACTTTTTAACTTCTTTTTGGGGCAACTGAATTGTTAATTTAGATCCAAAATCTTCTAAATGATCTGATAATGTATACTCCAATATTTCTTTACTATCAGCATCAAATATCGACGATATATTCAATTTAAATGTGTCAAGTACCTAAAAACAATAATTAAATCTATACTTTACTCATACAGCATAATAAGGTCAAGTTCAAAATGATTATCAGTGTTTATTTTAAAAAGTCCTATATATAGATTAATAAATAACAAAAGCATATATATATACCTATATATATATATATATATATATATATATATATATATATATATATATATATATATATATATATATAAATATATATAAATTTCCTTGCTTTATCGATCTTGTATTAAAACACTTTATTGTATTTAAACGTTTCGGCAAATTGACAATTTTGACAGAACGGTATATTTACAATGCTATAATGGATTTTAGGAACTTTAAAAAATATTCAATATGCCAGTGTTATAGTAATTATGATAACTATAAATTTATTAAGTTATACTATATGTTGGAGAGGAAAACCTACCAAAAAAAGGCTAAACTTATAGACGAACAGCGCTAATGTGAATAGTGAAAACACTTTGTCATTCTTTACGCAGATTTCTTTTTTCTCGTATTGATCATCTTATGTTTACGTTCTCTTCAGTACTTTCTATCACTCTGTTCCTTATCGACGGAATCTCATATAGTTCTCCGTTCTTCCAACAATATTAACAATATGCCGATGACATTAATATCAAAGAATAAAGACGCATCTTCTTCTTCTTTGAGTGCCTCTCCTATCGGAGATTGAATATCATTAGGGCGATTCTAATTTTATTTACTGCTGTTTTGAATAATTCGTTAGTGGTATAGTCTTAAATTTCTCATCCAAGACATTCTTCTACGGCCTGGATTTCTGCGTCCTTGGATTTTCCTTGCATTATATTTTGTAGGAATGTGTACTTTTGTCCTCTCATCAGGTGGCCTAAGTATTCAAGTTCTCGTTTTTATATTCAGTATAACTTCTGGATCGTTATTTATTCTGCGTATTACCTCTTCATTTGTAATTTTATCTTAATTACAACCTATTTTACCAATTACCAACTTATTTTTAGTATACGGCGGTAGCACCACATCTCAAAGCTCTCAAGATTTTTAACATTCCTCTGTTTAAGAGTCTATGCCTCAACACCGTAAAGCAAAGTACTGAATACATAGCATTTTAACATTCTAGTTCGTAGCTGAATACTAATATCACGATTACAAAATAATTTTTTCATTTTTATAAAGGTAGACCTGGCAATTTCAATACATCTTTTTATCTCGTGATTTTGGTCACCTGTTTCATTGATGATGGTTCCCAAGTATTTGTATTCGCTTACTTTTCCGAGTTGGGTACCGTTTATTACGATACTAGTGTCATGTATTGGATTCTTACTAAAGGTCATATATTTGGTTTTTTTGACGTTCATCCTTATGCCGTAGTTATTACATATCTCATTCATACTTTCAACTAGATGTTGTAGATCTTCCGCTGTTCTTGCCATTATCACAGTATCGTCAGTATATCGAATGTTATTGATAACTTCTCCATTGACTATTAGATAATAAAGACGCATATGCATCTATATTCTTTGATATTAATGTCATCAGCATAGGCAAGCAGTTGCACTGATTTGTTATATATTTTGACATATTTATTACTTTTTCCAGAGCCAGACTGAACAGTATACACGAGAGAGGGTCTCCCTGGCACAGCCCGTTATTCTCTTTAAAAGTTTAAGACAGTTCCCATTGGATTCGTACTCTACATTAAACTTTTTCAAGAGTTGGTTTTGTTAAATTTACCAACTGATTTGGTAGCTATTTCATTGCTCTGAACATTTCTCTTCTATTTACAAAGTCATGTAGTCAGCTTGTAGCCTATATATATGTGATGAGTATCAATGACATATTCCAGTGTTTTTTTCGATTTCATCATCATCAGCCGTTTTGAGTCCACTGCTGGACATAGGCCTCCCGTAAATAATTCCAATGCATTCTATCTTGAGCACCCTGAATCCAGTTGTGCTGAATGCGCTTGATGTCATCTGACCACCTTGTTGGAGGACGCCCTCGATTACGATAAGCATCGTGTCTAGGTCTCCATTCCACCTTCCATCTTTTAATCTGGCAACATGCCCGCCCAGTTACATTTCAATGTTGTAATCCTTTGAACTGCGCCAGTAACACCAGTTAAAACTACAGTTTAAACAGTTAACACCAGTTAAGAAACCAGCCTGGTATTTTACTATTATTCGTTGTGCATATAGTGCCATATGGTGGCATAGTATAGTGGAGAATATTTTATATGCTGTATTTAAAATTGTAATTCCTCTGTGGTTAGAGTGTTCAAAGATATCTCTTTTGTAGTGTATGGTGAAAAGTATTCCAGTATTTTAATCCCTAGGGAGAGACTTATGTGTCCATATTTCTAATATACTATCTTCGATGGTATCCATTGATGTCAACGTAATTTTTAATGATGAAAAGCTCAAGTTTATTCTTCAATGCTATATATTTCGGAAAGTTTTTATAGTTTTGTCACACAATAAGACAGAATAACATTTTCTGTGCTTTCTGGATACAAGCCTCTTCCAAAATTCAGCATTACTGGAGATAATCCTGTTTGGAATAAGCTGGAACAAATTTTGGCACACAATGGTCTCATTTGTGGCTGTTATCAGTATATTGGACACTGATAGTCTTTAACATTAATATTTGATTACAGGCCTATCGTTCACTCCATACGGAAAGTCCAAAACTTTTAACCTTACAAAGAATCAAATGCTAGATACACTCTTAGCCAATGACACCACTGTCTATTTCGCAGCTGACACATTTGAGGATGATCTTAAGTGTCCAGCTCCTGCTTAATGAAGCAAAAACCCCCAGGGCTGTTTGTGCTCTTAGAGACACCTGGAATGAAAATGCAGATGTGACAAGTGTTAAGTTGCTTGGGATACACCTGGAACCCAAGTTTCAATGGGTCAACATATTGATTATCTGAGTAAAAACCTATCAAAGAACCTATATGTGCTCATAAATCTAGCATCAGGCGTTTCACACGGTCTTACGAATAGCTTATTATATATATATATATATTATGCAATATTGGTCTGGGGGTTTTCGGCGCGGGAATGCCGACTGTTTGGTTTGCAACGTAAGGCTATAAGAGTTCTTGCAGGCCTTGGGTTTAGGGACGATTGCAGATTGGCCTATGGGACACTCGCAATTCTTACTGTGCCCTCCTTGTATATCTATGAGAACCTTATGTTTGCTAAGACGAGCAAGGGGCGCTTTGGGACCCATGGAGAGGTTCATAATCATAACACTAGATGCAGGTGTGATCTTGTTCCAGCCTACTGGAGGCTTAAGAGGTGTCAAACTGGATAAGGGTATTGAGGAATTAAATTTTATAACAAATTGTTTGATAACGGATCTTCTATTTTAACGGATATTTTAAGTCAAACTGATATTTGTTTTTATGTAACTAGAATTTAAGATTTTTTAATAGAACTATTGTTCTGCTTTTATTTTGATGTGTGTTAGGCTATTGGCAAAATATCATCAATAAATGAATTTGAAGAAACCAAACAAATCCTAACAGCTGATATCTAGGCCCTTGGAAGATAGTTTCAAAAATGAAGAAAGTAACCAATTGCAAATAAAATTTAAGTCTGCTGTTTTCAATTTAATAACAATATGGTAGAAAAAAAAACTCAATCTGGCATTCTAAAACCAATGTCTTACCCACAATAGATTACTGAATCATCAGGGTTATTAAGCTAAACTAAATTAAAATTACTTATCAATATGACAAAAAATAATATTGCTTTTCAATGAGAAACGTGTCAACTGTAGATAACAAAGCAAATATTATAACAATAGATATATTTTTAATGTTTGATGACCAGAACGATATGTTTAATTAAATTGGGCTAAGTAAATAAAAAATTACACGAGTTCAAATTATCTTATTGTTAAAGATTATAGTTTTATGAACATAGCTACCTTTTTAAAATATGTTCTCAAATAAAAAAAAAATATGAAAAGAATATGCAAGAATTTTTAGTCCTAAAAAAAATAGAAAATGAAGTGATTAACTAACATTTCATTATCTTAAATAGCTATAATCTGCTCGACACCAATTCTTATGATAAAAAATATACAGAGTGCAACAATGAAATCAAAACTGATATCTCCAATTCTTATGTTCGGAAATATGAATGCGAAATATCAACACAACGCAAAGGCTACTGGAAACGGCAGAGATGAGAGTACTGAGAAGAATTACAGGAAATATGCTGAGAGATCGAAAGAGAAGTGAAGACATTAGAAGAAAATGTAACATAGAGTGTATAAATGAATCAACACAAAATAGAAAAAAGGATGGAATAACCACATAAGCAGAATGGATGAGACCCGTGTTGTCAAAATAGCAAGAGATAAGTCACCAATGGGCAGAAGAAGTATCGGACGACCTCACAAAAGATGGAGTGACAACCTAATAGAGGTATTAATCCAACAATAAACAAGCAGAATTGCTTATAAAGAGGAAGAAGAAGAAGGAAATATAATACAGAGTCACATGGTTGAATTCCTTTCTAAATTTATAACAATACTTTTAACAAAGCACATAATATAATTACAGCCTTTGAAGAGGATTCTGCGAATAAGCTGGGTAGATAGAGTTTGCAACAAGGTTGTTTTGCAGCAGATGGAAAAAGTTACTGAAGGGGTCATAACAGTTAAAAATCGCAAACTGGAATATTATGGTCATTTTATGCGTCAACAAGAGAGATAATTATCATTTAATAATAAACGGCAAGATCGATGGAAGAAGGGGACCAAGTCAAAGACGAACGTCACAACTTAGAAACTTGAGAGAATAGTTTAACAGATCCTCTGCATTCCTCTTCTGAGCTGTAGTCAACAAAATTAGTATAGCCAATTTGATAGCCAACAAATAATAATCAAGCAGGGCACAAGATGAAGAGAATATAATTACCTTTATAACGATGTGTCATTGTACTCTCCATATTCAAATTGTAGTGGTGATAGTTATGCTGTAGGCTGGGAGACAGTTATGACAATTGGAGATATGATAGAAATAGGTGTCCTGTGGAATAAATATCAACATGTTTTTGCTTTAAAAACAGTGTAGAAGATATTTGATCTGTTTTTCTGTTCAGTAACACACCCTGTATAAGCTGTTACCTTTTGACAATATGGAAAAAAATATTTTTAGGAATAAATATCTGAAGTATTTGATGGTACAAAAGGTCATCAAGAACATAATAATTGGAAATATAGTTTTCAAACACACGAAATATGAGAAAATGGAACTATACTTTCAATAACATAGAAGGAACCATAGAGGAAAGGCTGACAATACTGCATGTGAAAAAAATACAAAAAATTATCATCAGTTGGCTCTAAACCTTTCGTGAGTTCTGGCCTGGCTCAAAACATTCTTCCATACTTCCCTGTTGAGTGTCTGTCTTCTGACCAGCCTAGTTAGCAAGGCTATTTTAGAAGGATCACTTTCATCCACCCACATAATTTAGCTAACTCATCTTAGGCAGTTTATGCATGAAACATTAGATGTCATAAATTGAATAGAAAAGAAAAAGGATAAATTCCCACGTCCTATTAAGAGAAAATAAAACAAAGTATACACAGTATCGAGAAAAACATCATGGATATTAATTATACATGAGGAATAACTTGATTTAGGAATTTGAATTACTATCAAACATGTGCAAAAAACACAAACAAAAATCAAATAAAGTGCCATTCTGTCATAAGAAACACTTCTCTAACATAAATAAGTATTACAACATTTAAATAAAAAGAAATCAAGTTGCTTTAAAACATTAAGCTGAAGCTATACTTACAGCACATAATTCTTAAAAGCCAGAGTTCAAATTATTATGAATGATGTCGAATAAAATAAAAAACCCCAATAATTTTAAAATTTTTGAACATAGATACATAAAACTTCATGTTAAAACATCAATTACAACAAAATATTCCAAAAGGAAAAATTAGTACAATTATTCACATAATTGGCAAAATTATAGGAAGGTATTAGTTTAGTGGGATAGGTAATTATTGTGTTTGAGTGAAAATAACAGACAATAAGCAATTTTAGAGCAATCTTTTTATTTAAAAAGATTAAGGAATATTTTTATGGTAGCAAAAATAACATGGAAAATTATTTATTTGGATTTCAAAAACCACTCACCAGTTCTGTGGCTGTTTCATCAATTTTATTTATAGAAAGGATCGTACTTCCATTTAACGTTTTTGATTCAAAATTAACATCCAAATTCAAAAACAATTCAGTAACAATGACTTGATCTAGAAACATAAAAGAGAATAGAATTACGTATAAAGGTTAATTAAGTGATTAGTTACCTGGCCTAGAAAATGAACTAGGATCACAAGGACTTAGGCCTACTTTTTCCATGTTGTTTTATAGTTAAAACTACAAATTTTATAATATAAAGAGCACTGCCCTAATCCGAGTATTTTTGAATTAGGGGACTTAGTCAACTGTCACACTGACACAAGTAACTGGTCATTGACTGACGTGAAACACGTGAATTTATGTCAATCTTATGTCAACACACCCCCTAGAAAAATCTTCTTTTTAAGTGGCCTTATACATTTCAGTAATCATGTTCAAAATAAAATGTTTATATTTTATATAGTATACTAGCTGGCCGGGCCACGCTTTGCTCTGGCTTGGTTATTATACAACTAATTACGTTCAAGTTATTTAAAAGAGTTAAGTAAGTATCATGAAATCGTGATGGCATCCCCGGTAAATCCAGAAAATTTAAAATTTCTTTTGGATAATTTTGGAAGTTAATTTCGTTAACGTCAACATTTTTCGCCGCCAAAATTGTTTGCTTAATGAGAAAATCATTTAATTATTCAGTATACATGGGAAGACAGTTACAATTAATTTATGTTTGATCTCAACAAAAGTGCAGAAATTATCTAGAAGTTTGAAGCATTGTGTATTTGGATGCAGTTATATTTTACCGTTTCCAATTTTTAGCAAATGTTTGAAAAATATTTGCGCCGACAGAGCATTTTGCACTTGTACTCTTATCTTAATGGTCAATCGAGCTGTTTCGCTATTTCGCCATAAAAACGATTGTGTTAAACAAGCATTAATCTCATCCGCATATGTAAAGAGAGGAATAACCGATAATGTCTGTCGGAAGTCACCAGAAAGTAGTAATACAGAATCACTGAATAGTTTGTCGTTTTCAACAATTTCCTGAATCAACAACTGTAAGTTGCCTATATTTGGCGCAACTCAACGAGTGTGAATTATCATAAATTGCGATTAAAATAACGATATAATATATATATATATATATATATATATATATATATATATATATATATATATATATATATATATATATGTATATATATATATATATATATATATATATATATATATATATATATATATATATATATATATATATATATATATATATATATATATATATATATATATATATATATATAAGAATTACTGGATATTAGTGACTGTCAATATAAACAACCAACACAGTTTATTAGGGTTGCAGTCAGAAAATTGGCCGGGATGTTAATGAAACACTCTTATGAGTTTTTGTCTAGCTTTCGGAATGGTTTTATTCCTTTTTCAAGACACTGTAATAAGAAAAAAAAATGTAAATATTTATAAAATATCACAAATCTTCAGTGCAACTTACTAGTCGTTGAGATTATTTGTAAAAGCATAGGCACTCAACATTAATAACACACATATAAAATAGTGGACAAAATACATTTTAAAATTCTTTAAAATTTAGGTACAGATAGTGAAAATTTAGTTTGTCATCTTTTACTGGTGTGTTTGAAGTCTGATACATAGAGAACAAAAAAAATCCTATGATTAAAAAGTAATTGGGTCTACTTAATATTATATTTCTTTTTAAGAAATACTAGAGGCCCATCTTAGGTGATTTTAATTTTTAAACCTGTCTTAATGGTATGCAACATGTTATGCATATAAGTGTAATTTGTGTGGGTACAGGTAGATATTAATTTTATTTTGTTTTTCCAGTAAGTAACAATAAATGTTGCTCAGTTTATCTATGCCTGAGTTTTTATTGATGCAAGATGTACTAGATTTTATGGAACACATTTCCAAGAAAACACGTTTTGAATGGTTCTTTTCCTTTGCCAAAATACAGGACTCCTCGAAATTAAATTCATGTTTCAACCTTAATGAATGTTCTGTCAATGCACATGCATTTATTTTTTTGGTTTTTATATCGCTACGATGTGAGATCACCCTACTGTGAAAATTACGAGATGATTCTCCTATATATATTTTGTTACAATTATTACACGGTATAGAATAAACAACATTCGATGACTCCTGTATTGTGAAAGGATCGTTTGTTTTTGTGTATAACTTCGATACCGTTTTCATATTTTTGATTGTAATTTTTAAACCACTAACATTTTTGAAGATGTTCATTAGCTTCGGTGTCAAAACTGGAATGTAGGGTAGGCAACCATAAGCCTTGGCTTCCTCCAAACTATGCCTCCAACCTTGTCGGTCCAGCGCCGATCTTCTCCAGGTTCTCACGTCTAGCAAATTTTGCGCGTCCGCTGCCACTTCATCCTCCCATTTTTCCGTGGTCTTCCTTTTGGTCTTGCGCCATGCATCTTACTATCTAGGGCTCTTTTCGGCAATCTTTCTGTCTCCATTCTTACTACATGACCAGCCCAGCGAAGTCTCTGAAGTTTAATGAATTCTGAGATCGGTGTCTCTTTGAACAGTTGGTAGAGTTCATGGTTATACCTGGATCTCCATATTCCGTTTTCGTTAATAGGTCCAAATATCTTTCTTAGGACTTTTCTTTCGAAGGCTTCCAGTTTTCTTTTTGTCTCTTCTGTCATCACCCATGACTTGCATGCATAACATACTATTGGTCTGATAATAGTTTTGTAGACCCTGATTTTCGATCTCCAGTGTGTGTTTTTGGAGCGAAACACATGATCGAGTGAAAAATAAGCTTTGTTTCCCTTTACTATTCTTCTTTGGATTTCTGGTTTTTCTGTTCCATCCGTATTTAATGCAACTCCTAAATATGTGAAACTTTCTACCGTTTCAATATTGTCCTCTAATTCAACTGTGCGTCTTTTCCCCAAACTCTTGCCTGTGTTAACTTTTTTGTCTTTTGAATATTTATTTCTACCCAAAACGTATTACCCCAAACGTTTGTCAGAAATTCCGACACTTTGGTAAAGTTAGGAAAATATTGTTTTTAAATTAGTAAATGACATTGTTTTACCAATATTACATATCCAGTGGATGCGGAAAATTCTAATTATAGTATAGGTATTTTCATAAAAAACCTTACTAATATAGAATAAATCTGAAAATTTAAATTGTCTTAAGGTGTCGGTATTTCCCCGGTCCACGCTATAATTATATATAAAAATCTCGTATCACGATGTTTGTCCAAACTAATTTTGTAAAAGTGTATTTGTTGGTCCAACTTAGGAGGATAGGATAGGATAGATAGGATAATTTTATCTCGATGAATGACCCTTATTATTTTTAATTGTAAATTCAAAATGTTTTATACTACTTCACCTATAAGTTTTAGTTCATTTGATCCGTTTGCTAAAAGTTATTTTATAATATTTTATAACTACATATAAAATTTCATAAAATGACGTTTAACAAACTAACTTCACCTCCGTTTAGTTTTTTCGTTTCGCATAAACTCGAGAAAATATGATGAAATTGTAAGGAAAATAGTAAAAGCAGTTTTATTTTCCCACACAAACAGTTATAATATACTGTTTTATACCATATACCATCAGATATCAACTTTTATTAGTTGTATATGAGGTGTTTTATAAAAACGTGATTTAAACGTGAAATAAACTAAAAATGAACCGTTTTTGCAAAACAATTAAAATATCTATATTAAATCAAATAAAAATCGGTGTAGTAATCTTGAAAATGTCAAGAAATGACTGTGCAAGAAGGAAGAACCCCCAAATATTTACAAGAGGCTCTTGGCCTTTTCTGTTTACATTTAAAGAAAAAAAAAAAACATATTGTGAGCATAAATTAAAAGCACTTAATTAAGTCCAATATATGATATGTTTTTGTGTTTAGCAAAATTAAAGCAAACTAAGCTATTGTTAGAAAAAAAATGTTAGCGACCTTTCAGTAGACTATTGAATGATTTGAATTTTAAATAGGTGTCCTATTTTTATCGCAAGGAGTTTAAAAAAATGCTAGAAAAAAGAAAAAATACAACGATTTATTGCGAACTAGCCTTGTGTCGGTACTTTTCTTAAACATAATCTCCAATTTTAAAATCTTTGTTTGTACCACAAATAAAATAAAAAATAATACGTATGTACTTACGGTTTTGCCCCAACATAAGAAATAAACTTTATCCATATCCATAGATAGCTCTTTGTAAGGTTTTATCCAAGTTGAAACATTGCTTATTTTCGGCATTTTCAAAGCACAATAATTATTCACAATTAAAAATACACGTTGTTTACTCCTCCAATTTTACAACAAAAGTGAAACCAAGTGAAACTGACCGTCATAATAAAAATTTTTATCTAGAGACATAAACTGGCAAACACAAACCCTTAATTCCAGGACAAAACGTAACAAAACTATAAGCCGCTGTCTTTTATTAGTTACTGTACCAAGAATTTGAATACCAAGTGATTATAAAACAAAATTAAATATTGGCATTTTCATGCTGTAAGTTTGAATATAAAAATAAATAGTTAACACCAAATTTTCAAATTATATGCACTTTATGCTCACTTTTATAAAAATATGCAATATTTGACATTTTTGCATTTTTATGCATTATATGCAATTTGCATATTTGCCTAAGTCTAATTATAAGTATATTAACTTGATGAGACAGCTCTCTGTTAAAAAATTTTCCTCAGGAATAACATTTTCTAATGTTAAAAAGAAAATGCTAAAAAGTTTAATAGAAGGAGTGCAGATTATAATGGATAGGATATTTTAAAAAACTCAATTACGCAATTTATTAAGACCTTTAAATAAAACTAATAAAATATAAGAATAATCAACTATAACTTTTAAAATCAGAAAAATACTGTCCTACATAATCTTAAATATGCATAACAATATGAAAGTAAAGATCTTCTATGCAGTTTCATTTCCTAAAATCGGATTTCCATCCAACTGCAGTGATTCAAAAGCAACATCCCCAAAAGCATTTTCATCTATTGAAGTTATCGCATTATTCTGAAAATTTATTTTATCTAGCGGAATAGAAAACATCCCTTCTGTAATTTGCATAAGTTTATTGTTACTTAAGTTAATAGATACTAGTATTGTAACGTCATCAAATGCACCTACTTCAATTTCAGATATTTCATTATCAGACAGATCCAACACTTCAACAGTTTCACCAGCAAACATTCCCTTTTTGATAGATGTTAATTTGTTCTTATTTAAATACAGATGGTTTATTATTAAACCTTGAAATGCTCCTGGTTCAATTTCTAATATTCGATTGTCCGAGAAGTCAACTTTAGAAAACTCTGAAGTGACTCCAACTAATATATGCTTTGGTAAATAAGTTAGTTGGTTACCTGAGAAAAGTAAAAATTGTAAAGGTAAATCTGCAAATGAGCCTTCTTCAATATTAGATATCTGGTTATTTTCAAGAGATATAGCTTCAAAGTGTAGTCCATTAAACACATCTTTTCTTATTTCAGTTAACTTGTTGTTGCCTAGGTATATCCATATTATTTCGGAACCAGCGAAACACTCAGCGGGAAGATCTTTGAGACAATTATTTTCCAAATTAACTATTCTTAATATACTGGAAAAATTGTTAAATACTTTACCAAAATCTTCAATATTATTTTTCTCCAAACTTATGTGAAAAAGTGTCTGAATGTTTTTAAACGCATTTTCTTCTATTTCACTTATTTCATTTGAGTCTAACCTTAAAATATTTGTACTACATCCCTCAAACGTAGTTGCTTTTATTTCCCTCAAATGATTATCACTAAAGTCAATCGTTTCTGCTTTAAAATCTTCGAGAGCACCGTCTTCAATAACACTGATTTTATTTTTAACAAATGTAATATTTTCAAGAACAACTCCATTTAAAACTCCCTTCGGTATTATTTCTATCACATTTTCATCCAGAAAAACATTCTTAATAACACTGCCGTCAAATGCACCGCTTTCTAAAGAGTCAATTCCATTACGACGTATGTAAATATCTTCTAGGTGGACACCGTCAAAAATACCTTTAGGAAGGAGCGAGAAACACTGGTCTTCGATGCGAATAACCACTATATCATGTCCAGAAAGCAATAACATATCTCGGAATTGGGTAATTGTATTAATTGTGGTATCCAAAACAAGGTCTGTTTCCATATGATCGGCATAACCTTGTACTAAAATTTCTTCATGTTGCATTTTTCTGATCGATAAGTTGCCGGCCGTGTGC
Organism: Diabrotica undecimpunctata; assembly: GCF_040954645.1. Lineage (NCBI taxonomy): Eukaryota > Metazoa > Arthropoda > Insecta > Coleoptera > Chrysomelidae > Diabrotica > Diabrotica undecimpunctata. Next base: position 47,693,399 of record NC_092810.1, on the reverse strand, counting down.
TCAGAAGCTACTATCGAACTCGATTCAATTTCACGCGAACTCGATTCAATTTCACGTGGTTTTGTGCGGCCTATGTCTCCCTCAAGTTTTCAAAAGCGGAGTCTCAAAAACGGATCGATGACAAAAGCCTTGCGAGATTTAACAGGATGACTGGCGAAAATTTGGCAAACTTATAATACAATATAAACGTAAATAACACTTTACACACGTTTAAAAAAAACATAATTTCCAGAAAAATCAGTTTTAATAAATTTAATTCATATTGTTCTGAAGCTATTTTCTTGTGGCATTTAAATTAATTTATATTTAAATGGGAATAAGCCACAATTAAAGGTTAAAATACGTTTATTGAGGTTTCATTTTTTATTAGGATTTCCGAAGTGGAAATTGAAACGTCAATAAACGTATTTTAACCTTTAATTGTAGCTTATTCCCATTTAAATATAAATTAAATTTAATTCAAACAGTTTTAAGTTCTCTCTCATATAATAATGAATAGTTTGGTAATTTGTCAATGGAATTGTAGATCGCTAACTCTAATACAGAAAATCTCCTCCATCTACTAGAAGACCAGAAAGTTGATATCGCATTACTATCAGAAACTAGATTTAAACCAGAAAAGTATATTAACTCTCACGGATATAATATTGTCAGAGTCGACCGCTTTTCAGCAACTGTCGGTGGTGGCTGGTGGCTCGTCAATTTTACTAAACTCAAATCTGTATTGTGAGGAAGTCACCATGAAAGTCAAATTATTAAACATCAATAAAGTAGCCATTAAAATTAAGTTTAAGTCATTCACTGTCACATTTATATCGATGTATGTTCCTCCAGGAGAAAAGTTATCGTTACAACAATGGAAGAATTTCATAACATCTATGGAAAGACCGTTCATAATAGGAGGGGACTACAATGCTCATCACATTGCCTGGGGCTTAGACAATGTTACAGATATAAAAGGCAAAATCTTAATGAACTGTATAGATGATAATAATTTGATATACAAAAATGATGGCTCTCTTACTTTCATTACTAACTTTTCGAAATCGGCAATAGACCTGACCATTTGTACTCCTGACTTAAGTCATCTGATCACTTGGAAAACACTTCAATGCCTATTCGGTTCAGACCATGCACCTATAAGAGTGAAATTACATGATCAACCAACTCATATATATATAAATATATATATATATATATATATATATATATATATATATATATATATATATATATATATATATATGTAACCCGTATTCATAAAATTGGAATTTAAAGAAAGCCGACTGGAAATTATATGAACAATTTTCGGAAGATATCTTCTCTTAATCTGAAGATATCAATTCATATGAAAAATTTTTGGACAATATAAATACAACCGCATACTACTGCATCCCCATATTTAAAATAAAAAAACTAACTTCCAGAGGACAATACTGGTGGGATTTAGAATGTGAGGAAGCATTCAGAAGAAGACGGAAAAGTTTTTGTATATTCAAAGATCATCCAAACCAAGAAAACCTACTTAAGTATAACAAAGATGATACTCACGTCAAGAAGATCACTAAACAAGCTAAAAGAAATAGCTGGAGAGATTATGTCAGGTTCTTAAATAGGTCAAAAGTTAATCGACTAAAAAATAAAAAAACTAAGAACGAAGTCCCTATAATGCTGTCGGAAGCTTCATGGATAGAAGAGTTCCACCAAAATATCGCTCCACTGTCTGCAGAATTAGTAATTCCTGATCTACAAATTAATGCGCAATACGACTATCCAGAACAAATCCGCTTCATAATCAAACCATTTTCTGACACTGAACTTTACTTTTTGTTAAAGAAAAATTCAAATTCAGCACCAGGTGCTGATGAAATCCATTACTCGATGCTATCAAATCTTTCAAAAATTTGTAAGACTGTGCTTCTGAATATATACAATGAAATTTGGTTACGCCGCATAAAGATTCCTGACGATTGGCACGTTTATACTATTTTCCCGATCTTAAAACCCGGAAAATCGTTAAATAATTGGGATTCTTACCGTCCAATAGGACTGGCTTCATGTATACTTAAAACATATGAGAGACTTATTAAAAACCGTCTGGAATTTTGGTTAGAAAAGAATGACCTATTACCAAAAACTCAGTTTGGTTTTAGAAAAGGTGAATCCACACAAAAAAGCCTCAGTCACTTATTGATAGACATTTATGGTTCCTTTACTTATAAGAAAGCAGTTATTGCTTTGTTTTTTGATATAAAAGGGGCTTATGACAATGTTAATCTCCACATTCTATATGCGAAAATGTTGGAAATAGGAATACCTGAAACTGTAACATGGAATATCATTAATTTGTATGTTAATCGATCAGTACACATTAGATTAAATGGAGATAAGTCTAACACACGGTACACATCGTTGAGACTACCACAAGGTAGCATCTTGAGTCCTCTATTATATATTCTCTATACTGCTGATTTAGAAAATAAACTTCCTCAGCATATAAAAATCTTACAGTATGCTGATGATGTTGCAATCTATGTAGAAAATAAGTCAATAGATAAATGTAATGAGTACCTTAAATCAGGATTGAATATTATAAAAAATGGGTGACGGATAAGAATTTAACAATCTCGGAGAGTAAATCAACCATTCTTACTTTTACCAGAAAACAATATTCTCCTCCAAACCACCTACAATTTGATAATGATAAAATTCATTATACAACATCAATCAAACTTTTTGGCGTATTCTTAGACTCAAAATTAAATTGGGAAGAACACACAAATTATATATTACGAAGAACGGAAAACGCAATGAATATCATCAAGACTGTAAGTGTCAGTAGCTGGGGAGCTGATCCAGACATCTCAATATTACTATACAGAAATTTAATGAGATCGATCTTAGATTATGGATCTATATTTTATGACTCAGCATCAAACGCTGTACTCCAAAAAGCACTTAGGTTAAGCACTGGTTATCTTCGTAGTATTCCTATATTGGTCATGGGATGTAAGCTTAATGAACCTCCACTTTCATTACGCAGAGAATTCTTAAGTGAGAAATTCATAGTTAAAGTGGCAGTTAACAATAAACTGTACTTGAATAAAATTGTACAACTAATCACTACATACCTAACTCATCATTACTGGAAAAAAAAGAAGCAGCTTTTAGTTGTGGAAAGTTTTCTCAACGTTTCTAGTTACATTGATGACATATACCAAATGGAACAAACCTCATCTCGAAAATTAAATTATGAAGATTATTTGTCTCCATTTAACTGCCATTTAAGTAATATTCTTGCCACAGATTTTCTTACTAAAATAGACCACCTTCAGTAAGTACAACATCATTGGGGAAGTTATCAAAAACTATATACAGATGGTTCAAAAATGGACGGCAAAGTTGGATATGGTATATTCTACCCCTAAAAAAGTATAAAGATAAACAACAGATTACCCGACAAAATGACAACTTTCACAGCTGAACTCATAGCAGTCAAAGAAGCCTATAAAATATGTATGAATCAAAAAGAACTAAACTATGTTATATTTACAGACTGCCAAAGCATTATACATAAACTGAAATATAATTTACATAATTTTGTAGAAAATTATATCATCAGTAACATCATAGCACTGAACAGTGAAGCTTTGAAATCGGGCAAAAATATCATATTGTGCTGGATAAAAGCACATATTGGTATAAAAAACAACGAAATAGTAGATGATCTGGCTAAAAAAGCAACAATGAAAGAATCCACTCTGCAAACCTATCAACTTCCTATGGGAGATTTAATATCTGTAATCAGGTCTCTCAAACGGACAAAATGACAGGGACACTACAACAATTTAGACAAAGGCAAATGTTATAAAAGAATCTAACCCACAATTTCCGTCAAGACATGGTTTAAACAAGTTTCCAACAGAGGCTTCATCAAAACTATTTGTAGAATAAGAAGCAATCATTGTATGACTCCAGTCTACAAAAAAAATAGGACTGGCAAATAATAATGAATGTATATGTGGGGAGCTAGCTGATCTACAACATATGCTGTTAGAATGACCTTTACATTTTATAGAAATATCAAATTCTTTTACCAAGCTAGTTCAAGTTAATGTTCAATTACCTTCTAATTTAACACATCTTTTAGAGTCAAAAAATCTAGATGTATATAAAATTTTATATAGTCGTATTATTTGTTTACAAATAAAGCTCTGACAAAAAAACAATAAAAAAAATAAAGAATAAAAAAAATGGAGAACAAAATAACTAAAAAAGTTACTAAGAAGATCTAAACTCGAATCGGGTTTATGTCTTAGCGTAGTAATAAAAAAATAATAAATAAAAAAAATAAAAAAAAAGATATAAAAAACAAATCAGCTAAACTAGTAAGTAAGTTTCTAATATTCCATGTCTTAACTGTCAATACAATACAATAGTTTTAAATGTAAATACTAACCCTATCTTGAATACAGAGAGAACTTGAAACAAATTGACTGGCCAGTTGGTTGTTAAAACCAGTGCCAATAAAACACACACACACAAACACACACACATACACACACACACACACACACACACACACACACACACACACACACACACACACACACATACACACACATACAAAAAACCTAATAAAACATTTTTTTTAAATCTACGTTTACTTTTGTTAAACTTTTAATTTATAGTTACATTTGACTTTTTTATTAAAAACAAATTAGTATTTGGTATATGATATGGTAGAATAGAATAAGAATACGAATAGACGTGGAAATGTTATGCACACATCCTGGGCGTACAGTACAACTTGAGTTTGAGAAAGCGTATAATAGAATACCTTGAAAAGTTCTGTGATGGATATTGAATAAAAAGAAGATTGATGTGATGCCGATGATGTGGTGTAGTAGGACATACTAATAAAAAATTAAAACAAATACGGGAAGTTATGTATATATATATATATATATATATATATATATATATATATATATATATCTATATATATATATATATATATATATATATATATATATATATATATATATCTATATATCTATATAAAAGGCTATGATGACAAGTCACAGCGTTTGTCTAGTAAACTAACTACGCCATCTGAACTACTGACATTTCAACCTATGAGTCAATATTATGTTTTTGAAAAGATACGTTTAATTATTAATACAAAAAATATTAATTACATAATAATATAATTTATAAATAATATTCTTAATACTTACTTAGTTATATTTGCATATATGGAGCAGTGAATGAGAATAGAGTGTGGAGAAGACTATTCAACATAGAATATACCAGGAACCTTATATCGTAAAACATATTAAGATAGGACGTCTGTGGTGGATAGGGCATGTAATGCGGATGGAACAAAATGACCCAGCTAGAAAAACGCTCCTTGTTAGACCTATTGGTCAGAGAAGAAGAGGAAGACCTAGAACCAGGTTCCTTGATAACATCGATGAAGACATGAGAAATATGGGAATACGTGCTTGGCAGAGAAAGGCGATGGATAGGGACAACTGGAGAAAAATTCTTGAGGAGGCTAGGATACTTTGTTGCTTGTACCTAAACGTACTGTACATTCTTAATTATTCGTTAAGAAACTCTTCCACTGAATAATAAGATCTTTCAGATAGATAGGCTTTTGTCAATTTACGGAACTTAAGGAGGGGTTGAAGAGATCCTTTATAGGATATTTCTACTGTCTTATCCACGATAAAAGAGAGTAAATTAGAGTCGGACCAGGTTTTTATTTTAAGTAGATCAGAAGTTATAATTGCATGAAGAGTTGCAATATTAGAGTTCTTCCAGGTAATACTGGTATAATCAGCAAAAAGAAACAATTTTCCATCCATTTTTAAGTTAGTGATGTCATTTATAAAGATAAGGAAAAGTAGAGGACCCAGTCCTGAACCTTATGGTACTCCACATACAATGCTTTTGTGACTAGAGTCAGTATCACTTGCTCTAACTAGTTGTTTGCTATTCCTCAAATAAGATTGGTACCAATTCAAAGAAATACCTCGAATTCCGTAGAAATTTAGTTTTTTTATCAAAATGTCGTGATTTACACAATCAAAAGCTTTGGCATAGTCACAAAAAACAGTGGCAGAATAAATATTATTGTTTAGTGCTTGACAGACCTCCTGTAGTACAGAAAACATAGCATCGCTGGAGATGCAACGGAATAATAGTTTCGGTGACTTTCCCTTGATTTTTGTAGGTGAATAATTCTTTCCGAAGTGAGAAAGGACCTAAAAGCAGCAAGATCAGCTTTCACATCAGTTTTACCAATTCCATAGGCATCGTTAAATTCTCGACGGATTTTTCATAGATCTTCAGTCTTGATGGAAAGTTATTCGGAAGCCAAAAAGAGTTTAACGCTTGTGTTGGTAAATCCTTCGTAACATACTGAAGCAGGTTGGTCGCGTAAAAAAGCAAGATGTAGTTTAATGGATTCTAAGATATCCGGTTCCCTTAATTTTGCTAGAAGATATCGACTGTTCGAGTTATTGGTTAATCTAACTCTTGGTGGGGTCTTGGTGAGGGTTACCTGTTGTGCTTCAGGCCATTGCTATTGTTCTGAAGCTAAATGAAAGGAAATGCCTTATTGAAAATACAGACAGGCTTATCTAAAAAATCACTGAAATTATAGATGTACCCCATTCTAGAGGCAAGCGAATATGCATATTACATTGTGGAGGACAACATGGATGGGTGAACGATGCATTATTGTTGAGTTCCAAAAATATTAAAGAGAGTTATTCAGACTACCACCAAGACATCGAAGGGACGCTTTTTGAATCGTGGTTTTAGAATACATTGCTCCCAAATTTAAAAGAAAATAGCATGATTGTTATGGATAATGCATCGTATCACTCCAGATGCATTAAAAATATTCCAACCAAACAGAGTAGGAAGGATCAAAGAATTTTAATGGCCAAATACCTATATTTTGAGGATCATTACGCCAAAGATCAACTAATCCAGGTTCATCATACAAAAGTCATAACTAAAGAACATATTGTAGATAAATTAGCCACTGACAGTGGACATATGGTTTTAAGATTACCTCCATATTACTGTGTGTTGAATTCCATATAATTGCTATGGGCTCAGTTAAAAAACCATGTCCGGAGGAACAAGACATCTCCAAAAGATGTCCAAAGTGTTGTCGAACTAAAAAAACAAATTTCAAAAATATTAGTGCTCAAAACTGGCAAAATGCAATAGAACATTAAAGAAGATTGAAAAAGATTACATGAAAAATGTCCCAGCCCTGAAGAAAATTATTATTAATTTGGCTGAGACGGATAATGACGATGAATTGGAATAACTGTTAACTCTAACTGGAAGATCCCAAATGAATGCGAATTTCCGAAGTGGCTAGTATACCATTTAATTTATAATAGTAAAAAAACCAATGGGTAACTTTTTGTGGCATCGCATGTGACATGTAAGTAAATAAAACTATTTTTGAAGTAATACTTCTTTAGGCGCGATTGGGAAAAATTGATGAGAGTGAATTTTTATAAAATTCACAGTATGAAGCACGCGCGTATTCACAGCATAGCATGAAGTTAGTTGCTACATCTAAATCTTTTAAGTTAGGTATTAATGCAAATAAAGCGTGAAAAAAATATATTGGTGTTTTTGTTAATTCGATTATATTTAGGACGGTGATAGATATTTACTGATGATTTTTGTATATTGTATATGTATATTTTTGTGTGTAAAAATCGACCTGGTTCAGTAGTTTTCATATACTTTATAATTACGTAGAAATTACAGTTATCCGTTACTTTAGGACCTCACTGTATAATATATTAATATTAAGTGTTCATTAACGAACTTAGCACGGTAAATAAAAAAATTTGTAAATCCACCAAAAGAAAATGTTTATTTTCGTAACTGAAAAAATATTTTATTTTGCCAGTCTTAATTTTGAAAAAAAGTAAAGGTAAATTTTTCTAAATACTATAATATTATGAGGTAGTTTACTTTAAAAATAATCAGTATTTCGATCAATTGGTAAAAATATTTAAGTACACAAATTAATAATTCGAAAGTCAACACTTTCTCCGATAATTTTATTTGAATGTTGGATACAGATTAGTAAAACTCCGTAAATATTTCTCTGGAAGTCTGTGTTATAATAGGTATCAATATCGGATTACCAGTAGGTCGGTTTTTACAATTTCGCATAGATCTTGTCCCTCACTATATGAGGGACAAGATCTATGCGACATATTAGCAATCTGCGTCTAGAAGGTTACTGATTATTCTGCCTCCTATAGTGGTCTCTTTATCTCATTTGTCTAGTACTTTTCTCGTTATATATTCAAAATATATAATGTATAATAATGGTGATAGTATACAGCCCTGCCTAGTTCCTCTCTTTGTTTTGAACGCATCTGAATATATTCCGTGTATTTTAATTTTGGCTGAGTTTTTATTATACAGATTTCTTATTAAGTTAACTAAGTGATTGATTAATTTATTCCATATTATCCAATACACTTCAGAGGGGTACGAAACAGAGCAGCATTGGTATATTGTATTCCCACGCTTTTTCTATTATATGTCTAGTGTTCAGTATCTGCACCACTCATCAGGCCATTCACCTGTGATCCATATTATGTTGCACATATATCCAGTATTATATCTACACCAATTTCGTCCAGTACTTTTAGAGTCTCTCCTCGTATGCCATCGATTCCTGTTTTTTTTTGTTTCTTAGTTGGTTGAGAGCCTTCTCTATTTCTACTCGTAAAATAATAGGCTCTCTTATTGCATGTTTCTTATGTTCTGAGACTGATGCATCTTTTGCAATATCTTTATATAATTCTGAGCAGTAATTTTTCCAAGTCTTTGCACTTCTTTCTATGCCGGTTTTTACTCCTCCATTATGGTCTTGAATGTCTTGAAGTTGTTTCTTGAGCTCTCGGGCCAAATATTTTACTCTTTTAAATAAAATCCACAAGGAAAATAATTCCTGCAGCTGGCTGTATACCACGTATAACAAAAAGAGGTTAGTCTTTGTATGTGGGTATATTTTATTTTATAAAAACCCTTAAAAGGGCAACATTAAAAGCACGAACGTTTTCGGAACAACTGTTCCATCATCAGGTTAAAATACAGGTTACCATGCCTGAGCCACGAAAATATTTGGGTAAAAACCCTTTAAAATGTAATGTGTTACCAAAGATTGTACATGATGTTAATAATATTATATGATGTGTAATATTTTAATTAAATTTTACTTCAGGTAACATACATCCATGCTTAAGTGAGTTCCAGTGTCCGGAGAGTAAACCTCTTCAAACGGACTACGGCTGGTAACAGTTACCAGAAGACTACTTCACAACAAAATTAGACGCAAATGCGAGGAAGATCTCGAAGATACCCAATTTGATTTTAGAAATTCTATGGGAACCAGGGAGGCACTTTTTGCGCTTAACATCCTATTACAAAAATGCCGTGACCAAAGAAAAGATGTGTTTGCATGTTTCGTGGACTTCAAAAGGACATTCGATTAAGTACAGCATGTAAAATTAATACAAATACTGAAACATATCGGAATAGATGACAAGGATATTCGTGTCATTAAAAATTTGTACTGGAATCAAACTGCTATCGTAAAAATTGGAGATAACTACACCGATGAAATCTCCATACAACGAGGAGTTGCAAGGTTGCATTTTGTCGCCAACATTGTTCAATGTTCAATGTTTACTCGGACCAATTATTTAAAAAGGCACTTGAGAGACAACCATATGGAATAAAAATCAACGGGGAACTACTTAATGTGATTAGATATGCAGACGATACAATAATTCTGTCAGATAATATTGAAGGTCACCAAATTCTACTTGATCGTATTCACGAGGTAGGAGAGGAAATAGGCATTAAAATAAACTCAAACAAAACCAAATTTTTAGTGTTTATTCGTGACCCACATCCCGATCCAAAGCTTCAATTAAACGGAGTCCAAGTTGAGAAAGTTCACAAAATGACATATTTGGGAACTGTGATAACGGACCAACTAGATTCAGACGTAGAAATAAAACGCAGAATAGAAATGACTAAAACTAATTTTATGAAAATAAAGACATTTCTTTGCAATAATCATCTCAGTTTAGAACTAAGACAAAGAATGGTTAAGTGCTATGTTTGGTCCGTACTTTTGTATAGTGCAGAAGTGTGGACGCTAAAAGTATCGATCATGAACAAAATTGAAGCATTGGAAATGTGGGTTCATAGACGAATGCTAAAGATACCTTGGACAGCAAGTCTTAGGCAAAATAGAGGGCAGGCGTAAAGGTGCAGGAAGAAAACAAGTTTCTTTAAAAAACATTCGTGAATGGACACAGATATCAAATGCAGGACAGTTATTCCCTATTGCAGAAGATCGAGAAGCTTTCGCAATGGTGATCGCCAACGTCGGATAATTCTGAAATGGCACGCGAAGAAGAAGAAGCTATGGAGACTTGGACAAAGAAGTGAGAGATCAAGTACAAAAAGCAAAAGCAAATAGACTGGCCGGATGCCTTAATAATATTATATGGCGAAACAGACACATTAACACTGAGATGAAGTCAAAAATTTATAAACCCAGTATAAGACCAATAATGGCATATGCCTCAGGAACAAGAACCGACACAGCTATAACGCAAAGGCTACTGGAAACTGCAGAGATCAGAGTACTGGGAAGAATTACAAGAAATAAGTACGCTGAGAGATCAAAAGAGAAGTGAATACATTAGAAGAAAATGTAACGTACAGTGTATAGAATGGAATAGCCACATAAGCAGAATGGAGGAAACCCGTGTCGTCAAAATAGCAAGAGATAAGTCACCAATGAGCAGAAGAAGTATCGGACGACTGCGCAAAAGATGGAGTAACAACCGTCCATAGAGGTATTATTCCACCAATAAATAAGCAGAATTGCTTATAAAGAGGAAGAAGAAGAAGAAGAAGACAACACAAATTATACCAATATTCAGAAGAACTGCACCATTTTATAAACTAACCATTCATCGAGGAACATTTATCCTTGATATGGTAAACAAGGATAAATGTTCCTCGATGAATGGTTCGTTTATGAAATGGTGAAGTTCTTCTGAATATTGGTATAATTTTGGTTGTCTTTTTCTTTTTCCTACGGTGATAACCAGTTATAAGGTTGTTCCAACCTTATAACTGGTTATCACCGTAGTTAGCTTGTAGATCTGCTATAAAAGTCGAAACAAAAGATTCCTAAAGATTGAAATCGCCTTGTCCCAGAATCAGTCTCTTTATTAATTCTAAGATGGCATCAAGTTCGCCGTGTCAGCTAGTTCATAAATTAAATACAAAACACTTTACATGTATGTATGTTTCAATATATCTTGTTGAAAATTCACTGACAGAGTTTTGATTTTACGTAAGACCTTTCTATCGATGCTGTTATTTTATCAGAACCTATTGAATAAAAATTTATGAAATAATTGTGTAGTAAAATAGTTTTTAAATTTACCGGATGAGTCTACCGGGAACACCTCTTGTAATTTTAACCTTTCCATATCTATTTCAGTCCAGAAGTCAACGAACTTCCTATGCAATACGATAATATAACTATATTCCTTATGGCATAATTAAAGCGGACTACCTCAGACCTACAGCCCACGCGTTACGTTCTTACAAAATGAGAGCAATAAATGAAAATACTTTATTATTTCCATCTTATATTGAGTTTACTCACAAAGTTATTTTCGACCCATGAAAAATACTAAAACTAGACGTAAACGTGAAACTTGAAACCCTGCCAAATCACCAAGTTTTGATTCATCTTTTCGAAATTTTCTAGAAATAGCGAGAATACTGTTGCAGCAGGAATATTTACATATTGTGGTGTATATAATACTGCTTTCCAAGGTGAGGGGCGTCACAATCGTGCTTAGCTTCGCTGTGGTAAGGTGCATCTGACGAAGAAAAACCATCAAGGTAAAAATAATGTTTAACACTTTTTTAAATAAGTTAAATAATTGGAAAATATTATAACATTTTACATTTATTTAAGTTAATCCAAAATAAATTATAAGCTTTTTTAATTCAATAAAAAACAATATTAACGATATAAATAGCATAAAAACGATTCTATTATCTCGTCAAACTCAATATTTCGCTAATATTTATTAGCTTCATCAGGAGTGCACTAAAATTATTATCGACAACAATTAATACATAAAACATACTTACAAACAAATAAAAACTTACAAGAGTAGAATCATTAAAACCAAACCAGCGCATCACAGAAAATTATACTAAAATAATAACTAATACCATTTTTAAAATACAATAACTTTTTTTGCTTAAATATTATCCATTTGTAATATATATATATATATATATATATATATATATATATATATATATATATATATATATATATATATATATATATATATAAATATGTTTGGATGGGTTGAAGACAATAAAAAGGGGGCTATTAGATAACTATTTTTTACTACTCAAGCTTTTAAGTGGAACGAATAATTTCAAAAAAATAGTAACTCTCCAAATAAAATTAGGTTAGTTAATAAAATTTAGCTGCTACACATGCTTAAAAAACACTATTGTAAATAAATATTTCGTCTAATAAATGTTTCTCTTTCTTTTTCTAATTCGTTTAGAAATGTAATTTTGAAAAAATTATTTAAACAAAAACAATTGAATTTTGATAAATTATAAATAAATTAGAATAGCAACTAATAGAAATTGCAAATAACCCAAAGAAATGAATGCCAACTTACAGTTTTTATTTTATTTTTTTTTGACAATTATATTGCCAAAATTAAAATTTAGTTAAATATTCTTTTTTATTTAATAATAAAAAAGAAGATTATTTATTATTCACAGATACCTGCAAAAATGTAACAAGTATATGGAAAATTATATTAAAAATGTTATATTTACTGGTTTTATAAATGAATTATAAAGAAATACTATACTCTGATCTTTTGTTTAAATTATTATTACTCTTGCTAATACATTATTTTTTAAAAAAGTCCTTTTGCAATTATTACCTTCATTACACAAAATTTTAATGTTATCACAATCCATAATATGGTCTTTGTCGATTACATGTTCTGCCAAAGCACAAGATGGTTTATTCTACAATCTCCCTTGTGGGAAATAATTATCACGATTTTGTAGATTTCTCCCGGTCTCACCAACATACACAGCGTGAACTCAGTGTGAAGCTGTGTATGTTGGTGAGACCGGGAGAAATCTATAAAATCGTATTATTTCTCACAAGAGTGATTGTAGAATAATAAAACCATCTTGTGTTTTGGCAGAGCATGTAATCGACACAACAACCATGTTATGGATTTTAATAACATTAAAATTTTGTGTAATGAAGGTAATAAATTCAAAAGGACCTTTTTAGAAATGGTTTGAATTAGGGATGGCGGTTTTTGACAAAACACCGGTTTTCGGTTATACCAGTTTTTTTTGCTTACAGTTTAACCTGGCGGATATAACCAGCCAAAAAAAACGGTTTTTCCAAAAACCGGTTTTCGGTTCTTTTAATCCAGTAGGTTACAAAGTTATATTTACAATGCACTTTAGTTTGCGATACTTCTCCAAAATAATACCTAACCTAATCCTAATCACCGTAAAAACCTAATAACCGGTTTTTACTTTAAAAATAAAAACCGGTTATAACCGGGACAAAAAAACAACCGATAAAACCGGTTATTGCGAAGTAAAAAACCGGTTTTCGGTTAAAACCGGTAGGTTTTTCCCATCCCTAGTTTGAATTAGCAAGAGTGATAATAATTTAAACAAAAGATCAGAAATTTAAAATCTAAGAAAAATTTATAATTCTATTATTTCTCTAAATTCATTTAGAAAACTAGTAAAATATTACATTTTTAATTTAATTTTCCATATAGTTGCTACATTTTTTCAGGTATCTGTAAATACGAAATAAATCTCCGTCTACCGTTTCGTCGGTATCTTCGTAGCTGATCTCTTTTCCTTCATTCATTTATTGATATTCTATTCTATATTCCATGTTAATTATTTCTTTTGGACTTTGTCTAGAATCTCTGTGTTTTGTTTTATTTTTCGTTTTATTTCTTCATTGCGGATTATATTCAGCGTTGTAAATTTACAACTGCTTCTCGTATCGTCTTCAGTGGCGGCTGGTGTGGTAAAATTTTGGGTAGGCCAAGCCAGCAAATTACATATAGCTATGTGTAATCAGTGGCGGATTCAGAGGGAGAGGTCATGGGGTCATGACCATCCCCCTCACGTTAAACATATTTAAAAACCCACTTATCCTATTGGTGGTAAGATTAAAAGTGACCTTGCATCAGAGAAAAGTAATCACCCTCAAGATCCAAGACCTCCCCAAAAAAATTTCTGTAGCCGCCAGTGTGTGTAATACGTATTTTTTTTGTGTGAGAGTTGCAATTGTGTTGTTTGTTTTTAAGGTTTGTTTAAAAATATGTTACAATTATATATTATGTTACATATTTTTTTATCATAATTTAAAAGGAAATTCATATTACAATTCGATAATTACGTTACAAGTGACAACGATGGTGGCCGTAGGCCCGATCGTGTGGTGCCTAAACAGCAAGCATAAACACGACAATATAAATCGTTGTCCGGCAAGCTGCTTAACTTCAAACGCTTTTTGTACGGGGATTTTATGTGAGCTGGGTCGGCCACTTCCGATCGGGAATATTAATGATATTTAAAACGCCTGAATGCGATTTGATGCTTTCTGTGGTAATATAATAACATAGTTGTTTTAACGGACGCTAATATATTGAGTGATTTAGTACATTTAAAAGTTATTTATATGCATTAACATAATTTTTGAATATGTGTTTTTCAATTTTAAAGCTCTTAAAATTATTGGGTAGGCCCGGCCTATCCTGCCTACTCCCAAAAGCCGCCACTGATCGTCTTGTAACGAAAGTTGACGATCACTTCTTTAAACGCATCCCTATCTTTTGCTACGTAAAATATCTGTTATACACTGAGGTTAGTTCAATATCTGGTATATTGTTCTGATAAGCTATTTTCTTGTGGCATCTTAATGCAATTATTATTTTGTATTGAGAATAAGCCACAATTTAAGTTTGAAATAAGATAAGTTTATTTTTGACGTTTCGATTTCCACTTCGGAAATCGTTTTACTGTCTTGTTGAGTTTTAATATTTCCTTATTTGTAATTTTAGTCATCTAAAGAATTTTAGTCTAATAATACGTAAAGCCATATTTCGAATTCTCTAATTTTTTTATGGATTGGGATTTCAATCTCCAAGCATTCTAGGAACCGTAATCTAATAGCCAAACTTAATTTCCTATTTATGAAAATTGAGTTATTTACAAATCCTTTTCTGATCACGCCATATTTGGTTTTATTTTAAATTCATTGTCAGTCCCATTTCTTTGCTTTTTATTGTTAATTCTTTCCCAAACAACTTGGAGGTCCTATACTTGTCTTTCTCTCTCTCTTGCCGTTTCCTCATTACTGAAGATCGTGAGTTTTTCCAATATTCCTAACAATTTTTTTTCATTGGTGTCTCTATCTTCAACTGCTCTGTGAGCTTCGCATAATGAGTTTCCAGCTGAATTCTTAATTTGGTCGTACCATTCAGTTGGTAATCGTCCTCTTGATCTTCTCCTTAAAACGGTTCCAGAAACAATTAATCTCTTCAAACTATCGTCACCTGTACGAACCACGTGACCGAAAAATTGCAGAATACATTGCAGACAAATTGTGAACAGCCTTTTTTAATCTCAAGTTGGTTTAGAGTGGAAAGGGCATTCACCAGTCTCATCTTGATATTTTGAGAGATAGATCTGTCTTTCCAAACTTTAGTTACCGAACTTCTGCTTCACAGTTACCATCGTTCTTCTTCTTCTTCTGGTTCCTATCCGTTTCGGATGTTGGAAATCATATTGGCAATCATGACCTTGCTCGCTGCGGCTCGAAACAGCTCCGTTGGGGTTTTCTTAAACCATGTTCTTAAATTCCGCAGCCATGATATTCTCCTTCTACCGGGTCCTCGCTTACCTTTGACTTTACCTTGCAATATAGACTGCAGCAGGGAGTAACGGTGCTGATTTCTCATAACGTGTCCCAGATATTGCAATTTTATGCGTTTGATCGTAAACACAATCTCTGGTTCCTTCTTCATTTTTTCTAGAACTTCGTTGTTCGTGATCCTTGCTGTCCATGATATTCTCAGCATTCTTCTATAAAGCCACATCTCAAATGCTTCAAGTTTTTTAATAGTGGTGTCTGTAAGCGTCCATGCCTCCGCCCCGTACAACAACACAGAGAAAACATAGCACCATCGTTAGTTATACTAAACCCGAGATAGATAAAACTGTCGACTATCTGGTATTCCTGTAACATGTTAGTGAGTTAAATAGTGTGGAATCTATCGACCACCATTATTTTTGTTTTAGCTTTATTTATTTTCAGACCAACTTTATTGCTTTCGTACTCAACTCTTCGTAGGAGATTAAACATTTCTTGCTCATTTGCTGCTATTAGTGTAGTGTCATCAGCAAATCTTAAATTGGAGACTTTTCTACCAGCCACTGTTACTCCACCGGCCCATCCATCTAAAGCCATCCTCATGCCATGTTCATCATAAATGTCGAATAATTCAGGTGACAACACGCATCCTTGTCTAACACCTCTCCTGGTATTGAATTGGTTTGGGAACTTCTGATCTAGTCGTATTGTTGCTATGTGGGACTGATACAGATTTTAAGTAAGTGTCACCATGTGCATAGGTGGATTCATTTCTATTAAAATGAACCACATATTTTTCCAGCTTACACAATCAAATGCCTTTTGGTAGTCAACGAAGCATATAACCATATGTACTTGAAATTCTCTAGATTTTTCAATGAGTTGCCTCAGGTTCAGGATTTGTTCCCCTGTACCTTTACCCTTTACAAACCCCGCTTGTTCCTGAGGTATTTGGTAATGTAGATAGGTTTTTAATCTGTTTTTGATGATATGCAACAATATTTTACTAGCATTTGTTATTAGTGACAGTATGCGGTAGTTTTCACATCTGGTAGTAGTTCCTTTTTTGTGTAGATATAAATTGAGGGATATAAATTGAGGTACACCAATCAGATGGCCATTTTCCTGAATTCCAAACAGCGACACAGATAGAATGGATGATATGTAATCCTTTGTTACCTAGTAACTGTAGTATTTCACCTGGTATTAAATCAATGCCTGGGGATTTATTTCTTAGTGATTTAATTGCATCTTTGACTTCAGCGAGTAAGACAGTAGGTTTTCTAGGGTAGTCAGAGGGTTATTGATTTTCTGCTGGTACCTCGTTATTTTTATATAACTCGCCACAGTAGTTTCGCCATGTTTCCAATATTTCGTCAGTCTCGGTCTTTAGATTACCTTCCTTATCTATTACAGACCACGTTTACAGTCCTCTGCCGCACTTTCGATAAAGCTCTGTATTAATAGTTTGTTCCGTATCTAGTTTTATATTCTTTTCTGCGTTGAATCACAGTCCACGTATTATCGGATATCCACGGCTTACGGCCCGTGGAAACCGCTGCCTCACAGTCTTTTGCAGCCTCGATTACCTTATCTTTGAGATAGATATAAGTGTTCTTAGGGTCACTATCTACTTGGTCTAAAGAAAGAGCTTCTTTTAGATTTTGTTGGAAGTCATTAATTTTTGATGGATTTAGAGACATGACTTTTCTTAGGGGACTTCTTTTTGGACTTTAAAACGAAGTCGAACGTTTAATACCAGGAGTTGATCTTTTCCACAGTCTGCGCCTATACTTATAGGTACTATATTTTCTTCAATAATTCCAGTATCGTCTTCAAATCTTATGTTATTAACGATGTAACTAAATGTTGAGAAGTGGCTTGAGAGAATAAATAATTATCATTGTATGAAAATAGGCCATAAACACCTGAGTCATCTTTTGGCAATAGTAAAGCTATATAAAATCTATTACTCGATAATAATGACTTATGATATTGGTAGAAGATTAAAAAAGAAACAGTAATAGTTTAAAATAATTGTTTGGAGCGTTGCCAAGTTCTAAATTAGTAGCTTTTATCATACATTTGGTGTTAATTTTGTTTTTTTTTTGGCTAAACATTACCTTTGGCAATGAAAACGATTTTTGAAACTGAGGAAAATATAAACTACTTTATTTACCTGTTGCTTTATATGTTTTGTTTTACAAATTACAGTTGGCAATGAAAGCGGGTTTTGAAATTTAGGAAAAAATACAACCTACTTTGTTTATCTAATGGTTTATATTTAAACATTACTGATTGTTTATGATTTGAAATAAAAATGTTCCTTATATATCTTTAATTAATAAGACCTTATATGGAATATAATGTATGAATAATATATTCACGTTTATGTTCTTCCATCTAAGGATATGACTCTCAGGTATATAAGTTCTATTTATCCAGGGGTTTGGTGAACCAGTTCCTGGTGTTGATCATCTTTATATAGGTCTCGCCAATACTATCTCCATGTCTCTGTTATATTTTCTTTATTGGTTCTCAGGGTTCATGAATGGTCTTCAATGCCCCAAGTTCTGGCTTTAAAGTCTCTTGCTATGTAGCATATTTTCTAAATAGACCTCTCAGCTAGCTGTTTTGATCGTGGCCCACAATTAATTTGGGCCCTCGTTTTATTTCTTCGTTGACGTTTCTTAAACCCGCTTTTTCCCTTTCACTATGTACACCACTTTGACAAAGAATTCTTCTATTTTCAAGTATTTTAAGGGTTTCATCTGTTGTCCAGTGTTTCTGTTTCACAGTACTATTTAGCTTTGGGCGATTAATTGGTGTTCTTCCACAATGTTTAAAATTCTGCCATATTATGTACCCTTACGAATAGAGGGAATACTTTTTAGCGGTTCTTGGAAAAGGTCATCCTTCTTTCTTAGTTCTATTCTCGTTGTCTAGGCGCTTTAAGTTTAAGCTTTACTTAAGCTTTAAGAAGAATATGGTCTGATCCGCATATCACCCCTGGATATGATCTGACTAGATTTAGTCACCTCCCAGAGTTAAGCAATATGTCAACACACAACCAAGTTGACACAGGGATTTCCAAAATTGAGAAGCTTCTCCAAGAAGCGTCAGCCCTGGCTATCCCAATAACAAGATATAATCCATATACTCCAACTTTACCACCCAAAATTATCGCTCAAATCAAATTTAAACGAAAAATGATCAGAGAGTATAAAATATATAGAGACCCCCTCATCAAGACAGAGTACAACAAGCTCTTGGCGGTTATAAGGTTGGAAGTAAACAAGCTGAAGCAAAAACGGTGGATACCTGTCACAGCCGACTTTGACTACCGACATGGCGCTGTATTCTGAAATAAACTTAAAGTTCTAACGAAACAGAAAAGTCAGCCACGATCTCACCTCATAGTTATTAACATCATCCTCAACAATCCACAAGATAAGGCCGAAGCCTTCAAAAATACATTACAGGTCGTCCTCGTTTCCCCTAATAACCATAACTTCGGCGAAAGAACCAAAAGAGACGCCGAACGGAGAATGGAAGATATATTCTATTACCCTCAGGTACACGATGGACCACATCCTCATTCGATAATGGCCCCTGTGACTGAGGACACCGTCAGGCAGATGTGTAATATTGGAAAAATCACATCTCCTGGCTCTAATATAATCAATGCATCTCTAACGCTGAGCTACTTTCAAATTCCGTGGAAAGTGGCCAGCACACTTATGATTCCCAAACAAGGGAAAACCCTTACCAACCCTGAATCGTACGGACCTATTTCTATACTAAGCACCCTAGGTAAACTCATAGAATTCCTAGACGCTCACCTTGCCATTCCAGATTACCAATTCGGATTCAGGGCTGAACATTTCACGCAAAATGCATTGGTTGAAGCAACAACCTTCATTTCACAATCTCTTAACGAAAGGAACCACGTCATAGTCATATTCCTAGTCGTTCAGAAGGCATTCGATCAGGTCTGGCACACAGACCTGATTGAAAAACTCCACCTTGCTGGACTGCCCACTCCTTTCGTTAAACTAATTAATTCCTATCTCTCTAATCGGACGATAAGGATCAAAGTAGGTGACCATCTATCCACCCCCTTTACTCCAGAAGCTGGAGTACACCAGGGCTCAATATTTGCACTAGTATTATAAACAGTCTACAACAGTGACATCCCCCGCTCACAGCATAGATCGGAGACCCTGCTCCTGTACGCTGATGACACTGCTCTCCTCATATCAGGACCACACAGAGAGCGTGGACAATTGTCCGTATTCGAAAGAGGCCAACATTTCTTTCTCAAAAGACAGAGTCATTAGATGGTGCAATAAATGGAGAGTGACTATAAATCCCTCCAAAACTTAATTAATTCTCTTTAAATCCTCAAATTGCCGCGAGGAACGAAAAATCCTTAGATCCTGTATGAGGGTGAGCTGGCATTACCCATCAGCGCACATACATACACTGGCTAATATAATACCAATCAAGGAAAGAATCTTATCCCTCAGCAGGAGGTACGTCCTTAGAACTATTGCCGGCTCGAACAACAGAGCCAAACGAATATTAAAGACTCCATGCAATCGCCGAGGGCACATACTCACCAGGCTTCCTCAAAGAAAAGTTCCGTTCCCTCCAGCCAAACTTCTACACAACACTGGACAAGAACTCCCTGATGAGTATTTTGAAATTCTAGAATCAACCCCCATCAAATATCGTAGTTAACACTGCACACCAAAAACGCTGATCAAGAGTCGTTCCATTGTATGGCTGGTAACCCCTGAAAGTACCTCCTTGGCTTGCTTGGCAAAGTTCACCCAAACTCCTCTTGTGCGCTTCAGAAACATCACCTACCCAGTTACGCCACCTTCTGACCCCCTGCTCCTCAGTAGTCCACTACTTCTCCACTCGAACATCGCTCAACACGTTTCTCCCCTCCACTACTCCTAGAAAAAAAAGAGGAGTACCCCTTCCTTGAAGAAGCATAAGCTTCTTCTTCTTAAGGTGCCTTCTCCATTACTGAAGGTTGGCTATAACTACAGCAAATTGCTCTCTATCTTGAGCTGTTCTTAGTATCGAATGTGTGTCCATGCCTGTCCAGTCTCATAAGCAAGGTTAAAACTCAGGACCGACCGACTGGATTCATGATCTCCAGCAAATATTAGTGAGAATGTAATCAATTTGATTTCTAGACCTACCTTCAGGACTTTTCCAAGTAAGAACTCGGTGTACATGGTGTTTAAATCGAGTATTTATATTAGAATAATTACTTGTGATAGCAAACTCGATTAAGCGGTTTCCTCTTTCGTTTCTCTGACCTATACCGAACTTTTCCAGCACATTTATATTATTTATTTCCCAGTATTCACAAAAGATCATAGAAGAAGGTATATTCAGGGCAAAAATAGAACAAATGTGATAGAACATGAAAATAAATCCTAATACAATTTTGAGGAATATGGTAGTCTAAATACAGACACTCCCATTGAAATACTTGGAAATGCCTCAGGAAAGATGTTTGGGAATAAAGAGACTTGGTGTTGGAAAAAAGAGATTTAAAAAAATAAAAGAGAATGTCATCGCGTACCTTAGGTTGTGGACCAATGAGTACGTCGATGCGTATCGCCCCTCCTTTTATCTTTTATACAATTTACGATTCGCCAATTGACTTGGAAACGCACACATCGATACGAAATATATATATACAAGGATTTCCACAGTTTTCACTGTATTCCTTCACTCAACCTTTTTCTCCAATTTTTCCTGCTTAGCCAGTCCCCTTCCTGTAGGTTTCTTCTACTCATTGCTTCGTCCACTTCATCTCTGAAAGATCTTCGAGGTCTGCCTCTCTTTCTTCTTCCTATCGGGCTCCACTCTGTTATTCTATTTATCCACCGATTTTGGTCTGCTCTTCTGACATGACCGTACCAGGTTAACCTCTTCTTTTCGATGTAGTCTGTTATGTCGGAGTTCATTCCCATTCACCTCTTAATCTCCATGTTATTTATTCTATCTCTTCTTGTTACTCTGCAGCTTCTCCTTAGGAATTCAATCTCTGTTGCTCTTATTTTGTTTATGATTTTCTTATTTATTGTCCAATTTTCACACCCATAAGTGAGGATACTTCTTGTCATGGTATTATATATTTTTTTCTTTGTTTTCATGCTGATGTTCTTATCCCATAGTACCGGGTTCAATTTTCGTATGCAGTCTCTTGTTTGTCCTAGTCTATTTTTTATATCTTCCTCCGTTGTTCCTTTGTTTGATATTATGAAACCTAAATACTTATACTTGTCTGTTCCTTTGATTTGTTTACCTTAGTCTATTTCCAGCTGTTTTATTTCTGTATTCTCCGTTGTTAGGTATTCAGTTTTCTTTAGGTTTATTTCCATCCCATTCTTTGTATATTCCTGCTCCAGTTTTCTCATCATAAAACTGAGGTCATCCTCGTCTTGTGCGATCACTATTTGGTCGTCGGCAAAACTTAGCGTATATAGATATTCATTCCTTACTGGTATACCCATTCCTTCGCACTTTCTTTTCCATTATTTCAGGGTTTTTTTCCAGGAATATTTTGAACAGGGTGGGGGATGTGGAGCAACCCTGTAGTAGTCCCTTTGTCGTTTTAAATGGACCGCATATTCTATTGCCCGTTTTGATAGCTACTTCGTTATTCTTGTAGAGTGCTTTTACCGCGTTTATTAATCTTCGTGGAACTTCGATGTCTTCCATTGCTTCCCATAGCTTGGTTCTAGGTATTGAGTCATATGCCTTCTAAAGACCAACAAAAGCCAGATGGACGGATCTATTTTTGGCCATTCTTTTTTCTATTAGTTGTTCGACCGTGTAAATGTGATCTAAGCATGCTTTCCCCGCTGTGAAACCTGCCTGGTCTTCTCCGATTTTATCTTGTATATATATTTCTAATTTTTCCTTTATGGTTTTTCCATACAGTCTGCCTATAGACGATATAATGCTGATTCCCCGATAGTTTTCGCAGTTTTTTCTATTTCCTTTCTTGTATATTGATGTCATATATGCTTGGGTCCATTCTGCCGGTAAGTTTTCTCCATTCAGTGCTCTCTCAAACATTTTATGTTTGAGAGAGCACAAACGATACGAAATAAAAATGTATAAAAAGGGTGCATTTTCCAAGCCAAGGCAGTCTAGTCTTGCTCCGGCTCCCACATAGGGTCTTCTATATCCTACGGGGCTATGCTCCCTACTCGTCCTTAGACTTTTTTGCTTGAACCTTTCTACTTTCAAACTGTGTTTTATTGTAAGACATTACCTAACCCACCAAATTGGGACAGAAGCGCAGAGGAAACTTCGATTGGACTGGTCGAAGCCCTCTGCAGAGCACCTAGGGAGTATATATGAGTTAATTTTAGCAAGACCCCAGCCTCCCTATGGTGACAAGAAGAAGAAGTTATATAAAGAGTGGCAAAAAAATATGTCGGATATAGATCTTCAATGCTATAATGTCGACAAAAAAGGTACTTTGACAATTTATTAAATGAATTTGACATAAAACTAGTTGAGCTAATGGAAAAAGTAAAAGCAAGTTTAGTACCAAAGTACCAAGCGACGAAGTTGTTTAAGCACTTCAAACACTAAAAAAAGGTAAATCAGTTGGAGGCGATGATATTTCTGGGAAAGTATGGATAGCTTTAAGAGAGACAGGAACAAGTTGGCTAACAGGTGTATATTAGTACTTGTTTACAAAAACAAAGGAGATGTACAACAATGTACAAACTACTGGGCCATAAAATTACTTGATCATACCATCAAAATATAGGAGAGAGTAATTGATGGAGGGAAACGTGAAGAAACTGAAATATCCGATAATCAATTTCATTTTGTGCAGTGCAGATCAAAAACATGTAATTTTAATTATAAGGCAGCTGATAGAGAAATAAAAAAAAGAAACAAATGCTCATAGGATATTCATTGATCTTAATAAAGCATATATTAGAGATCCTGGAGACATTTTCTGGTAGGCACTCAATAAGAAAGCAATTTTTTTATTAAAATTTTTTCCTGATTACACCGTTTACTTATGTTTCAGATGTCCATGGTTCCACTTCTTTTCCGTGACTGGTGGGATGAAGAAGACCTCCTCCGTCCTTCCAGACTTCTCGACCAACAATTTGGTTTAGGATTAAGAAGAGATGATCTTCTTAACTCGATCAGAGATGTACCCAGAAGATCTGCATTTCCCAGATATATTAGACCATGGTCTACAAGCTCTGCTCTACAAAGACAAGATTCCGGCTCGACAATTACACAAGACCATGATAAATTTCAGGTAACTATTTTGATATGCAACTTTAGACTTTTTGTATTACTACAAATTAATAAATTTGGTAATTCTCATTCTTCTTTCAATTGCTACATCCCAAATCGAGCATTGCAAGTATGTGGCGCTTGCCTTTAAGTTCTGACGCCGATGTTGTGCGTGCATTGTCACTTCACTCTTCCATCTTTTTCGTAGCCTGCTTTTTGATACACTTTATTATATGAGACTGGTCTTGACAGACTATCCTCATCCATACTCACTGCTTTATCGTGCATTTGAAATGTCTTTATGTATGTTTTTATCTATAGTTTATTACTTTCTACATTACACTATTTATTCCATTGTTAAGTTCACACTACACTGTTAATGAAAAAGTAATGATGAAATATCTGTCAATATCTACTTGCAACGTTTTCTTATAATGCAGGAGAAAGTCAGCTCGAATTACCAGGAAAATACTACGTTGGGTAGACAGTTAGAATCCGAAAGTATTAGGACGAAGGACAAAAGTCAGGATTTTGAGGTCAGTGGCGTTAAGGAGTGCCAACGAAATGTTTTAGTTTCTGGCTTTAACTTAAACGAAAAAATATACTTTAAAAATATTCTTTTTACCTATTTGAAAAAATATATTTTGTTATGAAATATATCATTCGACATAATTGTAGAAATAACTATTGGAGTTACATGGGATTTTTTCAATTTTCGCTTACCATTAAAAAGTAATTTATTTAATTTAATGAATTTAGTAAATAATAAAAGTAAAATGTAATGGCATATCATATGTCGCATTGTCCTTTTCTATTTGTTTTAAACGTTTCAACATTTGGCATTCGTTTCCCCAGGTAGCTGTAGCTTCCTCCGTGGTTTTGTTAGTTGTTGCCCTGGAAACCATCAGGGTCTTCTAATGCCATAAATCGGTCGCATTGCTCCTATAATGATCTTTTCCCAAGTTATTGTAACATGCTCCTTTTCTAACTTGGCTGCACCGTACTGAACACAACCAATAGTCAGAAATACGTATATACGGTTGCCTTCCATCAATATACCTTTTTTGGTTTTCTGTTTTGCGAGATATGCCATTACATTTTACTTTTAATATTCAATCGCATTATCCTTATATATATGTATATATATATATATATATATATATATATATATATATATATATATATATCAGGTATATCGATGGAAGGCTGCGGGTATTGGGATGGGGGGATAGCTCTGTCAGATAGCACACTAAGTAAAAATGTATTCGAAATTAATAACAAAATAAAAACTATAACCTAGATAATAAATATGTACAATAAAATTTAAATGCCAATCCTAACGATTACCGTATCGAAAGCTCGATGACCCACTGTTCAATACCTACGAAAAATAAAATATAAATAATGTCATAAAAATCGATTCGAAAATATGCCCGACCGTTCTGATCCATAAAGAAAAACTAAGCCAACACACCAAAGAGCTAATAGGTAAAAGAAGACAGCTGGCGGAAAAATACGGCTCCAACTACACAACAATGAAGAAATTAAATAAAGATATCCATCGGTCAATCCGAAAAGACGTAAGAGAAAACAATACAGGAGAAATAACTAAAATAATTTAAGAAAATACAATTTTAAAAGTTTTGAGGCGAAATACGAACAACATAGGCAACAAAAATATGTACAGAATAAAAAACAAAGATGGAAACATTACTACGGATAGAACCAAAATATTTGAGGTTGTTGAATCTTTTTATCGCGAAATATATGAGAGCACCGACGAAAGGCAAGATCATCCTCTACCCAAAATCAGAAACCAGGGATCAGAATTAATGCCAGAAATAACTCTATACGAAATCAAAACGGCACTGTTAGAAATAAAAAATAACAAATCCGTCGAAAATGAACATGAAAAACAACAAATCGACACGTCGCCACGTCGCCAGATTATCAGATAATCGATGGACAAAACGTATTGTCGAGTGGAGATCAAGACAAGAAGCAATACGGAGCAGAAGACGCCCACCAACTAGATGGACTGGCGATCTGAAGCGTGTTATCAATACCTGGATGTAAGCCGCCCAAGACAGAGACAGATGGAAAGAGCTGAGTGAGACCTATGTCCAGCAGTGGACGCATACAGGATGATGATAAATACATACACACTAACGAGAAGATATGATGGGTCAGAGGTAGAGTGAATGATCAATATTCGATCCGGCAAGGAGCGGGAAGAGACTAATCAATATTTAGCCATGGAACAGGTCTGCCTCAGATCAACACTCTAGGGCTGGGAAGGAAATGCCACTAGATCAACACTCTAGTAGAAGCGGTTGGCTTTCGGTCAATATCCAAAGGCCCGGTTGATTTCCCACCAGATCAGCACTGGTTTCTTTTGCGGCTTACGCTGTTTTATACCGTTGCCTATATCGTTGCCTCAAACCACATCGTTACAATATATACTCAGCCTTATCATTCTCTAGTTCGTCCGTCTAATTTTCCTAAGTTAATTTTGCATTTATATCGGAGTATATTATTAGCAAAAAATAGACATTTCTTTTTGCTACTGTAAATGCTGTTTTGCTACTTTTTTTAAATTTGTTATTAGTTTGTTTTTAGGCTGTAGTTCTATTATTATTTCTGAATCGTAATTCAGATCTGTTACTATTATCATGATCTTCATCTATGCTTCTATACCAATATAATAGCATCATAAAATATTCTAATTAAACCAGTCAAAGATTTTTTCTGGTAGGTACGTAATAATATAACTTTGACGATATTTTATATCATTATATGACTTATTATCTCTAGCTATATAGAAAATAGAAGTATGTTACTTTGTTTATGTAGAATAGAATAATATTGTAAGTGTATTTCTGCAATTATGCTCAGAATGATTAATTTTTGGTGTCGTTGATAACCTAAATATATGTTTTGCACTACAATTTACGCAGTTACGTATATAATGCATAATTTGAAATATAATAAGAAATAAAACAGAAAATACTGATAAACAAATTTCACTTCACCTGACGACCACACAAACTACATTCAATTTTCATTCTGTAATTCTAACTAAAGTTTTTTCTTTTATTTTAGGTTATTTTAGACGTCCAACAATTCGCCCCTAGCGAAATCACTGTAAAAACCAACGGCAACAGCATCTTGGTCGAAGGTAAACATGAAGAAAAACAAGACGAACATGGATACATAATGAGACACTTTGTCAGACGATACGTTCTTCCACAAACCCACGATGCCGAAAATGTGGTTTCTTCGTTGTCTTCAGATGGTGTTTTGACAGTAAGCGCACCAAAGAAAACCGAAAAGCCTGTAGCCTCAGAAAGAGTGGTACCCATCACACAAACTGGACCCGCCAAGAGCACTGTAACACCCGTAGTAGAGTCTCCTCAACCTCAACCACAAGTGAACTAAGAGATCTTGACTAATAAGGCTGATATTTAATTTAATTTTTTATTTATTATATTCTTAAAACTAACAAAATTAAATAATAAATTTAATATCTGTGTTTATTTTTCGATCAATTTATTTGGTCGACCAAACAGTTCTTCGGTTAAAGAAATTAAAATACATATTGATGTAGTATACTGTCGTGGTATGTATTATCAAGCTCTGGTGCTCCGAGTTATCTACTTTTCTTTCTACGAGTGATGGTATCGACAGTAAAAAGCACGTTTGTATAGATTAGTCGCTTTTGAATTGTTATTTTATAGGAGAATCCTACGAATATCATGGAAATAAAGAATGTCAAACGTTGAATTAACCAGAATGATGAAAAATAAACCAGACATGATACTAGCCATTAATAAAACCAAAACTTTGGCATTTGGGAAATGAAAAAAAAAAAAAGACAAAATACAAATTATTACAACTCATCATTTTGCAAGGTAAAATTAAAGAAAGGCGAAATAATTGAAGAAGACTAATACACTAGCTTAGAAATCTGAGGGAATATTTTGACTGGGCAAAGCTATTTAGAATGACGGCCAATAAGGTCTTCAGTGACTTGATGGTTGCCAATATTCGACAGAAGATGGACTTGAAGAAAAAGTAGGTTAGTCAAATGACTATTTCTTAATCTACCTCTTCTTCAAATAATTGATGTTGAGGTTTGAAAACTTTCTCTTTTTTCTTCGTTTACATCTAAGTTTCAAAGATATTAATTTCTTAAAACGATTTTCCTTCATCGCCTCCCACATCACAGTAAAATACTTATAAAATGTAATATCTAAAACCTCGTGTTTTGAATCTAAAATTAAGGTGTCACCCGCAGAAGAACCCTATCAGAAATAGGCGAAAATGAGATAATTGGGTAAAATAACATATCTACATGTTTTTTTAGTTTAAGACTTGACAACGCTTTCTAAGATAACTAAATTAAAGGGAAGACTTGGGTCGTTAAAAATTTAATTTTTTGAAAGAATTTAAGTGCGAAATAGTAGAACATTTTAAGAAGTAGAATTGCATGATTGTCTTAAATAAAATATAGGTTATGTTATATATCTTTGACCGTGGTGATGACCTTTGATCCCAAGTGTGTCCATGACTTATGTGTTATTGCACTTACAGAAAATGGTTATGAAAATAATATTATTAAACAAAGTATTTTTTATTTGTTATAAAAAAGGAAATTTGATAAAAAAACAAACCTAAAAAAAAAAAGAATGAACCACTTAAACATAATAACAATTTAATCAATATCTTCGTCGATACCTGAATAGTCCGACAACGCTGTTTCGCTCGATGAAAGATTTTCATAGAACCCATGAAAAGTTGTAGGGATTAAGGGAAGCAAATGAAGAAGATCCTTCTTTTTTTCTTTATTTATTGGCATATCCGCCTTATATTTTAACTGTGGAACTAAATTTCCCAACCCATTTCTTCTAATGAAAGAAATTTCCTTAAATGACTTCTCTGCATTTAAGGATTTGAAAAATATTTTCCCATTATCCCATTTTATATAATTTAGCCCTTGTACGTTATGCCAGCGAAAAGGTTCTCCTTGATCGTCTTTTTTCCTAGACACCAATGGCCCCTTTAACTTGTCGCATTTATGGCAAATATCCGTTTGAGGCTTTTTAAACGACAGATTCAATTTATGAAATTCATATCTATAATATGGATACGACACAAAGTTTTGGTATGATTCCTAGTACAGGGAATACATTGCTTCTAGGGTCAAACGTGATGGTAGAAACCTTTTATTTGTTTGGGCGCGTGAGTAGTGGCTTTCGTAACTCAGGAAACTCAAAATATACTTACCGAGTTCTTACCGAATTTTTCTTCAGACCGCTTGTTTGGTGGAATATTCTTTCATTGGGCAGAATCAGTCTTTGTTTCAGCAGGTTATGCTCTTTTTATTAAAGCGATAACTTTTATGAAATTGTCTGTTTCATTGAAAGTCACAAGAAAGCATTTATGGCAAACAGAAATATGGCTACCATTTATTCATAAAAAATATTTGTAGGTTTTGAGGCGGAATTTTTCTTTGTCTGGATCGTCTGTATGAGGCCTCTGCGATTTTTTGTCATGTATGATGAAAAGACTGGCTATATAAGCTACTCTCTTGTCGTAACTGCCTAAACTCCAATATTCGGGAAAAATTTCTTTCAGCTGATTTTCAGTGATTTTTGTTTTGCACTTTGCTCGGCATAGTGGCAGAGGTTGAAATGGTCTTTCTGGAATTATTTTACCGTTTTTTGTAATATATGACTTCCCGAATTACTTTTTTTTTTTCGTAATTCTCTAGCCTTTCTTGTGTCCGGTGGTTTTTGCAGCTGTTGACGTGATTTTTACGCTCTAAACTACTTTTGCTTGTAGTATTATTATTTTGTCATCAAAACAGGATTGCTTTTAGGAATGTATCTGCTATCAACTCATCATCAACAGACACTTTAAACAAAAAACTTCTGGACATGTGTTATTCGCAATATCAAACCAAACTGAACTGTTTTAGGCTAAATTATTTTCTGCATGTAATGTTTCATTAGCGCCTAGTAACATAAGTCACCGACGGGACGACAAGAGATAGCAAGTTCCAACTGGCTCTCTTCACATAAGTCGACTTAAGTGTTTATTCACAAACTCAAGTCGGTATTTTCTCAGTATGGTTATTATGCACACTTCGCAATAACAGCTGTAAAAATGCATAGTAGACTAAAGTGCTTAGAACCGATGATAGTATTACAAATCACCTACACATTTTTATCAAAAAAAAAAAAAATCGGAAAATTTGACTTATGTGCTTACTCACCTCAGTCACAGATATAACACATTATAATAAGGAATGTCAAGAAATAAACAGAATAATAATAATAAATAAAAAGAATAGGAAAAGGGTGTAATGAAATAGCACTATAAGGAAGATATTAATATTAAAAAGGGACATACGAGTCTATATAGTGTAATTCATAATGAAAAACCTCAAGAAAAAGAACAGCATATTTTTTAATGACCAAAAAGGCGAAATAGTCAGGGTATATAAAACATTTTTTCTAACGACTCTTGGATTTTCTAAAGAAAATCACTCCGTTATTTATGATACCCTAACATCTGGTGACAAAAATACAATGACAGGTACGGCGTCAGGTGTAACCGACAAAAGGGGAAAGCATTCTAATCATAAGAAAATTGACTGAAACGTCATTAGAAATCATATAGAGAGTAACAACCCAGGTATTGCTCATTACAGAAGAGAACATGCACCAAATCACCGATACCTCCCAAATTATATGACCATTCAAAGGATGTATGATGACTTTAGACGAAGTGAAAACTTTTGTGACTGTTATTACGATTTATACAGAAAAGTTGTTAGTGAACTCAATGTATCATTCACGAAACTCGGTCATGAAGAATGTGGCATGTGCTTCAAGTTTAAGGAACATAATAAAGACCACAGTCAGGAAAACTTATCATCAGATTGTTTGGTTTGCGTCTTTTGGAAGAGCCATATTGCAAAAGCTACAGAATCAAAACAATTATATAAAGAGCACACAAAACTACAGTCTTCCAATGACACAAGCATAGTGGAAAAGTGTACGATTTCCAAAATTTTGTTAAGTGTGTTCAGGAAGCAAACTTAGGGAAAGTGGAAACAAAGGAGCTTAGTGGTGAGGATTTTTTCGCTTGGAAAGACTACACTTTCAAGCCAAAACTTAAGCATCGTGGCAACGATAGCGTTCCGTATCTTACAGAGATTGTAAAAATAATAGCTAAACGAGGCAATACAAAGCTACTACATTCCACTGATTACCAAGAATCTAATACCAAAGTGCTAAATTTCTTACAAGCTAAATATATCAAGAACTTTCCAATGCCTGAGAAAACTAAAGGAGTAAGAGGATTTAATAAAGCTAAGAAAAAATAAATAGTTGAACAATTGTGCCCTCTCATGACATCTAATCGCCGTGGATTTTGGTTAACCATTCAAGAGTCAGAGGAGCCAGATTTATTAAACACTGACTGACGCTGAATGAGTCATAAAACCAATTTTTCTCTTATGTTACTTACTTTTAAATTATTTCATAACTTCAAATTTTTATATGTCTATTCATTTTTAGATATTACACAGTTCTTAAAGTAAAAAGCTTTAACTGCCTATACGAGGGAGTTAGGGCTTCTTAGAATCTGATATGTCAGCATCTAACTTTAAAATAAAAAGCCCTAAATCCATTTTCTCCTAAAAAATTTAAATATTCTTATGTTAACGTTAAAACTATAATTTTAACATTGAAAAAAACCATTTACACATTAAATTCATTTAAAAATATCAAAACTGTGATGCTGGAGAAAAAATTGGTTTTCCTTGTCTCCTGTAAAATTTTGTTCTTTGGAGATAGGGCTTTTTAGCTTATGAGAGCAGAATACGAGTCTATGCCACAGTTATATGTCCAACGGTAATGTAAGGTTCTAAGTTATGGGTATTAAACCAATAACAACACGGCCTCGGGCAATTGCGGGGTGGATCGAGCAGCTCTGCGATTACCACAGCCGGTCCCAAGCTCGGATAAAATGTGGAGGGTGATTGTCAAGGTAACAACCTACCAATCGTAAAAACGAATACTGCTTAAAGAAACAATGTAAAACCTCGGAACCAGATTGATAATATGAAGATGACTACGGCAAGAAATAAGGACAAAAGAAAAATATTCAAAACCAAATGAGAATTACTACATGGAACATCAGATCGCTCAGCATAAGAGAACAAAAAATAACTCAAGTACTGAAAGAGAAACAAATAAACATATGGGCTCTACAGGAAAAAAAAAGAAATGAAAAGGACAGACAAGGATACTGCCAAAATAAGGTAAATATATACTAATCTACAGTGGAGTAGCAAAAGAAAACAGGACCAAAGAAGATGTAGCCTTACTAATTTACCAAAGTTACCAAAATCACGTCAAAGAGTTTTAACATGTATCAGAAAGGATTTTAACCGCAAAGATAAGAATAAAGAAGGAAGACTTGAGCATCATCGGAGTATACGGTCCAGAAAATAACAAGCCTTAAATCACAAGGGAAACATTTTATGACGAATTACAAGAAATAAATCAAGCCCGAGAAAAGATGATAATACTGGGAGATTTTAACGTTCGAATAGGCAACCAAGTAATACATGGAATTAAGCAAAAGCATAACGAGAATGTTAAAAAGGAAAATGGAGAACTGATGATAAACAACTGTACGAATATTCAAAACTTAGAAAAAACAACACATTTTTTGACTACAAAGACAAATATACATTCAATAATATCCGTTGACAAAGACCTATGATAGATTATGTTGTAACCCCTGTCTGTGGCGGGGTAGATCGAGAAGCTCTGCGATTACAATAGCAGGTCCCAAATCTGGATAAAATGTGGAGGGTGATTGGCAAGGTCAGCAGCCTACCAATCGTGAAATATATACTAATTTGTAGGGGAATAGCAAAAGAAGACCAAAGAAGGTGTAGCCTTACTAATACACCAAACATACCAAAATCAGATCAAATAGTGTCAATGCGTATTAAAACGGATTATAAGCACAAAGATAAGAATGTAGAAGAAAAATCTGAACATCATCGGAGTTTTGAACCAGAAAATAACAAGCCTCAAACAGTAAGGGAAACATTTTATGAATAACTATAAGTAATAGACTCAGTCGGAAGAAAAATGATAATACTTGGGTATTTTCACGCTCAAAAAGGCAACCAAGTCCTAATACCCGGAATCAAGCAGAAACATATAACGAAAATCTTTAAAACGACAATGAAGAACTGATGATAAACTTTTGCAGGAATAAACAAGACATTTTTGACCGCAAAGACCAACACAAATATACATTCAGTAATACTCATGGCCGTAATAGACTATATTATAACCAACAGTTTCAGTAGAATATATTATTTCTATCAAAAATAATCGACGTAAGATGACTAAACTCAGCAGATGTAGATAGCGACCATAGCTTAGTATTATGTAAGATAAGAATTATCATGAAATATTTCACACCCAAGAGAGCGGTACCAATACAAACAAAAATCAGACTCGAAGTACTAAATATGGAATCCATGGAATACTTATACAGAAAAAGAATATCAGAGAATATTCCTGAGAATGTAATATTAGAAAACGATAACATCAAGGAAAGCTCTTCAAAACTCAAAAATAAGCAATAGAATCAATAAGCATAGCAATAGAATCACATGGAGAGATAAAAGTAACGAACACTAACATATCAAAAATTCAAAGACAATCGTTTAGAGAGGAAGGGAAGACAAAATGAAAAGAAAAGAAGAAAACTTTTTTTATAATACAGAACACAACAAAGACAACAGGCATAAAACCACTATAAACAAATCGGATGGAATACAATTTCTACGGAACACAAAAAATACATATGGAGAATGATCAGATGACAGAGACAAGAGAGGAACGAACTAATAAAATCGAAACACATTCAAAAGGAAACATGGACAGACCAATTTCGGTCCCTATTTGCTTAAGGTGACGATAATAAACCACCAAGAGCAGAAGTGACGACAAACGAAAAAATAAACATTGAGGAGGGCAAGGTAAATGAATCATTAAGGAAATTAAAAATAGAAAATTACCAGGAGAGGACAGAATACCGAATGAACTATGAAGGAATGGAGGACCAGATCTAAATAAACAAATATTAAAATTAATTAAAAAATAATAGAACAAAACAAAATATCACAAGAATAGAGATCAAGCATTATAATAGCTCTCTTTTGAGCTATTTAGAAGAAGGCATTTGACATCGACAAGTTAAAGGACGTTATCCACTTATTGTACGCAAGAGAGATACCTCTAGGAATATCAAAATGATCGACAATATCTATCAGAACAACGCAATAAAAGTAAAAGTAGAAGAAGAACTAACTGACCCCATTGAAGCTGGCAATGGGATAAGACAGGTGGATTCCCCGAGTCCTCTATTGTTCAACCTGATTGTAGATGAAATAATAAAAAAGTAAGAACTAAAAAATGATACCACATGGGAGAAAAATAACTTAAAATATTCTGCTATACAGACGACGCAATACCTAACTCTTAAAGTGAAAATTTACAACGTATGCTGCACCAATTTCATATAACTGAGGGAAAAGTTGACATGTTAAAAAAAAAGTTTATAACAGCAAATCTACTAAGATGTAAATTCGAGCTGGAGGGTCAGTTAATAGAACAAGTGATGGAGTTTAAATATCTAGACATCACACTATCTAGTAGCTACCGAAAGCTCGAAAGAGATCTGGAAGATCAAGTGAATAGAACAAACAGAGCCTAGGTTGCATGAATGAAACAATAAGGAGAAAAAAAAGTATCGAAAATGAATTGAAAAGCAGAATTTACAAAACAGTCATCTATCAATAATGACATACGCATAGAAACAGCAGAGATGAAAACCTTTGGAAAAATCGATGGTAAGGTACTATTAGACAGTGTTAGGAGTAAAAATATACGACGGAGATGCAAACTGGAAAACATTAAGGGCTAGGTAAGAAATAGAAGAGTAGAATGGAATAATCATATAAGCCGAATGACAACAAATAGAGTAGTCAAGATGACTAGAGGCGGTTCCCCAATAGGAAGACGATTAATGGGAAGACCCACGATTAGTGGGAAAACAAACAAACAAACAAAAAGAAGAAATCAAAAAAAAAGTAAACAAGCTAGAAATAAGGTCGACAAAAAGTTAGAAGGGAAAGGAATCAAGGAATGAAATGAGACTTGGAGAAAACAAACAATTAAAGAAATTAAATAAAAGATAAACTAACAAGGTGTGTAACTTATAGCACTCACGTACTCAGATATTGGTTGGTTTTACGCTGTGTTTAATATTGACTTTAACGCTGATCTTCTCAATAGTTCTTCTTCTTCGTTTTTAATGTTAATCCACAAGGACAATGAATTCCTGTAGTTGGCTGTATACAATGAACCACAAAAACTTTTATTTAAAAAAATCCTTTATAACAGGTATATTTAATTAATGTAAAAACCCTATCGGGTTACATCAAAAAACGTTTTCGGAATAACGATTCCATAATCAGTGCTATCTGGATTTACATCTTTGAAGCCACTAAATATGTGGGTAAAAACGCTATAAATGTAATTAGATTAACTTTGAATTACATCTTTAATATTTAAAAATGTGGTCAAATTCTTTTATAACTTAAACATCATGTAATTCAAAGTTAATCTAACTACATACAAAGGATTTTTTAAAATAAAAGATTTTAATTTGTTGATTTTAGATCATATTTTACTGTTATTTGCGCTTATCTTTTTATAATACTCATTCTTTTTTGTTCGTTTCTCTTGAATATTTGTTTATTGAGTATAAAACAAAACAGTCTATAAAACATCATTTATTTATATTGAAGGACATACATCTCACATCCATTAACATGATTTTTTTAAAATATAAAACAGTAAGAACACAAATTCTCATTAAAATATAGTATATATAGTTAAACAATAATTTAAAAAATAAAAACAAGTTTAAAACAGTATGCACGACCAGCATGCACAAGATGAAAAATATACATTCATTTAGGTATATTCTTTAGGAAGAAGGTAGATAAGAGTTAGGTACATTTATTTGTCCGATTATGAAACACGATATGCACTTTTTAGAATTAACATTCACAGTTTTCTGAGTAAAAAATGTCTTATGTCACCATTGTCAACACTATGGCCTGAAACAAAAATATGTATTAGTCATGATGTATTATGATTTACATATAAAAAGAAACAAAAATAATATCGATGGCAAAGTTTATATATAAACAATGTTTGGGAGAGCAGTATTGGCAGCTATTTCAATGGTTCCAGTAATTCCTTCTACTGCCCTGCCATATTGGTGGCTTTGTAATAAGGCAATTCACCCTTAATTATTAACCCCAAAAATACAATATAAATAATTCATATTTAATATAAAGATACAAGTTTATTATTGAAATAACAGTTGACCTAGGTTGAACGTACTTTTAGCTGTTGACAGTGGCCGCTGCACATAAATAAAAACAATAAGCCTGTAAATTTTTTTTTATAATTAAAATAGTAAATGCTTTTTTAATCCCTTTATCCCTGTTGCTGATACGCCCATGGCCGTATCCGCAAATCGAGATGTGGGTGGGCTCTGTCACCCTCATTAATTTTTTTTGGAACATACCGACTATTAATTAGGGTCCTTTTTGAACTTTGGTAAACAAAGTCGTAAAAGCTCTTTACGGTATCTTTTTGAAAGAACCTAATTCAAAAGGTTTTATCTTTTCTCACGTTTCCAACTAGAAGAGTCCCGGTACTTACCTATAACTTTTCTATGTTCTGGTATCTTTCTAAAAATGGAAACAGCCTGGCTTGTCATTTTTATGTGGGGGTTATCCCACTTTTTTTTTTTGGAAGCTTGTGAAATTTTGGGAGGAAAAAAATCACTTCTGGCAGGGCAGTCTTTGAGTAAAATCGCTTGCTTATTTTACCGTTCTCTGTGAATTTTTTCTTTAAGTGTGTATATGCTTAAATATTTGAAATACCTTAATCTAATACCATATTAGATTAAATATTGTTATAAAGTACCGTTATTTTAATTAACTTCAGTGTTTGATACTAGTAAAGTATAGTAGAATCAGTGAAATAGTGCAGCAGTCATCGAGATTTATTGTAAGTTATCGTAATCATATTACCTTCAATTATCTGGGCGAATAATAATGTAATAATATTACCCAATCCTGGACGAATCTGCGTCAACCATTTCTTCACCTGTAGTTAAGGTTAACTACCGATTTAGCAATTTAATTAAAAGAACATTTAATATTTTCATACGAACTTTCAATCAGCTATTAAGAACTTCTAACAAATAATAATTACGAACATTCAATCTTCAGTAAGAACAGCTCATTAAACAACAGTGCGAGAAAGACAGTTGACTTACAACCAAGTGCGGGTTGGTTTCATTTGCATACTACAAATTCTTGAAATCTTTTTGTATTCTTTTGAATTTAAATTTAATAAATTGTGTTTTATTTGCTATGATTGCTATTCATTTTTAAATGTACTGTACCCGTTATCTCGAGATAAATCCATAAACAGCGAAGAGAGATTTCTTTATTCAGCTTTGATTGAATTTTTTTTTAAGTACTACCAAGCTCTCTACGCTGATAATTTAATTTGTGCATGATTTTATTATATTGTATCTGTAGAGGTATTTCTTGATCATAATACTGTTTATTTCTATATGTATACAACCATTTATTAATTGATGGTGCATTTTGTTTAACTCGTGTTTACATTCAGCCGTTCATTTAATTGTGTTGTTGAATATATTGTTTTGTTTTATCCATGCATTTTATTTCTCGACTCCTAATAAGTTTCCTGATAAAATAATACCTCTGAATATTTGCTTAATATATTAAATTATTATTATACCTTCGACCAGGAGAAAGATCAGGCTGATTAAGTAAGTAAGTAGGTAAGTAGGTGAACGGAGTACACCTAATATATTTAGTATATGTTTATGTATTGTGTTGACAAAATTTATTTAATAAATAACTGTTGATATCTTTCCTTGGATTTGGTCTCAGAACCTAAATATCTCTCCTTATCTATTTTCGTTTCCAAGGTTTCTTAACTTTCCCATTCAACCCCAACCTAACCCCCCAAGTTAAGTGGCGCCCTTTTTCTATCTTATCTTATCTTTGGTATTTTACCTATCTATCTTTTTGTTTATTCCTGTATCTTTTCTAATATATCTTATCCTGTCCTATCTTTAATTATTTCGTCCGTTGGACCCATTTCCAGTTCCAAAAGCTAGTTTTGAACCCACAACTCGTTCTCCGCCAACCATCTGGCTGCCACGCCGTCCGCATTGTCTCCATTGGTGACCTTTCTAGCACCATCCAAAAAAGGTTTCCGAGGATACAAGCTGACATTGAATAATCACAGATATTTGGACATTTATAGGTATAAATAATATAGTACATATATAGAAGGATTGTCATTGTAGTATTAAACTTTGAGTATTGCTCCACAACGTTAGCGTAGGTTAGTATGATGTCGAATAAATTAATGAATTCTGTTTTCAGTCCTTCCAATATTAGTTCCCCGTCCTATTATGATCTTAATGCCCATAACATTAGCAATTGCTGTTGCTGCACAGTAAATCAGCATATGCAAATATTCCAATGTATGGGCTTCCACGATATAATTGGGTAGGACTTCAGTGTTCATAATTTGTAACAGCGCACCTAGTTTCTTACAAAAGTTTATTTTTGGTAGCGGTGGTTATTGTTATCCAGATTTAGCCATACGGCTCACACTCCCTCTAAGGGGAAAATTCACTCATCCCAGATACCTACGGTATCAAAAGGATTGAGCTCTGGTGGGACTCTTTCCATGTTATCGAGTCCTAGGTGACTTGGTATGTCGGTGTATCTCCCAAAAATTTTCGTACGCATCTGGACGTCGAAAGTAACACAGTTTTCTCCATAATCTTATATAGATGTTCATTTAGACCCAGCTTTTTTATGTTTTCTAGGAGGCTCTTCGGGATGACTCCAGTGGTAGAAAGAATAATAGGTATCGTCTGGGTACTTTCCATTCTCCATTGTCTCCTGATTTGTATTTCTAGATCTCTGTACTTGGCGATCTTTTCGTTGTATTTAACACGTAAATTATTGGTGTTGGGTATCGCCACATCAATAAGTGTTGTTTGCCTAGTAATTTTATTAACTAGTATGAGATCGGGTCTATTATGGGCCACTGGTTGGTCTGTAAGCACAGTGCGGTCCCAGTATAGCTTGTAGTTGTCATTTTCAAGCATTCTATCAGGGACGTATTGATAATAAGGAAGATGGTCGGTTTGGAGAAGTCCCAGTTTGTCAGCTAGTTCTTAGTGGATAATCTTTTCTACTGAGTCATGACGTTCTTTATAATCAGTACCGACAAATGCCTGGCAGCCACCGGTAAGATGTTGGATGTTTTCTTGGGCTTGGCATCCATATCGGCATTTGTCATTTTGGACTTGAGGATCTTTAACAATATATTTCAGGTAATTTTTAGTTGGAATAACCTGATCCTGAATGGCAAGTAGGAAACCCTCAGTCTCGGGAAACATCTTTCCTGATGTCAACCAATAGTTCGACGCTGTATTGTCGACATATTCTTGGCTGATCTCATTAAGATGTCGCCCATGCAGAGGTTTACTCATCCAGGCGCGCATTTTGTCTTGCTTAGTCAGGTGGTTTATGCGCATTTCTTGTTCCCTCAGTTTAAGCGGCGTCGTATCATCTACTGCGCAAATTGCTCGATGTAAAGTAGATGTCTCAGCCTGTAATTGAAAATAAGTTCTTAAATTAGCAATTTGTTTATCCAATTGCTCACCTATATCCATAAGTCCTCTTCCCCCTTGATACCGCGGTAATGTTGTTCTCTCTACTGCACTACGTGGATGATGTTTTTGCGCCTTTGTGAGAAGTGTTCTTACTTTCCGCTGAAGACCCTCTATATTCGTTTTTGACCACTTTATAATACCAAATGAGTAGCTCAGCGCGGAACAGGCGTACGTATTTAATGCCTTAAACAAATTTTTACTGTTAAGATATGACCGATTTAGTTGTATTACTCTTCGCACGAACTCCGAAGTTAGTTCAGTTTTCATTTGTTTATGGTCAATTTTCCGCGCTTGTTTTACTCCGAGATATTTGTACATATCATTTTCACCCATTGCCTCGATGTTTTGGCCATCTTGCATATCGAAACCTCCGGGCTGAACCTTTCCTCTCACTATGTTTAGTATATGGCACTTGTCTAGTCCAAAATTCATACTGATATCATTTGAGAAATTTTCTACAGTTTTTAGCATCTCATCTAGGTGGTTTCGAGTGGAAGCCATTAATTTTAAATCATCCATATACAACAGATGATTAAGCTTCGCTACAACAGTGTTGTTATTTTTGATGCTAAAACCTGAGTCAGTAGAGTTCAGCAGCTGAGATAGTGGGTTCATTGCTAGGCAAAACCAAAGTGGACTCAACGAGTCCCCCTGGAAAAGCCCCCGGTTAATAGGGATATCTTCAGTTTCGATATTAATTTCACCCGGTATTTGAAGGTGAATTTTAGTCTTCTACTCTGCCATTATATGCTTCAATTATATGCTTCACTTATTATTATTATTATTATTATTATTATTAAAAAACTAAATAAAAAATTTAATTTATTTTGTATTTTTATATTTTGTTCTTTGAATGACTTTTTAGCTAGTCTTATTACTAATACTTACGTGTAAGCATCCATCATTCGCCTTTGGTAGGCTTTTGGGGAAACGTTGGGTTCATCATAGCAGTAGCCTGGAGTTTTTGTATATCTGAAAGTGTTGTATGACCCTGTTCATCCAGTTCTTTCCATCTTATATAGTTTTGTCTCATATGTGCCAGCAATTCTGGCATGTCAATAAAAGCTAAAAATAAACAAATATGAAATGTAGCTTACAAAAAGTTTACACAAATCTTTTACACAAATATATCGAAATATCAGAAAAACTTAATTAATTTATTAATTTCTTGCCAAGTAGACTAAATTAAAACTGTGATAAACGTACTTTAATTATTATTAAACGTATTCTGTCAAATTGTGCAATTATTAAAAATAATTGGTCTTTTTTTTAACGTATTAAGTTTTACATTTTTATTATGGGAAGATACTGCGAGAAAAGATAGAGCAAGCGATAAAAGGCAAAATCGGGGAGGATCAGGCAGGCTTCACGGCAGGAAGATCATGCATAGACCACATATACACACTGGAACAACTGTTGGAAAAGAAAAAAGCAAAAAATAGAGATATACACTTGGCATTTGTGGACCTGAGAAGAGCGTATGACCCTGTACCAAGGTCAGAACTATGGGAAGCAATGTACAAATTAAAAATACAAACGGAGCTCATAGAAGCTACAAAAGCTCTGTATAAAGAAAATAAAGTGTCCATTAAAATGGGAACAAGAATCATAGGAGACTTCACCACAACAAAAGGGCTCCTGCAGGGTTGTTCCACATCTCCAACCCTATTCAAAATATACTTAGAAAAAGCATTGACTACATGGAAAAGAAAATGCGAAGGCATGGGAGTACCGGTACGGAACGAATACCTATATACGTTAAGCTTTGCAGACGATCAGGTAGTGATTGCACAAGACCAAGACGACTTCAGCTACATGATGAAGAAACTACAAGAAGAATATACCAAGGCTGGCCTAGATATTAACCTCGCGAAAACAGAGTACCTATCTACAAGTGAAGAAGACATAGAAGATCTACAGATTGATGACAACGTAACAATCAAAGGAAAGGATAAATTCAAATACCTGGGGTTTATAATCACGAAAAAGGCAACAACAGAGGAAGAAATTACACAAAGATTAGGACAAACAAGAACAGCAATCCGACAACTTAACTCAGTATGGTGGGATAGACACCTAAATATGAAGACAAAAACGCAGATTTATAAAACATTAGTGCAAAGTATTATGACATATGGGGCTGAAAATTGGATCATAAACAAGAAAAACAGCAGTAAGATAGTAGCAACAGAGATGGAATGCCTGCGAAGATGCTGCAGAGTAACAAGAATGGATAGGAGAAGTAATGACGAAATAAAGCAAAGAACATCAATAGAAACAGACATACTAACATATATAAAACAAAAAAAATTAAAGTGGTATGGACATGTAAGAAGAACTAGCGATAGCAGATGGATAAAGAGAATAACTAAATGGAGCCCCATAGGAAGGAGGAAAAGAGGACGACCCCGAAAATCCTGGAGGAACGAAGTAGACGACGCCATGAGTAAGAGAGACCTAAACGATGGAGAATGGAACAACAGAGAGAGATGGAAACGGTTGAGCGAGGGAAGGCAGTGAATACTGTAGAATCCCTAAATATATATAAGTTTTACAAAATAAAAAAAAATTACAGTCTCAATAGCCTTGCCTTTTACATGCACAAACCCCGTACTGGGATTTGTCCAACAGAGAGCAGTGTTTGGATATCTAAGTGAGAAGGCAATAAACCTCATTTTTTATTTTACATTTAAATTATTATCACTACAGCTTCATACAGCTGTAGTGATAATAATTTAAAATAAATTTTGTGGAAGTGTTGATAACCGAAGTTTTCAGTGTTATTGTTAGACTTTACTAAAGACATTTCTTTTTGTATTGTAGATTGGTTATTTCCCAAGTAACGAGAGCTGGCATATATATTTATATACCTATATATTTGGCTTGCTCTTGAAGTTTAATAAATTATTAGTATATTAGCTATAATAGAATATTAATTGTCATTTATTGTTAGTTCCTTTTCTGTTATTTTATCTCAGTGCTTATCAATATAAGTGCGATCTAGGGTAACCCCAAGATATTTAGTAGAAACAATATTGAGGAGTTTTTCCCTTTTCCCCTTTTCCATTTTCCCCCTATTTAATATTCATTTTTTCTGAATGCCCTTCTATAACGAAAGTGGAGAGAATACACTTGAGTTATTTCGAAGTTCTTCTTTTTTAAGTTTCATCTTCTATTGAAGGTTTGAAATCATCATAGCCATGCGGACCCTGTTGACTGCCGTTCTGAATAGTTCTGCACTACTGCATTCAAACCATTCCCTCAAGTTCTTAAGCCACGATATTCTTCGTCTTCCCACATTTAGCTTTCCTTGAATTTTGCCTTGCATAACAAGCTGCAAGAATGAGTATCTTTGCCCTCTCATAACGTGGCCTAAGTCCTCAGGTTTTCTTCATTTG
The DNA here is from genome assembly GCF_040954645.1 of Diabrotica undecimpunctata. Taxonomy (NCBI): domain Eukaryota; kingdom Metazoa; phylum Arthropoda; class Insecta; order Coleoptera; family Chrysomelidae; genus Diabrotica; species Diabrotica undecimpunctata. The sequence continues at coordinate 47,649,710 of NC_092810.1, read as the reverse complement.
ATAGTCAATATTATTTCAGCATCATTTTCTATTCTTCTAGTAACTTCTGTGATTGGCATTCTTTTAGTCAATGATATTCGTAGGATTCTTTTGTAACACTAAAATTTAAAGGCGGCCAACTTATTCAAATGCATTTGTTTTAACGACCATGCTTCCAAATCATAAAGAAGAGTAGTGTATACGTAACACCGAAGCATTTTTAGGCGTAGTCCTAACCTTATATCCCGAGAACAAAGAAACTTTTTAAGTTTAACGAATGATGCACGTATTATTTCGATTTCGAGGTTAGATAGAATTAGGTAAGCTAATTAGGTTGATAGTAGGCTGTCATTGTTTTTAAGAATTCAATAGGATCGGTCGTTGTGATAGATGTAGAGTGTAGATGCCATTATTAAGCAGGGTCATTCTTCTGTATTCTGTGTTTGCTATGAATTTACTGTGTTCTATAATTTTTTACAATTTTAAAAATAGGTTTCTGTGGTATACGGTGTTGTAACGTCAAGATCTATAAATACTACCATAGATTCTAGTACCTTTTGGGGTGTATTCAGTAACACTTCCGTTAAATTTTAGAGGCCTCTAAAATTTTAGCGTCCGCTAAAATTATTTTTTTTTCCTGTAACTTATGCATCCGTTAAAATCATAACCTAAACCGTTAAAACTCCCGCTAAAACAGAATATTCTGGGAGGATAACAAAACTTGGGGTGTATTCTGTAACATTTCCGTTAAATTTAAGAGGCCTCTAAAATTTAACTTTTAACGGTCCTCTTAAAGTTTTAGGTAACATTGACATTCTGTAAAGAAATATTATAGAGGACCGCTAAAATATATTTTTTAGAGGAATCCTCTAAAAGGTTTTCAATCAGATACGGCAACATCGCACGTTGATCGTGTTTAAACTACTTGTAAGGTAGAAATTGACCAAAAACTGAGTGTCGGAGGCCAAAAACTTAATAAAGAAGAAGAAATTGACAGTCTGTCTGTTAATTATTTTATTATTATTGAAAATATATTTCATTTTCATTTCAGTTTATTTGTGTTCGCGTTGTATTTGTATTTTCGTTTTAATAAAATTTTATTATGTACTCCACGAACCACAAAATCTCAAATAAATAAATTATTTCTGTTACTTCACCAATGCAACGACATGCTTGGTTGACTTAAAGCAAAATTGTATCCTTGTCCAGAGGTAATTGGTAGCTTCCAGTACCATAAAAGTTGCTAAAATCTTCAGTTCTTTAGGAATTGCAGATATTCTTTGTCCTTCTTGCATATATGGACTAATCATATCAGTGATGATCCTTGCAACATTTTTATTAAATCTAAAAAGTTTTCTAAATGTTGAAGTGGGTAGCTAGAAAGGATTGCTTATATATCGGAGTATTCTTTGGTGTAATCTGAATTCAGCTGTACAAAAAGAATAAAAAATTTGAATTTCGTTGTAGGTGTAACATATGGATTATAAAGTAAACTGAGACTTACCTTTCATTATTATTTATTATTTCATCAACTAAACCTTCGCCAAATATATCATAAAAAGCCATTTGCCTTTTTTAATTGTTTATCTATACTATAATATATAAAACAAACTAATAATCATATAAACCTAACCAAACAAAAATAATCAAATGATATTTTAACTGACTGCTAAAAATAAGAGGACAAGTTTTGTCATCCTCCAAAATATTCTGTTTTAGCGGGAGTTTTAACGGTTTAGGTTATGATTTTAACGGATGCATAAGTTACAGAATAAAAAAATAATTTTAGCGGACGCTAAAATTTTAGAGGCCTCTAAAATTTAACGGAAGTGTTACAGAATACACCCCCTTGTCCTCTTATTTTTAGCAGTCCGTTAAAATATCATTTGACTATTTTTGTTTGGTTAGGTTTATATGATTATTAGTTTGTTTTATATATTATAGTATAGATAAACAATTAAAAAAGACAAATGGCTTTTTATGATATATTTGGCGAAGCTTTAGTTGATGAAATAATAAATAATAATGAAAGGTAAGTCTTAGTTTACTTTATAATCCATATGTTACACCTATAACGAAATTCAAATTTTTTATTCTTTTTGTAGAGCTTAATTCAGATTACACCAAAGAATAATCCGATATATAAGCAATCATTTCCAGCTAACCACTTCAACATTTAGAAAACTTTTAGATTTAATAAAAATGTTGCAAGAATCATCATTGATATGATTAGTCCATATATGCAAGAAGGGCAAAGAATATCTGCAATTCCTAAAGAACTGAAGATTTTAGCAACTTTAAACTTTTATGGTACTGGAAGCTACCAATTATCCTCTGGACAAGGATACAATTTTGCTTTAAGTCAACCAAGCATGTCGTTGCACTGGTGAAGTAACAGAAATAATTTATTTATTTGAGATTTTGTGGTTCGTGGAGTACATAATAAAATTTTATTAAAACGAAAATACAAATACAAGGCGAACACAAATAAACTGAAATGAAAATGAAATATATTTTCAATAATAATAAAATAATTAAGTCAGGCAGACTGTCAATTTCTTCTTCTTTCTTAAGTTTTTGGCCTCTGACACTTAGTTTTTGGCCAATTTCTACCTTACAAGTAGTTTAAACACGATCAACGTGCTATGTTGCCGTATCTGATTGAAAACCTTTTAGAGGATTCCTCTAAAAAAATATATTTTAGCGGTCCTCTATAATATTTCTTTACAGAATGTCAATGTTACCTATAACTTGAAGAGGACCATTAAAAGTTAAATTTTGGAGGCCTTTATATGTTAAGAGAAATTAACTATTTGTGGTATACATAATCTCGATGCAAAAAACTTTGTTTTTAATGAACATTGTCCTATTCTCGATGAAATTTTATTAAGAATCAGGCGGTTAACTAGTTTGAATGGGTCACAAAGCACAATACCGGCCGATAGTTTTTGAGGTCCTTACGATCTTTGCCAAGCTTAAACAAGTCAATCACGTTAGCTTGTCTCCTTGCTTTTAGTACAATAATAGTTTAGATGGTCAATCAGGTAGTCAAGCAGGCTAGGCGACTGACTCGCATTGGTTTAATTAGAAGTGAGACTCAACTAAGGCCCATCGATTGTTTTTATTCAAAAAGCGAAGATTTCTCGAGGTGATGCTTGCTTCTGGACGCTACTGGCATCTAGTGGCTAAACGTAAACTTCAATCGAGTTTAAGTGTGATTCCGCCATGTTGTCTTTAGTTGTTTGCTCAGGCACGCTAGACGCACATCAAACTAGTATTTTCAGGTATTTATGAATTTATTGATGTTTTGAAGTAAAAGTGAGGGATAATCGTATATTATATGATCTGTTAACTTATAATTTATAAAATAGACGACATGAAAAATAATGTACTGTAACGTTCGAGTAGTTATAGTTTTTCATAAAAATACAGAACATAACGTTGGCAAAGAAGCTGTTCCTATTAAGCACCACCGGTAGAGTTCTAAACAAGGCCCACGGGCCTTGTTTGCTGCCTGTATCTAAGCTGGCGAATCTGTTGTAAAAACAACCTGTATAATATTGTAATAGTATAGTTATTTTATCAAATTGTGCGCTCAGGTCGTCAGCTATCGTGTTAACGTGTGTGCGACTGATTCCCTACATCAGGGACCCGTCCTCCCCTCGTTATATAACTTAGGACAGACAGTGCTAATTTGCCTCTCGGCAAGTAAAGACGGGCTGGGGTGTGATCCCGAAAAGTGCGTGGTGTGTAAGTGATAAATGCGCTTGTAAACCCGGTGTTTTTTGTTAAACGTATATCAGTTTGTTTCTCTCAATTCTATGTATCTCTGTTACTGCCTCCCAGCACTGTAAAGCTAATGATATTTGTATAACTCTTTTTAGTATTATTAGAATTGCGATAATTATCAATGTTGAATTAGCCCTTAAGTTCACTATAAATAAATCGAAGGAAAAATACATTTTAATTGTTTTATTGCTTGTGGTCCTTAATAAATATTTTGAAGCAATTAGGTGTTCAAATACGCCTCTCTTAAATGTGGATAGTTTGGCAACAAAGTTTACCCTTTCCAGAATCTAATATGGCGAATATAAGTTCTAGTATAATATAAAATGACACTGTCTTCATTAAAAAGGAACACAGTGCACTCTATCGCACATTTGCTGTTAGAGTAGTATAATTAAAAATCTTGCGACACATTATCTATTACTTTACCATAAGAGATTACTTATAAGTGAGAATAATATGGCAACAGAATTTAAGAAGATAAAAACATATTCTCGTGGCAAATGTAACACACGACAAAGTAAAGACAAAATAAATGCATCACGAACCAGTTTATATAAGTACATAAACCTAACAATTAACTTACCATTCCACGCTTCAAACATATCATTGATAATGTAATCCACGAATCCAATCTGGGATTTTGGTATTGAGCAGGTATACCTGTCGAACATTGGCATCACTACCGGTAGCCCTTTCGATTTTTCTTCGTCGGTTTGATGGAAATATTCCTCTGTGATTCTCCTCGCCCATTCAACGCATAATCTTAAAGGTCTCGTGGGGTTGGATACATCGGCACATTTGATCATCATCCTTTTGACTAGGGTTACATTTTCAGGGATCGACAGTGGAGCGAAATCAGAGACTTCAGACTGTAAAATATTTTTTTTATTAAATCATTAGTTTTATGTGATCGATAAAAATTAAAACAACTGTTGATTTGTTATATTAAAGAATTTTATCTACAACTATTAAACTATTTAACTGCTTTTAAGCAATTTACTACATGCTCTTTAGGAACAAAATATCAAGGTGGTTCTGAACAAGCCTACTCATCGAAGCAGAACTCTCCATTATTATCATTGAGGGTAGTAGGTAAGTAATATCACTGTGATATTGGTAATATTTTTAAATCAAGCTTATAATAATTGTACCAAAAAAGATGAATTCAGATAGATACGATAAATTATTTGGTCCAGAAATTTTTCCAGAGATTTGTCCAGAGATTTTTAAAATTCGTGTAGCATTAAAACGTTAAAACGTTTTACCTCGTTTACAGAAAAAAATTATAATACAGTTAAGACATTATATTCCAGATAAATAAGATATTCCCATGACTTTGACCCCGCTATCTGTCATGTTTGTTGAGTTTTATAGGCTTTAATAATCAAAAGCTCTATGTTTCCTGCAGTGGCTTCAGTGGACTTTTTAAATTATTAACAATTTAAGACCAAAAATGCACATTTTAAGAACTTTTGTCTACCAGTAGAAAGTACCTACAAGTAAATGCCAAGAAGTGCAAGCTCTTTCAAGAAAAGTTAATTTCCTTGACATGTAATTTTATTTCCAGGAGTTGCAACGGAAAATAAAAATTTAGAAATAGAAGCAGAACAAGAATGGAATAGAAGAAGACCAAAAAACAAACACAATGACGGAAGCTTTCTTGGCCTTTGCAATTACTACGCTTTTTAGCGACGATTTTGGAAAGATTTTCAAACCTCTCCATAAACCGACTAAGAAGAAGCTGTCATTTGACTGGATAGCAGACTGCCAGGTTGCCTTCACCACGCTCCACACTACACATTGGGACGGTGCTTTCCGAAATACAGGAGGGTAAGAAACACATCATAGAACACTTCAGCAAAACTCTGGGAAAAGTAAAAAGAAACTACTGTGTGACCAGCAAGGAGTTATTGGAGGTTATCAAAGAAGTAGAATACTAGCATTGGTTCCTCTATGGCAAAAGATTCTTAATAAGATCCGATCATTCCGCCTTGCAATAGCTACTTGATTTCAAGACGCTTGAAGGCCAAATAGCTCGATGGCTGGAGAAACTACAGAAAAAAAAAACCTCCAGGCCGAGCAGAAGAAAGATCCAGATCTAAAGATAGTTCGTGAGCGACTGGACAAAGCACCTGAACCACAGTGACAGGAGGTTACCAAATATGGGCAAGCAGGGCTATTAGCTTCATACCAGACAATGTCGTAAATGAAAGATTACATATGGAACAAAAATAGTGCCCCAAGTTGTTTCCCAAGGACATGTGTAAATGACGTGCTTGCAGAACATTTTGGGACAATAGGGACTCTGGACAGAGTTCGTGAGAGGTATAACCAAGTTCATTGTCGGCAAAATGTGGAACAATAAGGGGAAAACTAATAGATACATCACCAAGACTTCATGGGAACGAGTTACTGTCGATTACTTCACGGTAAACCAAAAGAATCTGGTCGTCGCGATATCTGAATTTCAACTCACATCATGCCTTGTCCCAAAAGAAATCAGTAGTTATCAGCCCGCCTACAGACATATCAGATTATCCGACCCTATTACTAGACCTCAAGCTATAAAAAAAGGAAAAACAGCACTAAAACTTAATTCATAACACATTCAAGCCGCGGCTACATACATTTACAATAACAAAAATAACAACAAAAATAACAATGTAAAGTAAAACTACATGTCCCTTCCGTATATAAAAGGGTTATCAGAACAACTCGCAAATCTCCTATCTAAACACATTATAGTTGCCCATAAAGAGTACAATCTTTTGAAAACAAATTTTACAAAATTAAAAACGAAAACATTTAGACATTTTAAAAATGTCTATAGGCCCCAGGTCGACTCAGCCTGAATAAAAATGAGTACCTTGGGTAAAACCAGGGGTAATAATAGACGGTTAAAGCGTAGCACTGGCCATGTTACCTTCCTTGTATACCGTAGGCCCTAGATATAGCAGACTACCCTGCTATACTCCCAAAGCCGCGACAGCGGTATAAAACGGGAGACTATTATTATTATTAAAAACGAAAACCCCTCAATTAAAAAAATCGCATGTTGTATATGAATCTCCCTGCTCAAATTGCGATAGGGTATATATTGGAAAATTACGAAGCGGACGTACACGCCCGCCGTGGCAGTAAATCTGTTAAATATCCAGTTCTGAAAAGAATAGGCCTTTTCCATCGCCACCAATCACTCCAGCAACAAGATTTTTTGATCTACTTGTTTTATTGGTAAGTTTTTCAGTATTTAGTTTGATTGAATTGATTATATAAGTATGTTTTATGTTAATTTCATGTTTTTTTAACTTTTTATGTTAAATTTCTTTTTACTTTAATAAAATTTTCTCTATGAAAGGTCTTTTCATAGAGCGTGGACACTTCACTGGTTTGCTGTGCCGAAAACGTTACTCTATTTTGAGAATCTTGGACGTCGTCCTGTACGAGAAATCCATGGACTGGTAATTATTCTACCACCAGGCTCTATTCCACATCCAATAGACTAGTTTTATACAGTCACTGGGGTTTTATCATCTAATGGGTAATTAGGGCACCGGATACCGCAGTGACATCGATAGGATCGTCAACTTTTCACCCTGAAGCCCTATATAGAAAACAGCATTTGGCAAGTTAAGTATTCAATGGAGTCATTAAGGGCAACTTTTTTACCTTTGGGCCTTAAGCCATATAATTTTGTTTGGACCTTCAGTCATTTTTAAGGCCTTCAGCTATTTTGTATAAGACTTGATGCAACATAGAGACAAGTCTGCAATTTATTCAATAAAATATGTTTGCTTAAATTTTTGTGTTATGCTTTGATCTCTCTAGTGATCGTTCTTGCTGCCATTGTTACTCTTAAGGACTAGCCTAAGTACCACTGAAAAGAGCTAGCCAGAGTAGGGAACTCCATGATTGTCTTTGTGTTGGTAAAGATAAGATACCCACGTGGTTAATATCTTACAATGTAGTTAATTAAATAATTTCAAAACATGTATAAGATAATAAATATTTTAATTTAGTTTACGTACCTCTAGATCCGAGCTTGATGATTTGGTACAAAACACGTTGACGAATTTGGCGAGATGTTCAAAATGCTTTGTCATTTCCGTTGCTAGGATCATGTCGACCACATTTGCTCTAGCTATTTTGTACGTTTCTCTATCTAAATTCTTAAAAATATTTATTCTTTCATCACCTGCAATATAAAAAATATATTAATCACAAAAATTAATTAAAAATGTTCGATTGATAGATTGCATATTAATAATTTTGTGATTAGTTAAATAAACAAAATATTTGTAATTGTTGAAGAATCTATATCCCTCAAAATTATTATGTTTATCGAGTTAAGAATAACTGTATACATTTATAGATTGTACCATATAAATGATTTTAAGTACTTACCCAAAGTAAGTTTAAACGTAAGAGCGGCGTGATGTGACTCTAAAACGGTCACATCGTTATATAAAATTGCTAACTGATTGTCTGAGTTGGATAAGAAGGCGCTAGATTTGCCTGGATGATCAACATCGTGGGCAGCGGCTGCTATCAAAGTAGTCGCCTCATCTAGTTGTTCTATTATGGATTTCATTCGATCCTTTTCCAAAAATCCCGCAGTAGCCTAAAAAATATATGGTATCGGTGTAATTGAATGTATTTCTAAATGAAATTAAAACAAAACACTCGTTGCTCCGATAAAAAAACCTTTATAAGAAACAACTATACTATACATAAAAATACCATGGAAAATTTCAAGTTTCATATAAAATGAAAATAGATTACACCTAAAAAAAAAGATTAATACCGACCATGAAACGTGATACCTGAGATTCCAGTCAAACTGTTAGTTTAAAGCACTAATTTGATTATCAAAACTAACATTCTATTATATATTTGTTTATATCAGATTAAATTGATTGTAATGCAAATTGCATTTTACATTTGTTTTGACGTTTGGATTTCCAATCCAAAAACCGTTTTCAAAAAAATTTTTAAATTACAAAATTATTAGATTTAACATTTAAACGCAATTTACTGTTTTTGTGTTGGGAATAAGCCACAATTTTACTTAAAAATTAAATTTATTTGACGTTTCGATTTCCACTTAATTCCACATCGTTAAAAACTAAATTTTAAAGTAAAATTGTAGCTTATTCCAACAAAATGGTTAATTGCATTAAGATATAAAAAATAGTAGCTTCAGAACAATATTAACGTGTAAATATTTATAAATTGGCTATGGGTAACAATAGCAATTTGACAGGTGACCTTACTTCCTCAATCTTGTAGGCAAATATAAGGCGCAAAATAATTATTATAATAAATTATAATATTATAATAAATAATTAAATTTGTACTTTTTTTAGTAAACATTTTTTTACATAACATTATTGGAAGTTTGAAAGTACCTGCATAACGTCAGCGGCATGTGTGCTATTGTGATAAGAGTTTTCCATATGATAATTGGCTTCTATCACCGTCAACCAATTAAATAAAGTCTTTTCGTCACAGTTTAGAACACTGGCAACTTCGAAATGGTTAAATAAACTCATTCCCAAATATTGTAATGGTCTCTTCTTAGTTAAGTCTTCAAGTCGGAATATATCGAATTCCCACGATAGACAGTTATCCAGTAACTCTTTTATTACCGTAGGAACCTAAAATTTTAGAACCATTAGAAAAAAAATAAAAGAAGATATATTTTTATATAGAAAATATATAATACACCAAAATTATCATCATTAGCAGCCCGTTTTAAGTCCACTGCAGAATATAGGCCTTCCCTGTTTGTATTTAGAGTGCACGGTTTTATGCAGTGTGGATCCAATTTTTCATCTTTCGCAGAATATCTTGTGATCGTGTAGGTCGTCTTACTCTGTTTCGTTTATCTATTCTTGGTCTCCATTCGGTTAACTTGCGTTTCCACCTTCCATTCTTCATCCTCGCCACGTGGCCAGCCTATCTTCATTTCAATCTGCAAGCTCTCTCCACAACCTCTGTAACTCTGGATCTGTTTCGTAGGTCTTCGTTTGTGAATTTTTCTTTTATTGTTACTCCTATCATTAAACGCCCAATCCTTCTTTGTGCTATTTTTAGTTTTGAAGCATTGTTTTTGTTAGGGAGAGTATTTCCGCAGCATAAGTCTTTACTGGTAGAACACACTGATCGAAGACTTTCCGTTTCAGATTAATAGCTATGTTACTGTCTTTTAATAAATTTTTCAGAGCTCCATATGCCTTCTTGATACTTTACCTATTTGGTTGCTCTTGCCTATTCTAATTTCGTGTGCACGGTATATGCATTTATCAATAAGTTCTACTTCGTCTTTCTGAATTTTTAAATTGTTACTCGGCACGAGGTTCGTCATGTATTTTGTTTTGGGGATATTCATTTCTAAACCGATTTCTCCAACCAAACCGATTTTAACACGGTGATGATTTAGCCTAGGTCATCTCCTATTAAAACTATGTCATCAGCATAAAAAAGTTAAAAACACATAGTAACTGTGCACTTCAATCTGATATGTATAATAAGTCGTAAGTTACACAGTACATTCCTCATTTTGTTAACCTTACTTACTTCCGGATTTCTCGATTCTAATATGAATTTCATATGAGTGACCTCAATCTACATTCAGGTTGCAGTAAAAATGTCCAGTAAAGGAAAATCGGAAGTTCTTGAGAAATTTCGTCATATTATACCAATATTATTATAAAACAATAATGAAGATATACCTTTAGTAATACTGTACTAAGATATTTCTTCTTCTTCTTAATTTAACACCTGCTCATTTTTACACCTAAGTTTGGGACTTTGATGTCCAGCTCTCGTACCACCCTTTTGGAGGTCCCCCAGGTGGTCTCGATCTATTGGATTATTCGGACCTTGCAATTGTTGCGAGCCCATTTTACGATATCACGGAAGATGCATTTTTCTAGTATAAACTCATTCCTATTTTGGTCCCTAGTGTGTAACCAGCAATGGCTCTCAGATTTCTCATTTCAGCTATCCTTAAGAGCTTCTTGGTTGCAGCTGTTTCCGCTCTGGTCTTGATCGCATAGGTCATTACTGGTCTTAGATTGTTACTTTACTTCCTATGCTCATGTGCTTGTTCCTCCAGATAATGTCACGTAGGTATCGAGATATCACGGAACTTTACATCTCTTAGGTTCTTTTTTAATCATCAGTATGTATTTTCAAAAGATATTGCTATATTATTTTTTTTGCAATGTTTTGAAACCGGTGTGCTAATCGTTAAAGATTATTTTTATTTTCCGATATTTATTATGTATTTGGTATCAGTATTTTAATTTCTTTGTTTTCCATCCTTTTAAACTCTTCCTGCTATTTTAACTTCTTTTATGATCTCATCCATTACGAGTTTGAACTGAGGCTGCCTTTCTGCCTTTCTGTGCCTGTTTAGCTATTCTTTTAAGTTAGACGATTTTCCGCTTCTACAAACAAATTTGTATTTCTACAAACAGTATTGTTGGTGGTGATAATTTCTTTGATGATTATATTCCTTAATATTTTAAGAACATCTGCAAGTCTCATTTTGTCAAAAGTCTTCGTAAGGTCTACGAAGCACAAGTAAGCAGTTTTATTAAATATTTATTCATACTGAAGAATCTGAAAAGTTGAAAAAATACCACGCCCACAATAAAAAATTAAATAAAAATAAGAAGAAGAAGACTATGTCGTCGCTGTGAAATCAAACCGGCGTAAGTACAAAAATCGATTTCTGAGTTATTGGTATCAAAAAATTTCTTTTTTTTGTCTATTTTTATGCCAAACCGCCATAAAATTTGGTTAAAAAAGTCTTAAAAGTTTTAAAAATATTTATATTAGGTTTGACCAGTTTGTATAATGTAGTCATATAATGTAGGAACTCGCCACTTTGCTTAGCAGAATACAGATCTATTGGGCAATACGCATCTTCTTAAACTGCAAGGTCAAATGTTAAAAGTTATGTAAGTAAAACTGAATTATCTCAAAATAGTATCTTTTCACATTAGTGAATCTTATTGAATTATTGGCACTCGCCACTTTGCTTAGCAGAATACAGATCTATTGGGCAATACGTATCTTCTTAAACTGCAAGGTCAAATGTTAAAAGTTATGTAAGTAAAACTGAATTATCTCAAAATAGTATCTTTTCACATTAGTGAATCTTATTGAATTATTGGCAGATAATCGGGTTTGCATTTAATATTGTTAAATATTAATGCGGTAACCATTGAAATAAAGTGGCATATACCAACAAGCCAAAATGCGTGTTTTCTGTTAAATTGTCTTCCAGAAAATAATTTGAATATCTACTAAACTTAATTTAGGAATAATAAGCGATATTTTAGAAGATATGCCGGTTTATTCTACACTAATGCAGAGATACACCGATTAATTTTATTACTACTCTAATACATCCTGATGTTTGAAGCATAGATATATATAAACAACATGATTGTATCTATAAATTAATTGTTTTCCATAGGGTAAAGCTGTATGCTAATGTCCGAAAACGTTCAATAGCACTATGTATCAACATAGATTAAACAGTAAACATTAAAAGCCCAAAAGGGGAAAAAGTCGTGTCTGCAAAATTTTTTTAAAAACAATTTTGACCTCTTCGACAGAGTGATTCGTACAATTTTTGAAACAACAGACATAAACACAGGTGTGATAAGTGTAGAAATGGGAGGCAAGCATGGAAACCATCGAAAGTTGGATAAAGAACTTGTGAATAGTGCAAAAGTTCACATAGAAAAAATTACTAGAATTCCGAGTCATTATTGTAGGTCTAAAAGTTCACGGGAGTATACTGGCGGTGGCAATACCATCGTCGAACTTCACAGGGTTTGCCTGAAAAAAAGGAAGGAGACAAATATCTAAGAGATCAGCTACTGATAAGACAGAGCTATCTCTCGTATTATGCCTTAATGAGATTTGTTACAAATACTTCAACAATCAAGACTTTTCATAATCTCATACATGCAAATCGTAGCTCTAATGTAAAATAAACATTAGTAAGCGATAAAAAAATTAATTGTAAAACTTTGGAACGCTCTGGTGAAAAATGCATTTATGCCGGTTTGATTTCAGAGCGACGATATGTAGAACCGTTTACATATTATAAAAGAATACTCTACAGAATAATTACTAAGCTTACAAAATATTTTTAAAGATCCTACCTTGAGCAGTCCTCCCCTTGATTGTCTAAATACCGAAGAATCATTACTACTTCTCCTTGATGAGCCGCTTAACGTAGGCTGAGGCTGTTTCTATAAAACAAAGCGAAATGTGAAATATCAAATCAAACATAGTTGCATCTATAATCTTACCGACAACAGTGCTGTGATCAGATCAGAGACCACCGGTTCATCCGATTTTATTCTTAAATCTTCTTTTACGTGGGTCGAATATAGCTCACAGCTCTTCAAAATATCTTCCACTTTATCTAATAGTTGTACCACAGAAGGGTTTTGGTTTGAATTTTCTCTAGCTTGGTCGATTAAACCAACAACCTAAAATATATATAATATAGCAAACACAAACATATAATACACGGATATAAAAAGCGCGATTTTTATAGAATACTAGCTATACCCTGCGCGCGTTGCTACGCCACTAACTAAAATAAATTTGAAGGAAAGTCATTACACAAATATTCAATTCATTTTAAAACATTTTATTGATTTTGTTCATTTCAAAAAAATTGTGACATTGCAGCGTTTTGTTTCAATTCAATATTTATTAAAGTGCTTTGGGATACACAATATTTCTTGTTTTTTCTTCTGGTGCGTAAATAAATAAATCAGAAGGTTTTCCGATGCGTGAGTAGGCCACATAGAGCTACCCATGTGAGAAGCATGGATTCTCTAAATTTACTCCACACACACTTGCAACGATTGTCTTTGTGCTTTGTTGATAGTCATTTGAAACGTTTGAATTCGAATGACATATCTGCCGAGATTATTGGGATACGTGGCAATAGTACGTCTTCACCTTTTAATTTTACAGTCAAAATTGATAACATTTTTTATCATTTTTTTTGACTGGTTCCGTTATCCAAAGTCGTGGTGGATTTATGTTACGAAAAATAATGATGGGTACGCCAATTTTCAATGTAGAAACGTGCATACCTGGCAAATCAAGCAAATTCAAGAATTTACTTGGATTCTTCTTCTTCTGGTTCCTAACCGTTTCGTATGTTGGAAATCATATTGGCAATCATGACCTTGCTCGCTGCGGCTCGAAACAGCTCCGTTGAGGTTTTCTTAAACCATGTTCTTAAATTCCGCAGCCATGATATTATTGCTGATAATCATTTGTTTCGTTTTCTGGGTATTAATGTTTAGTCCGTACTGTTGACTGTACTCGTTTATTCTGTCCATTAGCCTCTGAAGTCCCTCTAAACTATATGCTATCACCATGGTGTCGTCGGCATATCTAACATTGTTTACTCTTTCACCATTTAGAAGGATGCCTTCGTCTATTCCGTAAAGAGCCTCATTAAAAATTTTCTCTGAGTACATATTAAATATCAACGGCGATAGGATACATCCCTGTCTAACTCCGCGTAGTATTTTTAAGTGGTCTGCTTCTTTTAAAATGTTTATCATCTTTTGATGTTGAACTCTGTCAAATGCCTTTTCATAGTCGATCAAGCACGCGTATACGTCGCAGTTAACGTCCCTGCATCTTTGAATCAGTACCTGTACTCCGAAAAGTGCCTCTCTGGTACCCACTGCGTTAATGAAGCCGAACTGTCTGTCCGATATTTGTTCCTCGCACTTCTTATAAATTCTTCCATGGATGACTCTAAGAAACAGTTTCAACATGTGGCTCATACGGCTGATTGTTCGATATTCTTCGCACTTTTTAGCCTCCTGTTTTTTAGGTATCGCTATGAATTCTGATTCTAGCCATTTTATCAGGGATGATTCCTGTATTGTATATTTTATTGAAGACAGCCGTGATCCAATTTATTCCTTCTTCCTCCAAAAGTTTTAAAAATTCAGCTTCGATATTATCAGACCCTACAGCTTTCCTGCTTTTCATCCGTTTTATTGCTTCTTCTACCTCGGATTTAAGTATGTCCGGGCCCGTGATCCTTTCTGAAAATGGATACCTATAATCCGTTCTTTGATCTTGAAAAAGTGTCTCCAAATGTATTCTCCATTTGTATTTCATCTCTTGGGTGTCAATGATTAATTTTCCATTGGTGTCTATGAGTTTCATTTGTGTTCGCTTTTTAAAAGTACCCGTTATTTCTTCTACCTTTTTGTGTACATTAAAATTGTCATGCTTGGCTTGTAGTCTTTCTATTTCTTTACATTTCTCTACAGCTTCTTTTTCTTTAGCTTCTCTTATTTTTCTTCTGATGTAAGCCTGCATTTTTTATATTCATCTTTATTTCCTTTAATTAACCTTCTACGTTCCATTAAGTGAAGGATTTCTGGAGTCATCCAAGATTTCTTCTTTGTTTCTTTGTTTGGTTTTAGCAGATCTTGTTTAGTTTTCTTAATTATTTCTTCGAATTGATTGATTTCTCGTTGGATGTTATTTTCTTCTTTTAGTTGTTTAACTTGGTTGTTAATATATTCCCCCACTTGCTTTTTAACTTCTGGATGTTGCAGGGCTGTCATGTCGTAGTTAGGTCTAGACTTTTTCTTTATTGTCTTCAGTCTCACATCCATGACTCCCACTAAAGGTATGTGGTCAGATTCAATGTCCGCTCCTGGATATATTTTGACAGATTTAAAACTGTTTCTGAATCTTCTATTTACCAATATATAATCTATCTGGTTTCTAATTACATTATGGGGTTTATCTGCTGGTGCCTTCCATGTATACAATCTCCTCGGTGGTAGTTTATAAAATGTGTTTAGAACCACTAGCTTGTTATCTTCTGCGAATATTTCTAGTCTGTCACCTCTTTCGTTTCTTTGTCCTAACCCAAAAGGTCCGATTAGAGACGTTTTCCGTTCGGCCCCAAGTTTTGCATTGAAATCCCCCATTATGATGCTGACTTCGTGTTTAGGTATTCGTTCTAATATATCATCTATGCTTTGGTAGAGAGTCTATACTTCCTCGTCGTCTTTATCTGCAGTGGGAGCGTATATTTGTATTATGTTTACATTTACAAATTAACATTAGGCCTTCAGAATACAAGCTGATCAAGATATGCACAGATAGCCAAGTAGACATTGGAACTCTTATAAGCCCTGAGCTGGACTCTAGCTAGTATGCGATTGGCGATGGGAACTCGATCGACTAGTGGTATATACCAGAGTCAGACTGGTGTAAGTTCTAGGTCACCGGGGAATATACGGTAATGAAAGGGCTGATACACTTAGCAAAAGAGCATCAGCTACAAAATATTTCGGTTTAGAGCCGGCCATTTGAGTGCCAAAAGTTCGTGACTAGAATCAGCCTAGTTCCGAAGCAACATAACAGTCTCACGGAGAAAAGATACACATAACTGTGAAAACATAAACATTTACATAACAGTAACATTGTCTTGTTAGTAATGTCATTATAAATTTTTAATTTTTAGCAATATTGTATGAAATATCGAACTATTTGAAGTAAATATGGTAAATAAAAATGACATTCAAGAGAATAAAACTTACTTTTGTAATAGGCGCTTCCAAAGGCAAAGCGTTAAGTTTGGCAAGAGATGTCCGCCTTAAGAAGTCACTGCCGACACTCCTTACATCTGTTGAACCTCTTCTTATAGAATGGATACTACCTCTAGATTGAGCTAACATATTTAATTGGTCCGTGGGGTTCAAATCGAAGACGAGGACGAAATGCGTGGGTAGCCTAAAAGCAACAACAGGCGGTGAACTCATATTTACAATTTATGATAAAAATGAATTAGGTTATAACATTAGAGTGTTTTTTTCTTTATAATACATTTACCTACTTCAATTTCAAATTGGGTTTACAGATTATTTTATACTTTTCTTTAAAGTAGAGAGTTGCAAATTATGTTTACATGATGGGCGTTTGTAGATATTTTATTAGGCGCCATCTAGTGCACTTTGCGGGAACCAAAATTAGAATGCAATACTAGGGATAGCGAGAGGTGAGGTTGTCGAGGCTGATTCCCTATCTGTTTAATATTGTTATGGTCGTACTGATAGAGAAGGTAAGGCAGGGGGCTCCTTGGTCAATGCTCTTTGCTGATAATATCGTGTTAGTGGAAGAAAGCAAAAAATGTTGGAGAGGTAGAGAACGGCTATTGTAGAGGGAGGACTTAAGGTTGGCAGGTTGAAAACAGAGTATATGTAGCTAGGAGTAGCAGAAATGGTTAGGGACATCGAATTGCTTGGAAAAAAACTAGAACGAGTAGGAAAATTTAAATAATTTGGCTCGTACATTACGAAAAATAGGACAGTGGATCGAGAAATTGCCCACAGGATAAAGGCTGGTACTCTATGATTAAAAAATCGGGGAAGGGTGAAAGGAAAGATATACAAGAGTATGGTGAGACCTGCGTTGGTGTACGGTAGTGAAATGTAGCATGGAAAGAGGATTCATCCATTTTATATATACATTATAATAAGACGTAATCTATAGAAGTTTGAACACTGAAAAAATGTATTAGAGACATATTGGAAGCCTTTAACACGGGCTAATTAGCTGAGTAGATCAAGTACCAAGCATAATAGAGGAATTAAGTAGAATAAGAAAGGAAACGAAGTATTTGAACACCTCTAAGATCAGAAAATTCTATCTGCATGGGATATTCTACGAGAGGTAAACGTTTTAATTTGCTTTATTTCCTTTATTTTTAATTTCAGATAAGAGCAGTGGTGTCAAAAACACGTAAGGGCATGATGATTGATAATCTTAATAGAGGAGAAAGAGCTAGCACATAAAAAAGAAGACAATATATTACAATCGGAGAAAAAACAAAAACAACATAAAAATATACTATTTATTTTATCAATATTTTTTTTCTATAGGCTTTGAATCATTTAACTACTATAACGTCCAATGTGCACTGGATATTAAAATGGAAATTTTTATGGCTGCAGTGTTTACTGTGGATACTACGTTATAAATTTCTTTTTATTCACAGAGTGAAATGTAAATATAAAAATTTGCAATAATTTATATTTATTAGAAGTTTATCTCAAAATGGTAGCTTTATAACTTCTAACGCCATCTTTTCGAAAATTATGTAGCTAAATTCCAACCTAGTTCCCGTTTTAAACACGATTTCTCCGTATTTAAGAGAATTCCAAAATCGCTTTCTACGATTTTATTTCTGGCGGAATAGAACAGGAGCCGCCGTATTCATAATACGTGGTAAAAAATTACAAATGATTTTTAAATTTACTTTTTGTCAAATATTCCCTGTTATATACTTAAAATATACTGAACGGCAAAAAAAGTGGCCAACCTATAAATTTCCGAAAATAAAAATTCATTGTAGGTTTTATTACACTGTTTCATATGGCGTCTGAATTTAAATATTTATCGCGATCATTGTATGCTTGTTTTTGAAAGTTTTGACGTTTATGTTGTTGTTTTCTGTAGTCGCTGTTTATCTTCTAGGTTGAAAACATTTAATTAGCCAGTAATTTAGCGTTTCAAACGTGAATTTCGACTAAGTAAATATTTTATTATGTAAAATATTATGGTATTGACATAAATGGCCAATACTTGAATCACTTAAGATATGTTTAAAAAACAAAACGAAGAACCTTTACCAGAAACGCCAAATATAATAACTGAGGAAAAGATCGAAATCTCCCAAAACGATGTGAAAGAAGGAATAAACATATTAAAAAACAGAAAGTCACCAGGAGAAGATCAAATACCAAATGAACTCTTAAAATATGGAGGTGATCACCTTGTATCACACAGAATGGGACTAAATATAAATGTCCAAAAGACCAAATATATGTGTTGCACTAGGTCAAGCAACCCGACACCTACACGAATAATAAGTGATGACCTAGAACTGGAAGGTGTTGACACCTTCATATACTTAGGGTCGCTGCTAACCAAAGATAACAACGTCAGTGAAGAAATCAAAAGAAGAATAGTGC
This sequence comes from Diabrotica undecimpunctata, assembly GCF_040954645.1. NCBI lineage: Eukaryota > Metazoa > Arthropoda > Insecta > Coleoptera > Chrysomelidae > Diabrotica > Diabrotica undecimpunctata. Next base: position 47,630,877 of record NC_092810.1, on the reverse strand, counting down.
TCGCCAATAAGTGTTACTATCGCTTAAGAAGACAGATGGCCTCAAAAATGCCTAGAAAAATTAAACTGACTGTATACAAAACACTAATAAGACCAGTGCTAAAATATGTTCAGAAACTTGGACACTAACACAGAATGACCAAGAATTGCTCAAACGTTTTGAGCGAAAAATACTGAGACGAATATATGGAGGCATAAAAGAACAAGGTTTGTGGCGCAGGTGTTACAATTTAGAGTTGTATAGAAGATTTGGAGAACCAGACGTTGTAAAATTCATTAAGGTAGCACGCCTCAGATGGATAGGTAAATCAGACGAGAGGAAGATGCCATAGTCAGAAAAGTTTTTGACCGAAGAGGGCCGATCGGACAACGAAGAAGAGGAAGACCGAGACTTAGGTACCAAGACAACCTAGAAAATGATTTGAAGTCTATTGGAATTAGAGCACGGAGAAGAGTTGCCAGAGACAGGGGCGATTGGAGGATTGTTCTGAAGAAGGCTTTGGCTCATAAAGAGCTGTAACGCCACTGATGATGATGATGATGATCACCTTGTACAACAACTGAAACTTCTTATTAATAAAATAATCACCACGAACAGAATACCAGATGAATGGAGGAGAGCGATCATGGTGATGTTTTTCAAAAAAGGAGATAAGAAAAACCCAAATAATTATCGAGCAATAAATCTATTAAATAGAGACAACAAGAATAATAGCGACAAAATAAACAAACGACTATCTCTGCAAGGGGAACAGCAAGGATTTAGGACAGAAAGATCATGCACGGATGCAGTTTTTGTAATAAGACAAATAAAAGAAAAGTCGCTGGAATACAACAAATCAGCATATATGTGTCTGATAGATTTGAAGAAAGCGTTTAATAGAGTGAGAATTCGGGACGCGATACATTTATTATATGAAAAGGGAATATCACTTAATTTAGTAAAAACCATTGAGAATATATATAAAGATAACATAGCTATGGTAAGATGTAAAGGAAAACTATCGCAACCTATCAAACATGAAACTGGCATTAGACAAGGAGATTCGGTGAGCCCATTAATATTTAATCTGATAATGGATGAAATCATATGGTGAGGAAAGTTAAAAAAAAAGAAGAGGATATAGAATGGGAGAAAAGGAAATAAGGGTAATATGCTACGCCGACGACGCCATAATAACAGCCGAAAATAAAGATGATCTACAAAGATTAATCAAAGAATTCGAAGATACGGCGCTCATAGACAACATGGAGATCTCAACAGAGAATACTAAAGCTATAGTGATATCGGCGGAACCGAGACGATGTAAACTAGTCATAAATAACAAAATAATAGAACAAGTGATGGAAACTGAACACTTGGGAATAAAACTATCAAGCTACGGAAAAGTGGAAGAAGAAGTACAAAAACAAGTGAACATGGCAAACAGAGGAGCAGGATGTCTCAACAACACAATCTGGAGAAACAAATACCTCACAACGGAAACGAAAACCAGGATATATCAATCAACAATAAGACCGATAATAACGTACACAGCGGAAACAAGAGCAGATACGGCGAAAACACAAAGACTACAGAAATGAAAGTCTTACGAAAAATAACAAACCAAACTCTAAGAGACAGAGTAAGAAGTGAGGAAATACGAGCGAGATGTGGTATAGAGGAAATAAACGGGTGGACGAAAAGAAGAAAAGTGGAATGGAATCAACACATCGAAAGAATGACAGAAAATAGACTAGTACGAATAGCAAGAGACAAATCGCCAAATGGAAGAAGATCATTGGGACGACCGAGGAAAAGATGGTCAGACAACGCCAATTGAGGCTAAAAACCGAAGTAAAACAGGCATTAAGCCTATTTATAAAGTAGGAAAAAGAAGAATATATGCAGACGACATTGTATTAATAACAGATAAAAGGGAAGAATTGCAAAATATGATGGATGCATTAAATAGCGAATCAACAAAAATAGGTCTACAAATGAATTATAATAAAACGAAAATTATGACCAACCAACCAGAAGAATTAATAATTACAATTGCACAAACAACTATAGAACAAGTAAAAGAATATGTAAATTTGTGACAACTAATTAAATTAAATAAAGAAAATCAGACCGGAGAAATAAAGAGAAGGATACGGTTGGCTTGGGTATCCTTCGGAAAACTTTCCTATATACTAAAAAATAGAAAATACCCCCAATATTTAAAAACAAGAGTCTTCAACCAATGTATATTTCCTGTTCTCACCTACGGTTCTCAAACTTGGACGTTTACAAAGGAAAACATGGAAAAAATAGCAAAGACCCAAAGAGCCATGGAAAGGCAAATGCTGAACATCAGTCTATCAGACAAGAAAAGAAATACTTGTCTTGTAATAGGATCGAAATATGCATGTAAGTGAGAGAACGGTTAGAAGACATCTCAAAGAAGATTAATAGTAAGAAGGTCGGCTATTGTTCCGAATTACAACCCAGACACTGTAGGAATCGATTAATTTGTGCTCGACAACATCAACACTGAAATATACAGGATTGGAGCCGAATTCTCTTTACTGATAAATAGCGGTTCTGGTTGAAGTCTGGTGATGGTCGAGACAGGGTTTGGAGACGGGCAAATAAAATATATGCCCAAACTTGTATGTTCCAGAGAAGAAAGTTTGGCGGTGGTGGTATCATGGTTTGGGCTCGAATTTCATTTGAAGCTCGAATTGTACTTATTTTCATCAATGGCCCCCTGAATGCTCACCGGTATATAAAGGATATTTTGGCAGAAGCAGTAGTTCCACTTGGTCCATGTATTGAGGACAATTTCCTCTTTATGCATGATAATGCACTGCAGCATAATGCAAGAATCGTGACAAATTACTTTGGAGAAGTACGAATTAATACTCTAGAATGGTCACCCTTCAGTCCTGATCTGAATATCATCAAACATCTTTGGGATAAACTTCATCGTAGAGTTAGAAGTCAACCAGGCCAGCCAGAAAGTCTTGCAGAACATGCTTCGTGAAGAATATGAACGTACTCCTCAAGTTTTTATTCAAAATTTGTTCCTTTCCTTTCCAAATCGTATGCAAACGGTTATTGATGTTTTAAGGTATAATACCCGATATTAGACAATTTTGTTCAACTTCACTCGTAATTATTATTGTTTGTTACTCGTTTCGATATTACACTATTTTCTTTTGTAGCCTTCTAACTAAATAAATTATGCTAAGGAATCAAGCAGTAGTGACCATTTTTTGTTTTAGAAATGAAAGCTGTTGAGTATACAATATGAAACATTGTATAAAACTTTCAATGCATTTTTATTTTTGGAAATTTATAGGGTGGCCACTTTTTTTGTCGGTCAGTGTATATTAAAAGCCGATTGAGTCACATTAACCTTTTTCAAGTTTACGGTTTTACGAATGAGGGTTGATTTTTGAGAAAGAATATGTTATTATGTGTGATATTCAAAATGAAACATCCAATAGAATATAAAGAATCTTACAAAAATTTTGCATACTGAAAATAGCACTCAAAATCATTTAGTTTTATTGGTTTATTGTTCCAGTGAAACGATACACTACTTTGGTTCATTGAATGGAAAATGAAACTTAAACTGGGTAGTATTAAAATACTATCGAAAGCCGAAATTTCATTTCCAGAAAGTCACAATAGTCCAGTCGTCAGAGATGTGATCTCTAAAAAATGATACGAACAAGCTGAATTTTGCTGGGAATGTGAATTTTGGGAGTCCAAAAAAAATGCAAAAAAAAATTGCCACTCTTACCCGTGAGTTTCTCATTAAAACATCCCTCGTAGGGGGCAAAACGGAAAACATCGATTTACCAAGAATCTGTACGCCGCGTTGTAGAAAAAAATGTTTCAAACAGGAAATTTAGCTGAGACAATTGAAGTCTTATTTACAAAAACAACATAACCCATATTTATACTAAATTTGAGCAAATGCTCTGAGCAACTTTTCGTTTTAAGGTACATCGAATAGTGTAAAAACGACACAGGCCGCCAAAAGTAAACGGCGAAAATATCGATGTTTTACAAAAACTGAGTATCTGTCAATAATTTTTAGCAAAAACTAGATATCTTTGAACAGTTATGTACTTTTTGTGAAAAATGTATCTATAGTCGGTGTCAAGCTGTCAAGTAATATAACCTAACCCCAAAATTCAGTATCAGTTTATAACTTTATACGTTTTTAATCAAAATGAATGATCAAATAAGTGACTCCGGACTAAATAAAAAACGAAAATATAAAGAGATAAGGGAAAATGTAATAAAAATAAAGAAAGCTAAAGGTATTCAACATATTAACCATAAAAAACATTAATCCCAGCTCGCAAAGGAGGAGCATCTGAAAATGTTTCAGATGCATGCTATATAAATGTTATGAAAAAATTTCCTTGGAACAACGTCAAAATATATTGACACATTTCAATTATTTGGGAGTAGAAAACGACCAGGATGCATATTATTGAATAAGCTTTACTTCGTCATCCTACCCTAAAAGACATTCATCAAAAACACCTAAAATATTTCGAATGGTTGCTTATTTCTATAAGATTCGTATATATGTAAATGAACAGCTTGTATGTCTTACTGCCTTTTGTAATATACATGGTGTTACAAAAGGTCACGTTAGAAGGCTCCAAGATCTCATTTCTTGTAACATATTAACCCCTAAAGACAAAAGAGGCCGACACAAGACAAACCGGTACAATAAACCACCAGACGAAGTTTTGAAGTTAAGCTGCTCTCATATTGAGTCTTTTAGTACAAGACAATCACATTATTCTTAAAAAAAAACCCATTCATTTGACTCTCGACCTGTAAACATCGATACGAATTAGGCGAAAGTTTATAGTGGTGATTAAAAACGGGCTCCGGCCGCGTTTTTACCGTCATTATCGTTCAAGTGGATATACTATTTATAAACTATTTAAAAATTAAAATATACAGTTTTAACAATTAAAATGAGTGCTCCACCAGATTTATCGGTGAGTGTTCCTTTTTATACTGCTACTGTTAATGGTCAAATAATAAATACTCAATATCAGCAACAGCAAATTCAACCAGAATGCCCACATGTCCTTTTTCCACAAAATTTACAACCAAATTCAGCACAAATTTTAAATAACCCACCAACAACAATATATTATGTTCCTAACCAAGTACTATCACAATCTTCCTCAAACTGTCAATACAATCCTAAAATAAATCCCACATTATCTTCACCTCAAAATGGAGCTTACGATTCGATTGAGATGACACGTACATTACAAAGTGAAGAATCTTCAGGGGAAATCAGCGACATTGAGTCATCGGACATCCACGAATGGCAAACTATACAACATAGTAACAAAAAACGCAAAATTAATCCTCCGACACCAACAGAAAACGAAGACACAGTAGTAACTAGCAATAAATTTCAGATTCTACAAAATGAAAACGAAAACCACAACAATAACAGTACAGAAAATACCAACGAAACTCCAGCAACCTCTAAACCCCCACCAATTTTTATATATGGTGTTACTGAATACAATAAAATGGTTAATAGCCTATCGGAAGTAACACAAACAGAGACATTCTATTGTACAGCATTAAAGAACAACACAATAAAAATAAACTCCCGTGACTCAGAAACATACCGAAAACTGGTAAGACATTTAAACAGCAAAAAAATTGTGCATCATACGTACCAAATGAAAGAGGATAGAGCATACAGAGTTGTAATTCGTAATCTACATCATACAGTGCCCATTAATATAATAAAAAGCGAAATAGAAAAACATGGGCATTTAGTACGCAATATTGTAAATATAAAACACAGAGTAAGTAAGGACCCTCTAATGATGTTCTACGTCGATATAGAACCTAATCGAAATAATAAAAAAATATATGAAATTCAATTTATAAACAATGCGAAAATAGTTATTGAGCCACCGTATAAAAAGAATAACATTGTCCAGTGTACCAGATGCCAATTGTATGGACACTCTAAGACATACTGTAATAGACCTTATCACTGTGTCAAATGTGGAGGCAACCATATGTCAGCTGATTGTAAAAAACCTAGAGACACACCCGCCATATGTGCTCTCTGCAATGGAGCACACACCGCAAATTACAAAGGATGCATGGTATATAAAGAGTTAATTAGCAGTAGAAACAGAGCAAGAGGAGTATCATCGCACACTCCAGCGAACAATCAACTACAATATAACAGAAATACAGTACAGAATAATCCGCACTTAAACAATCAAAATCACGCGACTTACACACAAGCAACGGGTGGAATAAATGTAAATAATGTCCATAAAAATACGAACTCATACAACCAGAATCATGCAACTTACGCTCAAATAACAAGTGGAACACATGTAAGTAATACAAACAGTGACATTGGAGAGATGATGAAGAGTTTCCTTAACGAATTCAAAGCTATGTTTTCACAACTAATTAATCAAAATAGCGTGATCTTAAACATGCTTTCCACAGTAATAAATAAAATTAGTAATGGAACTTAAGTCACTACGAATTGCACAATGGAATGCCAACGGCCTAGGCAACCATAACACAGAAGTTACTAACTTTCTTAAACATAACAAAATTGATGTTCTACTCATATCGGAAACCCATTTCACTGACAGAACGATGTTCAAGATCCCTCATTATTCTATTTACAACACCAACCATCCTGATGGAACAGCACACGGTGGCGCTGCTATTATTGTACGTAACACTATACCACACTATGAGGAAATAATGTATCAGACGGAAAAAATACAAGCTGCAATAATCTGTATCAGTTCACAATCATGGTCTTTTGACATTGCGGCAATGTACAGCCCTCCAAGGCATAATATCACCACAGCAGAATATGAAGACTTCTTCAAACATCTATCAAACAAATTCGTAATTGGAGGTGACTGGAATGCCAAGCATACAGACTGGGGATCAAGACTATGTACGACAAAGGGAAAAAATCTCAGACAAGCCATAGCTAACACAAACAGCTCTTACTTATCTACAGGGCAACCCACCTACTGGCCATCAGATCCAAACAAAATCCCAGATCTACTCGACTTCTTTATCCTCCATAACATGGCCTTAAATTATTTTGACATACAAGCATCCTGGGATCTGTCCACCGACCATACTCCCATAATTGTGACACTATCTACGCAAATTATAAAACGTCCGAATATCCCTAAGTTGACAACATCAAAAACCAACTGGAATATATTCGAGTCTTACATAAATGAAAATTTAAATTTAAATATAAGATTAAAGCAACCAGACGATATCGATAATGCTATGCTTCTTCTCACCCAAACTATACATGCAGCCGCTGAAATAGCTACACCCCCTCAGAATGACAAAGAACCAAGTGACACCAACATACCCGTATATATAAAACGTCTTGTTGCACAAAAAAGAAGAGCCAGGCGCATATGGCAAAGAAGTCGCAATCCTATAGATAAAAATGAATACAATAGATTAACACGGCAACTTAAAACTGCTCTACAAGACGCGAGGAATGATACATTTGAACTATTCATCAACAGCCTGTCAAAAGAAGACCACAGCATCTGGAAAGCAACGAAATCATTCAAGAGACCTATACAGCACATACCACCTCTAAGGAAAGCCGATGGAAGCTGGGGAAAAACTGAACAAGAAAAGGCATCAATATTTGCTGAACATCTCTCACACGTTTTTGGTGCACCTGAACTTAATAACAATAATAACGAAGAACAAGTTAAAAACTTCTTAGACGCTCCATGCCCAATGATGCTACCAATCAAATACTTTACTCCTAATAATGTCAAAGAACAAATTTCTAGATGCAATAACTACAAAGCACCAGGCTTTGACATGATCACTGGGCTAATATTAAAAAAATTACCGAGAAAAGCAATTGTCCTACTAACAATGATATCTAATAGTATCATAAGATTAGCCTACTACCCGATTAATTGGAAGTTCGCACAAATAATTATGATTAGTAAACCAAATAAACCACCAAATATTACTACTTCATATAGACCAATCAGCTTACTTCCAATAATGTCAAAAATCTTAGAAAGACTTCTGCTCCAAAGATTCTCAGAAGACATCGGAATTAATTCAGTGATCCCCACACACCAGTTTGGTTTCCGCGAAGCCCATTCAACTCTACAACAGTGTCATAGGATTGTTAAAAACATTAATGTATGCCTCGAAGAGAAAAAAATTTGCACTGCTGCCTTCCTGGATATAGAACAAGCCTTCGACCGTGTTTGGCATGATGGTCTCCTGTATAAACTTAAGTCATCCTTTCCCACTCCTCACTATCTACTCTTAAAATCATACCTCACAGAACGTCACTTTCAAGTCAGATTCCTTACAGAAACCTCTCATTACTATCCCATAAAATCCGGTGTCCCACAAGGAAGTGTCCTGGGTCCCCTCCTGTACCTCATATACACTGCTGATATTCCAACAACAAATACGACCACAGTAGCCATGTTCGCAGATGACACCGCCATAATATCCATCGATGATGACCCCCAAGTAGCATCAGGAAACCTTCAAATACACATGAACCTACTACAAGACTGGATGAATAGATGGAAAATCAAAGTTAACCATACTAAGTCTAATCAAATTACATTCACCAACAGGAACATCATATGTCCAAGAATTAGACTGAACAACACATTACTACCAGTAAAAACAGAAGTCAAATACCTGGGAATGACACTTGATCAAAAGCTCACTTGGAAAGCACACATCTTGGCAAAAAAAATCCAAATCAACATGAAAATACGTCAAATGAATTGGTTAATAGGCCGAAAATCACAGTTATCCACAGATAATAAACTTCTCTTGTATAAGTGCATAATAAAGCCTATATGGACATATGGGGTGCAACTATGGGGCTGTGCAAAGCCTTCTAATACCAAAATCATTCAGAGGATCCAATCCAAAATACTCAGAATGATTTTCAATGCGCCGTGGTACGTTAGTAATAAAACACTACATGATGACTCTGGAATACCGTTCGTTGAAGACGAAATCAGCAGACTAACAAGAAATTATTTAGAACATCTGCCAGCCCACCCCAACGAGGAAGCAAGACAACTACACCTACAACCAGAAGTCAGACGAAGATTGAAGAGACAGTGGCCAACAGACTTTATTCACTAATTTTAACTTTAATTTTAATTTCCATTTCAATTCTAGTTTCAAATTATAATCCTACACTGATTTTATTTGTTAATGTTAGTATTGGGAGTGTTATCAGTGGATAATTTCTCCTCTCATGTATTTGCAATACTCACATTTACTAATAGCTTGTAATAGCAGATTGTAAATTTACAAAAAAAAAAAAAAAAAAAAACCCAACTGTAGATATTTGTCTGAGGATTTGTCAGTCAATAACATGTACCTATAAGTTATTTTTACAAATGTATCAAATACAGGTTTCATATGTAGTGTATTGATCAGTGTTCAAGAATGAGTACAATCTCAAGTTTGGTCTCCCACGAACTGATACATGTGCCACATGTGATAATTATAAACTAAAAATGAAGTTAGCAAATTTAGAAGAAGCAAACGTAATTAAAACTGAGCACAAACTACATTTGAAGAAGGTTGAAAATTTTACTGAAATTATAAGAAAACTAAAGCAAGATGCCCAGCAAAGTAAGATAATGTTGCCCACCTTTGATTATATGTAAAACCTACCTTTGCCACGCATACGTATGAGTGATGTTTTTTTATTGTCGCCAGCTGTGGATGTTTGTATTTGGGATTCATGATGTTGGGTAAAATAATATCCTTTTAAAGAGTTATTTAGAAACAGAGAGCAAAAAAGGCCAAAATGATGTCGCAACATTATTACTCAGATACTTAATTCACAATGAAATATATTGTAGATAGTAGACTCTATTCCAGAAATTTAGTATTGGCCAGTGACGAATGCTCATGACAAAACAAAAATTATGTTATGGTTTTTTTTTTCTGTACTGCTTGGTACATTTTATCGGTCTGTTTGACTACATTAAATATGTGGTTCCTATTAGGGGTCATACATATTTATCCCATGATCAAGATGTTAGTCTAATTGGTACCAAGAATAGAAAGTGTTCTGCGGATATTCCACAGGATTGAAACAATATAATAAAAAATGTTTGGGAATTTTTATTTAACTTTATTTATTTTAAATATAAATAACTTTAATAATTTAAATAATATAAAACATCACTTTCATTTAACAAACAATCACATATACCTTACTCCTAGTTCATTTGTTAACATCTCTCCCCACAAAAAACTTCCTCGTTAATTGTCAGACAGTTACAACATTAACCGAAGATCACCCATTATCAGAAATACAGGATAGTTTGAACTATGTATCACGAATCATTATCTAAAAATTCTTGTACCGGAATGTAAGTAGTATTTTGTTTATTTCTAATTTATTACAATTCAATAAATTATCTCTTACCAATTTGTGGATTTTCACTTTGTCTGCTAAATCAATTTTATGCATATTAATAAACACAGAAATGTAATATTGGCATAATTACTATAACTTTTTTGATCGATATCTTTATAAGACAGCACCCTAATATGGGCTTTTTATAATTTCAGCATTTAATTTACTTTGTACCGTTTGACCTGAAGATGCTTTGCAAATTTTTGAAAGCGAAACCGGTCGTTTTGGTAGTAAAATTAAATTGATTGTGAGTAAGTCTAATTTATTTCTTTTACCTATTTGAAATAGACTCACACAAGCAACACATTCATGATTTGAAGAAAAATGTTTATTAGCACTTTTTTATAGAATAAACCGTTAACTCAGAAAAGATGCTTGAACTGAAAGGCGATTTTTCGTATTAATTCGATGGTAAAAATTCAAATTATTTTGATTAGAGTGTCGACATAAATTAAAATGCTTTTTAAAGGTGAAGATCGCAGCTTTCGTCATTTTGCCATCTTATAAAAATGGTAAAAAATGGCAAAAACCGCGCAACCTTTATTTATTTAACAACTTTATGGAAACTGACTTTATTTGCGGCGAAATTCAAAATTGCATACGAAAGCATGACTGCCTTCACCCTTCACCTTTAAAACGTATTTTGATTTTTATCGGAGATTTTTATCATTCTTCATAAAAAGGGTTAATAATACATATCTTGTTCGAGTGGTTTTCTATTCCCTTTCACGCCTGCTCATAGTTACTAAATTCCACTTATGCCCGTTCACGCACGTTAGTCCCGGTCATGAACATGTGATTTACGCGTGAGTCACCTGAGATGTCATATAAAATACATAAATTAAGTATAATCCAAATCTAAACATTAAAATCAACGTATGCCAGAGGGTTTTTCTTTAAATCGAATAGCCGATTTTTTTCTTATTTTTGGAACTGTACTTATGGATACAATTTCAAACAAAAACCGATAAAAATAAAACGTCGTAAAAAACTTTTTTCAGTAAAACTACAAACTATAAACACAAATTGTACTTGGTATTCAAAAATAATAATCTGTCCCAATTATCTGATAATAATATGGTGCGCCGATCTTCCAAAATCGAGCTCGCACAAAAAAATAAAATAGTAGGGATAAAATTCTAAAACATCTACCATTTGGTTGCATCTTCCATCCCCATTTTTCAAAGAAAAGTTGACCCGGTTGTGCTTTTACCAGGAAAATATTAAAGAGAGCATTTATGTCTTAAGAGGCTCGTTTTTGGAAACAAATGGCAGTATCTTTGTAGAGTGAATACACCGTGTAAAATCTTGAAAAACTTGAAACTATAAAACAAAATTCACTCGATTAGTGAGATTACTCAATCAATTAATCTGAACGTTAGGGCATTGCTTAAGCTTGCTCTTCTTTAAGGAGGTGCTCCTTACCTTTTTTTGTGGGAGCTTTTGAGGGGATTAGCAAGGTTAGTTGTTTTTGGGTGGTATGCTGCTGTAGAGCGGGGGCTTTAATTAGCCAACCAAGCCATGAGCAGATGGTACCTTCAGTGTGACCAACCATAGTCAGGAACGGCTCTGAATCAGCGTTTTTGGCATGCAGATATTTTAAAGGGATTCGCTGGCGTTACCAGCGAAGTGTAGAAGCTTGCCTGGAGCGATGGAAACCTTTATTTGGGGAAGCCTGGTAAGTACATGCCCTCCGCGGTGGCAGGGAGTCATTAGAGTTTGCTTAGCTCTGTTGTTGGAGAGGTATTGTGCGGAGGTCGTATCTTTTGCTAAGGGAGCGGACTCTGTCATTTATTGATGGAATATTCGCAATTTGGTGAATTGATGCTAATGGATATTCTGCACATTTCCTCGTACACTTTCTGAAGATTTTCCTTTGTGTTGCCATAATGGTATTGGTTTGGTGATTGTTTAGTGACGCGTAGAGACATGCCTTGTATTCGATGATGAGCTTAATAAAAGTCTTGTAGGTGTACAAGAGAGTTTTATTTGAGGTATTTAGCACTTTTTCTTACTCTGTCTAGGGTGATTTTAATGTCGATATCCACCGCAACTGATACAATCGGACGGGGGGAGGGGAGGGAGTGAAACATCGCGAATTGTCGTGAGTTACGTTCACGTTGGGGGTTATCTACGCTCACAACGAGTCAAGTTCCAATACTATTACAAACAAAATTCAGAATTTTTAATTAATTTACAATAAGGCGAAGCTCACAGTTTTTATGTTTATTGTTTAAATATACAATATTATATATAAAGACAACCAATATATTCTACCATTTTCGGTCCCATGATTTTACCTTTGATATACCGAGGTGTATAATGAATCTCGTGCAAAATAATAGTGCATTGTATAACGTAATATAATGTACATATACATACCTTCCAGCACATGCAAATGGGACAGCTTTGCAAGAAGCCAAAATAGTTTCTAAAGGTTTCTTTTTGAGCGTTATGGAACCGTGCCATTCTTTTCCTCTTAGCAAAGATGATCCCATTGGATTTACTTGGACAGGATCAAACATAAGTTGATCTTGAAGAGGTCTTCCCAAGACTTCTTCTTGCCGTAGGCCGAGTTGTTTTTCGCAGGCCCTGTTGATGTACTAAAATAAAAATATTTTTGTATAAGAAACTAAAATAAACCCAATTTCATTTTTAGAAAGCTCTAATCGACCAGGAACATTTTTTTTGTAATTACATTTATCTGTAGAAGCGTATTATACACCAAGGAATGAATATTTATTCTTTCGGTCTAAAACTCTGAACTCCACCCACATTATGACATATGGTTTAAAACTCTGAACTCCATCCACATTATGACATATTTCGCCCTATCGACGTGACACAAACAAAAATCAGATCAAAGAACTAAATACGAAATCCAGGGAATAGTTATATAGATATAATAATTATAATATATTTATTTTCTATATAAATGATATTAATAATAGTTATATAGAAAAAGAATATTAGGGAACATTGCTGAGAATAAAATATTATAAAACGATAACATCGATGAGAGCTGGGGAAAACTCTCGCAGCAACAGAATCACTTGGAGAGAGACAAGTAACGAACACTAACATCAAAAAAGAAAACCCCATGGCTTACAGAGGAAGTAAAGACAAAATGTGAAGGAAAGAAGAGAGCCCTTATACAATACAGAACACAATAAACATAACAGGCATACAACCACTATAAACGAATCAGAAATAAAACAAATATCTACCAGAATAACTAACTGACGCAATTGACGCTGGCAATGGGATAAGACAGGGAGATTTCCTGAGCCTCTATTATTCCACTTGATTGTAGATAAAATAATAAAAAAGTAAGAACTAAAAAAAGATACCAAATGGGAGAAAAACAACTTAAAATAATTTGTTAAGCTGACGATGCAATATTAATATCTCAAAGTGAAAAATGGTATTAACAGCAAATCAACTAAGATATAAATTAGAGCTGGAGTAATTATCAGACCAATAATGATACACGCGGCAGAAGCATGACCTGACACAGAGGACAAAACGAATGCGAAAAATAGTAGAAAAACCCTTAGAGAAATCGATGGTAAGACACTATGTGCAGTCACACTATTATCCTAATACGCTGATCAGCTTAAGCCACTAACTTCCTAATGTCCTAATCAACTTAAGATGAAATACTGGTAGTTCTGTTATGATATTGTGAAGTCACAATCAATTTCTAATACGGTGATTGGCTTGAGTCACTAATTTCCATATATGGTCACGAGTAGTTCGGTGATGACATATAAACACAGCGGAAGAGAGAGATAATATTTTGGGTGTGATTTAATTATGACCATTGTGAACGAGTTTGATTTAATTTAATAAAATAGCTATATTTACGTAAATACGTATTTTAACTATTTTAATAGAAGATACTATTTTAATAGACGATATATGGGACATAGCTAGAAATACAGATATACGACGGAGATGCAACGTGGAAAACATCAAGCACTGGGTAGGAAATAGAATAGTAGAATGGAACAATTAGTCATGTCTACATAAAAAGAAAAAGAAGAAGAAGGAAGTCATCACCATCACATTGTGGTCGGCAGAAGACAGAAAGACCTCATCCATATTTTTCATCAGACGACATCTTTTGACGGCAGAGAGGTTGCAAGAATATATTGAAGAATTGTTTCAAGATTCTAGAGTGGGCAATTGTTATGCATGGAATGCAATATGATCCGGACTAAGGTCCAGGTATAATGGAGTCAGAGGTAATAAAAGTGCAATAAAATCTTTTAACAGTAATAAAGCTAAGATAACAGAAACGATACCAAAAGAAATATATACATCGACTTTCATTTGTATACCTAAAAAAGCAAAATCAAAAGAATATAACGACCACCATAGGTGTCAGGTCACACACTCTTAAATTTCTTCTTAAAATAATTTACTGCAGGCTATATTTGAACTTAGAGTTAGATATTATGTTACATGCAAATTGGCTTCTATAATGGTGTCAGTACTAGAGAAAGCTTATTTGCCCTAAACCTACCTCGTCAGATATAAAAGTACTTACTCAGATTTGTTGGGTTGTTAATCAGGACCTTTGTGTTTGCTTTATAGACTTTTGATAACAAAGCTTTTGATAAGATTCGCTATGATCAATTCATGGAAATTTTTGCAAAGAAAAATCTTGACCAGCAGGATATTAGGATATTAGAAGATTAATTTCAACTTTGTAAAAATACAAGTATGAGAGGGTAATTCAATGTACTAGACAATGTACAATCTACTAAACCTGAAGACTCTTTTAATTAAATGGTACGTGTTCAGTGTACTTTACTGCGGCGTCGAAGCTTGGACTTGAAACGTAAAAACAATATGAAAAATAAACTCTTTTGAAATGTGACAGATTTGGTCGACAGAGATACTAAAGGAAAAGTGGTAAAAAGAATGGGTAAATAAAAAAATGTAGAAACAACTGTCAAGAAAAAAAGCTGCATTACCTCTGGCACATAATGTGTGATGAAAATACAGCATCCTACAACTTATCATGTAAGGAAAAGTAGAAATCAAAAAACTATCGGGAGGAGACGTATATCCTAGTTCCAAAAATTAAAACAGTCGTGATAATAGCCAACCTTTGTAGCGAAGATAAAAGCTGAAGGAATATATTAATTTTAATGGGTAAAGTAGAAGAAAGAAAAAGCCTAGTCCTACCCTCAGTCCATATCTAAACCTATCATGCCCCTCATAGTATCCTGGATGCATTTACCGATAACGATCCTAGATTGAATTTGGAACTATCATCCTCCGAAGAGTAGGGAGTTGAGGCGCCTGGACTACTACTCGACACTCGAAAAGACTCATTAAGCAAAAAACAATTCAAAACAGCGTTGGAATTTCGACGGAAATAAAGATATCGACTTGGGAGAAGAAAAAGGACTATAAGAATCAGAACGTGGAATATGTATACAAGGAATCGCAACGAAACAAAGTGAAATACTTCCAGAAATCGAAAGACAAGGCACACATATCGTGGAAAAAAGAGGGTCAAGGAGAGAAATTATAGGGAAATATACACATATATGGAATGGAGTTCGAAAGCAAGAAAGAGCACCAATAGGAGTTTATAAAAGAATATTAATAAAAATAAATGGAGAAAATAAATACAAGCTTAACAGTAAAGAAATGAATGGATAATAGAAATTAGGATGATCATAGTTGGACAAGCAACAATAATTGTTGCTTGTCCAACTATGTGGTATGTAATGAAATGTAATGTATGAAATTCATATACACGGGAAAACGACAAAAAAACAATATTCAGAGAGATGAGAAGATGCAAAAAATCGCAAATTAGATTTCTACAACAATGTAGTGCACAACAATATGCTTCATATGAACAAGCAATGAACCCCAACAGAAATGTATCAACACATAAAAGAAAAAATAAACAAAACGGCAAACGAATTGCTGTGTATTGAATAATACAAGAATAAATATTTGAAAAAATACAGTAAGACCCAGAAGAGATGGTTAAAAAGAAAAAAATACTTTTCATAAACAGCCGGGATCACAAAAAGCATATGTCACCCTCACACAACAGGGGAAGGCCCAAGAAAATCGAATACTGCGAGAAAATGTGCAGAGAGATATATAATACAATAGGGTATAATAAATCAACGAAAGAATGAAAAAAAAACATAAAAAATATCAGAAGTAATAAACGAAGTAGAAATATCATGGGGATAATTACACCAACGGAGTAGACAAAGCATTAAACAAAATAATTTCAGGAGAATAGACCGGACTATATCTCACGAGATTCTGTAACAATAATAACGGGAAAATCCTAATTCACAGAGGAAGATATAACTAAAACTCTAAAGAAATTTCAGATTCCAGAAGAAATTTCAGAAGAGATTTCAGATACATGGCCTCCATTTTCAAAAAAAAGTGACAAAAGGTCACTATAGAGGGATCGGTGTAATGCCCTCAGTAGCAAGAATCTTTTCCATAGTTATAAAAGAAAAAATAGTAAAACACATGGACCGTCATGGAAAAGAACAAGTCGGATTTCGAAAAGCCAGATCATTCTAAATAATATGGTGATCATGAGACAAGTGACAGAAAAGAACGAAGAGAAAAATATTTAAACACATGAACTTTATAGACTTAAAGAAACCATACGATAGCGTGCGCAGGAAACAACTGTGGAAAGGAATGAGAAGAACGTACGTTAGAAAGAAATATGTGAATATAAAACAAATACTGTATAAAGAAACAGAGGTACAAATAAAGTTAGGCAATGAAATAACAAAAACAATCACTGCAACAAAAGGACTCAAATAGGGATGTAGTCTATCACCTACACTTTTTATCATTTAGATTAAATTAAGAACAGCTAAATTGAACTTCATGAATAGATGTCCACAAATCACAAGGGTGAAGAGAATAAGAACAGAGAAAATATGAAACAGAATGGCTCAATACTCGATTAAAAAAAAGTTAGAAAATAAAGCCTTCTAGTGGTAGGGGCATCTACAATGAGTGCCAGACCAGAGGTGACCGAAAAGAATATTGGACTGGTCCCGCCGAGAAGAAGAAGAGGAAGTCCTGCTATAAGATGGAAAACGTACATAGGAAATGTTATGATATATAGAGACTTCAGAGAAGGTGACTCAGAGAAGAATGTGAAAACGGCGAATTCGTAACGGGAAAAAGCCGAAGAAGAAGGTTTGTAATTCGAAATGCAGGTAAACTTTTTGCAATTGCTAGATATGGACAATTTCAAATAAATATATTGAGTATCTACAAGATGAAAGTGTGTGATATTTAAAGAAAAAGAATAACTTTATTTATAGTCAATAAAAAGCTTCAGATAGCAATTTCGTCATGTTGCGTCTCGTTAGTCAGGCGCAGTGGAAAATTTATTGTTATTTAAGACTATCATAGTAGATGACAAATTTGTAGGCTACTACACAAACGTAGAAAGAATATGGACACACACTATGCCACTATTGAATTTGGAGAGGAAGAGAGAACGGGTAGTTTTTTAATATGATGAAGTAAATACTTTATATTTACAGTACTACAAAAATACTAAAATATATCTAATGCATCACGCCTACCTGTAAGTTATATTTGTCATCTGTTACTACGACGATATCTTTGCATTTGTCAAGGGCTGAATAAAGTCCTTGCGTTGTTGCATGCTGAGCCAACGGTCGAATGTCACTATGCCGCAATAAAATCAGCTCGTTTCCACTGGCTACTATGTTTGTTGTTTCTACCATACACTAAAAGCAAATAAAAACTATTATTAAAAAATTCATTCAATAGGTATTAACGTAAGTAAGTATTATATACGGAAGTAAACAGATAAAAACGTCCAAGGACGACAAAGTTTTTTTCTTATGTCTACATCAATTTTGATTAGATTTTAAAAAGTGACATATCTTAAAATGCCTAATTAATTACCAATACATTCATCTTAATTTTAGTGTAATATAATTTCTCTATGGTGAAATAATCAAACAAATGTTAAGAAGTGCACTAATTTAATGGAAATTTTTAACATAAAAGCCAATATAAAGCATAAAAACAACAAATGTGTTTAATAATTTGGTGTTTTCTCAGCAGCAATAATTACAGGTTGACACTGCCTTGGCACGGTTAAAGTTAAATTATCAATTAAGGCAATATGATTCATTCCTATGTAAGAAGATCTTGAAGACCTTCTCCAGTATGAACATTGTGCAGATGGGGAGAAATCCATCTCTGAAGCATATCCCATACACGCTCGCTGGGATTATGTTCTGGCGATTATTCTGACCAAGGTAAAAGTATAAGATCTTTATTATGAAACCAGTCTCTTAATGTTGCTGCAGTATGTGGCCTTGTGTTATCCTGCTGTAACGGAAATAGGACCTGCCGCAGTTACAAATTAAAAAACAACAGATTCTAAGATATGATTAATATATTGGTATTGATTCAAGGTGCCTTTCACAAAAACGAAAACAGTTCGATAATACAATTATTCCAATCATCATCATAACTTGCAGATCACTGTATGGACGAACACTCTGTATATGCCTGAATCTATCTTGTCAACCAGGTTCCCTCCAAACTCTCACTCTTTTTGATTCAGGGTAGAAAGAAAACCTAGCTTTATCTGTAAATAACACACAAATTCATTTTTGTAAGCTCTAAATGCACTGTTGTTGTGCCTCTCTTAATCTGAGTCCATAATTTTCATGACGTAACATGGAAACCCTGAAAGGACGTCTGACGTGCAGGTTATGTAATCTATTTCTCAAAATTTGGTTACACCTAGGTCACGTGTATTTTTTAAGGCCCCACAGACTTCACCATTTTCTTCGATGTGCTTCTTCCACGAACAATTTTTGTTGGACTTGGTTCATCCTGGAACACCCATACGGTCGACTGCTGTTTTGTTTCGGGCTCATATGCATAGATCCATGTTTCGTCATCTGTGTAGATGTTATATACAGCAGTTGATGCACCGCGATCCCATTTCTTCAATATTTCCTGGCACCAATTGACACGAGCTTTTCTTCACCTTTTGTCAGATTATGTGGGATCCAATGTAAACAAATTTTTAAAACAGTTTTTAGAGCCTCAAAGTCCAAGGATGCCTTAATTTCACAGTATATCACATGACGATCTTGCTCGATCAGTTCATGCACAGCATCGATGGTTTCTGGTATAACAGCCGATTTGGAGTGACATTCACGGAATTCGTCCTGGAGAGAACGCCGACCGCAACCAAATTCATTGTACCAATTTTTTACGGTGCTAAAGGACTGATCGGGGTGTTTGATCCCCGTTTAACGATTTAAGTTTGTCGATGTACTCTTGTCTTGATAATCTACGTCGAAAATTATGATAAATTATCACACGAAAATGTTCACGGTTTAATTTCATTTTTTGGCCGAGACAAATTTTTCAAGCCACTGTAAACAACACAAATATTGCTCATACCTCAAAACATTCTAAGTGCTTCATATTCTTCTTCTTTCTTGTATGTAGGCTTTAAAGCCTGTTTCTTCTTCAATATTAGCCTCCTAAATTGTTTAAATTATCGCACCATCTTTTTCTTGGTCTGCCAATACTTCTTCGTCCATTTGGTTACTTATCTCGTGCTATTCGTACTGTCCTATCCTCTGCGATTTTACTAATGTGTTCATTCCACTCCTGTTTCCGTTTTGTCACCCATCCATATATGTCTTCTATATTGCATACTCTTCTTATGTTTTCGTTTCTCTCCGTATCCAATAGACTTTTCCATCATATTCGTCGAAGTATTTTTATCTCTGTTGTTTCTAGTAGTCGTCTCGTTTTAGATGTGTCAGGTCTTGTCTCCGCCGTATATGTTAATATAGGTCTAATTGCTGCTTTATAGATTCCTGTTATTGTGTCTTAGGTGTTTGTTCTTCCAGATTGTGTCATTAAGAGATCCCGCCGCTTCACTTGATTTTAATTAATTTTAATTTTTATTGATTTCTAATATTAATAAATTATAAATAAATTATAATAAATAACTTGAAAGTAATCCAGCAAATTAATACATGACTTTATCTTAAATGTTCGAATTATAGCCCTTGTTGTATTTGACAGTAACCTGAACCAATTCTTGTACAACCTTGTTTAGGGTTTCTTGAGAAATATTATTTTTTTACGAATTCTTGTTTTTAAGTCTTCAATATTTGCAGGTTTCGTTTTATAAACAACATTCTTCAAATGACCCCGCATAAAGGTACGAGATACCCCCTTAAAAACTGAAGGTATACTGGCCTGTTTACATTACCTTCGAAAAACTAGGGTCCGATGATTCTATTTCTTATAATACCAGCCCATACGTTTACCTTTTGCGGGTATTTTTATGATGTTCCCGTATCCAGTTGGGGTTTTCTTTTGCCCAGTATTTACAATTCTGGCGGTTGCCCTCGCCATTTAATGTGAATATAGGCTCATCAGAAAAAATAATATTTAGAACCAAGAGAGGGTTTTGGTGGTAGTTATCCACCATTTTTTCGCAAGATTGTATTCTTTTATCTGGACCATCCTCGTTTAATTCCGTACAAGTGTGCATCTAAAGGGGTGCCATTTTTCAAGTTTTATTACTTTGTGTAGCGTTGTTTTGCAATCATCGGGATCACGACTAACCTTACGAACAGAAGTGTGCGCATCTTCTTCAAAAGCAAGTAGAACATCTAATGTTGTATCATAATTTACATATTAATTAACCAACGCCTTATTTGGATACTCGAGCAAAGATCTGTTCTATCTAACAAACAAAGTGGATTTCGTAAAGATAAATCAACTCTAGACAACCTAGTTGACCTCGAGTCTGAAATACATGAAGCGCTAGCAAATAATCAAAGCTACATAGCGATATTTTTTATATCGCTATCTTTAAAAAAAAGCGAAGCTTTCAAGTAAAAGTAGACTATTCCATTTCTAAAACAAGAATACAGGAAAATGGTACCCCTCAAGAATCATCGATTTGTGTTACTCTTTTTCTTATTGCTATTAATAGTATTATGGACAATGATACTCCACCAGTAAAGAGTAGGCTATACGCAGATGATCTCATAATTTATTGTAAAGGAAGAAACATAGAACTAATTAAACAAACCTTAAGATACTATTTCCGCATTAGAAAAATGGTCAATGAAATCGGGAATGAAATTTTTCTCCAACAAAAGTAAATGTATCCATTTCACCAGAAAACGTAATGTTGGTAGTCCAGAACTTACAATCTATAATACAAAAATAGAATATGTTGATTGTATCAAATTCCTTGAAATTAATTTTGATAAACATTTAAATTTTAAGCAACACATTTATAATTTTAAAACATCTTGTCAACAATATTTGAACATAATGAAAGTACTATCTACTAAAAATTGGGGATATGATCAAGATATCCTATTGACAGTATATAAAAGCCTTATTAGATCTAAAGTCGATTACGGTTCAATAGTGTATGGGTCGACCAGTAAATCATTTTTAAAAGAGTTGCAAACAATCCAAAATGCTGCTGTAAGAATAGCCTTAGGAGCTTGTTGTACCACACCTACAAATAGCTTACTATGTTTAGTAGGAGAAATGCCTCTGGAATTAAGAAGACAATATCTTAGCCTAGCATATGCTGCAAACGTTTCAGCAAATAGTGAAAACCCCGTCAGAATCAATGTCTTTGCTTCTCGTTTCCACACAACATATCTTAACAAAAAAAGATCTAAACCCCCTTTTTATGAAAGACTTAATAGATACATGACCAGTAATAATATTGTCTTCCTTAAAATATACCAAATTATCCTTTTAACCGGTCCCCCTTGGATGGTCAGAAAACCCTTCCTAGACATGAGTTTAACAAAGACTAGTAATCAACTTCATGCTTCCTCTGTAGTTAAACAATTTTACAGTAAGATTGATAAGTACCAGAATTATCAACATATTTATACTGATGAATCCAAATCAGAAAAAGAAGTGGGAAGTGCCTTCATACACAACGACTACACTGCTTCATACAAAATCTCAAATTTTTTGCACAGTATATACAGGAGAACTATTCGCAATCTACAAAGCATTAGAATATGCACTGAACACCAACTTAGACAGGTGCCTAATACTGACAGATTCCTTAAGTTCCATAAGTAGCTTAGGCACCATTTACCCAACTCATCCATTGTTGCGATTAATAAAGAACGATTTGTACCAACTTCAGCAAAAGAATACGATTGTAAAATTTATGTGGATTCCGTTACATATAGGTAGGACCTATACAAGGCAATGAAAGAGTAGATGCTGCCGCCAAATCTTCAGTTAACAACGAAGACTTGACAGAACCTACCTATAAGAAAGATTTTCATCACTGGATTAACTCGACATTGAATGAACGGTGGCTTCAAGAATGGAATCAATCTCAACAAAAACTACGAGACATAAAAACAACAGTTACAAGATGGAAGTGTAGCAACAGGAAAGACCAAACTATAATAAACAGACTGAGATTAGGACATGCCCGCTTAACACATGAATATCATATTACTGAAAGTGTTCATCCAATGTGCGGTAAGTGTTTCAACAGTTTAAGTGTCCAACATTGCTTAATCGAATGCCCTGCATATTCAAACGTGAGGAAAAAGTATAACCTACCGACAATGCTACGCGAGTGTCTAGAAGAAAACTGTATCTATTCGTCAGTTTTAACTTTTCTTAAATCAATAGGAATATACAACCAAATATAAACATCGGTGCGTGTACAAATAAATATGTAATAGTCAATGCTTCTATTAACCAATGTACTTAAGTATAACTCAGATTTATGTATGTAAAAATCTATATATGTCAAAATCAGTATATATTAAGTATCCATAAATGTAAAAAAATTGTAATACCGCGCGGCGCTAATAACCACATAGGTTGATGAGCCTTAATTGTAAATAAAAAAAAAATAATTTACAGAGGGATGACCTGACTTCAGCGCCGGGGTCTTTTCGGGGCTGTAGCACCGGGCGGTACGCGCGAAGCGCGTGCTATTCCGCAATTATATGCTTATGCTAAATTGATGAAGTTGTTAGGCAAATTAAGGTAAACAAATACTATTCTATAAGTGTAGATTCAACACAACATGACTAACTAACAGTGATTTTGAGATAATGTAACAATAAAGGGAATCCCGTTTAAATATTCATGGGATTTTAGTCAGTCTTACGACAATGCCAGTAGTATGAGTGGCAATTATTCTGGTTTGCAAGCACGTGCCGTGTGATGCTCATGCTTTGTGCCGTGTGATGCTCACTCTTTAAATTTGGTTTTCCAAAATGCAGCAGATTGTTGTTTGGAAGCAACATCTTTTTTATGTTGGTAGAAGCTACATTATCTACAATTTATTCTCCGTGTCTACACACAGGTATGAGTTATTGTCTCATGCAATAAAGGATTTGCCTGAGTCGGGGCAGACACTGTTACCTAAAAGAGTGAATATAACCCGTTGGCCTTCTCGTTTTGATGCCGTAAAAGCGTTAAAAAGCAATTACGGCTTAATTAAAACATGTTTGATTGAAATGTCAACGGATATAAATGAGAAATATGTAGTAAGAGTTGAAACATCTTCTCTATCGGAAAAACTTGATTTGTTGGAAAACGGAATAATTTTATTATTCTGGCTTGACGTTTTACAAAGGGTTAATGGGGTGACTAAAGCAGTACAAAAGGAAAATTATCAGATTTAAGTACAATAGCTTATCTGTTATCATCTTTAGCAGATTACTTTGATTTCTTACGTGATCGTTTTGGTCACTATGAGGCCTTAGGAATGTTGTTCACAGGAAACGAAAATTATGCTAAGAAGAGGATTATCAAAAAAAAAATTGCAATTAAGTAGGAGAAAAGAATTCGGACGCAAGTTTAAGCCAAAAAAAAAATGCGAACACAATGTTATGTTTTTATAATAGACAATCTTAAGTCGGAGATTATTCGCCGATCTAATAGTTATAAATCTTGTTCAAGAGCATTTGAATTTTTGTTTAAACTAAAAACTACGGAAGATGAAGATATTTTCAGATCGACAACCGCATTAAAACAAAAATACAAGGAGGATTTGAACGAGTATTACCCCCAAGAACGTGTTCATTTAAAGCATTTGTAAACGTCTCTTCCCCAATTAAAAATAGACACTCCTTTAGAATTAATACAGGTTTTATACGAATAAATTAATATCTTAATTTCCAAACAGTAAAATTTGCCTGCGTATTTTTTTCTCCATAATGGTCGCAAATGCAAGTGGCGAACGCTCTCTTTCGACACTAAAAAGGGTAACGACCTGCTTGAAATGCAATTTCCTAAGGAAATCTGAACTGTTTAGCAGTTTTATCCATTAACGAGGACCTGCTAAACGAATTAAATATAAATAATATCACCAAAAGCTTCGCTTCAGTAAAAACAAGAAAACAAGCTTTTCAATGGTAAGGGTATTTGATTACCTACCTCATGTTACCTGTTTGAATTTTATTGGGTAAATTTTTATTTTACTTTTTGAAGTTTGTCCTTAATTTTTAATTGCTTTTCTTATTTCAATAAACTTGTATTCAATTCAATTTCAATAAACTTCTTTTCAATCTTACTTACTGTTGACTGCGTTATAATAATAATAATAATAATAGCGTGTATTGTCCAACAGAATCCATTTATAGGACAAAATATAATACTAAAGTTAAATGAAATATTAATAATTCATAAGTATTAACTAAACAACACATTTTTCGAGTATTTTACTTTAACATAAAGAAACTACTCAATCACCTAGGTAGATCTCAGCCATCCTAGTAAGCTGCTTTAAACTGCAGTGAAATATATCGCAGTAAGCACTTAAGGAATTATAATAGTTGCACATGAGAAATAGAGGAGAATTTAACATAAGATTAGTTCTAGCTTGTGTATTTCTGAACGTAATCGAATTTTTCACTGGATAAGATGAAACGTTAAAATTTATTTGTCGAAGAATATCAGGGCAGTCAATGAGATTATGTAGTAGCTTGTACAGGAATATTAGGGAGGCATTAATTCGTCTAGATTCTAATGATACTACGTCCAAACCGCTACACAACTCACTATTACTGATGCTCCTCTTGGGATATATCCCGTTTATTTTGAAAGACAAAAATTTTAAATATTTACGCTGCACCTGCTCTATAATTTGGATATGTAATCATAAAAAGGTGACCAAATGACAGAGGCATATTCCAGTTTACAGCGTACAAAGGTGTAATAAAGTAATTTAATTGCCTTAGTATTAGTGAGATTTCGACTATTTCTAATTATGAATTCATAAGATTTAAGTGCTGCTTTAACCTTGAAATTAACATGTTCAACAAAGGTGAGTTTATAATCAAATGTAACTCCAAGGTCTTTAATTTTATTCAAACGTTCAAGTTCATTGCCGTCGATAATATAAGGATGGTATATATTAGACTGTTTCCTAGAATAACTAACTACTTTGCCCTTATTGGCATTAAGATTCAAATAATTTGCATTACACCATTCATGTACACGATTCAGTTCACTCTGCAAAAAATGGCAATCATTAAGGTCGCTTATCAATGAATAAATCTTTAAATAATCGGCATAACATAAACATGGTGCAGAAATTGATTCACACAGATCGTTAATAAATAACAAGAACAATAATGGACCTAGATTAGAACCTTGTGGAACCCCTGAAGAAGCTAGGTACTTTTCCGATTTGTAACCATTATAAGCAACAAACTGCGTTATATTTGACAAGTAAGACCTCATAAAAGTCACGGCATCCTCAGAAAGACCAAAGAGGCACAATTTAGAAAGTAATACGCCGTGGTGAATTCTGTCGAACGCCTTCGTAAAGTCAGTATATATGACGTCAACTTGACTTCTATTATCTAGGGCCGCTGAGATATATTGTGTGACCATTAATAAGTTTGTCTCAGTGGACCGATTGGCGACAAAACCATGTTGATATTGAGACAGCTGATTACGAGTGCGTGAGTAAATACGATTATACAAAACTATTTCAAAGACTTTCGATAGATTGCAGATAATGAAAATTGGTCTGTAGTTTTCTACCTGACCCTTTTCACCAGTTTTGAATATTGGGCACACTTTTGACTCCTTCCAGAGACTCGGATATTCCTTGTTAAGAAGACATAAATTAAAAATTTTTAATAGTGGCACAGTTAAGGCACCTATGCAATCCTCAACCAAAAAGGATGGAATATTATCAGGTCCACACGTCATTTTGTCTTTCAAATTCTTACTAGCCAAAATTATCTCAGACTCTAAAATAGGATAAAAATTTAAGTAATCTGCGTTAACTGAGGAAGAGTTAGCCTTGAAATTAATATCTGATGACAGAAAAACACTCTTGAAAAATTCTGCAAACACATTCACAATATTTTGTGGGTCGGAGGTAGTCACAATATTTCGTCACAACAGGAATTCTTGAACTATTATTTTTCGAATTTACGTACGACCAAAACTTGATGGGGTTGATGGATAAAGCAATTTGGATATTCTCGACATATACATTGTAGGCCAAACTGATTTTTGATTTGACAAGGTATCTTAACCGTTAAAACTCAAGCAAATCACACTGATTTTTGAATCATTTAAACTTTTTTCTAAACTTTGCTTTTAATTTGATGTTGTGAATGATATCAGCATCGAACCAGGGTGGGTATTTATGGCTAAAGTTTTTGTAAACTGGAATATACTTATTAAACACAGAAAAAATCTTATCATAAAAGTTATTTAAAGTTTCATTAATGTCATTAGAAGTATCCAGAGAGTTCCAATCCGTTTCATACAGTTCTCGATATAACGCAGGAAAATTTGCTTTTTTAAAGTTGTAAGTTAATTGCTCCAAACCATACCTAAATTTAGGCTCTTTTACAAATATATCCGTAAATGTTATTAGAAGAGCTGGGTGATGAGAGTCTTCATAGACCAAAGGTGAGTCATCATGTTTTACTTCACAACTGAAATGCAATAAGACCAAATCTAGCAGTCTACCCAAATGATTAACAACATTGTTAAATTGTCTAAGGCCAGTAGAGCCAGCAAAACTTAAAACTAGAGAAGTTTTGAAATCAGACATATCATTATCTATAAACCTTGAAACATTGAAATCGCCTAGTACACTTCCCGTCATATAAAACTGGTACACTTTTTTTTCCCAATGTAAACCTGTGTTCAGACTGGACACAATGTGTTGCCGTGTTGCCATCACAGATAACGGAATTTCAGTATATTTAAATAAAACGTAAAACGTAAAAAATAACGTTCAAAAATGTATAAAGTTTTTAGATAGGTATTATTTTTATTATTAACAACAAAAAACCGTATCTAATAAATTTAATAACCAGAGAGAGGATTGAGTTAATGTCCAAAATGTTGAATCAATTACTTACAGAACACAAACTGTTGACTGTATGTTATGTCAATAAGTTTAGTAACAGGCAAACTACCTAAATTAATTTATTATTTATTACATAAACGATAAATGTGAAAAACTAACATTATACTTTATCCTACGTAGATTATAAACTATAAAATATCCGGGGCGAAAAATGCATTTCAAAACGTGACAGTATTACATTACAATCCAATATCTCACTGTAATGTTCTCTATGGAGGTTGAATCTACACCCTAATTGTAATCCGTTTTATCTATAATTAGACTATTACTTTTTTACATTAGTATGTATAAAATGTAAAGAAAAAACATTTACCTACACATTGAGATGCATATTTTTTCAAAATTAAATGATTTACTGTGTATAAATGATAATGAGAATAAAATTAAGCGGAGTAAGATATCATCGTCTGTCTTAAAAAATCCTCTTATAACTGAAAAATGTTGGTTTAATATCTACAGATGTTATCAGCGCGTGAAAACTTCCCGAACATATCCGAACGATTAAACATAAAGAGTAAACATAACAAATATTGCTTGCCATCAGTCAGATTTGGCAAGTTTGTCAAAGTGAATTTTTAAAGATGCCACGTCAGTTAAGTCAGTTTGATAAAACGAGAATAATTTCAAAAATAGAAGATGGTTGGTCTATTCGACAACTGGCTAAAGAGTTAAATAGTAGCAAAACCACAATCTCCAACATTAAAAAAAAATGGGAAAACGAGACTTTGAATATAAGGAGAGGGAGTGGGAGACCAGTTATTACTACAGCCCAACAAGATGAAACATTAACTAATTATTTAAGAGCGTATCCCTTCCATACGGCAAGGCAAGCAAAAGTAAATACAAACTTTATTGCTTCTATAACTACAGCATTAAGGAGAATTAGAAGAACAGATTTAAAAAATTGTGAAGCCGCCCGAAAATACAAATTTAGCGAGGAACATAAACAAAGTAGACTCCTATTTGCTTTAAATTACGTTTTAAATGATCCAGTCAATTTTTGGGACCGTGTAATTTTTACTGATGAAAAAGTATTCCAGTCTCATTATGATGGCAATATTAGGGTTTATAGATCGCCTCGAAATAGGTTTAACGAAAACTATATTTTATCAAGTGATAAGTCCGGACGGTTCTCTGTAAATGTTTGGGCTTGGATGTATAGAGAAGGTTTAGGAATGTGTTGGAGAACTGAAGGACGGTTCAATACTAAAACCTATTTACATATATTAGATCATGTGATGTTGCCATTGGTTAGGAAAATTTTCCCCAACAATAATCTAATTTTCCAGCATGACAACTGTTCCATCCACACAGCCCACCGTGTACGGGATTACCTTATGGAAAATAGCATTGCAGCTCTTCCATGGCCCTCTAAAAGTCCAGATATTAATCCAATAGAGAACGTTTGAGGACTTATGATCAACAAAATACAAAAATTAAATGTAGTTCCCCAAAACAGGGATCATTTATGGACCATCATTGAAGAAACCTAGGAAAGCTTGGCCGAAGATGAAAATTTGTCACTAAATTTAATAAACTCAGTTCCCAGAAGATTAAAAGAAGTGTTTAATAATAATGGAGCTATGACAAAATATTAAATTTTCAAATTGTAATACATATATTTAAATTCCACACTTGTTCACTGCAAAAATTATTCATTTTTTATTAATTTCAAATTAAATTTTAAATTTTTCCAGTGGGTTTTATTTACTGTAGTATTCCACAACTCAATACAGTTTTGTGCTACACTTTACGAGAAACCAATCACACATTTCGATTTGAAATTAAACATAATAATTTAAAGTCATGTCTAGATTTATTATCTATCATTATTTTTAAATTGAAATATTTTCATAAATTATAATAAAACACGAATCAATGTATGGGTACTGAGATAATGGAAAATTTCAAAATTAACAAAATTTTTTAAGATGTGAGTTTAAATAAATGTTTAAATATAAATGTGACTGACTGATCGAGAATGACCGATATTGTTTTAGTTTTTAATATACTAAAACCTGCGACCTGTCGCACAGCCCTGATTTTAGCTGGTTTGATATAATATTTTCGTTGAACTGGCAACGTTGCCTTCGAAATTAGAATGACACACGTGAAAAGCTCAACTTACACAACTTGAAAAACACGATTTTCGGTTATAAGAGTTGTACCAGTTTTTTATGACGCGAACGGTACTATGCAGTTATTATTTAAGTGATCAAATTGCCCTAAGCAATCAAGAAAATATTCAAAGTCTACCAAACTTAACCTATCAGGTAAATAAACAACAACTATATAAAAATATTTGTAACCAATCCGGCACTTGACAATAATAAGATCAATTAGTGGAAATTGTGCGTCGAGAGCCGTAATGTCCAATATTTCAGATGTTATGAAATCTTTGACCGCGAGCACTACACCACCACCCTTCACCTTGTCCACTTCATGGAATTTTCGGTCTTTTCTGTATACGACATAATTATTCGGAAAGAGTTCCATACTCGAAAAATCACTGCCTAACCACGTTTCACTTAATGCTATGATGTCGAATTCACAATCACTAACGTTAGCATTCTACAATGAAATTTTGCTATTAAAACCGCGTACATTTTGGTAATAACATGTAATTTCAACGTGTTGGGATTTACTTGATCTGGAATTGCTGGACACATTTAGTTTAAAGAGCTCCCAGTTTTACTGACTATGGTAGGTCTACCCCTTACATACTTAATGATCAGATTTTGTTCTCCATTGTCCGTTCGACGTTTCAGTTCTGTGTGGAGTTCATTTAAGTATTGTCTCTGTCGAGGTGTTATGGGTCTTTCTGGATTTTTATCATTAAATAAATTACACACTTCCATCCGAGTTCGCGATTTGTCTCCATACCCAATCATCATGAGTATTTCAATTATTTGCTTCACACCCAAATTCATTTCTACTACAAATAAATTCTAAGCAATAATACAGAAACATTCACGAAATAATACAAGTATCGTACTACTTAATTGTTATTGAACGTTACTAAAAATAATTACATTTCACTAAAAACTAGTAGTAGGCTACTTTTTGCAATTGATGATAAGTAATTTATTTTCTAAGCGCATATCTTTCAAATTATATCCATTAGATCTCGAGTATTATACTTTTTTGGAAACAGCTCATTTTTATCGACCTAAAAATATCATAAAATATAGGGTGTTACATGTAAAAAGAGCCGATGGCGTCATCACCGTAATGTGTATCACCTTTTATAATAAAATTTTGTTGTAGAATGTAGAACATTAAACATTAAAAATCGACGTGTTTTAGATTTTTTTGAAAAGGCTTTTCAATTAGGCAATATCGAATTTATTCCATACTTTACGGACACACTGTATATTTTAAGTTCATATATTTAATTTTCTCACTTCTTCTCTATCCAAAGGACAATTTATACGGCATGAAGAAAAAGAGTTCATTGTATATACTAGCAACCTTTCATTCAAATATTTTCTATTGTTATTTTTATTTTATTTACTGTAGTTAATGGGAATTACCCACAATTATAGTTAAAAATACGTTTGAAATGTATTTTCAAAGTAAAACGTTGACAAGGAAAAATAATGACTTATTTCGGTATCTATTATCAACAGGAAACATTCAAAGAAATAACAATATTTTTGCAAATCAGAGATTTTATCTATTCACTCCTTTTCTTTTCAAACAAAAATTAGCTCATTTGTAGATAAACAAAACGACAGATCTTTTGTCTCGATGACGCGGAACACAAAGGCCGAGTCTTTGCAATCATAAAGCTTTTGCTGCCATTTTCATATAATATAGGTAATCCATGAACGTCCAATGTTTAATTTTCATTAAAGTATTTATAAATTGAAAAATAGTTAATTTTGATATTGTTCTGAAGCTATTTTCTTGTGGCATTTTAAAGTAATTACTATTTAAATGGGAATATTTTGAGAACGATTTCCGAAGTAGAAATTGCAATGTCAATAAACTTACTTTAACCTTTAATTGAAAGAAAAATTTCAGTACTAATAGTTATAAGCTGCAACGAAATTTTACGATAAAATCAGCGTTAATGAAAAGGAAAAAACTCTAGATGAGATTCTGAAACAGTTTTCTTGTGACATGTCTAAGTAAAATATCATGTTTGTATGAGATTATACGACAATGGATTGTGAATATTGAAACATCATCTATAATTATATACAATACATATGCAACACACAATACACAAACAAATAATCTATGTCAAACACACATTATACAAACATTCCGTTACTTGATGGAAGTTCATTTCATCAAGCAATGAAATACTGAAAACTTTTGTTTCCAACGCTTCCACAAACTTTATTAAAATTTATTATCACTACTGCTGTTTCGGCTGAATGTCTTTCTCAAGTAAGCCATTTTTGTTATGCGTCTAATACTTTTTAGTCTTTAAAGATAGCTTTACATTTAGGCTATACAAATTCATGTTATACAAGTCCGTCTTGCATGGCATATCTCTTGCCTAGCCTGATCTGTTTGCATCAGAGCTATTTCTGTGGAGTTTTGATAATTTTTGATACCACTTTCATTGTTGCCAACAAAAGGAACATATCAAAACATTAACTTTAGACATTTCACTTTGAAATTTCAGTCCATAATTAAATATACTCAAATATAAATCACAAATTATTACATCCAATAAATAACATTTACACTAATACAATAAGTTTAACTTTTATTCTAAACCATAAATTTTGTTATATTGGCAATATGAGTTTTATACATTGCATCAAAATAGCATAAAATTCACGTTCTAATTTTTCATCTAGCACAGACATTGCTTTGAAATATCGCGTGGGCATGCGCAGTTGCATGATCGGTCTTGCGTAGCTCTTGTCTATCACGAAAATTGCATAATGTAAAGTCGACTTAACTAAATAAGTTGAGGAGGGAAGAATTGTTTGTCTCAAGTTAGTCATTCAGAATTATATGTGTATTTTTTAATTTGTTAATAATTATAATAGTGATAGATTAAGGTCTTCATTTGAAATGTGAAGAATTTGAAATAAGTTATTAAAAGAATAATTATGATCTAGATCTATAAAATGCGTACGTAGAATCTGTTTTTCTATTGTTGGAAGCCCTGTTGTGTTCTGCTATCTGTTTGTTAAAGGTTCTACCTGTTTGATCGATGTAAGTTTTTGGACAGTCGCCACATGTAAGTTTGTTTACACACTGTGTAAGTGGTTTTTTGGCTCCTGTTGTTCTTAATATATTTTCTTAAGTTGTTGTTTGTTCTGAAATATGACGTTATTCATTTATTTTTTATGCGTTTGGCTATTTTTGTTGATATTTTGCCTGCATATGTAATCAATCAGAAAGTACTGGGTTTTTTCTTTATTGCCAGAGGGCTTTCTTATGTAGTTTTTGATTTAAAATTTTGTTTATCATCTGTTCGTATAGCTGTTGTTTACTGTATTATCTTTAGACAAATCCAATTAGACAAACCAATTATCATTAGATAAATATGAGTAAACAATAGCTACAACGAACAGACAATAACCAAAATTTTAAACTAATAACTATATAAGAAAACCCTGAAATTAGTCTTTCTACTAACAGAGAAAGAAACCCAAAACTTTCAGCTCGATTACATAAACAGGCAAAATATCAACAAAAATAGCCAAACACATAAAAATCAAAGGCATAACGCGAGCTTTCAGAACAAACAACAACTTACCAGAGCCAAATGAAAAAGCACTTACACAGTGGTGTATACTACAAACTTACATGTGGCGACTGCCCAAAAACTTACATCGGTCAAACAAGTAAAACTTTTAACAAACGGATAGCAGAACACAAAAGTGCTTTCAACAATAGAAAAGCAGATTCTACGTACGCACTACATCTTCTAGATCATAATCATTATTTTAATAACAAATCTCAATTTCTTCACATTCAAAATAAAGTCCTTGAGTTATCATTATTAGAATGAACAAATTAAAAAATACAGATATAATTCTGAATGACCAACTTGGGACAAACAGTTCTCCTCTCGTCAACTTATTCAGGTAAAAACTAGAAAGTGTTAGACGTATAACAAAAATAGCTCACTTGAGAAAGGCACTCTACCGAAATAGCTCTAGTAATAATAAATTTTGTGGAAGTGTTGAAAACAAAAGTTGTCAGTGTTTTATTGCTTGAGTTAATATAATATTTGATATTCCGAGTAAAACGAATATTTCGAAACAACTGAATATTTCGTAAAAACGCCACCCTAAAATTTTTTGACTACCAAAAGAAGGCTATTGTCTATAAAATTAAGGCCAAGTAAGTCAATAGTCAGTTTTGAAAAACATAACCCAACTTAACAACTTGCTAGTTATACTTTTCGTACAGTTTTTGAAATATCTATTTTGAAAAAGATTTCCGGAGTAGAAAATCGAAACATTAAACGTTATTAACAATGTAATTTTCATTTCAATCAATTGTGGTTTAACCTCTATAAACATAATATTTAGTCTAGCTGAGATATAAAAAAAATGGACTAGTAAGCAGTAAAATGCTGCGAAAATCTCAAATCTCAAACGAAACTGTGGCCAGACTGATGATCGTCAATATTTTTTTGGCCTTTACCTTAATGCAGGATTGACTTGCCTAATTAAATTTCTTCTTAAGTTTTTATTGTGGGTTATATCAACCCTTTTCATAGGTCTGTAATGCCCAACTATCCTCCACCACCTATTTTTTGCTTTAGTTTGTTCTGCTGTCTTCAGGAGCTTAAATTCAGCAATTTGTAACGTTATAAACGTCACATGTTCGTTATTTTCTTTTAAATAATTATTTTGTTATAACTTCTGTTAATTTTATACATTTGTTAAGATTCTGTTTTGTTTTATTATTTTTATTCTAAAAATAGTTAGCGCTCAACTTTTTATTAACTAAATATTCTATCTAATTTTTATTCTTTAATTTAAATTTTCATTTATTTCAGTTCTATTCGCATTTACTCTTGTTATTTACGATCCCAGTAGAAAATAGATCTACTTCAGGGAAGCGACCCTGCCCACGATAGCCAACTCCCAACTAAGAGAAAACATGTCCCATCCCTTTATCCTTCCAAAATCCAGTTACCTTTTTCCTATCTTTCTCTGTTGAAGAGCAGCTTCGATCATCAATATCAGCTCAAGGCGAAGAGGAAATGATCCTGAATCGGCTTTAAACTGGACTAAATTACAGGCGTACTTTTAAATGGTTTTAGTACTACAGTTTAAATCGTTTTGGTACTGCGGTAAAGAAGGCAACGGGAAACCACTCCATTATTATTCCTTAGTTCATTCATAATGGCACTGACATATGACAAGAAAATGTATACTGATCATGGTCCTCGGACACCAAAATTCGGCAAGAGAAGACAAGTACACATGGCTTCCTATGCCGTTATCCAACGAAATCTCTGTGACCATAGAAAAGAAATAACAACAAAATCAGGTGTGAGAATAGGCACATTGAATGTGAGAAGTCCCTACGAGCCCGGTAAGACATAAAACACCGTAAGTAAAATAATATAGGCTCAATATATTAGTTCTTGGGATAAGCCTTGAGCCTTAAGATCTTGCGCTTGCCGGGGACTTGTTATTGTAGTATAGACAACCACGACGTATCCTACTCCGGAGAAGAACGCAATAACCAGCGGAATGGCGTGGCATTCATTGTACATAAAGAAGTGCCTAGTTGTATTAAATCTGTACGTTACATTTTGGACATAGTCATCCTGGTGCAATTAAACTTAACTTACTCAATTTGAATCCTAAAGATTATTTTTATTGGGAATACTTAAAAAGGAGAATTTATGAAACTAAATCAGTAAGTGTTACCGAGCTAAAGCAAAGAATTATCGATGAATTCATATTAATTTCTAGAGAAAAGGAGAAAATGTAATAGACGCATTCTACCATATTTCAGGATCCTGTCAAATTAACAACGGAAGACATTTTAAACACTTGATTAGGTAGATATTAATTTAGCAATTAGTAAACTTTTAATTATTATGTTCAAATTTAGTTATACATAATTTGAATAAAAAAAATATTGAGCGATTAGCCGTTTCTAGGCTTTTGTTTTATCTTTTGAAGACGTTCATGACTACATAAAATCAAAAGTATTTTATAAGGTTGAACCTGTATTGAAGTGGAGATTTCAATTAAAGATTCAATATACAAGGTGTTTTATTTAAAAAAAAACTAAAGTGACCAATGATATCAAAAAATGGTAAATCTGGCAACATTGCAAGCATCAAATTTGAAATCTACATATTACAAAATAGGTATTCCGGTAACTGTACAATTCGGACCATCCATTAAAGAGATAATTAATCGTTTTGAAACTTTTGCTCCACTCTGTTTTTAAAAAATTAAGGCATTATATCAATTCTTTATGAAAAATATTTAGTTTTACTTGGCTATTTCATAACTTAAATAACATGCTTTTGTGGTAATATATGGAACTATCGGTTTAACTCTTTCAACATATCAGAATTATCAAGATTCAGTACATTTTTTATTTTACCATTTGTAAGGCAAGAGCATTGACTTTAACATAAAGAACAGTATCTTATTTGTAGGAGTATTTATCTACAAGAAACCTAGGAAATCAAAAACCAAGCGTAATAAACGTGTTTGGATTTCACCTATTCAGTATTGCGACTCCAACCTTAATTTGAGGAACGACTCTGGTCATAAAAGGGAAAGGAAATGCTAGTCGTCATCGCGCTTCCTTTTGAATCTGTACAAAGGAGCAGGAGAAAAGAGATGGGGCGGTAGCGGGAGCGGGGGTCGGTAAAGAGTGTGATGGAATGGAATGAAAGTTAGATTGGTAGCAGAACGCTGACGTTGTTTCGTGGTGAATTAAAATATGCCCTCCGATGAACGTTACACAGGTATACCGTTAAATAGCTAGCGTTGGAGCTAAAGCTGAGGCTTTAATTTAATTATCGTTTAATTTGCTGTCTGCTAGGATGTTATTTAAAATGAAAGTAATTCGATTTCGTTTTAATCTTTATGAATGGATTAAACAATGCATAATTCTGGTAGTCTTTAATTAAAACACTGATTTTACAGATCCAATATGAAAGTTGATTTTGATTAGCACAAAGCTATAATCAAGGCCAATTAATGAGGTGATTTAAACAATTTCTCAAACTACAGGAAGACAGCGTTTGTACGGTTAATTTCTACAATATTCACAATGACAATTAAAAGGTACTAATTCGTTTTGATTAAATAAAAATAGGAAAATTTACTATTTTTATTGGGAATAAGCTATAACTTTACTTTAATATAGTTTATTTGGCAAATAAAAATGTTGGCATTCACAAGGTTTTTTTATAAATACAATTCTTTGCCCTTTTTTGTTCATTGTTAGGTTTCGTTTTAGATCAAATGGATCTCAATGTGCTTGTTTAAATTGCAAATTTATTTCCTATCGTTTTCGGATAATCCTTTTATGTATAGCATTGTTATTTTCCTCATATTATTTCTTGTGAATCTTGTAGGATCCCGGTACATGTTCTATTCCAGTCGGTTAATTCTTTCTTCTAAAGCTGCGTACACATCTGGCAAATGCATGTGACCGAAGCCCTTTGACAATTTGGTGTTTTGTTCACATTACAGCGAACGAATTCGTTTGCAGTCATTTGTTCATCTTCGCGGGTATTTTTGGGGATTCGTGGCGCTGCAGTTATGTAAATTGTAGAAATGATATCGGAGGGGGATATAATTATTACAAGTGCGTTATATATTATTATTAATGAGGCGTAGAACGAAGAAGTGAAAGACCTCCCCAAAAAACGACGAAAACGGCGCTAGTGGACAACATCATTGTTCAAAAGCAGAAGTCGGTATATCGGTATATCCCTTTCTTGACCGGCTGACACGATTCGTGAGCTCGTGTTTATATGGGTATCAATATCAAAATAAACATATTTTTACTGGAAAAGTGATGTCAATATGTGATGTCAATTGTGTATTATCAGGGTAACTGAAATAATTATTTAACGAATTCGCGATTAGTTTGCAATAGAATACACTATAAGATGGCTGCGTATTTTGGCGACAAAACCGGTTAACATAAGTAAAAGATATTTTGTTTTTTATAAGTATTTATTGTATGGTAACGGGGTTGTGGTATAGATAAAGTTTTAACTTCAAGATAATCAACAAGATTTAATAAATTATTGGTTTGTTCGTAGAGATCTTGTCCCATAATATTTGAATATCACGATAGCGAGTTGTTCAATTTCAAATTCAATTTTTATCAGCAGGAAATTAAAAATACTAAATATTTATTGGTTTGACTTTTTACTAATTTTTCTCTATTTAAATGATACAAGTATTTTTCTAATTACAGGTGTGCCTCTTACCCATGATTTGGCTCTGGGTTGTTAAATGATGGCAACGAGTCTAAAATAGAAGATTTAGATGACGAAAATGATGAGTTTTTTTGGTTTAAATATTTGAAAATGATACCGATGACAAGGATATTAAAGAAACTGTATTGGATGCAAAAGAAAGACACGACATTTCAGCAAAAAATGCATGATTATCCAGAAAGTACACCTAAACCAATCAGAAATGCTATGGAGTACTTTTCTGATTATTTAAATGATGGTTTCTTTGATTTAGCTGCAAATTGTACAAATAATTATTTTATGCTTAA
Organism: Diabrotica undecimpunctata; assembly: GCF_040954645.1. Classification (NCBI taxonomy): domain Eukaryota; kingdom Metazoa; phylum Arthropoda; class Insecta; order Coleoptera; family Chrysomelidae; genus Diabrotica; species Diabrotica undecimpunctata. The sequence goes on along the minus strand of NC_092810.1, from coordinate 47,592,217 downwards.
GACAGGTCACATGCTGAAGACAAACAGTGAAGAAATAAAGAAGTTAATAGGTATACACTTTATTATAAGATGCATCCCTTATTCTAGACTCCACATGTATTAGCGTCAAGAGATGCAACTTCACATGGTATCAAGCCAAATGACAAGAGACCGCTTCAAGTCATTGCGTACAGCCTTGCATGTAGTTGATGAGGACATAGCAACTAAAGGTAATACGAATGTACTTTGGAAGGTACCACCCATCATAACTGCAATTAAACGAGCATGTCACAGATTAGAAAGAGATCCAGGTAATTATTCCATTGACGAACAGAATATTCCTTACTGAGGAAGATGTCCAAATGGTTTAAGACAAGTAGTTAAAAACAAACCGCGACCTCAAGGCCTAAGTGTTTGTGGCTACAACAAGCGACGGTCTAATGATAGACTTTGAGGTATATCAAGGTTCAAGAACTCCCTTTTCTGACAGATCATTTGGAGTTTCCGCCGCTGTGATTCTATACTTATCACAGTCAATTCCTCCAGGAAGCTGTCGTTATTTTGATAGATATTTTTCATCAATACTCCTCATTAAACGTCTATCCCAAATGAAACTTTACGGAACAGGTTCTTTGATGATGAACAGACTTTCCAACGGAGAAAGATACCTTTTAAAAAAACCGTTGTATAAAATGAGGTGAATCACAGCAATTTGTATGTGGAAACGTAGTTGTTGTTAAATGAAAACACAATAAATCTATGCTAATGGTATCGAATTGTACATCAGCTGACAATACAGTCAATGTGAATCGCTGGGATAAAAGTTCTAAAGCTTATATTTAAGTTTCCATGCCAAAGCTTGTTCACAATACAATACCAACATGGGAGGTGTGGACGTTCTAGACCAAGGTGTGGAATATTAGCGCACATTCATGAAAAAAAAATGGACCCTCAAAGTAATACTGCACTTGCAAAGTAGTACTAGCTTGATATATTTTCTAGTTGTCAATGTATCATAATTCTCTAATTTTGTTATTTATTAAAGGATAATTCTAAGATAATTCTACGTCAACTATGCAAAGTTGGTCTAGCGACCCCTCTTGATTTGGCGTAAATTTTACAGGTCTATTCCATACGATATATATATATATATATATATATATATATATATATATATATATATATATATATATATATATGTATATATATATATATATATATATATATATATTGTTATGATATGTAAAATCGAGAAAAATATTGGTTTGTTTAAAAATATTTCAAAATTCAATAACATCAAAATAATTCAGATAAGTAGGATAATATCCAACAAACATTTCGAAGAAGGAGAGTTATTAATTTCTTGAATTACCTGTACTAAACAAAATGTAAGCTTTACATCAATCATTTCTTTGTTATACTTGAGTGACCCGCATAAGTTTAAGTGAAAGCCAAAGAATTGAACGGGGTTTTTCAAAATCCATTAATGCAGTGATTAAAGACAATAGAAGGGATTATAGAAAGAGGTTTTTGTTAGTTTTTAAGATTTATAGAAAAATATTATTTGTAAATAAGTTTTAGGAAATTTATAATTATAGGTAAAAATTTGTTTGTTATCGAAATGAAAAAATGGGGGAATTGTGACGAGTTTTGATTGGCGGAGATTGAAAAAGGTGGGATAAGTATGTAGGAGGGAGTTTAGCGAGATTGGGGAGAGAGAAAAGATATAATCAGTTGGTTTCCAAGTCTGTGAGAGGAACGGTGATTGTTCTCTGGCAGTTCCTGAAATGTAGCAAGCAGTAGTGGAATGTTAGTGAGTTTTTGTGGAGTTAGTGTATCTGACAGAAGCTGAAGCAGCAAAATATTGTAAGTCATATTTCTCTACTTATATTCCAAGAGTCACTGTTCAGGCCAACGAGAGATTCAGTTTATCGTAAAGAGAAGATATTCCAAGAGTCATTTTTCACTCGGGCCAACGAGAGATTCAGTTTATCGAGAGGAGAAAGGCTATCATAATTTGAATGATTTGTGCTTTTGAAGGAGATCATTAAGGACGATATACTTGCAACAATCTGTGTAAGATTGCTGTTTACATAGGGAGCGGTTGAGAGGAGATAATATAGTCTACAAGGAACAAGGATTTGGACCACTCATCATCAGAGAGAGATATTTTTGTTTCTGCAGTTTTTTTTCTTTTATTGATAACAAAATTTTTACACGTAATTGAGAAAGGATATAAATATTTTGATTAGGAGAGTTAGAATAGTTTGGGATTTTGAGATTTCAATTAATATTGTTTGTACCATTAATTTTGATTGTTCACGTACGGAGAACAAAATTTTGAGAATCCTTATATGAGATTTGTTTTATTGAAAACCTTTGAGTGTGAATTATTTCATTATTTTTATTTCAATATATAGTGTTAGATCATATGTGTTTTTTATTATTCCGGTATTCTTTGGACCTTACCTTTCACATGTAATAGCCTAGATATTGAAGCACGAATTTAACCCTGAGATAAAAGAATTAAAAATTGTGATAGAGTCATAATCATATCATTTAAATAATTTTAATTAATCAAAAAAAATTAATTAGCTAATTATTGCTTGGCGCACCAAGACTTTAAATATCACAATAATATATATATATATATATATATATATATATATATATATATATATATATATATATATATATATATTGTTTCCTGAGCGTGAATATTTAAATAAAAACATTTTTATTTCCTGGGTTTGTCGGTCTGATGTTCTGATGTATATAAAACTATTTAACTTTTGCTTAAACGTTTCGGCAAATGTGCCATTTTCAATAAAAACTTTATTTTATTTTATAAACATTACATTTTACAATCTTTGATGGAAAGATCTTTGATGTCAGTCTTATTATTGATATAATTTGGATCTTTTTTTAAGTGAATCAATATGCATCTTTTGTTCTAATTTTGTTCTTTTTCCAAAATCTGTAGATTTTCAAAATCAAAAGAATGGCTATTTTCTAGAGAATGTTTGGCTAGGGCTCTTGTGTTTAATGCATTGATTTGTACACTATATTTGTGTGCAACAACTCTTCTATATATGTATTGGTGTGTTTGTCCTTGCATTGCAGTCTTTACAATTTATTTTATAAATAACGTTTGATTGATGGTCTTTATTAACCTTGGGTTTTAATTTTAAAAAATATTTTTCAGATGTTTTTGATGATTTATGTCCAACATTAATATTATACTTTGCAAACATTTTTGACATTTGTTCAGAAAATCCATTAATGTATGGTAAGGATATATAGTATTTGTTTGAGTTAGTCAATAACTTTCTTTCCAATATGTATCATAATTTAATAAATTGAGCTGTTTTTTGAATGCACTATGGAAGATACTTAAGATACGACCCTGAACCATTCCTATCTTAAGATACCTGCCAGATGTCATCTGTCAATGTCAGATAATTTTTTTTTAATCCATGTTAAACTTTTTAAAAAAGTGTAAACATGAAATTTGATTGTAAAATGTAATGTTTATAAAATAAAATAAAGTGCTTATTGAAAATGGCACATTTGCCGAAACGTTTAAGCAAAAGTTAAATAGTTTTATTTACATCAGACGGACTAAATAATACGGGAATAATAACCAGGAAATAAAAAAGTTTATATATATATATATATATATATATATATATATATATATATATATATACATATATAATAATAATAAATATAGAGTTTTAGTGATTTATTGTGTATTATTTTTCAGGTGTATCTAATAATTTGCAACTAATAATTTACAATTATGAAAATTGCAAGACAATGATTTTTTCAATTACTCAAGACATCTAAAAGACCTTGTCATCATGTAATAAGAGCATGCGCAGCCGCCATGTTCCACATAACACAGAATTGGATAAAAACAAAAACGAATCGGGCAAAACTAACTACACCAGTGTCTAAAATGGTAAATCAATAAGGTGTACATGTACTTTTTAAACTATATTTCTATCAAGAAAAAAACTTATCGCTTATTTCTCAGACTCACATTATAATAACATTCCACACGAAAACATGTAAACGACAACTGGTAAAGTTTATGTGTGATAGATCCAGCAGTGGCGCGACAATATAGTTTTTGCCATTTTATTAAATAAGAGATTAGAAACATAAATGCGCAAAATTACCCGACGCGCACCATTAGCCGACTCTCCTCTACTCGTTTTTTGTCTCAAATCTGGTTAATTTTAAGCTACTGTGTATGTATGTCTCGTTTCTGGCTTAATAAATATATAAATAGTGTATTATTCCATAAAATTTTAAAACTAATAATTTATCACTTTTGAACAATGGTATTTTTTTAATTAGCAAAATGTAGACAACAGGTAAGGATCAATATATTTTGTTTTGTATTTAATTTCTTGATGAAAATTATACATAATTTAAAAATTTCCTTCTGTATTATTTATAACAAAACTTACATAATATAGTTTGTTAAGATTAGGTTGATAAGAAGCTTTAAAAACATAAAAATATACAAAGTGTACCAATAAAAATAAAGATGACGGCTATGCTAGATTGCTATGAAATTTTAAAATTTCACCCTGTTAGGTTCATAATAGATCCTACATGATATAGTGCATTAAGGTCAGGATATTAAGAATATTTTAAAAATATAAAAACATACCAGTCCATTTAAAAATATTAAATTCCATTTAATATTTTTAAATTCCATTAAAAATAAAGCCTATGGACTATGCTAGGCTTGCATGAGTCACCCTGTTCATATAAATATTTGTTTAAAAAGTGGAAATTTGTCGACGAATCTACGAATCTCAGCGTTTTTATAATTTTTTAAAACACGGATAGAAATAATTTTGTTCCATACGAGGTTTTCACCCTATATAAACATATATGTATATATAGGGTAAAATATATTATTATTGACAGGCAACACACCAAATCAAAAATCGAACATTTATTGTTAATTATTTGATATTTTATATTTTCTATTTATATATGTTCTTTTTTTCGAATCTATAATGTAATAAAATGCTGTGTCAATCTAAAATATAAATAATAAGAAGAAATTCTTTTACAATAAAGTAATAATGTTGATAAAACATTTCAAAGCTTCAAGAGATAGATATAATAATTTCAAATAAAGTTCGCATCGAGACAGCAAAGTGAATAGACGTATTTAATACGAGCTCCAAAGCTATCGAGTTTAAAAAAGTAAAACACATTAAGTATTTAGTTAATTAGTTTTCATTAAACAAAAACAGTGTTATAATCAAATCCATCTAAAATCAACGGTTGAATCTGCAAAAACCAGTAAGTAAACAAAGTTTGTTTACATATATTTAAGCATTTATTGTCAATCGAAAAACACCCATCATTTTTCGAAATTTTGTTGAAATATCAAAACAAGTTCTTCAGGTGAACAGGACCGTACTCAGCCACAATTTAAATTATTAATGTGGCGTTTAAATAATGGATAACAAAAATCCAGGGGACCATGTCCCTAACCCTCCTCTGAACCTTCCCATATCTAGTACTTCAACTCAATACAATTCCCAATCATACGCATCAATTACAACAAAAAATCAAACATCATCCAAATTTCCCGATAAACAGCAAGCCATCTTATTTACTTCCATTGACGACGTAAAAATTGAAGATTATCTAATAGCCTTGGGCAGTACTGTAAATCCTAAAGATATTATTTTCGCCTCACGGATTTCTCAAAATAGAATATGCATTTACTTATCCTCAAAAGAACTAGTAGATAACTACTTAAAAAATTATGGTTCAATTAAAGTCAACAATCAAATTCTCACTGCCCGCAAATTAATCACTCCAAGTCAAAGAATTGTTTTATCCAATGTATGCCCCAGCATACCACATTCTATTTTAGAAGCAGAGCTAATAAAGCTAGGTCTAAATCTATTATCGCCTATCAACTTTCTTAAAATAAACGCGTCTCGCCCAGAATTTAGTCATATTCTCAGCTTTCGCCGACAAACGTATATTACTCCTTTAGAAAACAATGCAATATTGCCAGCTTCTTTCATAATAAATTTCGACAATACATCATACAGAATTTTCTTAGCAACCGACAACTTTGAATGTTTTTCTTGTCACGAAGCAGGTCACTTAGCTGTAGTATGCCCACTTCTACAACATAACGAGCAAACTTCATTAGAGAATTTCGCCCAATGCACAGAAGCCGCCAACACTTTAGCGTCTAATGATGAATCTTGTCAAAACATAAGCGCATCTTCAGTTAATCAAAATGTCAATGTAAGTACCAAAGAACGAAATAAACAGAATACGGAACCAATGAAAACATCTGAAACGGTAGCCCAAGAAACTTCAACGATTTCCATTAAACGACAAATGTCAGAGTCTACACCACCGCTTGAAGACCTCCACAAACAACCTACATTTCAAAAACCCAAACCCAAGAAAATTAAACCGGAAAAATCCATTCACGATGAAATGCAACCATTACAACAAATGTTTGAAGACGATAAAAACAATTTTACACTGAACTATAACCAAACTTTAAATTTCTTTGAATCAGCCCCACACAACGCAGACATATTGGATCTTCTTAAAACCTATACAGACAATGTACCAGGTTTCCTTAAGGATCTGGACACTATGTACACTCAAAGCTCAAAAAAGCTGAAAACAAAAATCACAGACATTCAAAGAAAATTACAGCATCAACTCTCCAGAACATCTGCATCAATGGACAGCGAACTCTCATCCTCTCAAGAAAACTTAAGTACTTAACATTCAGATGTATCATACAATGGAATCTCAACGGGTACAACACCCGTTGCGAAATGTTACAAAAGTTAATTGCTCAACAAACACCATCAGTTATTTGCCTTCAAGAAACTCATTTCAAAGATTCTTACCATGCAAGGTTAAAGGGTTTTAAATGCTTTTATAAAAACAGGACCAATAGAGATAAAGTAAGTGGTGGAGTAGCAATCTATATCAACCAAATGTACGAAGCAGAACTAATACCTTTAAATACACCCTTAGAAGCTGTTGCAATCACAATTAAGAGTGATATAAAGATCTCAATATGCAACATTTATATTCCACCGAGTGAAAATTTTTCAACTGCCGTAATTGAGGAACTACTTCAACAGATCCCATCTCCCCGTATACTCTTAGGAGATTTTAATAGTCATAGTCCCTACTGGGGATCCAAATTTCGATCATTAAAAGGAAAAGTACTAGAACAATTACTTGACAGTAACAATATAAACATCTTGAATACAGGGGAACCCACAAGATTTAATATACAAACAGGAGAATCCTCAGTTATCGACCTAAGCATGTGCGATCCGGTCCTACAAACATCTTTAAATTGGGAAGTCCATCCCTACTTATACGGGAGTGATCACTTTCCGATTCTTATAACCCGTCCTTTTAAAACCGCCTTAACTACTCCTCTCTCAAAATGGAAATTAGACCAGGCAAATTGGACACTTTTCTCAGACCAAATAGACCAAAAACTCCCATATCTCCCTGACCCTAGTACCTCAAATATATCTTCAACTTATCTAAAATTCTCTGAGTTAATATTAGAAGCAGGCCACAAAGCAGTCGGAAAAACCAAAACTCTAAAAACTCACACGCCAGTACCGTGGTGGAATACTAAATGTGACGAAGCCATCAAAAAATACAAGCGAGCTTTTAACAAATTCAGACGATGTCCTACTACACAAAATCAAATAAAATATAAAAAACTGAGAGCTGAATCTCGATATCAAATTAAGCAAACTAAAAAACAAAACTGGAAATCTTTCGTGGCATCCATCAACAACTCTACTCCCCTGTCTGCATTATGGCGGAAAATTCGTCAACTATCTGGAAAACAGCAAAACGCCCAAATTAGTTTCTTAAAACATAATGATCAATTCATTACCTCAACACAAGAAATCACAGAAATTTTTGCAGACCTTTACGAACAAAATTCCAGCACTAACAACTACCCTCCAAATTTTCTTCAATTTAAATTTAGAAATGAAAAAAAAGAGATAATGATCACGGAGAACACGGAAGACTACATGAACTCGCCAATTTTACTTGAAGAAATGGACGATGCATTGTTTGGCATAAAAAACTCTTCTCCGGGTCCAGATGATATACCAATAATTTTTCTCCAAAAACTAAGCACAAATGCTAGAATATACCTCCTTAATGTTTTGAACCAAATGTGGATTCAGCACTACTTTCCAAAGTTTTGGTCAGAATCATATATTATCCCAATCCCTAAACCCCAAAAACCGAAAACAGATCCCCAGTCCTATAGACCAATATCCCTAACCTCGTCAACCTGTAAGCTATTTGAAAAGATTATAAACCGTCGTCTTACATGGTTTCTGGAAGATAAAAAATTGCTTATCCCGGAGCAAAACGGCTTTCGTCAAAATAGATCAACGACGGATAACCTAGTTGATCTTGAATCCGAAGTTCACGAAGCACTCATTAACAAACAACACTGTCTAGCTATTTTCTGCGATATAACAAAAGCCTACGATTGCACATGGAGATATGGTATAGTAGAAAAGCTTCACTCCTGGGGTATTAATGGACAATTCCTAAAATTTATTCAAAATTTCCTTCAACTTAGAACATTTAAAGTACGATCAAATGGAACACTATCATCAAGTCGAATCCAGGAAAATGGAGTCCCCCAGGGATCGGTATTAAGTGTAACTTTATTTCTTGTTGCAATTAACGATATCTTGGAACAATGTCAACATCCAGTAAAAGCAAGACTATACGCAGACGATCTGGTTATCCTACTAAGAGGAACAAATTTAGAATCCAGAAATCTCCAGAAATGGTCTGACAAAACAGGACTCAGTTTCTCTAACGAAAAAACAAAATGCATGCTCTTCTCAAAAAAGCGAAAAGAGGATAATCCAATTTTAACATTGAATGGTAAAAATCTGGTCTTTGTAAAAGAAATAAAGTTCCTCGGTCTTACATTTGACAAAACATTGAATTGGAAAAGTCACATTAAAAATCTAAAAGGTACTTGCCAGCAAAGCATTAATATTTTAAAGACACTGTCGAACATCAACTGGGGCAGCGATACGGCAACTCTTCTACGAATCTTTTCATCATTAGTTCGATCAAAAATTGACTACGGCTCAGTGATATATAACTCAGCCAAAAAATCTGTTCTTAAAGAACTAGATGTAATCCAAAATACGGGACTGCGAGTCGCTTTGGGTGTCTTTCGAACAAGCCCCATACTAAGTATATGTAGTGAATCAGGGCAAACCCCTTTAGAATTTAGAAGAGATTTTTTAAGTTTGTCGTTTGCTTGTAAAGTTCTATCCTCTCTAGATAACCCAGTCTATAATAACGTTCACAGCAATCGTTTCAGCCACTACTTCTCATCTCATCCTCAATGTAATCCGCCTTTCTATGAACGAATTAATCGATTACTTCATAAATATAGCATACAATTCCCGTCAATATACCATCCTTCCGAAAACCCTCCTCCTCCATGGACTGTAAATAAACCACCAGTAATTACTGATCTATCAAAATTTAATAAACATGAATCCCCACCAGCTATATTAATAAACAACTTCAAAGATATTATGGATAGATTTAGCGACTACCGACAGATCTACACAGATGCATCAAAAACAACGGACGGAGTCAGCGCAGCCATTTTCTGTAATATTCATAATGCTAAATTTAAGTTGCATAACAACTGGACTATCTCGAACGCAGAACCATACGCAATCCTTGAAGCTCTAAAGTTCATTAACACAACGGACCAGAGAAATTATACAATCATTACTGACTCAATGAATGCTCTTTGTGACATCAAAAACATATACTCCAGCAATCCTATTCATAAAGACATTTACAAAGAACTTCAAAATGCTGCAAAGGAAAACAAACATGTGGTATTAATCTGGGTTCCATCTCATATTGGAATACATGGTAACGAGGTTGTGGACCGTCTAGCTCACGAAGCAGCGACAAGTGATGGTCAAGTGCAATTAAATAAAATAGTGCCAAGTGATCTTAAATTGTGCTTAAAAAACATAGTTAGTTGTGCGTGGCAAAACAAATGGTCGCACTGTTCCGCAAAACTAAGGCAAATTAAAGACAATGTTTTACAAAAACAAGCCTTTGTGTTACCGAGGAAAAAACAAGTCATCTTTTCTCGACTTCGAATTGGTCACACCCGTCATACACATCTTTACCGAATTACAAGAGACAATCCTCCATACTGCAACCAGTGTCAAACCAACAATACAGTTAAACATATTTTAACCGAATGTCAAATTTTCCAGGAAACCAGAAGTAAACTCAACCTTCCCAGCGACATAGGCGACCTTCTTAGAGACAATAATCATCTACACAATATTATAAAGTTTTTAACGGTTGTAGGCATAAAAGATATTTAAATTAATATCTAGACTGTACTTATATTACATATATCAATCTTCTTTAATGTTCTTTAATGTTAGTACGTAATTAATATTAACCTTTCTTTGTTACAATATGTATTTTCCATTGCTGTCGTCTATAACTCCAGTGGTTCGGACGACATTATAAATTAATAAAAAAAAAAAAAAAAATTCAAATAAGTAAATTCTACAATCCAGAAACTAGAAACCCTGATTAGTTATGGATTTATAACCTCATTGATGTTTTTTTGTCTTTTGATAACAAATATATACATATGCACATACATTATATATATATATATATATATATATATATATATATATATATATATATATATATATATATATATATATATATATATACTTCATATACCTTTAAAAAATACTATAAAATTATCTCGTTATTATGAATGTTTTGTTCACTTTCTTAATTTTATTAATTAAAATGTCACGTCAAGTCAAACAATATTTTTTGCATAAAAGTAATAAGGTCTCAGTTATTTTCGATAAAAGTTAGCTACATTGAATTTGTCACAAATGTTTTTAAGTTTGAAAAACTATTCAAGTCACTTGCGGCTCAAAAATAGTAAAGGCTCCCACGGCAACCTGACAGCATAATGAAAAGTGCATTTATGTTCTGATCAATATAATTTACCTCGTGAACCACGGAAAGCGGATCTACGGAAAATAAATTTGTAAAGCAAGCACGGATATTGCAAAATAGAGCTCTTATCCGCGGAGCATAGAAAGCAATGAAAATAAAACTATAAAGATAAAATACTAAAAACTGTTGTGTTCTTAATATTATAAAATATACTATTAACAACAGTTTTTTATTAACCTAAAACACTTAAATAAAATATTCCTTACTGAGATATAGAGTGTTTTATTACAAATAGTCTAAAATGTTTTTAGTTTATTATTTTAACACCTTCCAATATTTTTTGTTGAAACTTAATAAACAGTTTAAATATGTTAAGATACTTTTTTTTTTCTGAAAAATGGCTTTGGCAGAGCCAATTAGCCAGACTTGTTTGTGATTATTGTTAAAATCGACTGAATTTTAATTATTATTGATTGCAAATTCATAGTCAAAATTTTCTTGTTTTTTTTTATATGGCTTCGGCAGTTTGCCATGCAGCCATTATAATATATAACATACACAGGAGAACTAGGCTACGGTAAATAGGATTAAACATAAAAAGGAGAGAAAACAACGGTAAAAAGTAAAAACATTTTTTTTTTAAACTAAAGAAAAATATTACATTTGGTCAAAATATCGATTATGCAATCGTAAATTAATCTATTTTGAGTCGCTAGGGAAGATAAAACCTTAAACACAGATTTACCGGTAATATAATAGTTATTTAACCAACAAGTGTATTAATAAGGGCGATTAACAATTGAGATATTTTAACGCGTGAGCGAAGCGAGCGCGTTAATGTTCGAGATTGTTAATCGCCATTTTAATTCACGAGTTCGTTACAAAACTTTTCCGTCGACCGTACTTTTCAGAAATAAAGATATTTTAGTTTAAATATTTATTTACTTAACGATAAACAACAATTTTTTCAGCTTTCATTGACTTTATTCAAAGTTTTCTTAGTAGTAGTTTTATTATAGTGAACATTAATATTCGAAATGGTGCAATTACTGAAATTAAAGGAAGATATTGATAAATGATTATCTGCTGTATACCATTTTGACAAATTTATATTTAAGTCTTCTTGGATCTCTGTAAATTCTGTGATAGAAGAAGTTAAATTCTGGTGGAGTTAAATTAAACTCATCGTCAATATCCATCCTTTGATTTTTCAAATACACAGAATTTTAAACAATAAAGTAAATAATGACATACAATGACAGATAGTACTAACAGCGGCTACTTCATTTTAAATTAATTTTTTAGTGGGAATATAAATAGGTATATGTTTGGTTGCCTACACCACAGGTCACTGCCAATCACAGAGCGTTTAATTAATTTATGCAAGCAATGTATGTTGTGTTGTATATAATAAAATCGTTCATTAATAGAAAATCATTCATTAATAGGGGTTATTAATCAATGATTTTGAGGGTGTTAAAATTGATCATAAATGGACGGTCGACGGAAAGCTATATTATTGTATAATAAGGTGGATTCCAAATTATATTTGGCACAGCCAAAAATTACATGATCTAGGTCACCTTCTACTCCACATTCCACACAGTTTTTACTCTCGATTACATGAATTCTTGCAAGATAAGCAGGAAAACAAGCATGTTCAAATTTTAGCCTAGATATGGTTTCTATATAACGCCTAAGGACATTATAAGTTCTATGCCAATGTGCAACAGGGACAGTTGTGTGTAAAGAAGTGTATTTATTTGGGTTGGTAAAACAAAACTCAATTTTCTTGTTATCAGTTATCAATGTTAGTACTACATATGCCTAATATTTTTATGGATACATAAATTTTGTTTTGATATATTTTTATTTTGTTTTTAATTCTTATCTTTTTGTTTTTTTTTGTTTTGTTTTCTTTTTTTGTTTTGCTGCTTTTTTTGTTTTTTTTTTTGTTCTTTTTTTGTTTTTTTTTTTGTTTTTTTTTGCTTTTTTTTTTGGTTTTTGTTGTATTTATTTTTTTGATTTTTGTTCTATTTCTATTTTCTTAATTCTTTTACGTTTTTTTATTATTAATTTGTGGTATATTTTTTTTTGTTTTTTTTTTCAAACCGTATTAACAGATTATGCCTATATACTATTTACAACTTATATTTACATATTTAAACATGTTTTTAAATGCAATGAAGAATTTATATATTATTTGAAAATATTGAAAGATTAAGGTTTGTTGGAAAACAACACATAGAATTTATTAATTCCTTATAAAGTTCGTTTATATTATTAATTTGTAAATCACATTCTAGTATAATATGTGTTAGATCGCCTATTTTGCCACAAGTACAATTGGGAGGATTTGATAAGCCGATTCCATGCATGCAAGATGGCGTAAGAGCATGATTTGCTCTCAGCCGATTAATGGGCTTTATAAAATGTCGATTAGATTCTGTATAGAACCATCTTATTGAGGGTATCCTAGTGTTACAATGATAACATTTTAAGCCAGTCTTATATTCTCTGTAATGTAAATGCCAATTATTTTTAAGTTTTTGTCTACTAACGGTGTCAATGGAATTCTGTCGCTGAAATTAAATTTTTGTTTACTTTTTCTCCAAGCATATATGCTGATTTAGCCAAATTGTCAACGATCTGATTGCCTTTTATTCCTGAATGGCGCTTGATCCATGTAATTATTACATTTAATCAAACATATTTGGGAGTAAATGTGAGTTTAAGTAACATATTCCATCCTTTCTAGAATATAGTGTTTTTGCCATTTCACCGTAGTAGGGCGGAATTTGGCTTTTATAGAGAATATCGTTATATTTTACCGTACCTATGGATAAGATCTAAAACTGATAGCTCATTAAGATCTTGAAGGTATTTACAATTTTTGGACATAATTCGGACTGTAAATTTGTCTCTAAGGAATTTGCGGCGTATATGTAATGGAGGTTCATTTTCCATTATTTGGACTGGAGTGGATGTTAGGTAACCTAGGCATGATCTTAGGCATTTATTTTTTTAACTTCAAGTTTGTTTAGATGTGTATTGGCCCCTAATCCAAATAAATGACAGTTATAGACCAAAATCGGTCTGATAATGTTACGGTAAAACACCAAAGCAATATTTGGGTCTGCTCCCCAATTTGTTTTACATAAAGCTCTTAAAATGTTTATTGAATTTTCTGATTTTTTAACAATTCGATGAATGTGATCTTTCCATAACAATTTCCTGTCTAGATAGGTGCCAAGATACTTAATACAGTTTTTTATAGGGAAATTGTTTTTCTATGTTTTTGTGAAAAGTAACACACCTCAGTTTTTGTGCCCGAAATTGATAATCCTATTTCTTCATAGTACTGATTTACGATTTCTAATGTGACTTTCAAACTATCCTCACAGGTACTTAACAATTTTCCTGCTGTATATAAAACAACATCATCAGCACATTGAAGAATTTTTGTATGGTTCGGTATACTAACTTTAAGATCTATATTGTACAGGATGTATAAAATCGGGATTAAAATACTCCCCTGTGGCAATCCAATATTAGTTAGTCGGGGGTATGAAAATTCCTCATTATTAATTTTTAAAAAGTTAGTCAGTTAGAATATAAAGATTTTAAAAAGAGAGCAAATGATCTAGGGATTCCATTATACAACATTTTTTGGTAAAGAATATCGAAATCGACATTATCAAAAGCAGCAGAAATGTCAAGGAACGCAGCTGCTGTAGACTTATTTGATGTAAAATTAAGCTGAATTGAAGTAACTGAGCTGTAGTTGCATTTTGAGTGGACCTTTAAGCCAATGTCATAATAATAATTTCACAATGTTTTTTTTATTTTTCGTTATTTTTTACGTGAATGTCATCTTTTGATGTCAATGCGATATAGTAAGTAGTTTTCAAGTTATTTGCGTTTAAAGGTAATGTTTAAAACACAATCTTATTTTTTTGCTTATTTTACATGAGTGTATTTAATAATTTAACCAAGTTGCATATACATTTTGTTAATTCTAATCGTAAATTTTCATGAAATATGTTATTATATTTTTTCAACTCTTGGAATTATAAAATCAGTCTTTCAGAAATTGCCCACCTTACAAGTTATAGGGCTCATTTAAGTAGGCTGATGTCATTTATTTGTATTACAACTGTCAGACCGATAATTAAAATTGAAAAGCGCAAATTTACTTAATGTTATAGTAGAGTATTTTGTGAAAATGCCATGTCATATAAATTTTTCAAATGCGGAAATGTGGGATATGGTTTGTTTTTGTGCACAAGCAAATTATACAAGACGTGCTGCTGCTCAAAAATATCTACAATTATACTCTAACAGACGAAAACCCCGTTACAGGACTTTTAAAAATATTTACAACCGGTTAGCAGAGACTGGTCAATTCCGTCCAAAGCAAGATCTAGGACGCTCAAAAATAATTACAGTGAATCAGAAGAATGATGTGTTACTAAGAATTGCTAATGAACCTCAGTTAAGTAACAGACGTTTATCAGCAATAACTAGAATAATCCATGCTTTGGTTTTCAGAAAATTAAAAAAAAAAGACTTAAGACCTTACAATTTTACTCCAGTGCAGAACTGGTTACCCACAGGTCTTCTTCGACGAATGGAATTTGCCCAATTTGTTATGGATAGAACAAATGCAAATAATAATTTCGTCAGCAATATTCTTTTCACTGATAAAGCCACTTTCACATGTCGAGGTATTTATAACTGGAGAAGTTGTCACGATAATTTAATAGTTCTCTTTGAATTACCTGCAAATTTCAACGGCAATTCGTATTTGGAATTTCTTCAAAGTACTATTTTTCATGAACTAGAAGAGTTGCCATTAACCCAAACAAGATATATTTGGTTTATGCAAGATGGCGCTCCACCACCTTTTCCCTTGGCGGTGCGAAATTATTTGAATAATCAGTTTCCTCATGGATGGATAGGACGAGGAAGTGGATTTCTATGGCCCGCTCGGAGTTCTGGTTTTAATCTCTTAGATTTTTCTTTGGAGACATATAAAGACACTTGTGTATGCTCAAGAAATTAATACCCTATAAGAATTATGGCCACAAATAAAGAATGTCGCAAATTTTATTAGAAATCCACCAACATATTTATGAAGGTTAGGAGAAATTTTTCTGAGGTCTTTGAAAATGTATTAAATTGAGTTATTAGTACAGTAGTCTAAATAAATATTTCAATAGTTTTGTCTTATGTAACCATCATTTTATTAAGAAGCTCGATCCCAAAACTTATCAAGAAAAATTGTTTTAGTATAATAAAAATCATAGTTCTGATTTTTTATAAACTTAAATATTAATATAAAAAAATCATTTGTAATGGAATTTACTGAATCCATTAAATTGTATTACTTTATTATAGACATAGTTATGACTCGTTTGAAATGGATGTTAGCAATAAAATAAGATTATGTATTTTAAACATTACCTTTAAACGCAAATAACTTGAAACTACTTACCTACTCTATAGCATTGGGACAACAGGATGATATTTAAGTAAAAAGTAACAAATAATAGAAGACAAGAATATTCCACCGATTTACATTAATGCTGTAAGGGAGTTGTACGATGATATGACGAGTGTAATAAAGATTGGACAAAAAGTGACAAAAAAGATAAAAGTGACCGAAGGACTTCGCCAAGGCTGCTGCATTGCACCTACATTCTTTAAGATTTATTTGGAGGGAGTTTTGGATATTTGGAAAAGAAAATGTGAACCTATGGATGTTAAAATTGGAGACCATACACTGTACAGCTTGCATTTTGCTGATGACCAAGTAATACTTGCAGAAGATCAAGATGATATCCACTACATGTTACGAAAAATAGATGAAGAATATACTAAGTGGGGCTTATCAATTAATCCATCAAAAACAGAGTACGTAGTAGTGGGAGGTGAAGGAAAGCACTTAGAACTAGGAAGCAAACAAATTCAAAATACTGATAGCTATAAATATCTCGGTGTAAACATTACAAACAATGGTCGGAATACAAAAGAAATAGCTACTAGAATTGGTCAAGGAAATTTAGCAATACGTCAACTGAATAGTATACTTTGGAATAACCACATCACCCGAAACACAAAAATTAGGATATACAAAAGTATCATAGAAAGCATTGCTACATATGGTTCAGAGCTTTGGGTAATAAATAAAAATGACGCATCCAAAATAAAAGCAATGAAAATGAATTATTGGAGAAGATGTTGTCAACTCACTAGAAGAGATAGAGTAAGGAATACTGAAATCACTGAGCGTATGGGCATAGACCTTGACGTCCTGGAAACTATAGAATGCAAACGGCTGAAATGGTATGGCCATGTAGAAAGGATGAATGATCAACGATGGCCAAAGAGAATGTTACAGTGGATCCCCACCAACCGCAGGAAAAAGAGAAGACCAAGAAGATCGTGGAGACAAGAAGTAAAAGGTGCAATGGAAGATAGGGGTCTACAAGTAGATGACTGGAACGATCGCAAGCGTTGGAAGCTAGGTTGCGAGAAACGGCGGCAGCTGTAATAAACTCGTTATATATATATATATATATATATATATATATATATATATATATATATATATATATATATATAGTAACAAATAATCAAAAAACATACTTAAATGATTATTATGATAGTGGCGTAGATTGTGAGGGGGAAAAAGGTGCTATTCTTACAGCACGTCTCTGGTAACAGCGGAAAACTATCTTTTAACACTAGTTACAGGATCCTAACATGTGTAAACTGTTTGTCAAGTTTGAACAAAAAATATTAGAAGGTGTTAAAACAATGGGCGAAAATCATTTTAGAATATTTGTAATAAAACACTCTGTATCTTAGTAAGTAGGAATATTTTCTTGAAGTGTTTTGGGTTAAATCTTCGTATTTTGTGCAGGTTTCTCCAGTTACCATATGGATAATTCTTAATGAAATACCCTGTATACACAAAAGCTTAAAATTACACAGATTTGAGAAAAAACAAATAAGTTACATAATACACATATAAATAAATCAATATTTATTTCCTTATAGACAAACAAAGTTTGTGTAGAATTGTTCAGTTAATTAAATAAAGCAAACAAGTAAACAACAAGTATGCTCTATCTCTCTTTCTCTTAGTTCCATCCCTTCTTGTCGCGCGCTTATGCTTATGCGTTTCATGGCCAAAAGTGTAAGATTGCTGACTAGCCGGATCAACGCAGTCCCATTATACTAGAAGCCCTGAAATATATATTTCCCCTGCATATTGGAGCACGTAAGGTATTTTTATATCTAGTATTTAAGTTATGAACTTGTCCAATGGTTTTAAAATTTTCGAGGTTATTAAATACGAATATACAAGTTTCCAGCATATAAAGAAAGGCAAAAGGAAGTATTTTGAATTTTTGAATTGTCTGCAACTAGTATTACGGATGATACCAGCAATAGCCCGTATTATTCTTTTTTGTGCAATAAAGACTTTATTCGTATGGCTACTTGGTCCCCAAAAACAAATCCCGTATCTTAGACGGTATTCGGACCTGGGCATAATAAAGCATTATTAATTATTTCTCGATTAAAACTTGTTTTAAACTTCGAAACAAAACAGTTACTAAATTTCATTTTGCGGCAAGCGCATTACAATGTTTTCTCGAATTAAAACATTCATCTTAATCATTCATATTAAGTCCTAGGAACTTTACCGAAAAAACGTTTTTAATGTAAAATCCACAAGGAATCTAAGTTCCCGTAGTTAGCTGTATACCATATATAATAAAATTTTTTATTAAAAAAAAAGGTATATAATTTAAAAACCCAATCGGGCTATATCATAAAACGTTTTCGGAATCCATATTCCATCATCAGTGCACTAGGTGGGTATACATGTATTGAGCCACTAAATATGTGGGTAAAAACACGTTAAAAATTGTTATTTAAATTTAGTTTACATTATATAGTAATACATTCTATGATGTTAAAGTTACCATTGGATTTGGTAACATGGCGACGTATGACTCCACGTGAAGTGCTGGTCCTGAGACGATGTGTCTACGAGGACCTGATGAAAGCAACTGATTTCAGTTGATTTTACTACGTCATCGAAGTGCATACTAGATACTAAAATTACGTTTTTTCCCTTCTTCGGCACATGCGATACAAGAGTACAATTACTATTTAAATGGGAATAAGCCACAATTAAATATTAATTACTTTAAAATGCCACAAGAAAATAGCTTCAGAACAAGAGTACAATCTTCACTAAAAGCAAAAAAGTTAGACTGTATTGGTCTGTTTGCTTTACTCACTTATTCAGGTGGTAGTTGACGTTTGTTTCTTCTGACTGTCCCTATATATGATTCTTCTTCTTCTTCCTTTGCCCTATCCGTTTCGGACGTTGGCTATTAACAAGGCTATTTTGACTTTGTTTACGGCACCTCTGAACAGTTCGGTCGATGTTAGTCCGAACCATTGTCGCAGGTTATGCATCCATGATTGTCGTCTTCTTCCCGGTCCCCTCCTACTGTCGATTCTTCCTTGGACTATTAACTGTAGCAGCCGGTACTTAGTATGCCTCATGACATGTCCGAAGTACTCAAGCTTCCGTTTCTTTACGGTGAAGATTATTTCTTTGCTTTTGCCTATTCTCTGCATTACTTCCACGTTAGTGATGTGGTCTGTCCAGGATATCCGAAGAATACGGCGATATATCCACAGCTCAAAGGATTCTAGTTTCTTCAGGGTGGCTTCCGTTGTGGTCCATGCCTCTGCTCCATAGAACAAGACCGGGAAGACATAACACTTGACCAGTCTTAATTTTAGTTCCATTGAGATTTTGCTTGTGAACCACTTTTTCATATTGTTGAACGCGTTTCGCGCTTTTTCAATTCGTGATCTTATTTCTGTTGACTGGTCCCATTTTGTGTTGACTGTGGTTCCAAGGTATGTGTATGTCTCCGCTTGTTCTATTTTTCGGTTGTTTAATGTCAATTGCATCGGAGGTTGTTGTGTTCTGCTGATGAGCATGCATTTAGTTTTGGTTGTATTGAGTTCTAAACCATATTCTTGACTTGCTGTGTGTATGCTTTGCATGAGTCTTTGAAGCTCGTTGCAGTCATTTGTGATAATAAATGTGTCGTCAGCATATCTAATATTATTGATTACCTCTCCGTTTACTTTGATACCATCCGAAACTTCTCCCAGTGCTTCTCTGAAGATTTGTTCAGAGTATATATTGAACAGGAGCGGCGAGAGGACGCATCCCTGTCGTACACCCTTTTTAATATCTATCTTCCCACTGTGTAAGTTGCCCATCTTTATCTCAGCACTTTGGTTCCAATAGAGACTGGTTATTATGCGCAGATCCTTGCCATCAATATGCATCTTCCTGAGCAGTTCCATGAGTTTATCATGTTTGACCTTGTCAAACGCCTTAGAGAAGTCGATGAAGCACAAGTGGACGTCCTTGTGCATGTCTCTGCATCTTTGAATTAAAACTTGCATATATGATAGTCTGTTCTTTTTCAAATCGCTGACAAGAGTTAGATCGGTGAACCAATTATCAGCAGTGATATTTCGTCCTGAATTATAGATAGGTTCGGTTAATCTCTTGACCACATCTACTGGTTTATTGCTGACACGAAATGGACCTTCAGGCTGGAGTCCTGCATAAATTTCCATATTGCGTGTGTAAAATAGCTTAGAATCAACCATGGGAAAAATTTGAATCCCATTTGTTAGGTCTTGATGTGATATATTGCCTAAATCCGCATCTGACCCGAAAGCTTACCAACATCTCGTCTGTAGTTACGTTTTGTTCCATAGAGTACCCTTTTTTGCAATTTTCTACAAATAGTAAAAATATTTGTCTAACACCTGACAACTTATCAGTCTTTAGTCGATTTGCTCGAGTCGTCTTGTCATCGAATCTTATACAGTTGTGAATAAATTTTAATCTTCGCATTGACATCGTAAGTCTAAATAATTCAATTCCACTACCATCTGTTGCCCATAACTCTTCCAAATTTAGTCGATTACTGCAGTGTAACCAGCTAAATACAAAAGGCCCAAAAATGATTTTAGTTCCATTTTGTCGGTTTGTTTAGCATCTCTTTCTCTGGAATATCTACTTGAAATAAAGTCTATATATTTATTTGTATAATGTAAAATTAAATCTAGAGTTCTTTTGACACGAAACAGCTCCAGCATTTATATTCAGTTTTTGCAGTATTCCTTACTAGAGGCAATTAATACAAAATATTTTGTTTTTGTCGCCTAATTTTATTTCCGTAAACTTTTCCCACTTTGTTACTTTGTCTTTTCCGAAAAAATACCTCCCGTTTTCATATATGTTCTCTTCGTTCTCCTCACTAGAAATATCTTGTTCGCTGTTCGAGTTTTCTGATCGCTCTTCGACATAATCGATTTCGTCCACGCCACTTTCGTCTTTAAACTCATTTCTTTCATTTCCATCGTCAAAATCGAGAAACATACTCTGAAGCTCTTCAACGTCCTTTGGATCATCCAACTTATATAGCGTTTTCGACATTCTGTACATAATATAGATCACACAACGAAATAAACACTACAAAATATAGGTACGATCTGCGAGGTCGCGGTATCTGTCAGATACAACTGTTGTTCGGTTACGACAAACTTTCAGTTCTCAACCGCTAGAAATTACCTGAAAGCAGACGTTATGTGTTTCCCCACTCCTAAGACATAAATGTGAAGCTACACAGTGCCGTAGAATTATACGATGCACTTCTTTCAAAATATTTATAAAAATGTTTTCAATGTATCTCTCAGATCAGCCGCGACTTCCGGAGATTTAAGATTGAAAAAAAAAAACAAAATCAGCTGTAGGTCTTCACGGATTTTTTATAAGCTACCTCTCATATACCTTTTCTTCTTCTTCCTATGCCGTCCCCATTAACGGAGGTTGGCGACCACATTTTTAAAAGCTTCTCTGTCTTTTGCAACGTGGAATAATTTGTCTACAGTCATGTTTGTCCAGTCTCGAATATTTCGCAGCCACGACTTCCTCTTTCTACCTATTCCCTTTTTGCCATCGACTCTACCCTGCATGATGACCTGCAGAAGGCTATATTTATTATTTCTTAGTATGTGTCCAAGGTATGCAGTCTTGCGTACTTTTATCGTTCTCAACAATTTTTTGTCTCGACCCATTCTTCTCAGCACTTCCTCATTGGTGACCCTGGCAGTCCATGGGATTCTCAACATTCTCCGGTATATCCAAAGTTCAAAGGATTCAATCTTTTTAACTATTTGCGCTTTTAGTGTCCATGTTTCTACCCCGTACAATAGTTGCGACCAGACGTAACATTCAACAAACCTCAGTCTCAGCGCAATATTCAGATTTTTGTCACAGAACAATTGCTTGAATTTTAAGAACGTTGCCCTTGCCATTTCTAATCGTACCCGGATCTCTTGGTCTGGATCTAATTCTGTGTTGATGTAAGCTCCCAGATATTTATATTTTGTCACTCTCTCTATTTGCTGTCCACCAAGAGTTAGTTGTTCATTATTTATTGGACTCCTTGATACTATCATAAATTTGGTCTTATCTGTGTTGATGTCAAGTCCCATTTGAATGCATTCACTATTTATTGCATCTAGTAAAGTTTGTAGATCTTCTATACTCTCAGCCATAATATACCTTTTAGAACCTTCAAATATCTGCAAAAGATTTTTTAAGCTTTTATTCTTCATTGACTGGGTAATAGCAGTAATTACTGTGGAAGGTCATAGTAAGACGACCAAGAAAATGATGAAACGATTATACTGTAGACAAATTAAAATAGTGTTATGTGCCTACATGAATGAAGAGAAAGAAGAACAATATTCTAATGGATTTATTTTTGAAACTGTTTTATTTAGGTATAGAGAATGTTACATGAAAACTTTCATGTTACATGAAAAATACTTACAATTATTTGTCATCTGACAACAACGCCATGTAAAGATCATGATAAAGGATGATACAATACCCCTATTAAAACTAATTTCATAATTATCTTGTTAACCGCTTTTGCAGTAATTCAAACGTCCTTAACATTTACCTCACGTTACATAACGCACCCTGTTATATCATAATTTTCTAAAATAATAGTATTTCTTGGGATTAGGAGCATTTGCCTGGTGGTAATAATAATGATAATAATATTCGCAAGTGAGATTTTTACAACTTTCATAGTTTCACAACATGGGAGATAGCAAAAATGTAAAAGGGATAACTACATATATGTAATAAACGTATAATAAACGATAAAAACATAGATCTCAATAATATGTACTACGTTTGTGTATTATGTATACGCAGTATGTTTAATATGGTTATTACAAAATCTTTTAATAAACATGTAAAGAATTTATGTCAAAGAATTTAAGACAGTCAGCTAGATATAACTTTGTACGGAAAGATATAGGAAACGTACACATCAATATTTTGTGCACGTTAATGTCCTCAATACCGCCCTGAATATCCATGAATACTATTCATCTCTTTCAAGTTTTGATCTACCAAATCTGTACTAGCAATCACTCATCCTGTAAAGCTTCGTATGGTAGCTATTCGAACGACTTCCGCAAAATTCACATGTATCAATTCTTACATAGCATTAGTAATATGATAAATGGTTGTAGACATTGCTACAAACCGCTTAGATATCAAACAAAAATCGGGATCGGTTAACTGGCGATATTTAGATTGGCCAAGAATCTTAATATTATGTAGTATATTCGTTTTAAAGTATCTTTTAAAAGCAATACCATATAATTCGATAAATATCATATTTCTTTATAGCATATTTATATTATTAATACTAAATCCAAATGTTAAGATTAAATTAAGACTAAATCTAGATAAAAAAACATCATTTTTAAAGCGAAGCTTCTATACTGGTATTGTATTACTTTTTTCTCTTTAGTAAAATCCTAAAGCAAGCGTCACGGAACTAGCGCCACAAGATGGCGTCGTCTTGATGGCATCTTGATAACGATGGGTAGCATCATTGAATAGCGGTTCATGTCATCGATTCACTACTCTTGATCAATTCTTTTCCAGTCATCATATACTTACTCTAATTAGGTTTAAATTAAAACTTTTTAACTGTCACTGGTATCTTCTCCAGCATTGATTATTATATCTTGCACCTCGTCCATAAGCTCTATTTCCATATATTTTTCTACGTGAGAGCAAATGATTTGCCAGTTTTGCATTTTTACTTTTTTAAATTTATCTTGTGCTAGCTGCGGTACGTGATTTAATTTGAATGAGAAATTAGTGGCTGCTACTTCCTTCTTTACTAGTCGCCATATTTTTTTAATGGGTTTCAGCTTCCGGTGGAAAGGTGGTGGACGCAATGTCAAAATGTCATGTTCCGCTAGAAGTGTGTCAACAATAATATATCTTTTATAAGATAGTTTATACTTTTTAATTGATTTAAACAATTTGACTTTTAAAGCATTGGTTTCATATGAAATGCCACGTTTCGTTAGCCATAGCTGCATAGCTGCTCTTTTTCATGGAAAATTTTTGGGCTAGGATTCATCTTTACAACGGGGTATTAGAAGTAAACAAAACACAAGGAGTAAGGGCTATTGCATACGCAGATGACCTAGCCTTACTTATAGAAGATATGAATTGGGGTATTATAAACAAAGTAAATGAAGCAATAGAAAAAACTGCGAGATGGATAGAGAGAAATGACCTAAACATTGCAGTAGAAAAGACAGAGGTAATCATCTTGAGGGGACCACGGGATAGAAAAAACGTAAATTTTCGGTTCAGAGGCTCCGACCTAAGACCCCAGAAAACCGTACAATACTTGGGAATCCAGTGTGGCATGAGATCCTAAACAAAGCAAAATATAAAGACATGCTTCTTAGGACACAGAGGAAACCATTGATTAGGGTATGCAGCGCGTACAGGACCGTATCAATCATTGCCTTACAAGTAGTGGTCGGTGCTGTGCCGGTGCATATCCTGGCTAATGAAAGGGTTCGGATGCACCAAAGAGGCAATGGAGCTTTAGGTTCAGGAACACAAGAAAGAAAAAGGAGTTTGGAGATCTGGCAGGACCAATGGTCAAGGGAAACAGACAAGGCTGCCTGGACGAGGGCCCTTATCCCAGATGTAGTGAGGTGGTATGAGTGTAAACACAGACGTGTCAACTACTACTTCACCCAATTTATGACGGGACATGGATCTTTCCGGTCTTATACATAGAATAAAGAAGACCGAGGACGATCTGTGTCCCGAGTGTGGAGTGGTGGATGACGCGCATCATGTGGTATTCGTATGCCCTGCATACAATGTGGGACGAACCTTGCTGCAGCTGGGCCTGGGGTCACCTCTAGGTGAGCCACATGAACTAATGAATAAAGAAATTGAAAATAAAAGAATCTTTGACTTGATCATTGGTTTTGTAAACCATAAAACACAAGGAAGAGAAAGAGAGGAGACGGCAACAAAGGTGAACTGTTTATTTTAATGTGTCTTATCTGTCGGCGTCAGTGGGTTGAGCCACAATTCAGCTTCCACTACTGATGCCTAAATCTTAAATGAATTTACACAATTTACATACGTGTTGTTTCGTTTTGTTTTGTCTTTCCTTGTATCTAGTGTACGCTGTGTGTCTACTTTTGGAGCAGTCTATTACCAATGTAATGGGCTAGTGTAGATGGAGAAATGAATGTACCACCCCCCAGGGGTGGAATATGAATGTCTGGAGTTGCTTGTACCTGTTCTCTGACCTTTCTCGTTAAGTTCAAGATGGTTGAAATAGCGGCGCGGTCGCTCCTTCCTACCTATCGCTCTGCACAAGGATGGTTACCTTACAGACCAAGTCCGGTGCAGACGTGAGTAGGGTGGCGCGACTGGGTTGCTATGGCAATCACGGAGCGCAGACGGAGAGCGACAGATGGGAGTTATGTGCAAAGCTGACGGGTCAGATGGTAATGCTCGCTAAGAGCGGTCCCAGGCCCGTCGGCTGGAGAAAGAGGGGGTGAGTTTAGTTGATAGGCGGTCAACTACGGTAAGGCGTAGTCGTCCGAATCCAACACACCTGGAACACCTTCCCAGAGATCTTTTGAAGATTGTCTTGTTAAAGTTGTCTTTTAACCATTGTGTAAAATTTGTGAAATTCATTTCTTCGTGGTAGTCGCCTGTTTTATTTGCCGATGTAAATATGTTTAACATATTAGGTACAAATCCTAATGCACCTCCAGTAAGTAAAATGATGAGACGTCTTCCCTTGGACACTGGAGATTTCAAACGTTAATTTTTGCCATCGCGCCACGTCCTTGGTACCGTATGGGAACTGTGGATGTAGGTTCCATAGCAATATATTATTGTTCGGCCTTTCTTCTTATATTTTTTAATGTTCGTAAATATTCAATGCGTTTAGATTTAACGTCAAATTTTTCAATCAACCAGAATCCCACTATTTTACTAATTTTCTAAAAGGGTCAATCTTTCCTGTAAAATTAATTTCCGTTTCATTTTTAACAGCTCCAAATATACTTTTCATGTTTATATTTTGTTTATAATCTGTATTTTTGTTCATATCTTTGAGTCCTTCTACATTGTATCGTTCGGCAAATTGTATCAATAAAAATTAAAGTGAATTTTATACTTCAAGTTACTGTAATCTTTTCAATAAGATTACACTATGTGACTTTTTGATGTTATGACCAATTCTTTGTAACACTGGGTAACCGTATTTACCATCAATATTGTTTAACTTCACATGTAAGTCACATTTTACATTATTATCTCTTTTCACTCAATATGAGACGTAACTTTTTGGCCTTCTCTTTTAATGAAAAAACTTTACAATTCCTTCTAAGAGACTGTTATTCTTGCAGATATGGACTGATGATGTTTTGTAAGTACAAAACGAAACGTTTCCGCTAATATATGGAATAGTTAACATCTAGCTTGTTTCTTTTCTCCTCTTATCTGACTGAGATCTTTTCAAGAGTTAAAGTGTGAAAGGGATTCCACTCCTTTCCATTGTTTTTTCACTGCTTACTGATTTTGACAGTCGTTGTTTCTTATGGATATATATATATATATATATATATATATATATATATATATATATATATATATTTGAGTTTCTTGAACCGTACTATATTTAATATAGATTTAGTATTTCTTGGGTTTAGGTTCAATAAAATCCATATTACATGTGGAACTAGATTTTAATTTCCATTGCAATCAACGTTTCGGCAGGAAACCCTTGCCTTTGTGAAGATTCTAAAATTGTACATGTATAACACAAACAGTTATTGTAAAATATGTATATATATGACTTACCAAAACGTAAAACGGGACACAGACATTAATGAACTGACACAATAAAGAAAAGTTAATATCTGATATCTCATGGTTTACTGTCATTAGTATATAATTATTTTTATATGAGCGTATCACCGATGGTATCGAAAAAGGTAAAGTGGAGATATGTTATGACTTAAAGAGATTTTTATGGTGTTATATTTATTATTATTTAAATCATGTCATACATCAAATGTCTGATATAACGAGATCGGCTTATAACGAGGTAATTAGTCTGTCATTTCAGTTCTCGTTATAGAGGGAGTCTACTGTATATATATATATATATATATATATATATATATATATATATATATATATATATATATTATACACAAAGTTTTAAGAGATTTTATCAAAATATCCATTCTATAATATTATCCTCTCAAAATTGAGGCACATTGTCGGTCTACTTTGTTATTTACAGTTTTAATAAAACATTTTAACCCTAAGCTATATAAAAATTCTATCAGAAAAATCTGATACTTTTTGACATACACATATAAACTTTTCAGGAAGCAGCAAATGTAATGCGCTTTACTAGACCAATATTTCTGAAGAGGTTTTCTATTATGCTTTTATATTTTCTTGTATATGAAATTTTATTTGTAAGGTTTAAATATGACAGGAAGGCTATTTAATATTAAAAAAAATTATAGTTTTGACTTTGAAGAGAATGGTAATAATAATGATTTAAAAAATATCAAGAGGTACAAATTTTTAATTAAAATCACGATATTATTGTGCAATTTGAAGAACCACAGTAAGTGGAAACAGATATGCGCAAGATAGATAGAAAACGATTCTATATACTACCGATACTAGCCAAATTCTACTAAAGTGACATAGAACTTTGAACACTTATATATTATTCTAAACTAGTGGACAAAAATATCGACAATTTTTAAAATTTTCAACTAAATTTTTCTTTGTAGTCACTAATATTTCAAAATAATTTTAGATTACTGATGTAATTTATAAAGTAAGATTATGCACTTAATTAGTTTAAAACATTTTGACGTTTATTCAGCATTTACTTCCATTCGTGTATTTTGTCATAAAAAATCTTCTTCAGGTAATGTAAAAACCATAGTAATTTAATTACTTTTAGTTTAATGTATAAAGTTTAATTAAATATTGTTGTAATTTTACCAAGTTTAAAATAAGTATGCCACCAATTCGACTCTGCGGTGAAGGCTAAGCAGCACAGATTGTAATTTTGTACGAGGAAGGATATACACAAAAAGACATCGCACGACGTCTCAGGAGAAGTTAATCTACAGTATCAAATATTTTAAAAAGGTACCAAGAGACAGGAATTTTTGTACTAAGGCCTGGTCAAGGATGCCCAAGGTACACAACCAATATTGATCTTGGCAATTGGCAATCTTGCCCAGACCATTTTGGAGGTGTTGGCGTAATGCTTTTGGAGAGGTATTTATTGAGATGGACGCACTGCACTTGTGAAAGTGATGGACGAATGACTAGTGACTCTTACGTTCAAAACATCCTGCAAGATCATGTTTTGCCATATGTTGGTTACATTGGATATGACAGATTCATGGTAATGCACGATTATGCTCTACCACATGCCACTGTTATAGTGAGTAATTATAACAGATAATATAACAAATAATTGTTTTGCAATAGACCTGATAGTGGAGAAGTGGCCTCTTAGAGCCATCAAACTTAGTCGTCGATCTTGATACTCTGTTGTCTGATCTTCGTATTTGGCCTTCTGACGCCATTCCTGTCCCTACTTGCAATTTCCCGACTAGCTTCTCTTAGACAAATTATTTGCCTCCTATCGAACCAAAGTGGAAAAATACCCCAACAGTGGCTAAGATCAACTTTTATAACAATCCCCAAAAAACCCAATGCCAAAAAATGTGAAGATTATCGAATAATAAGCCTTATGAGCCATCTCCTGAAAACTTTTTTAAAAATTATACATAAAAGAATATATAAAAAGTGTGAAGAATACATGACAAACACACAATTCTGCTTCAGGGATGCATTGGGTACTCGAGAGACAATTTTCGCAATACAAGTTCTCTTTCAAAGATGTAGAGACGTGAATTGTGATATATATGTATGTTTTGTTGATTACCAGAAAGCGTTTGATAGAATAAAACATGACGAACTGATGAAAATATTAAATTCAATTGGTCTAGATAGCAGAGATCGCCGTATCTTTTATATGGCGTGGAGTCATGGACCTTAACTGGAGCATCACTAAAGAGACTCGAAGCATTTAAGATGTGGCGCTATAGACGCATGTTGAGGATTTCCTGGATAGACAAAGTTACCAACGAAGAAGTACTACATAGAATGGGTAAAGAGCGCGAACTACTCATAACCATAAAACGTTGCAAACTAGAATACCTGGGCCATATAATGCGCAATGAACAACGATACAACCTACTTTGGACCATACTTCAAGGTAAAGTGCATGGGAAAAGAGGTCCAGGACGAAGAACAATATCCTGGCTGCATAACCTGCGAAAATGGTTTAACTTAACTACTACCAGACTTTTCAGGGCAGCAGTCAACAAAGTTAGAATAGCCATGTTAATGTCCAACATCCATAACGGATAGGCACCATAAGAAGAAGATCGAACTCATTCAGTCGATGGAAATTTGCATCTCTTCGTAATCTAGGCAACGTAAACTGATAAGGCTAAAATTCTAATCATTCATTGTTTTTATCAAGATAAGCCTGTATACCAAAAATTTATTAAAGTAAAATAATTTTTAGTGAGTGTAGGGATTTTTGTGTCTTCTTCGTCTTTTAATGCACTCTTTATCTTCCCTTCAATGTTTAATCGTAGCAGCAGGTTATTTTGTCATTTCTCCTTATGTGGCCTAGGTAAGAGATCCTTTCTATGTCACCGAATATATATTCTAAATTATTATAGGGTGGGCGGTGGTAAAGACCCGTGTCTGGTAAAGCCACGCATAATTTTTTTAAATTGACTGGGCAATATCCTAGAGCTACGTGGATGATCGGTAATTATACGGTCCACTGTGTCATAAAATGTCGTTGAGCTAAGTAGTTTGTTGCCAGAGAAATCCCGTATATGGGGATTTGCCTCACATTGCAATTTGTTGCGTATGTTACTGCGTCTAATCATTTTAACCCTTCTATTTTAGAAACTATAAAAGAAAACACCATTGTATATCGTTGACACTCTAAGCGACCGACTCAAAAAAGAGGGCGTGGTCAAACTCGGGCGATTTCGAGCAACATTCTTAACATATCACAAAGCAGAAATAGTACGGCAAGCAATTTTTTGGCCTTACTTTCAAATTTTTTAGATTTTTTTTATATAAATATGCGGAGAGAAACACTATTCAACATAAGTTCCCCATACTCTCTCAGATAGAACTAGCAGCAACATATTTTACTCGTAATTTTATGTAAAGAAATAGACTGCTTATTCGTGTTCCGCAAAAAAGTGTTGTCAGAACAATGTGGTTTAACAAGGATCAAATTTTTCAATATTGTGCTAAATTTAGAGACAGTTATAAAGAAATTCAGCTTTGGTCCAAGTCAGATTTTTATTGTGGTCAAAACAGAAGTTCAAACGATTGAAAATATTGTTCCAAAACATGTATCTTGACAAGTCAGTAGCAGCCGAGCAAGGTCAAACAGCTACCAATATCTATCACTCCAATACAAATTTCTTGGAGGTTGATTTTCTACCATCAAAGGTTACAGATCAACCACCGGATGAAGAGCCATATGATGATGATCGATAGTTAATATTTAATATTAACAAAAATCAGTTAGAAAATTTGCCTTCTGTTCCAGAACATATTCTTCATGATCCACCACCCATTTCATGGATTCACCAACCTATTATAGAAGTCCCAACATGAAATTACACCCTTTACTAGGGGAGATGATTTTCCTTGTCAAACTCAAATATTAACTCCCAAAGTTTAAAATGGATTAAAATGATTAAAAAAGTGCTGACTTCAACACCTCCTTAAGAGCGTTTAGAAAAGAAAGAAGCTGAAAAGGGTAAACAACTAAATGAAAAGGCAACACGAGCTTTAAAAATACAAAAGCGTCTGAAATAGAAAATGGAAAAATACTTTTTTGCTACTATGATCCCAAAAAAATAAGAACTCCAAAGAACAATCCTCTTCAGAATCCGATATAGATTATTACATTCACAATAATAGTGCTGAGTATAATTTTTTTCGAAGTTAATGTCCAAGAAGACGATATTGAAACTCACTGCAAGGCACTAAATCAATAATAATACCAAACGGCTATGCGGTAGTTAAGGATTAAGGAAAACAGTTATTTCCATCATTACGTAGTTAAGATTATTGTTGTCTATCTAGAAGATTATGATTAGGCATTGAAATCCAGAAGCATTTTCAGCCCAGCTGGGTTTTTGCAAGATTGGCCTGAATCCAGCTGGATCCAGCAAAATGTGGAATTAAAATAAAAACACGATTTTAATGTTTTTGTTGTTCATTTATTACTAAAGCTTTTTAATACAAACTAATAAAATAAAAACTTAAAATAAAAATTACCTTAGGTGTATATAATCAAATAAGGACGTATAATTAATCGCAATTCGCAATCAATTTTACCTCTCTTTAACTTAAAATGGCTAGAGCAAATGCCACAATTATCATGAGATTAAAAAAAAAACTCGTACTCAGTAAGCCGTGGAAGTGAAACATAGGGCTTTGCTTGTGTCGGCTGAGAATTGTCACGAATGAAATTTTATCCAAATGAACTTATCTGTTGTAAGATTAGTTCATTTGAACAAATTTCATTGATGGCAATTTTGAGCTGACACAAGTTAAGTAATATGTTTTTCTTCCATGGCTCACTGAGGACGATTTTTTTTTTGATATCTTGATAAAAATCAGTCTGTATTCTAAATTTCTAAATAACAGAAACATGATTTATTTAGTTTTTTGGAAGTGAGACCTTAAAAAACATATTTGATGTATCACTTCGCACAGATCTGCACATATAGCCGGTTGCGAAGAAAGCCCTTTCGGCCTCTACGCTGGTCGGTTTTAAGGTCATCAAATAGTCATAAACCACGAAAAAATGATCGCCTTTCACTTCTTCGGTATTATAAACGGTCATTTCCTTTTTCAAAATCTTTTCGTAATCTTTTTGGGAACCAGTTTTGAGAACCAAGGCATGAGTTTGCCAACTTTCACCATAACGGATGCGCCGTCCGTTGTGATACCAATGGTGTCGGATTCAATCATTAAACCAAAAACTTTCAACAGTTCTGCCACTAATTCAATACAGTATTCGGCAGTGCACGAGCAGCCGTGAATTCTGATCAAACCTAGATTAAAATGTTCTGCATTGTGCAAATTGAGATTTATGTATCTGTGATTTTTTTGGGAGGTCCACTCGTCGAAGCTCAACGAAAATCTTTGTTTTTTTTTTGTTTTAAATTAGTGAATTGTTTAATAAGATTTGCTTGGACTTTCTCTGCATACCTGTAAATGATCGCTCTTATAGTGTTGGTAATTGGAATCCACTTTTTGCGAATAACCGTCTCAAGTCAGGTGAGGTACAAAAAGGACTCAAGCTAAAACCATCTTTGCAAACCATCCTAGTAACCATATCTTCCATAGAATTTTCTCTTTCAAAGTAGGAATCACTAGTCTTCTTCGACTTTTGCTCGGAACTACTTCCTGATTATCTTTATTTTTGACGAGGTTGCTTTGGTGGCATTGAGAGCTGGTATAATGGTGCTGGTTCTGGAACTTGAAGAAGAGACGTTGTGTATCTTTTTCAGACATTCTTTTAAGCCTGTTAAATTAGCGGTTGCTAATCAACATTTTTTTTGAGCATAAAGAGCATCTTGCACTTCGCCCCTCATCCAATTTTGTGAAAAAGTCCCACAATTTTTTTTTATCATCTTCAGGAAAGATTTCAATTAATATTGGAGTAATTGGAGGAGCATTAAATTTGAAAAGAAAAAAAAAAACGTCTGTGAAATAAGGTGTAGGTATAACTCGTCCAAATAAAGAAACAAACTGTAAACGGCAACGGCTATCTGAACGTGAGCGTGAATGAGAAAACAAGAACGCCTGATATATGTGTGAGCCTTAGTGTGAGCAGAAAAACATGACCACTCGCAGGTCTTTATAGACTGTTTCTTTATCTGGACGAGTTATATTTGTTGAATGTTTTGATTGAAAAAAAAAAAACTAAAAAGAGGTTACATAAGTCGTGAGGGTATAAAAAAACAACTGTTTAAAAAAATTATGTCTCAAAAACTAAAAATTATTTTTGTTTGTAATTAAGACATACAGAAGTATAGTACTTGTAGTACTCTGAAAAAAGAATTTCAGCGAAAAATATTCATTTTTGTTCAGTTCACAGTAATTTTTCGCCAATAGCCTTTTTCTTGCGGTGGACATGATATCTAGGTCTAGCTTCATCTGAAATCAAAAAATTAAAAATATTCTTGTAGTTTGTACCTCTGGCTAGTGAATAAACGAAGGAATTTTCATTAGGTCAAGTCGTTTTTGTTTAATAAAAAAAAATACTGTGAAAATGGTTAAATTTGAAAAAATGAGTAAAAATTGGGGTCAAAAATGTGTTTAAACTTATGTAGAACCTTTAAATTTCGTTTTTTTTTAATTGCTTCGTGTATTCACTAGCCAGAGCTATAAAGTACAAGAAAATTTTTGACTTTTTGATTTTAGATGAAGTTAGATCTAGATATCATGTCCACCGCAAGAGAAAAGGCTGTTGGCGAAAAATTGCTGTGAAATCGGCAAAAATAAATATTTTTGTAGAAGATCGCACCGGCACTGTGATAAGATCGGTGTTGATAGTTAAGAAGTAAGTGTTTACTATTAACTGGCGGTCCTTATTCAATTAACTTACATAAATCATTAAGTGATGTTCTAATCATAAATTATGCTAAATTAGTAGATATTTAGTCAAATTACTTACCATTCAGTTTCTAAACAACACACACGGCAGTACAGCAGATTGGGAGAGGCTCTTATTAGGCTGGATGAAAACACTTTTACTGGCGAGAGCAGAAAGTCAACTAAAATGTTAGACAAATAGAAAAGGTCGAAGAGTCAAGGGGTAGGCGTAGGCGGTGCAGTCGAGAGAGAGGGCGACGCGATGTTGCAGTTCAATCGCAGTTGTGGCACGTCCTACCTGCTAACGCGATAGAATGGCAAGTTGCTGGCTCACGCTTTGAATAAAGAGGCTAATGAAGACATGAAGTAACTTATTTCGAATTTAAGACGTTTGCGGATCCGCGCTGCTGGATCCAGCATGGTTTGCTGAATCCAGCATATAAAAAAAACGCTGGATCCAGCTGGATTGCTGGATGCTGGATCCAGCAATTGCAATCTCTAATTATGATCCAGTGTTTTACAGACGTTACCAAATACGTACAAGTTCGCAGAAACAAATAAAGAGTCTTTCACTGATAATAAGGATATACTTATTATTATCGAAGCGTGCTGAAATAAATTCTTCAAGATTTCACAATGCGATTTTTTTCTCAGAAGCCTGACTAGCTTTACTATGTACTAAAATAGGTACTATGTACTTTTGAAGAAATATTATTGAAGAGAAGAATCTTATTATAGGTTAATAAAAGCATTTTCATTGAATTATTTTATGCATCTATGAACTTTTACCATGATAAGGGTAAAAGCCCCGCACTGCGGGCACTCACCCCATTTTAAGGGACGAATCCCCGCAAATGCTTTTTTGCATAAAAGTCTAATTTTGTGAATAACTAATAGTCAGAGACAGCATATACTTTAATATTTTCATATTAATTTAAAAAAAAATACTTATCCTACTTTTCACTACATTGAAAATAGTAAAAATTGCGGGACTGTACCCGCACCTACCCTACAGGGTAGAAATCATTTATGGAATAAAATTATTTCTGTCCTTGTTTTAAATAATTATAAAAAATGCTGAGACACATTTGTATATAGAAATTGACAGATCTCAGCGTTATTTTATATTATTTTAAAACAAAGACAGAAATAATTTTATTCCATAAGTGGTTTGCAAGAATATTCAATAATACAAAAACTGCACATCGAAAAATACATACGATATGCGCTGTGATAATTTGTCAATTTAAAAATTTAGTCTGGCATCTTTTTATTGGTTTATTAAGAAATTTCAGCAAAACTTTTTATAAAAATATATATTTTTTAAAACGAGGAATAAAAATATTAAATATATTCAAATTATATAAATCATTGTTCCAAGTATATGTCTGTATATCTAGAATGAAAATACCAGCCATTTATACATCGGCCAGAAATGTTTCGATTTTCCCATTAGTTATACAATATAATATGCAAAAATTCTAAAATATTAGTGGAAATGGTGGAATATACTTTACCCTATTAAATCCAGAATCTAATAATGATCCTATCGTATTGTCATCTTTTTCGAACGCACTGAAACAAAAAAGAAATATTAATAAAAAATCTGGAAGTATCCGTTTAATGTTATTATAAAGCTTTCGAAAAAATTCAATGTAGGGTTGACTGGGAACTTACTTATATTAACCCATATTTAACAGATAACTCTAGTAATGAGAAAAATATTTTTAAAAAGGTATTTTTGGTAATTAATTAGAGTAATTTAAGCAAAAATGAAAAACATAGACCTTATTTATTTTTTTTTATAGAAAAATGACTGGTGCGTTTATAACCCTTACACTCGAACCTTACACCGAAACAATGTAAGTTGACATATAAAGTTGTTCAGTCTATTTTTCAATTTATATGGGAACAAAGAGATATACTATTTTTTTTCAGAATTTTGCTATGTCACTTTGACAGATTTTATTGATATTCACGATTGTGTTTCCCAGGAGTATATGCATGACATGCACAATTGTGTGACTGACACATTTGTGAGTATTGGGAGTGTATGACTACTCCCCCTAGAAAACAAAACAAATAAATTACAACCTTTATTAGTAATATTAAGTCCACATATTGTCATTTATTACAAATATTAATAACTAGTATATTTTTAACACATTATTTGTTGTGAAAGTTAAAAAACAATTTTGATTTTTGCTCATACAGAGATAAACTTTACATTTGCTGCATGAAACTCTTGACCTACTCTTACAGGATTCCTATCTGCAACATAAAGGATTTTTTAGATTTTCCAAGACAGGACAGTGATTAAAACCATCATATATTTTGTCAGTGTAAGGTAAAGGTGACAGTCTCATTTTCTTTGGACGAGGGTCTTCATGTTCATCTTCTGTGTCCCCGTTTTCTGTATTTGGACTTTTCGTTCTACATAACAAATAATCTGCTAGTTCTAAGCGAAAGTTTAATATCTTTTGATTTGTATTTGTTACTTCGCCAGTCGCGACGGTATTCCATCCAACTGTTAACAATAGCTAAAACAAATAGATGTAGGATTACCTTCAATGTCCATTTGCGTGTTTTGAAGAAAGTTTTATAACACTCCATCATCTGATCGCAGATATCAACTCCACCCATCTTTTCGTTGTAAATTTTAATTACGTTTGGACATGGAACCTCTACACGACTAGCACTAGCTTTATCCCATCGCTTGACTATATGTGTGGGTTCTTGGCCAAAAGCCGTAGATGCAATTAAAACGGATTTATTATCTTTTCATTTAGTGATACATATCTTTTGATTACTCTCAGTCTCGCCTCTTTTCATCTGATTATCTGTTTTAAATGTAAATCCTTTAAAACGATTGTTCATAATAGTTCCTGTAACGCCATGTATTTGTAGCTCAGATAATTTGAGCAACAAAGGTACCATATTAACACACTTGACAAAAAGTTGTTACCATTCACTGAAGAATATCATACGGATCTAAGCAAATTTTCGGTAATCTCCCGCGAAAATAAGATAGACACGTGCACCCACTATCATATGCAAAATAGATCATGGGATAAACCACTGGTAAATACCATTAAATATTTTTTTAAAATTTTTTCTTTAATTAATTTTATATAGGCTTAAGCGAGTTATTTTTGTTAACTACTTTCACATTAACATTGTGGAAGTCGGCAAAATTTAAAACAATGTCTCAATATTCAATTTTATTGATTTTTCTACTGGTGTGAAAATGCACCACTATAAGCAAAATACATAAATTTAAATAACTACAGTTCATGAAATTGTTTGAAGTAAGAACATATGAACAATACATTTAAGGCACATGTGAATTGTATGTTTGTGACAAACTCTGCACCGCGTTCTTGCTTTTGATGAATGATTCGCAGGTACATGAGCGAAATTATGGAATTCAATTTCTTCCAGCCCTTTCGGAATATTTCGCGCAACTGATTTCTTTTCAGTTATGAGATTAGACGGTAGGAAATTTATAATTTAAATTCTAATTGTGACATTCGAGATTTGTTGACTTCATGATAAATTTTCCAGCAATTAACAATCATACTATCCAAACAATACACAAATATTGGCCATTACCATTTGCTTCCAAAACTCTTGACCTATATTCTGAAATTCCGTTGTTATGTAAGTCAATACTTGTTCTAACTTGTTAAATTTTCTCTTCCTTTCTGTTATGACGGTTCACCGAATATAGAGGTTCGACTTTGAAAACATTTGAAGACTGCAAACCGTTACTACAGAATTATCATTCCATCGTTCTAATGAAATTTTTGACTCTCTATTAAAAACTGCATAATATGCAGCTTGTTCCTTTTTACCGATACTTCTACTATTTTCAAGTAAACAATGGTCTATTCTGTTTTCTCGGATTGTACTAGACAAAAAAATATAATGTGATTGCTTGGATTTTCTATTTTTGATAGCAGCTCTCATACTATATCACCATTGAGACTTGGTTGCTCCAGTACAGTTGTATTTATGGTAACGTATGGTATCCGAAAAATAAAACAATTCCAAGAAAGTTCAAAAGTTCTTCTTTGGTAATTTGAAAATGTGGACGATTATTGTCACGAGCCCCATTATTAAAACATAGAAAGAAAAGTTGTAGTGGTGTTTTCCTGCAAGAAATTCTTTTATTTTCGGCATCTTTCAAAATCCGTGAATGAGTAAATTCATATATATATATATATACAAGGATTTCCACAGTTTTCACTGTATTCCTTCACTCAACCGTTTTCTCCAATTTTTCCTGTTTAGCCAGTCCCCTTCCTGTAGGTTTCTTCTACTCATTGCTTCGTCCACCTCATCTCTGAAAGATCTTCGAGTAAATTCAATTGCTCCTTTATCCACTGTACATGTCGTCTCGGACGTCTTAAAGACGCTGTCTTTTCGTTTTCAAAAACTCTTTGTCTGATGAGTTATAGTCAGATGAAGGAGTTGTTCAAAAGTTTCTGCAATATCCTGTGAAGCTCTAATCTCTTGAAGATTGGTATCCTGCCGATGCCCTTTTCATAAGTAATTTTATCTAGTGCAGGAGCGATGTAAAATTAATTACATCTACAAAAAAGTCAAGTAACGTAGAACTACAACATAAATATCATAAATATATATATGACAAATGATGATATTCACCGTTCACATTGTTTTGAATTTTGTCGACAGCTTCTTCCAAAGCATCTTCCAATTCTTGATGGTTTGGGAATCTTTTGAAAACCATAGTTACTATCTGAAATTTGTTCAACTTCAAATTAACCTATTTGTCTAAGTGCAAATTCACAACTGTTTCGTAATATTTACCTAATTATCTTTGAAAGAGAGTTGAATAAATTTGGAGAAATGGAGCAGTAAAATTTCATGTCAAACTTAAGAGGATTTATGTAGATCAAGGCTTAGAAATATTTATTGTTTACACCTTGACAAAAGGTTCGTTCTCGGTTCAATTGTAAATATGTATTTAAAATTTCAGAACCACTTAAGAGGATTATATCTGAGCCTATAATGAAACAAAAATCATAGTTTAAGATTATTATTTCCAAAAACGAAAGGGTTTACAGACTCCTGGTAAAGTCGTATTAGTACACGGATCTTCCAAGTAGTGGTGCAAAAACGCACCAGTATATTTAAATTGTAATTAGAGAAAAATAAAAGATATTTAAAAAGCATCATGTTCAATACACAATCAAATCGACTACATACTCGTGTGGAAAGTATGGAAAGCTCCAGGCTATGCCTGGAGCATACTGTGGATCAGATCATAAACTGCTAAAAATGAATTGCAGGCTCAAACAACATACAACTAGAAAAATACACCAAACAAAACAGCGAAGGGTAAATAATACAGAAGAATTTCAGATGAAACAGATAAACAAAGAAAAACCACAAATATTAGAAGACATAAATAAAACGTGGAATGGAATAAAAGGCTGGATATATTTAGCGGAAAAAGAGTGCACATCGCGTAAACCCTCCCCCCAAACAAAATAAACATTTTGGATGTCAGGGGAAACCATAGAATTAGTGTAAAAACGAAGAGTTATGCTACAACATACCACAAAAACAAGAAGCCACATTCAAGAAATAGCGGAACTGAACAAGAAAATAAAAGTATGTGCACTAAAAACAACCATATAAATAACGTGTGCCAAGAACTAGAGCAACATGCAAACCACCATGAAAGTCATGAATTATTAAAAAAAGTTAAATATTTGGCCCGAGAGTTTAAGCCACAATTTTAAGCCATTCAAGACCATAATGGAGAAGTAAAAATCAACATTGAAAGCATTGAAGAGGCATGGAAAAGTTATTGATAAAAACTGTACAAAGATACTTAAAAAGATGCATTAGTCTCAATTCTGGAAGAGTTTTATATAAAAGACAGGCTATTAGAGTGTCACCACGTCCTGACAAGGGCTCAAGGAATAAGGAAAAGGACATTAGGATATACAATGAATACAATAAATACAATTTATAATTAAGGAATTTTTAACAATCTACCGAATGGAACAGAACAACTTACAACGAAATCATCAAAATATTCAAAACAACAAACACATTGAGATCTATTTTATTTAAAACTACACCTAACAATGAACAAGAAAGAATAAAAAATTGTATTTATAAAATACCTTGTGAATGCGATCATTTTTATTTAGGTGAAACATCTGGTTACTGGTTACTAATATTTAGAGAGGAAGTTAATAAAAGGAAAATACCACTATCAGTAAGTCAGTAACATATAGAGGATAAATCATTTATGTTTATAAATAACATACACATAAAATCAGAGTTTGGTGGTAATTGAGAGCAAACTAAATGTAAGGCCAAATACTTACCATGTCGGGATAGTATTATGAGGTTTTTTTCCATGGTTTACTATGGAATCACTAACACGAGAATTTTAATGTCATCATGGCATATGGTTGGTTTTTTAAAGACAAATCACATGCCATAATTTTTCTGACGGATATTCTTAAGTTGAAGTTGATTTCATGTAATCGAATGAACTATCTTACAGTAAAGTCGTCTCAGGAATGCAACTCAGCAATATTGGCAATATCATTTTAAAGTCGTCCACTTTAAAATGTATAATTTATGTCTGAATTGTCAATATGAATAAGTCAGATAAAATTAAATTATTAGTAGAATTTTTCATCAAGTAACAAAAAACAAAATTTGTATTAATGTTTTGCATTTTGAGAACGATTTACGAAGTGGAAATTGAAACGTCAATAAACTTAGTTTAAACTTAAATTGCGTCTTTACCCAATAAAAATATTAATTACGTTAATTGCATTTAAGCTGCCATTTTTTTCTTGTTAGAAGACAACAAGAAACCAGTCGAAATGTGATATTTCGTAATACTGTTTTTAAGAACAAATTGTAAAGTAAGTGGTTCGAACAAGCACCACTAAGAAAAAATGGGTTAAGTGCGTATTATTACAGGCGTCCGGCGAAAAAATATGAATAAGGCTATGGCTCCACGAGCGACAGATTGTCGCTAGCAGTGGCAGTAAAATTACGGCGGCAGTAAAGCAGTAAAATCATGGCTCCACGAGCGACAGTTTACAGCGCGCATATCGCCGCGTTTTGGTCTTGTAGTGGCTCCATGAGCGCTAATATGACGCAGCTACAATCAATGGTATCTTGTCCGTTTATATAGTGTCCGTGCATATAGCAGATAAAATAAGGAAATAAATAAATAAGTAAAATAAATTCAGATCGATAATACAATAATTTAGTATGGATAATCTATCGTTTCAACAAAAAGTTGCTTTAATATTGGCATTGCGCCGTCGACGTAGGGTTAAAAAATAACGGAAATGGTGGATTTACCCTGTTCTAGTGCCTAGACAGGCAGAGGAAAAAAAAATAATTATTAAAATTTTATTTATTTAATATGATTAGACAACCACTTATATAGAAATAAATCACCAGTTCGAAGAAGGAAATCCAAAAAATAGATTTTCGGGAAATTAATAAAAACTGTTTATTCCCTCTATTCAACTTTTTCTTGTTTAATAATGTCATCTATTATAAAGTTCAGTTTGATACGGTACATTGGGATTGAAAAAAAAAACATCCATTGATTTTTGTTATCTAGAATACCGATAAAGAAAATATTGGATTTATTTCTTTCTTAGAACTTATAATTTTTTGTTATGATTTAAGACAAAAAATTGTATGAAAAAACTTTAAAGTAATTTATAAAAACAAAGAACAAGCGACAAATTACTGCTAGTGGAGCCACAAACGCGCTGCAAATTACTGCTAAAAAATAGGTCCGGATCTATTCGAACGCGACACGATCTTGACGACGCGTTTCGGTCTCGAAACGAAGCGACAATCTACAGCGCGTGGAGCCACTCAGTATCACTGCTGTTGTTTTCATTTATCAAGCTACATTTTACTGCTACTGCTAGCGACAATCTGTCGCTCGTGGAGCCATAGCCTTACTTTTCTAAATAAAATGTTTTATTGTGATGGGGCAATATGTAGAAACAAGAATAAAGCAGAAATTTCAATTTTAAAATTTTAATGAAATTTTTTGGGTTAAGATATTAAGAATTTTATATTTTTATAGATTTAAGAATTTTAATTTTGACATGATTACAAAATTAGAGTGTCCGGACTTTAATTTTAATTATAAATCACCCATAAACATCTGCTGGAGAGTGAATTAAAACCACAGTGCTACGTATGTGATATCGTGCTCAGTGTTCGCCATATTTTACTGGAATGTCCGTTATATTGCATGGAGAGACTTCAATATAAATTACAAAATACCTTACACAATATTAAGTGACGGAACTGATACAAAAAATTTGACATCATAC
Source organism: Diabrotica undecimpunctata (assembly GCF_040954645.1). Taxonomy (NCBI): domain Eukaryota; kingdom Metazoa; phylum Arthropoda; class Insecta; order Coleoptera; family Chrysomelidae; genus Diabrotica; species Diabrotica undecimpunctata. The sequence continues at coordinate 47,549,545 of NC_092810.1, read as the reverse complement.
ATATATTCCATAAATGTACTACTATGAGGCATAAATAAATAAAAAAAAAAAAGAAATGGCTATTTAAAAAAAGTCGTTATTTTTTTCTAATTAAAAATTTGTGTTACAAATTTAATAAATTAAGATGATAATAAAAATGTAAATGCAGAAATTCGGTATTAAATTTAACAAATTTTGAAACTTCCAACTATTCAACATAGTTTAAAAAAAAAAGATTTTCCAAATTTTAAAGAATTTAATGTGTGGTGTTAATATAAAAAACTATTAATATAATTCAGTTATAAGCAGACATACAATTTCATTAACCCACATTATAGTTATAAAGCCCGATACAAAATAGTCACTTCTGTTGGCATTCCTAAAAAACCTCGTTATTATTTTAACTGAAATACATTTACGTTGGAGCAAGGGTTTTGATATTTATGTTGTGGCTTGAGTAACAATTTAAATATCAGTTGGTTAGTTTTCGGTTTTCGGACTTATGCTACATATCCTATATTTTCCTTTGTAATTTGACATCGAGAAAAGGTAGTGAGTCTTTACAGTTAATGTCCATTAAAAATTTATTTAGTGCTTCTGGTCTAAAAGGAGAAATGGAAAGCACATCATCTACATATCTCCACCATACTGCGGGTTTTCCGCAGCTTTCCTAATTTCCAGCGTTCCCTATCGAAGCAATCTTAAGTTTTTAAATCTCTGGCGGTCATTGCATCTTCGATATCTTCTCTCCATGTCCATCTTGGTCTACCTCGTTTTCTTCTAATGGGAGGAGTCCATCTTTCTATCTTTTTTGCCATCTATTTTCCGGCATTCTCTGCAGGTGTCCATACCAGTTTAGTCTTTTGGCTTCGATAGTATTTATTACGTCTAGATCAATTTCCATTTCTCTCCTTATGTCCACGTTCCTCACCCTATCAAGTCTAGTGTGCCGGCAACATCGTCACCAATAGTCCATTTCCATTGCGTTTATTTTTGATTAATTTTTTTGAATGATTTCCCAAAATTCAGCGCCATACAATCCAATGATTTCTATTATTGTTTTAAAAATTCTTCTTTTATTTCCTTTTGTTATTTTATTACTCCACAATAGTCCGTGTAGCTGTCTAATGGTTGATCTTGCTTGGCCAATCCTAGAATGTACTTCTTCGTTACTACCTGCTTTTGATGTTAGTTTAAAGACTTTCTGATTTTTCTCCTGTAACTAAATACTCGGTTTTTATATATTACTTGCAAGGCCCGACTTGGTGTACTCCTCGTTCAGTTTTCTAAGCATATAGTCTATATCGCTTTCGTCTTCAGCTAGAATGGCTTGGAAAGTGTATCGTGTACAATCTCTCGTCTTCGATTGGAATGTCTATATTGCAGCATTTTCTTTTTCAGCAGCCTTGCTTGACACCCTTACTAATAGGAATTTCTCTAGTTAATTTGTTTCCAGTTTAATGTTTACCGTCAGATTTTTGTAAAGTTGTTGTAATGCTTTTATATTTTTTTTATTTATTCCTTGTTTTTCCATTGCTACTCAGATCACTGAAAGTGGTACACTATCGCATGCCTTTGTTAGATCTATAGATTATATAAGACTACATGAGTGGAAAGGTTGTGGGCTAATCTTTTTTCAATAACCTGCTCTGGAAAAAATATGCTGTGTATACAGGATCTGCTGTCAAGAAAGCCATTTTGTTCTTTTACATCTGTCACCTCTTTTTCAACTTTATTTTTTATTATTTTTTCATAGTCTTGAGAGTGAATTTATGACACTTAGCTCCCTGTAGTTTGAACAATTCTTTCTATCTCCTTTTTTGTAGATGTTGTTAATATGTGCTTTCATCCTCTTTGGTGGTAAGTCATGTCCTTTATATAATAAGGTCAGTAATACGTCAGTAATTCCCGCAAAACTTGTGAGCTGTGTTTTATTAATTCGTTCGGTATCCCTTGTGGTCCGCATGTTTTTCGATGTTTTAGATTTCGTATTGCATCTTCGACTTACTGTACTGTGATTTCATCGTCTTCATCGTATTCCTCTTCATATGTTGTTGTAATGGTGTTCGTGAATTGTATTCTTGTTTCCGTCAGAAGTTGTGAGTAATGCTTTATCCAAGATCTTTCTTCTATTAAATCTATTCTACTCACTTCTTTTCTGTTTGTTCTCAGATTTTTGTTCGCATTTATTTTCCCAGGAAACATTTTTTGCTTTAGTTACTAGATTTTTTTACTTCTGTGTTTGATCTTGCGTATGTACATTGATCATCATCTTCTTTTTCTTATGGTGCCCTATCCAATTAGTGGATGTTGGCGACAATTCTGGCATACTCCTCTCGGTCTTGTGTGGCTCTAAAGAGTGCATGGGCATCGAGGTTTGTCCAATCCCTTATGTTTTTAAGCCATGAGTATTTCTTTCTTCCGATGTCCCATTTTCCTTCTATCTCTCCTTCCATAATAAGCTTTAAGAACTGGTACTTGGAATTTTGAAATATATGACCCAGATAAGCAGTTTTTCGTCTTTTTATTATTGGTAGCAATTCTCGTTCTCTGCCCATTTGATTTATTACTTCGACATTTGTTGTGTGATCTGTCCAGGGAATTTTAAGTAGTCTTCTAAATACCCACATTTCAAAGGCCTCCAATTGGTTCATCACATTGGCCTTTATGGTCTAGGTTTCTAAACCATATAGCAGTATGGAGTAAATGTAACATTTTACAAAGTGATATCGAAGAGTTAAGTTAAGGCTGCTGTTGCTTAGCAAGGTTCTCATATTAGTAAATGCTGTTGTGGCTTGCTCAATACTGCTTCGTATCTTTATGTCTGGATCTAGATCTTCAGTTATCCAATTACCGAGATATCTGAACTTGGGGACCTTTTGGATATTTTTATTATTTACTCTTATATTTAATTGCATATTTCGTGTTCTGTTAACCACCAGTATCTTCGTCCTGTCTATATTAATCTTCAAGCCCAGTCGTTCTTCTTCAGTGTTTATTCTACCTATTAGTCGTTGTAGCGCTTCTTGGCTATCAGCTATTATGACTGTATCATCAGCATAGCGAAAATTACTAATAGTCTGTCCGTTAATTTTGATTCCATCTTCAGTGTCACTTAAGGATCGATCATCTGGGTCATTTCTTTTTAGCCACTTCTGATTGCTATCTTCTTGTTGTGTACTGCATTAGTGATGTCATTTGTCCACCACAATGGAGTATCCTTTTTGTTCCTTTGGATCGTGCCGAGTGCTTCATAAGATGCTTCATTGATTTTATTTATTATCTCTTGGTAGGTATTCTGGGCTGAAAAGTAGATCTGGTTTGTTAATTTTTGGCTAAGCCGTAACTTGATGCAGTGCATCAATATTGTATTTGGGTGTAGCGGTTGCAGTCGATGTTGCAATTAACATCTCGATCTTACCATAAAGTGGTCAGTTCTACACTCCGGTCGGTCCTCTTAACACTTTCACGTCTTCGACTTGTATGTGTGTTTTTTGTTTTGTGATAAAACAATCTATAATTGACTTTATGTTTCTCGTTGGTTGGATCCAGGTATACTTATTGATATTTTTATGATGGCAGAATCTGTTTAGAATTTTCAGAGAGTGCTGTTCGCAGAATTGGATTAAATAACTCCATTTTCATTTATTTTTGCATCTCCGTATTTACCTCCGACTTTGTTTATCTGTCTTTTATGCACTTTGTGATGGCGCATATATTCCAATGATATCGAGATTGTATCCTTTCCACGTCATGTTTAGTTTCTTTATAAAAGTCGTCATCTAATTAAAAAAAGGTGTTGTCTATGTATAATGATAATAGCTCTATTGTAGCTGATACATTCAGTTTTGATTGTTGTCAATGTATCATCACTCTTTAGTTTTATACTTATTATTGTTTAAAGTTTGTGCTCCGGCCAAGCCATAACATGCTTATATTGAGGCTCATCAGATTGTGTTAGATCGAAGACAATTTTGTAGAGAAAATACAGTCTTGATCAAATTTCCGAATACGGAGTGGTTGCAAGTCAATAAGCGTCTTCTATGAATCAGAATAGATTTATAGAACAAAAAGCTAAAATTTCAAATATCTTGATCTCTATTATATTTCAAAAACCTTTATCTTATAGAAAAAATTATTATAATTAGCTTTATAGGTTTAGTTCAAATCAAAAACTTCTTCATTTCGAGTTGCTAACAACAAATGCATATATCATGAATGTGTTGCTTGTGTGAGTCCTTTTCAAATGGTAAAAGAAATAATAAATTAGACTTAAAGTTTAAACCGGTTTAAATAGAGAACCGTTTATCTGTTGGTATAACCAATTTCCGGTCCCAACTGTCAGATATTAGAATTACCAACTAACTATTGAATGCTTAATAATTCAGTCAATTTCTTGAATTAATCAATTATTTTATCATCAATAATTTATCTACTTATTATTTAAGTTCCATATTAACATATCAGAACTGAAATAAAATATTTAAAAATATTTATACACACCATGAAAGATAACTCACACCAACAATAATTTCAAAGAAAGTTTGTAACTTTGTTATACATTTTGATTACAAATGTACATATTTAATTTAATTACCAAATAATCACTTAAGTTTGTTCTGCAATTTTGACTAAACTGAGTTAGTTATCATAGAAGATGTATTTCAATTATTCAGATTGTTACATTGAAATTTAATTATTTAAAGATTGTTAAAGTATGCCAATATTAACACATCAACTAACTTTGATATCTAAAATTAAAAATTTTTAGAGACATTCATTAATATCAGCTTATTTCATAAAACTGGATAACTTAACTTACAGTTTTTAAAATAGAAGAAGAACTGTCACACTTTAACCTACATTTGTCAAATTTACCTCTAAAATCTAATAGATAACATAAAAAAACTCATTGTCTCCAAGTAAGAGATGTAGTGCATTCAAGTCCTCCCCCTTTTTTTAAATTTAATGTCTGTTTCGTCCCCCTTTTAAGTGTTTTATGTGTGTTTTCTGTGTGTCTTAAATTGTCCTTAATTTTTAATTTTTTAAACTTTAAATACTTAACTTTACAACCATTTGCCACATATTGCAACAGAACTTTATCAAAGAAATTTGATAATTACAAGTTCAAATAATTGCACACCCACACAATTTGTACATCTAATCTCATTCATTGTCTTACAATTGTCACCTTCAAAAAATAAAATCTCAATAAATAACACACATTTCATAAATATATCTCTAGAATAAATATAAATAACTTTTAAATAACTCAATGGTATAGAACATTACTTTCATCAAACAAACAATTACATTACACCTATCTCTACTTCACTGGATAAAATCTGTCTACTCAAGAACTTCCCCGTTTACTGTCAAACAATTACAATAGCAGACTTAAGTTCTCCATTCAACAATACAGGATAGTTTGAACCATCTTCTTTCAACCATCAATTAATAGAGTACCTGCATGTAAGTAATGTTTTATTTATTTGTTCATTTATTAATTTATTACAGTTTAATAGACTATTTTACCAATTTGTGAGTCATACCTTGTCTGCTTAAACATTTTATTCATTTTGAAAAACCACAGACATGTAATATTGGCATAATTACTGTAATTTATATAATTTATATCATCTATCTTTGTTTATCTTTATTAGACAACACCCTAATATGGGTTTATTATTTCAGCATTTATTCAACTTTGTATCGAGACCTTAAGATGCTTTGCATATTGTAGAAAGCGAAACCGGTCGTCTGGATAGTTAAATTAAATTGGTTGTGAGTAAGTCTAATTTATTATTTCTTTTACCTTTTGAAATGCATATATGTATTTGTTGTTAGCAACAAATATATTTTTTTGGTCCTTGTTTGATCCGAAATATCAAGCACTAGAGGATACACTTCCCGTCAACTCCCGGAAGAACAAAAATATATTTTCGCTGTTTTGATTGTCAGCGACATTTGATTGGAAAACATTTTCAGAGAATCTATCGGCGCTTCAAGTGTTACTAATTTAAATAGCCGTCAACATTTCAGGGGAGAATTCCAGATTTGGCAGCTAAATAATTATTATCATCCCTTTTACATCCGCCCGTTGGGCACAAACCGATTAATAATTCAATCGGCTGATGGATTTTAGTTGTAATTTAGCTGATTACGTTGATCAAACGAATAATAAACAGGTTTATTTTGTACTACAACCAAGTCTGCATCATATATACGGAATTTACTAATAAAAATAAATGCCCAACTACAATGTTCTACCAATTAATACTAAAATGGATTATGTTACTTAATGAAAATTTATGTTAACAAGGTATGTAACGTAAAACATTTCAGCTATCTGCATTAAAATTACTTACCACCATGTCAATAAACATTTATTTCCGAATAAAATTAACAAATAAAATATTTTATAGAACTAGCAAGAAAATAGTGGGCGGTTTACATGGAAAAATGATAACGGGGAGTGACTAGTTTCAGTTCCTAGGTATTACCTATTACAGTAATTATTTCTAGAGAGATGGGACCGTTTTTTTCTCAGTTTGAGTACCTACTCATAAGTCCTCATTGACGAATGGTAAACCACGAAATACGTATAGGAGATTTGTGAAACTCGATTTTTTTTTAAATGAAAAAGACAGTAAAGATTCCATTTCACGTACAAATCGTCTATGTATCTGTTTATACGTATTTCGCTTTAATAAAGCTCATCAGAACAGTTATTCATAGGCGTTCTCAACGTGAAAAATAGATCTTTCCTGTCTTTAAGAAGCAACAATAAAATGGCTTCAAAACGGACGCAATAGCGACATCTGATATTAAATCCGTAAAATAGTTTCGAAACACAATTCAGATAACTGCCTTAATCTGAGCCTTCTATAAATTGCAAGGCATAGCCAGACGTTAATAAAGATGTTAATAGAGACATGGGGAATCTAAAATTTGCATTCCACGACATGTCTCCTCAACTAACCAGAAATCGTTAGCGAATTGGTTTCTTGTACTCATACAGAGTAGATCAGAGCAAATTTTAGATTCCCCATGTCTCTATTAACCTATTTATCAACGTCTGGCTATGCCTTGCAATTTATAGAAGGCTCAGATTAAGGCAGTTATCTGAATTGTGTTACGAAACTATTTTACGGATTCGATTTTTTTTATTTGAATTATCACGTCTCGGCGACGAGGTCATTAACACGATTACAGTATAGTTCAATATAAGGGTATTACAAATACAATTTTACATTTGAAAATACACAATACATCATTGACAATATTTAATTTCCCCCGATATCTAGCAGATCATACAGTTTTATATCGGTTCTGACAAATTTGTTAATTACTGGTAGTTAAAATTAAAAAATATAATTTAATTTTTATACTGTTTGCAACTTAAAGTTAAATGTGACAGTGTACTGAAAATCTTAGAATTCTGTGAGTACAAAACTGCATTATTAATAACCTTAAAATCAGAAGTTTAAAAGGCAAAATATTTTATCGATTTCAATTCAACTTATCGATTATCGACAACAACTTTTTGCTGGTTCTTGCTTCTAACAAGTAATTAGGCTAGGCAGCTGTTCAATTTTATTAAGTGGCCAGGTCCGGCTTCAAATCCTCTGTGCCAATACGGGTACGTAAATTCTCAGCGGGAAGATGGATGAACCGGAATCAGCTACTACCTCACGAAATATACCCACTACGTCACATATATCTTACTCCAATGCATTAAACAGTTTTAAATATCCTTCAAAAGACCAAGGTATTATAGTTTCAACCATACAAGGAATAAAAGTTTTCGAATATATAAAAGCTGTTGGATCAATAGTACAGCCCAAAAATGTTGTTTGGGCATCCAAAATAGCAAACAACCGCATCTGCATCTACCTCTCCTCTCAATATGTAGTTGATCAATTTCTTAGCTCCCACAAATATATAAATATTGATTGTAACCAGATTGAAGTAAGAAGACTTATAACCCCTGCCCAGAGACTCATCATATCTAATGTATGTCCTACTATACCTAATAGCATAATTGAAGAGCACTTAAAAACTATGGGTATAAAATCCGCCTCCAACATGACGTTTCTACGAGTAGGCATGCAAGACTCAGAATACAGCCACGTACTCAGCATTAGGAGGCAAATGTTCAAAAGTCCTTTAGAAAATGCATCAATTCCTGACTCATTTCTAATCTTATTCGACAATACATCATATCGACTATACATTTCCATAGATGGTTTAAACTGCTCCAGATGCAAGATTGTCGGACATCACGATTCTGACTGTCCTTCTTTATCATCATCAAGCAACTCAATTAATCAAATGGAAACTGATCACCACGCGAATATACATAACTCTACTAATGAAAAATATAATCAGCTACAAGATCAACCACGAAACCAATACCAAGAAGATACCGAAACATTAATGAAACCAGAACCCAATACCATACAAAATCACGCATCAGCTACAAAGGACCAAACCACTTCCTCACAAACAAACAATGAATTACAAATTTTGAATCAACCAAAAATATTCCAAGATATTCCAAGATATTCCTTAGTAATTGAAAGCGATAGAAAAACCACTGAAATTACTCCTGCAACTAAAAGACAAATATCCTCTCCTGAAATTTTTGAAAATGGCCTACCTCCTCCCGATACTCAAAAACTTAAGAAAAAGCCTAAAACCCAAGAAGATATTCCAATTATTCTAAATCAAATTAAAGAAAAAATTCAAATAGAAACCCTTCCTTTACACTTACTTTTCATGAAATATGTGATTTTCTGGCGAATTCCCTTTACTCAAAACATCCTGAAGGCATTGTTAAAAATTATTCAAATGAAAGCCAAGAAATAAAAGAAATTTTAAACTTTATATATTCTCAAATACAAAATAAAACTTTAAAAAACAATATCACCAGATTGAAGAAGAAACTGCTTCTCAACAGTCCTTCTTCTACTGACGAAACTGACTAAGAATCAAGTTCTCAACAATAAATAGTTATCCTTTATCTGGGTACTTTCCCATATGGGAATAAGTGGTAATGAGGAAGTGGACTCCCTGGCAAGCAATGCAACCACCGACCAAAGTATTGCTATCATAAATCAAATGCCTTGGACTGATCACAAAGTAAATATCAAAGCCCACGTGTACAGAGCGTGACAAACTACTTGGGATCACACTGCTAACAAACTCAAAGAATGTCTAAGTCAAGTAGGAACCAAACTCATCTTACCAAATAATAGAAAAGACCAAGTCATCATCAACCGACTCCGAATAGGACATACTTTCCTTACACACAAGCATATCTTCAACTAGGAGGCTGCTCCGATGTGTAACACTTAGTTGTCAGTGAAACATATAATTGTTGAGTGTCCAGTGTACCAGAACGAAAGAATCGCGTCTGCCCTTAGTGATAATTTAAAAAGTATACTAACGTCAAATTTACAGTCTTTATTAAGTTATCTTAAAATGACTAAACTATATACTTACCAGATTGTAAAAATATTTTTTTATGTAACAATATGTATCTTACTGTTTGTGTATATCCCCCCGCTAATAACCCTTAGTGGTTGATGCGGGTATATTTGTTTAAATAAAAAAAAATATTTAATTTTTACAAATTTGACTGTTATACATCATTACACTTAAAGCACTTGGATGTCTCTTAAATTTTTAAACAGACTGGAGTATTTCTCTGATTCATTCAGCATTTCTTGTATATTATTTCAGAACTGGCATTGTTTTTATTTAGTAGAAAGATGCTGACATTCTTTAAGGAAATCCATGACGGTTAATGGGCTGCTGAAATGGCCGCATTCAGATGGATCGGTAGATGCCATAAGAAAGTCATGTTTAAGCCGAGTGTGTCCAATTCTTAATCTTCTTAGAATAACTGTGTGTCTTCTGAGCATAGGTAATAGCTCTAAGGAAGGGATAACTGGCTGTATATGGTGTAAGTGGCTCGCAGTTGTGTTCCAATAATCACTGCATGTCTTTCCACAATGTTTCCCTGGTCTTGTGACAAATGTCGACTCAAACCAATCAGTCAATAATATTCCACTGTCATATATTCTGTTAAACACAGTGTTTTAATATTATTTCAGAGCTCCATCGGAGCCAAGCACTTTTCTATTTTTTGGCGTTTGTATTAGCCACGTAACCTCAATTTCTGTTCTAAATGGATCTGTTGTGGCATTAGTAGTCTTTCATCTTTAAACAATTCAGAAATGTAGGTTTTCCATTCTTTTAACTGTTCATTGATATCTAATATTATGTGTCCGTTTTTGTTTTATAAACTTTGGTATAGTTGTTTTCGTTTGTTTCCGGCGATCTCTTTTAATTTATTGTCTAGGTGAAATGTATCATATTTCTTTTTATACTATTTAATCACAATTTTCAATGCATTCTTTTCTATGCAATTGTGTTTCCGTATATCTTATCTTGCCTTAAAAAGAAAAGAAAAAGCTAGAGAATGCAACATACCAGTGGTACCCTGTTGCGTAGATTACACAAAGGCTTTCAAATCATTAAAATGGGATCCCCTTTGGAGTATAATGAAAAATATGGGAGTACCTAACCACCTAGTTAACTTAATAAGAAATCTGTATGATAAAAACTCAGCCAAAGTTAAAACACACAGAATATATTCAGATGCACTCAAAACAAAAAAAAAAGGAACTAGACAGGGCTGCATACCCTCATCATTATTGTAGGACATACATTTTGAATATATAATGAGAAAAGTACTAGATGAATGGGACGGAGGAATCACTACAGGAGGCAGAAACATCAGCAACTGCAGATGATACACTTATACCAGTAATAAGTAAAACGAGCATATCTAATTTACTGCGGCCACATAGCTAGAAGAACGGAGACCAAGGAACTATTGGTAGTAGAAGGACAGTTAGAAGATCAAGGGAAAGATGGGCATACCAAATAAAAACTCTGATGAGAAAATCCCTACTTAAAGCCGTCCATATGACACAGGATCGCAGCCAATGGAGGCAACAATATTTAGAGTGTCACCACGCCCTGACAAGAGATCAAGGAATGAGGAGGATATCTTATCTTCTGCTTGAGTCTTACGAGTATCCTCTTGTATTCTTTTTTATTCTTATTTCTGACTTTTCTTCTTTAGTCCATGAGTTTCAGTATTTTTTCTGTCATCCACACTTGTTTTCTTCTTGTTTTTACGGCACTTAATTTTGTTTCTTGAACAGCCTTTAATAAGAATTAATATATTAATTTAACATGTTAATTTCCCGAAAAAATACAAAATGCGTGGTTATAACAGCAAATTTACTAAGATGTAAATTGAAGTTGGAATGTCAGATAATAGAACATGTGATGGTGCATTACCTTATCTTGCTACCAAAAGATCAAAACAGGAGTGAAAGATCAAGTGACTAGAGCAAGCTGTCTAAACGAAACAATATGGAGAAATAAAAATATCAGAAAAGAAATAAAAGACAGAATTTACAAAACAGTCATCAGAATATCAAGACAGCCTTTAATATATCCTTTTTTCTCATCTAGTTTTCCTCAGTACTTTTCTTTTAACTTGATGTTAACTTTATTTATTGTTCTAGTATACTGCTTATTTCTTTTAGGGCATCTGTTCAATTTTTCACATGCGAAAAACCATGATATATTTTTCGCTGTATTAATTTCTATACTTCTCAACCTCACTATTAAAAATCAGTACCTTAATCCAAGCCTTGGTAACTCCTACTCCTACTTTAACCTCACCCCTTTAGACATACAGACCATTTTCTAATAGCAAACAGAAAAACTAGCTCTCGACTGTTCGAGACTGTGCCTCCTGGTAGCAACAGACACTTTCCTATCCATTCTGCGTCTGTCTGTCATGTTTTACATGTTTTGAGACATCTGCTGTTAAATCGCATAGACAAAAGATATGTCTATAAAGTGTGTGTATATGTGTATAAAGTATGTTCAACTCTTCGATTTTAATGTTCGTGCCTGCTCGAGTACGGTACCGCGAGACTCGTGAATAAAAACCGCTAAAGACAGCTCACCTCGTACAAAAAACAACCGCTAATAAATATTTCGAATGAAACTCTGCTTATCTGAATACCTCGAGCATGTATAACAGCGATATTGGTAAGCGTTTTTATAAACTTGATTTGGCTATTACCTGTATAACCCTTAAGTACCTCTCCTAATTATTTTGAACCAGCCCTATTTAATACAGGACTCATACTCTGAAAATAACGTATTTTTGTCTATCATTTGATATTTTTTGTCTATCAAGAAACTGTGTATTCGCCAGTAGATAGTAAGTCACTTTTTCCACTTTGACCTTTTATCCCATTTTTTGGTGAAGGCGCAAATTGTATCACGTTAGGTGTGCGTCAGATGACGTTAGGTGTACGTCTGATCACGTTAGCTGTACGTTAGGTTACGTCAGGTACACGTCAGGTCTCGTTTTATGTCGAATTACGTGACATTTAACATCGTACGTAAATTGATGTACACTTAACGTAACCTGGCGTACTGGACCAAAGTGACTTACTGTCAACCTTGTAACCCTTTTCAATCTCAGTCTTATTTTTCAGTCTTATTTCTCAATTCCTGTATTTTTTATTTATACATATGAAGTTACCAATCACTCATTCAGGTGATCTGAAGAAACGATACTTCTTGACAAAGTTACAAACAAAAACGTCCTTTCTGTTTTTCTTTACAATCAATCACAACACAAAGTAGCTTCTAGACTATTTCTTCAAAAAACATTCCCCTTTTCAGGTCGATATATGTTAAGTTGAAAACTCACAGACGATGTGTTAGCAAAAATGAGCATTTGAAACACGCCATCTTAACAACAGACCTTGTACCAGAATCTAATTACTGCTTATATTATCTTTATACTGATATCACTTGTACATTCAATAAAAAAAATCACCTCCTCACCCTCAATTTTAACTAACAAATAATATTGGCACGTTTTGTATCATACCTGATGTAAGGTTTGGTTAAATTAGTTTAAATTAGGTACCGATGACCTGATGATGACCAGAAAATTGTAGTGGTCGAAACCGGTCTTCACTTACTAAATAAATAGATTGTGAGTAAGTCTGTAATATATTTCTACTCCACAGTTTAATAATTTAAAAATCTATATGGGACGCATTTAAAAAAATCGATAATTATTTCACAATTACACATTAAATTAGGGCTCCTTTTATGCCAAAGTTTACCTGGCTTTAATGCATTAACCGAATGTAATTTTAATCCAAGTTCTCTAAGAAGAGGATAAAAAGCCATATTTATTATTTCATATAAAAGAGAATATTTGAGGATTTTCCAATACTTGAAAAGTTTGTCTCTCAAATATATGGCATGAAATCTGCAAATTTATATGAAGCACGGTATGAAAAATTTCTCACCACATATAAAACAAGTCGTAAAATTGTTATTTTCTTTGTTTTTTAAATGGTTAAAAGTAAAAAAAGTGTTACACGCTTGGAAAAAAATACCAAGTGACACATCGGTATTTTCTATTAGCATTTAACGATGACGTCACATAAATAAAACTGCGGAAAAGTATTTTACATTTAAGAAAATAACATTGTTTTAAACAAAATTTAATTTATAATAAACAATAGAATGGTTTTAACTGAAATAGTCACCACATTAGCGTAGCTTGTATAGAATATTTCTTCCGCAGACGAGCCCTGATCATCATCACTATTCAACAGATCAATAATATATTGTCCACTGTTTGAAGTTAATTATCCTAGTCTTCTGTATCCATTTTCTACATTTACTATATGATTTACTGCTTTTTGCAGTCAGCACCTGTAATCTCTAATAGTTTATATCGAATTAAAACAATCACTTTCACGTCAAATTTGAGAAAAACATTTTTCCTCCGAATTAGTTTTTTTACTTGTAAACTTTTTTTTTTTTACTTTTAGTTCAAAACAGTATGGCCATGTTCTGTTGCATCCATGTCCAGAATACATTGTTTGTCGTAAGTTTTAGTACGAAGCACTTCAATAATAATTGTTTCTTTTTATAGTTTTCTTCAAAATACAATTCATTATCTAAAAGGAAATCTTGTAGTTCATGTTTTAAAGACGGACTTTTCGGAATTTTTTTTAGAGGTCTTGGGTAATAGTCCATAGTTATCACACTGTTGGGTATTATACTAGGAAGTAGTGTATTCTTAAACCACTTTTCGAATATATACAAATTTATATTCTGATGATAATCTACATTTAATTTTTCTATTTTTTTCTTGCGAAGCTTTAACCCATTTGGCACCCAACAATTTGAAGATCAATAGTACACAATAATCATTTGAGAACCTTTAGTCAGAGGTACAACTTTCAGCTGGCACCTAAGTGAACCATCAGTCCAACCCTTGCTAGCGGTATTATGCGTGTCATACCATGGCTCGTCTAAATAATAACTTATGCGCTTTTGGTTTCCATATTCTTGATGGAATTCTGGATATAGGATCTGGATTCTGGATTCTGGGATTGTGGATATCAATGACGGCTGGGACATGAACTCTGATCACTCATCGATAATTTCAACTATGAGTGATACAGTGATTAAAAAAGAGTTCAATCCAATATTGAATACTAAACAAAAAACTGACTGGGAGAGCTTCAAAATAAACCTTGAACAGAAAATTAATCTTGCTGTGCCATTGAGAAACACGATTCAACTTGATGACGAATTAGAAGTTTTTATAAAAAATATCCAACAGGCAGCTTGGGAAAATACTCCCAAAATAACTTCTAGAACAAAAGGGAACAACTATCCAAAAGAAATCAGAGACCTCATAGTAGAAAAAATAAAGTTAAGAAAAAAATGGCAGCAATACAGAGCTCCATGAGACAAAACTAGTCTAAATAATGCTACACAAAAACTAAAAGGATAGATACAGAATATAAAAAATTCAACAACTAATTATTTTTTAAGTAATTTACCAGCTGACCAGAACACAGATTATTCGTTATGGAAGGCAACAAAAAGAATGAAGAGACCATTAATTCATTCTCCTCCTATTAAGTTGGAAAACGGCAACTGAGCTAAAAGTAACGAACAGAAAGCAGAACGATTTGCAGATCATTTAGAGAGCTCGTTCAAACCCAACGACAATGATGGTGGAGAACTGAGATGGGAAGAACTATTCCAAACTGAAGAAAGAATAACGTTGAGATCATTTAGAAAAGTATCAACAAAGATAAAAGAAAATATAAATCCTAAAAAAGCTCCAGGATATAATCTCATAACAGGAGAACTATTAAAAAATCTACCAAGAAAAGCCATAGTTAAGCTGACACCCCTAATAAATGCTGCTTTTAGATTAAGATATGTTCCCAGACTCTCGAAAGTAGCCGAAGTCATTATGATCGCCAAACCAGGTAAACCTCCTAATGGAATGACATCCTATCGACCAATATCACTCCTTCCGGTGATGTCAAAACTATTTGAAAAACTTGTATTGAAAAGATTAAAACCAATAATAGAAATAAAAAATCTTATACCAAATCATCAATTTGGTTTTAGAAATCAACATTCCACTATAGATCAGGTTCACAGAATAACGAATATAATAGAAAAAAACATTAGAAGAAAAGAAACTCTGCTCTACAATCTTCTTGGACGTAGCACAGGCGTTTGATAAAGTCTGGCATGAGGGTTTAAACTAAGAACGTTAATGTCTAAACAGTATTCAGAATTCTTAAAATCATACATTGCGAATAGATATTTCAGAGTAAAACAAGAAGAAGTGTACACCGACTTAAGGAAGATCAAAGCTGGCGTGCCACAAGGGAGTGTCTTAGGTCCGGTCCTGTACCTATTGTATACGTGTGACATTCCAGAGCTAAAACAAAATACTATTGCCACCTTCGCGGATGATACAGCCATACTAGCGATAGGAGACACTAGTAAAGAAGCGACTGATAAGTTGCAACTATCAGTAAATAAAATACAAGCTGGACAAGACAAAATATAAAATACAACAATATAAAATACAAACTGGACCAGAAAATAACAAATAAAATTAAATGAGACTAAATCTGCACACGTTAACTTTACAAATAACAAAATAGAAAATTTCCCAGTTGGAATAAATGATATCCAAGTTCCTTATGCAACATCAGCAAAATACTTGGGCATCACCCTAGACGCGAAGCTGCGCTGGAAAGTCCATGTCAAAAAAAAAAGAGGGGAGCTTGATATTAGATATAAGAAATTGTATTGGCTGATTGGAAAAAATTCAACATTATCCATTCATAAGAAATTATCCATTTACAAGCAAGTACTGAGGCCAGTATGGATTGTAAATGGTATATCCGTTAATAAATAAATAAATAAACTCTGGGGCTGTACCAAAACTAGTAATCTACAGATAATCCAGAGATTTTTTAAAACAAAGTACTGAGAAACATTGTTAATGTTCCTTGGTATATCCGTAACAGCAACCTCCACCAGGACCTGGGTATGGAAACTGTGATCGAAATATTCAAGAGAATAGCAGCAAGTCACGAGCAGAGGCTGCATAGTCGTGTGAATATCGAGGCAATCCAGCTTCTTGACAACACTGAACTAAAGAGAAGACTCATAAGGACAAAACCATTTGAGTTAGTGTAAATGTGTAACAGTTTAGTGTAAAAAGCAGAGTATAGTGCTGTGAAGTTATTGCATGTTAATTGTAGTGCATTAGTTGATAGATAAAATAAGAGTAAGCCATAGGGTAAGCCCTTAGATTTAAGTATTTGCTGTTTATTAAGTTAGGTCAGAAAATAACTGATAAATTGGTCATTTGTGACCAGATAGCACTATACAAACACCGCACAGGTGTTATACAAAAAAAAACAAAAAAGTTGTCATCTTCACAGATAGTCAGGCAGCGCTAAAGGCACTCATTCTGTAGAGGTGAATTCTAAGTTAGTATGGGATTGTGTGTTTGCCCTAAATAAACTAGGAGTCCGTAGCAAGGTTACGATAGCCTGTGTACCGGGGACGAGGATCATATATATATATATGTGGCTAAACACCCCTTTAGGGGTTACGCCGCTTACGCTCTCTAGATCTATGTTTTGAGGTAGATCAGTCCTCATGTTCCTTATTTAATTTTCTCAGTTATTTTTCTCCATTGTGTCCTATCTCTGGTTTTTCCTTTCCACTGTCGTATGCCCGCCTTGTTGAGATCATTTACAACTTCTTGTAACCATGTAGATCTTGGTCTTCCACGTCTTCTTTTGCCAGCTGGTGTCCATTCCAATATTGAGAATATCGTCGTAGTTGATCCTGATCTCCATACGTGTCCTAGCCATTTTGCTCTTTGTTGTTTTATTTTACACACTATATCTTCCTTAATTTCTTCCAGTAGCTCAAGGTTCGTTCTTTGTCTAAATTCATTTTCATTTATTTTTATTGGTCCCAGTATTGCTCTTAGTATTTTTCTTTCTTGTATTCTAAGGTTTTCCTCTTGTTTTTTTGTCATGCTGAGGGTTTCGGCTGCATACATCATCGTCGGTCGAATTATTGTTTTGTATACCTTCATTTTCGATTTCTTACTCAATAGTTTATTTTTTAGTAATTTCTTATTTGCATGGAAGGTCTTATTTGCTGTAATAATCCTTTCTTTGATTTCTGTTTCTCTTTCTCCATTGTTTGTTATTAATATTCCCAAGTACTTAAATTTTTCGACTTCTTCAAAAATGTATTCGCCTAGTCTAACCTTTTTGTTTTCGAAGTTTTTATCAAATCTCATTATTTTTGTTTTTTCTTGGTTTATTTTTAATCCCATTACTTTTCCTTCTGTTACCATTTCATTTAACATTTTTTCCATTGTTTTTCTATTTTTTGTTATTAGCACAATATCGTCAGCGTATGCTATTATTTGTCCTTCTCTAGTTCTAAGGGTACCTTTGTTTATTTTCCTGACGATGTATTCCAGGGCAAGATTAAACAGGGTTGCTGATAACGAATCTCCTTGTCTAACCCCTTTATTTATGACAAATTCTTCTGTGTCTCCTACTTGAGTTTTTATACTCACTACAGTTCTACTCATTGTCATTTTTATTAATCGTCTTAATTTGTTTTGTATTCCCATTTCTTTCAGAGCTACCATTAATTTTGATCTTTTTATTGTATCAAATGCTTGCTGAAAATCTATAAAAAGCAGTTCAATTTCTATTTTATATCCATGAGCTTTTTCCATAATTTGTTTAACTGTATGTATGGCATCTGTTGTAGACTTTCCCTTAATAAATCCGCATTGATAGTGTCCTATGATATTCGTCATAGCGTTGGTCAGTCTTCGATGTATTAAGGTCGACATAATTTTATATGCTGTGTTTAATAGCGTCAGTCCTCTGTAGTTATTACACATTTGTTGGTCTCCTTTTTTATGAATCGTGATAATTTGTCCTTTGTTCCATTCTTCCGGCATTTTTTCTTCGTCCCATATGTCTTTTATTAAATTGTACAGTTTTTCTTTTAATTCTTCACCACCATATTTTATAAGTTCCATATTGATCCCGTCTGATCCTGAAGATTTACCATTACGGCTGCTATTTATAATTTCCTCAACTTCCTCTTTTGTTGGTCTTTCTAGCTGGTTTCCTAACATCATTGTCTCTTCTTCTACGTTTTCATTTAGGTCTTGATCTTCTTGCTCTGTTAATAATTCTTTAAAATAGTGAGTCCAAATTTCTTTATACTCTTCATCATTTTCTGATACTTTTCCATTTTTATCTTTTATGCCTTTTATCTTTCCTTTAAAAGTTTTGTTTTGCTCGCTAATTTTCTTATAAAATGCTTTTGTGTTTCTGTTCTTACTTTCTTTTTCTATTTCTTTTATCTTATCATCTAACCAGGCACGTTTAATTTTCCTTATTTTTTTCTTACATTCATTCCTTATTCTATTGTATTCTTCCCTATAATCCTGTCTATTTGTTCTTATCCACATTTGTCTAATTTCTATCTTCTTTTTTAGCATGTTATGGCATTCTTCATTATACCATTCCTGTTTTTTTTTGTTTCTTTTTATTCCTATGTGTACATCCGCTGTTTCATTTATACATTTTTTTAAATTTCTCCATTCTGTTTCTATATCCTTTGTATATTTACACTGTTCCTTTAGTTTTTTGTTCATGTCATCAGCATACTTAATCCTTATGTCTGGAGCATTCAGTTTTTCTACGTACCATTTGTCTTTCATTGTCGTGTTTTTTAGAGTTCTTTTGACTTTTTGTTTTACCTTTGCAGTCACCATAAAATGATCTGTGTCTGCATGCGCACCTCTGTAAGTTCTCACGTCCGTAACCGATGTTTGTTTCCTTCTTGTAATCAGAATATGGTCTATTTGGGACCATGTTTTTTGGTCTGGGGAAATCCATGTTACTTTATGGTATTTAGGATGTTCGAAATTTGTACTAATGATAATCATATTGGTACTAGCTGCTAGGTTACATAATCTTTGACCATTGTCATTTGTTTTTTCGTGTAATGTGTGTTTACCTGCTACTTGGTTAATGTAGTCTTCCTTACCTACTTGGGCGTTAAAATCTCCCATTACCAGTATTGTGTCTTCTCTAGGTAAATTCTCCATTTCTCGTTCAAGTTCCTCATACATTTTGTTTTCGAGGATCATAAGGGCAATGAAAAAGCAGATGAAATGGATAAACAAGCCTCATCAATGCCATTCATTGGACCGGAACCCTTCTGCGGCGTTGCAAAGTCAGTAACAAGAACGGCTAGAAGGAAGTGGGTAGCTCACAAATCTCTGGAATGGTGGAGGAATTCACCAGGACAAAGCCAGGTGAAACAGTTCATTACAGAACATTCGCCAAAATTTATGGCACATCTAACAAGCAAAGACAGAAAAACAGTCAAAGCCATCATTTGTGACCAGATAGCAGTATACAAACACCGCACAGGTGTTATACAAAAAAAATATTCTTAATTTTTTTTTTTTTAATAATGTAAACGCCAATGTACTATCCTCCACTTTCTATAGTATTATGATTTTATGATTTATGATTATGATTTTCTATAGTAGATTTTATGGCAACAAGCTTGGTGTGTATCATATCAATTGTTGGTATTACATTTTTTCCGTGTTCCCCGTAAACCAAATTTGTTAAACATTTAGCAGTCACGATATTAAGATGTTTAGATTTTCCAGCATCTGTTCTTGTTTTTCACTTTTTAACACCTTTGTATACAATGTCGGGCATGGTAGAATACGAAATTCCTGTTAGAAAGGCCGATTATCTTATAAAACTGCCCTTACAACTATTTTCAGGATCAGTTTGCAGATTTTTGTAATCGTTATAATACAAATTTTCTTTGATTCTTTATTCAAAACAATCCTTTTGTTTGGATGTCGTAAACTCTTTTCTACAGTTTCAGTCTGTGTCGTTGTTTTTTTTATATAGCTTAAATTATTCGACTATTACACTTTCTTTACTACTACTTGGGTTCTCTTGCTCCTATAGACGAAAAACTGTAGGTAATTTTTTTCATGTTCAACATTTTTGTTATACACAGATAGTTTAAAAAACAAACAACACAAAGTACTACAATTATAAAGATCACCTCAAAACAACGAAATTTCAACACAACTCAAAATTGAAGCAATGCACATCTATAAAAAACCTCCTTGTAAAGATGACAACTAAACGAAAATCGCATTACTAATTTGTAGTCATTTAGAACTTAAATTAAGCACTTGAATATTAGTACAGTCAAATTTTTAGACGATAAATATTAAGCAAGAGAAATTAAACTTTTTTTCTACTTTTAAGGACCAAAAAACAAGTTCAATTGCGGAACCGAATTAAAAATAATTATAATCCGAATTATAATTAGCATGCTATGATTCATCATTATAAGAATTTCTAGCATTACAGACACAACGTTACTCGGTGGGTTCAGTAGCTCTTGGTCTATCAGTTCTAATTTTAATAAACAATGGAAATATGATTTTAAGGAAAAAGTGCTATCTTGCTTTTTATTTGTCATAGAGTGTTTTTTTTAAGATTGTGTTTTCTCACCATCTTTTCAGTGAGTCTACCTACAAGCGCGTAACATAAAAATATCAAAGTTATATAAATGTTTATAAGCTACAAAAGTCAGCCGTTATTCAAACGGTTTTTTATTAACAATTTTAATAAAATGTTGAAATTATTTAATATATCTTAAAATTGAAGCCTAAAAGAATCGATTACGATCTAGCATACTTCAATATCTTGCCATGATTTCAAGACGTATATTACAATGTCATTATTCAAAAAACAAAGATTTTTGAATAGAAGAAAAAATTAAGGTTTTTAGCAATTATATCTGTCAATTTTTTATATACTTTCATTTAGAAACTCTTAAATTAAAGAACTGTAACTTTTATTTGAACCAATTTTCTCTAAAATGTATAAAAGATGTTTTATAGGCAAAAAATGATTTTTTCACTTTTTACGATAAAAAAAAAACAAAGCAAAATCAGCTTTACGTCTTCAAGGATTTTTCATCAGTAGAGATCGGGAAATATGCACTTAAAAATCCCTAAAATATTTAAGCAAATATGCACAAAAAACAGTTGAAATATGCACTAAATATGCTTTTTATGCTTTTATGCATTTATTGCATATTAATAAAAACGCAATAATACTTGTATTGAAGGTA
The DNA here is from genome assembly GCF_040954645.1 of Diabrotica undecimpunctata. NCBI lineage: Eukaryota > Metazoa > Arthropoda > Insecta > Coleoptera > Chrysomelidae > Diabrotica > Diabrotica undecimpunctata. The sequence continues at coordinate 47,527,870 of NC_092810.1, read as the reverse complement.
TTTAATTTATTTTTTGCTAAAGTCACAAAAAATATTTATTGAAATTGAATTGAAATGTATTATCTACATCATTATGTTCATTTATTCTTTAATTCATCATCACTCTTCATTCTTTATTATACTATTATTACAGTTAAAACTATATATTATTAATTGTTTCTCTAAACTTTCTTAAGAAAAACTGTGCCGTCTATCTGATAATAATTGTTTATATGCTGAAAAACTTCTTTCTACTTCACATGAAGTTAAAGGAGCAAACTTAAAATATTGTATAATTGAGGGTTCTACCTGAAAAATTAATTTATCTTCACAATTTCCCATAATAATATTATTTATTTGAATTTACAGTTTAATAGAATAGAATAGAATAGAATATTCTTTATTAATCCCATCAGATCACATTGTGATATAGGACAAGTCATATAGTACATAAAGCATGATCAACCAGTTATATAGGACAATTACATAAAACAAAATCAATAAAATATAGATTAATATAAAAAAAAAGATATTATGCGATATAGAGCGTCTCTGAACCCGTCGGTCCTCATTCCCTGTAGTCTTTTATTAAGTCAAAATAATCATTTAGGTTGTAAACGTATAATTGGATCAAGCATGCTTTTAATTTGTTTTTGAATTTTTGAATATTATTTTCATTTCTTATATTAAGTGGCAAACAATTGTAAAATTTAGATCCTGCAAAATCAGGGCTAGTTTCAAAGAGAGTTGTGGAGTGTTTACACACGCTTATCAACCTCCCGTGTCTTGTCGGGTAATTATGAAAGTCAGAGTTGAGGGTAAAATTTTGAAATTTAGTTTTGACGTGAATAATACACTTATAAATTTAATGATATATAAACCATGAAAAGTCAACAGTCTGTGTTCAAATAAATATTTACGACATGATTGTCTATTATCAATATTGAATATCAATCTAAGAATTCTCTTTTGAGTTATAAAAACTCTAGAAGAGTTTCTAGAGTTTCCCCACAAGACGACATTATAGGCCATATATGAATAAACCAATGCATAATACTTATCAATACAATGCACTTATCAATTGATTGGTGTTAAATAGGGTTTTCAACTGAAGGATCGCATAGTAACCCTTATTCATTGTTTTGCAGACTTTACTGACATTTTCATCCCATGTCATATTACTTTCTAGAATGCTACCAAGAAATAGTATTGTATCACTAAAGGGTATTTCCTCAGAACTAACTGTGATTTTAGAACCATGGGATGGCTTACAGCGCGAGTAGAACTGCATACAAATAGTTTTCTTTGCATTTACCATTAAAGAGTTCCTTTTACACCAGGTTGTGTAAAATTCCTGTGCTACTAAGTTCATTTTTGAAATGAGTTCGACTTCAGTTGACTCGTCAACTACAATTGTTGAATCATCTGCATAAAGAACTGCATGGTCTGCAGTTAAAAAATTTATCAAATCATTGACATTAAAAAGAAATATTAAGGGTCCCAATACGGAGCCTTGCGGTACACCTTGATCAAGATTAAAAACAGATGACTTCTTATTATCGACTTTTACTAGGAATTTACGATGTTGTAAGTATGACCTTAACCAGTTCAAGAAATGACCCCGAAAACCAAGGGCTTCTAATTTATGCAGTATAATTTCAATGTCAGTAGAGTCAAAAGCCTTAGTTAAGTCAAAAAAGAGTGCACCCACATACTTTTTTCGATCCAAAGCAGCGTGGATATAATTAAATAATGAAATTTTATTTAAGATATCATATTTATTCAGAAAATTTAACATTTTACTGTAAATACACTTTTCGATAATCTTAGAGTACACTTGTTACGATGATTGGCCTGTAATTATCAACCAAACATGGATCTCCCTTTTTGAAAATTGGACTAACTACTCCCGTTTTAAGGTCACTTGGAAACTTGCCATTTGTGACAGATAGGTTGATGATGTGAGACAGAACAGGAGATATATATGAAGAAGTGTATTTAATTATTTTAGTGGGGATTTGATCAATACCTACTGAGCTGGTATAGTTTAAGGAAGATATAGCATTCTCAATATCAAATGGTGAGACCTCAGAAAAAAAGAATGTGTTGTTAATTGTCATAGTTGTGAAATCGTTAAAGGTATAGTTATTGAAATGTTTTAATAATGTGCGTTTGACTGATGTACAAAAATACTCACCAAATTTGTTTACTATGTGTTCTGGATGTATCAATAATTTATTATTGTCAGTAATGCTCCACTCAAAATTGTTTTTATTTTTACCAGTTTGACGATTCACAGTTTTCCATATCTCCTTCCTTCTTTTATTATTATTTTGATTATGTAGATAACTTTGATATGAGGCTTTCTTTATATCCTTTACCTTACGGATAAAGTTGGCCTTTTGTATTTTATAGTTATACATTAAATCTGGATTACCACTAACATTTGCTAGCCTAAATAAATCCTTCAGCTTTTTACTAAGCTGAAGAATTTCAGTATTGATCCATTTTCTGTTGGTATTAGTAGTTATGAGTTTTGATATTAAAGGACATGTTGTATCAATATGATAGGAGACAGTGTTCAAAAAAGCTCTATATGCATCATCTACATCATTTGAATATGTATAAACATTTTTGAAATTCTCAGAATCAAGACTCAACAAAAGATTAGACAAACAATTCTTTGATAAGTTTCTATAAGTAGCTATCTGGGATGTAGCAGTATTGTTACTCTCAGATATGTTTAAACTAAAATGAAGTCCTAGATGATCACCTAAATTGTAGTTCACGACAGCCTCATTGTATAATTGAGGAATATTGATAAGAAAATAATCTAGTTTCGATCGTGAAATTACACCGTTTTTGTTTGTAAATATTCTAGTTGGTTCAGTATTTTTACAGTTAAGTCCAAAACTAATCATGAAATCCATCAATATAGATTTTTCCTTTGACTCTTTAAGATAATCGATGTTAAGATCACCACAAAGAATAACACAATCATATTTAACGTAACAAATATTAAATACATGATATAATTTATGTATAAAAATATCATATCTCCATTAGAGGAGCGATACACATTGAGTAAACAAAATTTTTTTGAGTCACATCTAAAACTAATACAACAACACTCAAAGTTAAAATCTTGACAGATGTTCGTGAGAAAACGGAATATTAAATTTAAAATTAACCTTTACAAATACAAGTACACCACCATGTATATGATCACTTCGATTATAGTACGAACCTAAGAGATAATTAGGAAGATAAAGGGAATTTATATTGTTGTCACTACACCATGACTCAGATATACACAGCAAATCCGGACTTTCAGTTTCAAGCAATAATTCGATAGGACTTATTTTGTTTATAATAGATTGAGAATTTATAAATACGATCTCTAGTTGATTGGTTCTGCCTCCAAACTTATTTGTAGCATCTAGATTGCCCAATTCCGGATTCGTAACAATCATTTCTGGTTTTGTTGGGGACCGCGGCTGGTAAAATTCTTGTATTTGAAGTTAAAATGGCGGACCATCGAACCCTCAGGCCAGATGCTGGGGTTGAAGACTTCATCTTTGTAATCTAATGGATATGAAACTTTGAAACTAGCCTGGTACTCGGTAACCTTTATCTTCTTGCAGTAGAAACTGACATTTGGAGCATTTACCTTTAGATAATTAGTTCCAGATGAACTATAATTAATTCCAGATGAAATACCAACGGAAATCCTTAAACTAATAGAAAAAGACTCGATTCACATTTTAGTTAAACTTTTCAATAGCATTTATACATTAGGAAAAATACCACAAGAATGGCTTTTATCCACCTTTGTTACTATACCAAAAAAGATAAATGCCAAACAATGCAGTGATTACCGTACAATCAGTCTGATGAGCCATGTACTGAAAATATTTCTGAAAATTATACACTCTAGAGTACACAGAAAACTGGAAATGGACATCAATAATACCCAGTTTGGATTCCGAAATGGACTTGGAACAAGAGAGGCGTTGTTTGCACTGAACGTTATGTCTCAAAGATGTCTTGACATAAATCAAGATGTATTCATGTGTTTCATAGATTACAACAAGGCCTTTGATAAAGTGCGGCATGATCACCTAATCAGACTCCTGACAGAAAAGAATTTAGATAAACGAGACATCCGACTAATAGCAAATATGTACTACAATCAGAAAGCAGTAGTGAGAGTAGAGAATAATACCACTGAAGAAATTGAAATAAAGCGAGGTGTGAGACAAGGGTGTATACTGTCACCAACCCTATTTAATCTCTATTCCGAAGACGTAATGAATAGAACACTCTCTGAGCAATCCGTAGGTATTAAAATAAATGGTGTTAGATTAAACAATCTGAGATTTGCCGACGACACCGTTCTGATCGCAGAAACACTTGAAGAGCTACAGACAAAGGTGAATAAGATAGCAGACTGCAGCGAAGAATATGGACTATCTTTGAACATAAAGAAAACTAAATTTATGGTAATATCGAAATCAACACAAAATGTTCAAAATTTATATTTACACAATGAAATTATCGATCGAGTTAGCAAATACAAATATTTAGGCACTTTTATAAATGAAGACAACGATAGCTCAGCAGAAATCAAAATAAGAATAGAAAAAGCCAGATCCATATTCACTAAAATGAAGAGAGTGTTCTGCGGAAGAGATTTGAGCCTTGAAATGAAACTTCGCCTGATGAGATGTTACGTACTTTCTGTGCTGTTCTACGGAATGGAGTCATGGACGTTGAAAAAGATTGATACCAAAAAATTAGAGGCATTTGAACTGTGGATGTATCGCAGAATCCTGAGAATATCATGGACCGAGAGAGTCACAAATGTCGAGGTCTTGAGAAGAATGAATAAAGAAAAGGAAGTCATATTTACGATCAAAAAACGAAAACTGCAATACTTGGGACACATTACAAGAGGCGAAAGATATGAACTGCTTCGAATAATTATGCAAGGGAAAATAGCAGGAAAAAGGTCCATAGGAAGAAGACGAAACTCCTGGCTAAAGAATATACGGGAATGGTATAGCTGTAGCAGCAACGAATTGTTTCGGTCAGCAGTTTCGAAAATACGTATAGCCCTGATGATCGCCAACCTTCGGAACGAAGATGGCACTTGAAGAAGAAGAATTAGTCAAGTCTTTGGTTGTCGTTTCAGGATGCAGTTGATAAACACTTAAAAATCCAAGTTTTGGAACTGTCTTCACTTCTGTAGATGAATTAGAGTTAGAAGCTGTTCCAGTAATGGGTTTGTTATACATCTTCGCTGCTTCAACTGCACCTCGCACTTGTTCATTAGTGATTATATTTACCTTTGTATTGAGGTTAGAGTTGTCACGACGTCGTTCATATCTGCCACTGCCACTCTTATCATATACAGGTGTATGTTATGTTGTCGATTCTGAAGGCATTAAGTCTGTTGATCCAATACACCAATACACTTGGTGTTGGTTTCACCATGGTGTTTAATTTTTTCATTTAATGAATTGATAATTTCAATACTTTGGTCTAATGAAATGTTTCGCTTTTCTAATCTAGTAATTGATTCAGCAATATTTACAAAAATTGGTTTAGATATTTGCCAAATTACATTTCATAACCTTTTTTTTTAAACGTTCACACATTTTTTTATAGCACCTGAGCTAGCTATATCGAAACTACAAATGACGTCTCTAATTCCCTCAAAATTATCGGTTATGAAACTTACTGAATTTAACCATGTTCCCCATCTAGTTATCACCGGTTTAGGTGGTAAAGGTACATTAGGTAAAAGATCTTATAGGTCTGTACTTGCGGAGGGGCTTTTAAAAATATTTTTTTTATATTTGATACAATGGTATTGCCCATTGGAAACTCTGTGCTTATAGTTTCTGCTACTCTAACTAAAGCATGTGCTAAACAGGTAACGTGTATCGGATTTGAAAAAAATAATTTTAAATGCTGTCCAGCTTTGATCATATATGGCGCAGCATCATTTAACAATAACAAAATTTTTTCAGTTGGTATCGATTGAGGTAAAACAAAATTACTCAGACATTCATTTACAAATCTACAAATAGTTACATTGTTCGTTTTTTGCAACTCCTTAGCTGAAACTAAATATCCGGTGCTACACTCACTCCCGTTTAAACTTCCTATAACCAAATTTGCAATATACCGTCCCTTAACATCAGTCGTCTCGTCAACAGATATCCATATCGAATTATTTTTAATTGCAGTTTTAATCGCTTCAACAGTAAATTGCATGCTGGAATCTACATATTTTTTTCGTAGAGTCGTAGCAGAAGGAACTTGTAAAACATCATTATTGCATTACTTTTTTAAAAATTGTTGGAATAATGGATTATCCAATTTTGCAATTGGAATATTGCAACCAATCAGCAAACTGCAGAGATCCTTAATACAATTATATTATTGCATTTTGTCTTTTTCTAATACAAATTCTAGTAATTTGTTATTTATCAAGCTTTCGGGAAAAACCATATTAATTTATGATTTATGATTTTATTTAATATCGTCAACCGGCTTAGCGTATCTTACTGTTCATATTGTCATATTATGCTTATACCAATAAGGGGTATTTCCGAGAGATATTTTTACCTACCTCACTAAAATGCATTACTTGCGTTCTCAGATATTTGTCTATATTGTGGTATAAATGAGGATATGCACTTTTAATAAATGCATATGCACTTATACAATTTATCCAAAATATGCCAATATGCACTTAATATGCATTTAGCATATTTCCCGAGCTCTAGTCATCAGTTATCTCTTTTATACGAGTACTTTTTAGAACATTTAAAACAGACTGAGGTAATTGAAATACATATTTCGGAATGCTGGTTTATTGCTGGTATGCTTGAATATTTACTTTGTTATTTATGTTGTGTTAAATTTATGTAGCACTTAATGTACTAAATTATTTACTGTACATTTATTAATTTAAATATAATTACACGAATATAATCTATTAATAAACTGTTTTATATAGAATTTTCCAACATTATCACATCGATTTTCACATTGTTTGTTGAAGCCAACGTCATTAATTTATTTTCTACATACGGTTTAAATATTTTCTATATTCGTACAGTGATTCTAATTTTAAATATAATTATTTATATTTCAGTTCACTAAAATATAATGAATATTAGATGAGCATCGTAATGATAATATTGATCGGTATATTAATTTCCAAAAGTTGTTTAAGTTATTTGAATAACACTGGTCGTAAATACATTGCCAAATTGAGTTGTTTGATGGAATGATGTCATCGTCATGATACATCGTTTTTTTGTAAAATTATAGGCCGTGGTCTGGAATTATTTTTTCTGAGAGTATGGTAGGTACCGTTGCAAACCCTACTTTTTAAGACTAGATTAACTGTTTTTCTCCACGACCACGACATACCTGTTTTCTGTTTTAGTTAGAGTTCTACTGTTTTTTTACGTAATAAATAATTAATTATAAATCGCAATAGGTCACTACCAATATGCCAGGCTCATATTTATATTGATATTTTATCAAATAGAATAAACTTTTGGAAAAAGCAATAAAGATAGTTGTTGTATGCGTCGATCACGCGCCTTTTGCTCTTGGTATCACTAATTCAATCACTAGCGTCATGATCGAGTCTCTTGCAGCATAAGGGATTCCCTGTTTAATGACGCCATGATTTTGACATACCGTAAAACAGGATAGATAAATTTGTAGTAAAATAAATGAAACAAGAATAGCTGTTTTTTATTTTTGTCTTTGGAAAATTATATTGCGTAAAACCGGGTTCTCTCAATCGTTTGTCATTTCGTTTAGCAGGTGGTCAAAAATCCGTGGCTGAATCGCCATATAATAATGTTGGATAATCATATTTTGTTTATTAGATTTCTTCCATCAGGAGTTCCATATAGTGAAACTCTAGGGGTATTTTACCCTTGCATGGGATTGATTAACTCGAACTCACTGGATACCCATAATTACTTTATTGGTTCTCTAAGTACAATAATAGAGATAGTACCCAGTTGATGGATGACAACACTACTTTTGACTGTTAACTCTTAATTCTTAATGATCTACTCCCATTATTTTCCAGGTATTTAACTCACGTGCGTTTGTTTATGCATTCATGATTTTGTATTAGCCTATTATTTCCTACATGATCCCCAAACATCGGGTGGTTATGATATTCCTCCATTATCCTACGTTTTTCTTTGTCGTCCTTTATTGTTTCTGGTACTTCGCATATGTATATTTCTATATTTTTCAATAATTTGTTTCCTTCTTTTATAAATTCATCAATTGTGCACAATTAAAAAATAATACCAATTACGTATATCTTTACTTTACGTACTGCATTCTCTACCGACAGCCAATCAAGCTGTGCTAACATTTGACCTAAATCAAAGCGATTGAATCCTGTGGCCATGCTCTTGCTGCACTTGATTTTTTTAGTCAAAACCATAACGGAATAGACCTACCGATAGCATACGCATCAAGAAGTTTTACTAACGGAGAATGTAATAAACCCCTAATCATCAATCAGCAATTCATTGGAGAATTAACCATTTCAAATGTTATTTATATGGAGCACCAACATTTTTGATAAAAACGGATCATAAACCCTTAACACACCTATTTTCAATGAAGGAACTTATCTTAAAACTTACGAGGATCAGATTAGATCTAGAGGAATACGACTTTGAAATAGAATATATAACAGGAAAAAATAATTACAGTAACAGTCTTTCGAGAATAACATTGCATCAGCTAAAGGACTTATACATAGATAACATGCATATACTAGCTATAACCCGAGCTCAATCAAGAAGAAAAATGTAAGAAACAAGACACAAGGATACAGAAAGTAAACCTACATTACAGCCGGAAGTCCTTAAGCAACCAGTAAGAAGGGTACTAAATAATTTAGAGGCGCATATACTACCAATTTTTTTTGTTGGAGTAGACCGAATCTCACCAACACAGAGCATTCAGATCAAAAACAAAATCAAGTGCAGCAAGAGCATGGCCACAGGATTCAATCACTTTGATTTAAATCAAATGTTGGCACAGCATGTTTGGCTGGCGGTAGAGAATGCAGTACGTAAAGTAAAGATATACGTAAATAGTATTATTTTTAAATTATGCACAATTGATGAATTTATAAAAGAAGGAAACAAATTATTGAAAAATATAGAAATATACATATGCTAAGTACCAGAAACAATAGAGGACGAGAAAGAAAAACGTAGGATAATGGAGGAATATCATAACCACCCGATGTTTGGGGGTCATGTAGGAAATAATAGGCTAATAAAGAAACTGAAGGCAAGATTCAAATGGAGAAATATGGAAAAAGACGTAAGAAAATACATTAAACAATGTCATAAATGTCAAACTAACAAACCGAAAAGACTACATGTCGAGGAATTCGTGATATTGGACACTTCTTCAAAACCATGGTACATAGTGTACATAGACACGATAGATCCATTCCCTAGAAGTAATGGAGGCAATATATACTGTATCACAATGCTGTATGAGCTGACGAAATACGCAGTGAGGATACCAGTGTGCAACAATGAAGCTGAGACAATACCTCGCGGAATTTTCGATCATTTTATACCAACATATGGACTCATGAAACAAATCAGAACAGACCAAGGCGCAGAGTACAAAAATGAAGTAATGTACGAACTAACAAAAATGCTAAAGATAGAGTACAACTTCTCAACGGCGTACCATCCACACTTGATTGGAAGTTGTGAGAAAGTATATAGAACATTAAACGAGTTGTATGAGATCATTCATAGATGAAGACAGAGAAAATTGGGATGTGTGTTGCAGAATGTTCACATACTCCTACTACACAACCCCTAACGCGTATCATGGATATATACCGTTCAAATTGCTATATGGAAGGAAAGTAAACTTACCTAAAGACCTTACACGAGACGTTCAATCATGTTATAATATAGATGCCTACTACAATGAGTTACGCTATAAACTACAATTCGCACACAAGAGAGCTAAAACCTTCTTATTAAAGCACAAAAAGGAGCGACAGGAAAGAAATAAGTCAAAAGCGATGCCACAACACTTCGAAACAGGAGACCTAGTCCTGGTCAAAAAAGAAGAGAATTGTAAGTTTGATAGTGAAACACAGTGAATTAGTGATATGTGAAAACGGGAACAATTATATTGCTATTGAACATTATTTTTTTGTTATTAGATATAAGGAAATATGTACCAAAATGTGTATATAATTCTATAAATATGTATATGTAAATAGTGAATGTAAATAATGTATGTATGTACAGTAATCAGTTGATCATGGCACGAAAAATTTTCTTCTTTCGGAAGGGAAGAGTAAAAACAGTTTATGTAATTGATTGAAAACGAATAGCACTCATAAGTCATAAATTTTTTTTCTGAGCGATAGCGATGTAACAGGATTTAATTAAGCATCCAGAAATCAGATCTAAGTAACCTTTTATATTGACAGTCACTAATATCCAGTAATTCTTGTATATATATATATATATATATATATATATATATATTTATATATATATATATATTTATATATATATATATATATATATATATATTTATATATATATATATATATATATATATATATATATAAAGATAATATATTATATTATCTTTATACTAATGTCACCTGTACATTCAATAAAAAAAACCTCCCACCCCCGGCAAACCTAAGCACAAGATTTGGGACTGGCGCATATCGTGAGTATTGATACAAGTTACAACCTGAAGTGATTTCAGCAAAAAAATAGACTCTAATGGAAAATGTCCAATTCAAAACAGATCCCACCTGGGCTACTTACGGAAGATACCAGCCAACTCCTGCTGATAGCTAAATAATGTTTGCATCTTTAACTCGGACTCAGGTAACTAATATACGAAGTACGGACTACAAAATTTCAATGATATCTCGCACAAACTCACATAAGCTCCTAATTAAAAACCCTACATATTGTAATTTATATGTCGCACAGTATTTTGCTATGGTATTTCAGGATTAGCCCACTTAGTAAAAGTAAAAATTTTCGTGTAAAAATTTATCAAAATTTTTAGTTAGTATTTCTCCTGAACTAGAGACCAATCAAAAGTCTAGAGACTATTTCTCTTAACCCTTTTAATAACATTTTTTTAAACTTTTAAATACAAAAATACTAAATACTGACCTCTTTTTTACAACAGCCACTACAACAGTATGCTGATTTCCTTTGGTATTTCTGAGAGACCTGCAAAAGATAAAAACATATTTGATAAGAGAAAGTTAATAAAAATGATATATTAATTTAAAAAATCGGCATATTCAAAATATTTTGTAAACAGTAGGTTACAAAAAAAATTACTATTTACTTAAAAGATGTTTAATAATATACCATAAAATAAAACACTACTTTAAATTTTCTCAACTTAATGTTGTTTCGCTGATGATGTTTCGCTGAAACATCAGCTTCTTCTGAACAGTAATATATTTAAGAACAAAGTAAATCGTATATGAGATATTCCGAGAAATTTCAGGTAGACAAGTCGAACTTTACAGTTTTTGATAAGAAAGAGTGTAAATTTAAATAATAAACCGAAATATATAGAAGCAGTGTACAGTGGTCTGTTAATATTTTTTATAGCTGTAAGTACAGTTTTCAAATTGGCAGTAGTTTGATTACAAACATTGTTTTTATATACATACGAAGAACACTATTTATATTTCGTATTAATTTATTAATTATTTAAAAAACTAGTTTCAACTCTTGACATTATCTTGCTAATTGCTACATCGACTATTTACTTTTAAATAAACAGAGTCGGACCTACCCAAATTAAAATTATTGAAATGAAAGTTCAATTTAAATTTAAAAAAAGATAGAAGATTAAATTTGACCAAATGACAGGTGGTACTTCTGACTACAGGGGTCCATCATTTAATCCCGATCAGCAAAACATTACTTATTCTACCATCACTAAGCAACAACCATTCAAAACAACAACAAAATTCCTTACAAAAACCAGGCCATAATTTTACCGGCAGTAGATGAAATAAGAACAGAAGAGTACACCATTGCAGTTAGAACTATAGTCCATCCAAAAAATGTACTGTTCTAAGTCAACATGGTGAAATTAATATTGGAGAACATACAAGCAAAGCACGTAAACTAATTACACCCTTAACCAACGTATGTCCATCTATACCCCATGACATAATCGAACAGTCTTTAATCAATCTTGGTTTTAAATTAATGTCTCCGATTTCGTTCCTTAGAGCTGGAATACAAGACCCGCAATACAGCCATGTACTTAGTTTTCGAAGACAAGTTTACTTTGCACCTACAGACAATTTTACTGTACCCGACTCCGTTCTAATCGATTTTGAAAATATTTCGTACCGAATTTTTCTTTTCGATAAACTAACTTGTTACAAATGCCACTAAGCTGGTCACGTTTTCTCGGACTGTACCTCAAATCCCTCTTATCTACAAAATACTCAAAAGTTCCAAACGGAGGAAAATTTTCTTTCACAAAAAATACCATCCACTAGCTCCGAACAAAATCAAATTACACATGTAAATGACGAATCTCGAGAAGAAATGGATGCTCAAGTCAGCACTGATACCGATAATAAAAATAAACGATCTTACTCGGAAGTGTCATCCCCAACTTGCTCCACTCCTACAGAAACTATACCAACAGAATTCACGAAAGCAAAACCAGTGCAAATTAAAAAGAAGAAAACAATTATCAAATTAGACAAATCCACTTCAGAAACTACTAATATTGAGTCGGTATTACAACCAGTCAAACAATTTATCCAGGAAGACGTTCACGGTTCTTACACCACAGTAGAACTGGCCCTAGAATACACACATGATATACACGGGTTGGGACATATGCTAACTGAAATATATCCCACGTTGAACGAAAGCAATTAAATCTAGAATTACAAGAATCAAGAAAAAACTACTTAGTAAAATAAACCAAGATTTTAGTATTCAGGATGACACCTCTGAAGATACTGACGCATCACAGGAAAATACTCCTTTCAACGATAAATAAAAAAAAAAAACAAAAAGTTAACGAAATGGCTAATATTCAGTGGAACATTCAATCCGTATTTACACATATACAAATGCTACAACTCACCGCTTGAGAATAGGACATACCAGGTTAACCCACCAGTAACTAATGAAGAAAGAACAACAAAAACTGTGATATGTTTGTGATATTCCTCTGACAATCGAACACATTATTGTTAGTTGCCCACTCTATCACCTGGAACGACTTCAAGGTGATTTACCAAGTGATCTGAAAAGTGCTCTGAACTATAGTAAATGTGATAAAGTGACTAAGTTTCTAAAACTAACTAAATTGTACAATCTAATATAAAAAATAGTCTTAAGTTCTCAATTGTAATTAGTTGTTATAAGCAAACATCTGATTTTATGTACAACTAAAAAATCGTATATAATCATAACAGTTTCGTTATGCCGACACCTCAAAAGGTGGGCTAAATTTTTTATTAAACAATTTGTTAAAGAAATTTAAAAAAATTAAATTATTTTCCTCATTTTGTTGCTATATCTCGGCAGCTATACATTTTAGAAAAATTTTGCAAAGAAAAAATGATTAAAATTTAATTTTCTTCAAGATACGAGAAGAATTAATAGAATCTTCAAGATAAAATAGAATAAATCGTCTTCACTTTGAGAGAGTAGTATTGCGTCGTCTGCATATCAGATTATTTTAAGTTGTTTTTCTCCCATTTGGCATCCTTTTTATTATTTCATCCATTATCAGATTAAACAATAAAGGACTCAGAGGACCCTTTTGTCTTATTTCAGTGCCAGGTTCAATAGCGTTGGTTAGTTCCTCTTCTAGTTTTACTTTTATTGTGTTGTTTTGGTAGATATTACCGACCAAGTTGATTATTTCTATAGGTAATCTCTCTTGCGTACAATAAGTGGATAACGTCCTTTAATTTGATACGGTCAAATTCCTTCTTAAGGTCTTCGAAACATAGATATGCCGGTTTGTTGTATTCTAATGATTTCTCTTGCACTTGCTATATAATAATATAACGTCCGTGCATGATCTTCCCGACCTAAAATCTTGCTGTTCTTCTGTTAGTGTTATAATTTCTTTTAGTTTATTTGTTATCACTTTGGTTGTTAATTTTAGTATTGTGTTTAATAAATTAATTCCTCTGTAATTTGACGGCTCCGATTTGTCTCCCTTTTTGAAGAGAGAAATTAGGATGCTGGATCTCCATGCTTGAGAAATTATTTTTTGTTCTATTATTTTTTTGATTAGTTTTAATAGTTGTTTGGTCAGATCTGGTCCTCCGTACTTTAGGAGTTCGTTCGGTATTCTATCCTCTCCTGGTGATTTTCTATTTTTTAATTTCCTTAATGATTTCTTTACCTCTTCCTGCTCAATATTTATTTCTTTATTTGTTGTCACCTCTGGTGTTAGTGGTTCATTATCGTCACTTTTAGCAAATAGGGATCGAAAGTAGTCTACCCATATTTCCTTCCGAATGTGTTTCATTTTTATAAGTTCGTTCATCTCTTTTCTTTGTCTTTTGATCATTCTCCTTCTTCTTAATGTGCCTTGTCCGTTCCGAACGTTGGCAATCAACATGGCCACTCTAACTTTGTTTACGGCAGATCTGAATAGTTCAACAGATGACAATCCGAACCATTGCCGCAAGTTTTGGAGCCACGAATGTCTTCTCCTCCCTGGACCCCGTCTGCTGTCTATTTTCCCTTGAACGATCAGCTGTAGTACTCTATATTTATTATGTCTCATAACGTGACCCAAGTATTCCAACTATCTTTTCTTTATACTTATTCCTACCTCTCTCTCTTTACCTATCCGGCGTAGTACCTCTTCGTTGGTCACGTGCTCAGTCCAGGATATACGTATTATACGTCGGTAAGCCCACATTTCGAAGGCCTCTACTTTTTTCATCAATGTTGCGGTCATTGTCCACGCCTCCATTCCATATAACAAAACCGGGAATACATAACATTTCAGAAGTCGAATTTTCAGAGGTAGGGTGAGGCTTTTAGAGGTGAAAATTTGCTTCATGCTAGTGAACGATGCTCTTGCCTTTTCTACTCTTATACGTATTTCCTTCGCTTGATCCCAATTTGAGTTAACTGTTGTTCCCAAGTAGATGTACGAATCCACGTGTTCAATTCTTTCATTGTCTAATATCAGTTGCTGTGGTGGTTGTTGGGTTTTGCTTACTAACATCCATTTGGTTTTTGTGATATTTAGTCTGAGTCCGTATCGTGCACTTGTTTTGTGTATCTTACTCATTAGGCAACTCAGTTCCTCCATCCTACTTGCTAGAATCACAGTGTCATCAGCATACCTTATGTTATTAATTATTTCTCCATTTATCTTTATGCCTTCTGTGCTTTCCTCCAGCGCTGTCTTAAATACTTCTTCTGAGTATATATTAAAGAGAATAGAAGACAAGATACAGCCCTGTAGTATATTGATCATTCTCCATATTTCTTTTTGTGTTCCGTAGAAGTCGTGTTTCATCTGTTTTGAGGAGCTCTGCCAGTACCCATTTCTTTTTTATTTGTGTAACTAAAGTATTCGTTTCATTTCTGATACATTTATAGTGGTTATATGCCTATTGTGTTTGTTGTGTTCTGTATTGTAAAAGGGGTTTCTTCTTTTCTTGACATTTTGTCTTCACTTCATCTCTAAACCATGTAAAGTAAATATATATATATATATATATATATATATATATATTTATATATATATATAACGTGATTATTTCGACCAAAAAACAATTTATAAATATGTTGGAAATATCGGGTACGTGGTCTATTAAATAAAAAATCTTTGTTTTTTCTAACCTCTAATCTAGGATTGTAACGAACGTGCTCAAAGATATTTTAAATTTTAACATGCATTTTATTAAATGTACAGTGTCATCAACAATAATGTTATTTCAGTATTAATTTTATTTAGGTGTATAATCTTTTAATTTCTTTACTCCCGATGAAGCCATCAAATAAATGGCGAAATATTGAGCTTTAGAAAAAACAAAGATTTTTTATTTAATAGACCACATACCCGATATTTCCAACATATTTATATATATATATATATATATATATATATATATATATATCTATATCTATATATATATATATATATATATATATATATATATATATATATATATATATAAATGTCAGTCGGGCAATGAACCTAGCCACAACAGTGAAGTGTGCAACAATAATTATTAGCTTCTAAGGTGAACCATTGGGAATACCTAGGACAGTAAAGTAGCAGATTGGGTTAAATGTAAAATGCTGGTTAGTCTTAGGAATAGGTACATTGTTAATTTAAAAAATAAAAAAAAAACAAAATTCAACCAATTGACTGGATAAATATGTCTTGAATTTAAGGCCAAAATAAGTCCAAAGAAGATGTTTTAGAAGAGCATTAGACAAGACATGTCGTAAAACTGATTAATATTGGCGTGAAAGATAATTTCAAAGAGAAGAGACATGTCAATAATTATAAGAATAACTATAAAGCAAAGTGTTTTAAGTAAGTAGGTCAAACACAACTTAAAATAGCCTTCTTTGAAGAGTATTAAAAAGTTAAGAAGAAAGTACAGAAAGTAATTTCTGTGCAATAAAATGTTCTCTCATAAAATAATTCAGTTACATTCTTAATTTAATTTATTGGTACGAAAACTTAAATGCACTTTTTATAAACTCTGTTTTACAAGTTTCAAATTACATACTAACATACTATAAGTATTTATAGTTTTAATGGTGCAATTAACTCTTTTGTGGATTATTTTCGTAGTACATCCTACATCGTTACATTAAATATACAAACCACAATAATTATTTCGTAACTATTCGGGAGACTCGAATAAAATTAAACCCACGCTATATGCGCCTGAATGCAGTTAAATTTAATTTTAATATGTCCATAGAACTAGAATCACTCTACGACCATAGATTTCAAATCGCAGTTCCATAATTTCTCAAGCCATTGTCACAGGTTTTAACTGAGGCTCATTTGTATTTTAAGTATGCAAAAGCTATATCAAAATTTGCAGTGAACGTTTCATGCTTTTTATTTATCTTCTTGTGCCGTTATTCATTGTGACCAGTACTTTTCTATTGCCAAGAGGGATTAAAATTAATATTCATTTGAATAATTTTCAGATTTCCTTTTAATTCTTGGACATTTTAGTTAGTGGGTTACTAGAGTGCGCGTTTAAACTCTCCCTTCAACATATTCTCTGAACCATATACTAAAATTATTAAAGTTTTGGGTCACTTGTTCATATTTTTATGACGTTTAAATGATGTAATTAACTAACATAGAGGAGAAGGAGAAAATTGTTTTAAATGGGGCTATATGGTAAGTAATAGCTCATTTTCAGTCCTTTTTAATAAACCTACAAAATTATGAGATTTAGCCTCAAATTAAAAATATATTTATTGAAGCGAACTCCCTATAACTGGCAGTATATTACTAATATACAGTGTAGGTAAAAGTTTATGGTCGGTATAGTAGAATTTAACAGGATATCTAACACAGATATAAAATCATATTTTCAGCGAATAGACAAAAATAACAATTATATTTCCCCTTGGTCTCCCCTTCACATTCCTCATGTACGCCCATTAGTAAACGCCAGACGATTATTTCCGATCCAGCTTATACGTAAGAAACATCGGCAGGGTTGCCTTATTACATATTTGAATTATAACACTGAATTGGTTAAAAAAAAAATGGAGATCAGTGGCGACGTTATATTGCCATTTAAAACTAAATAATGACATTAAAAATGAAACACTAATTGACACAAATACTGGTACAAAATTTCTTAAATCCATGAGAAATTTACAGATTCGCATTTTTATTTGACGAAATTGTAACCTAATTTCCAATGAAACAAGATAATTTTGGCAACATCGCCATTTGTCCGTTCTCTTCACTGGTCCGTTCTCTTCACTGGTAAACTGCATACGAGACAGGCTGAACGCTATGCTATGTATTTCTTTTTGGAAATAACCGCGTAAGTGTGCAGATAAAGATTTGATATGCATACTGTTTATATAACAGAAGAACGGGTACAAATAATAAAATGGTACTTTAAGGGCAATTTAGTACAAGAAACTATTAATTTATTTATTATGGCTTTTAAAAATAGGCCAATACCTGTAAAATGAGAAAAAACTGTATTGGCCATTATTCATCAATTTGAAAAGTTTGGCTGTACTAATGGCAGATGTAAAAAATGCTGCCCATCAGATCAACCTCGCAAAAAGAAAATTTCTCGAGAACGAGAAATTAGAGAAATTCAAGTTTGTGCATTGGCTGAAGCGACGCAGTGTTCAAGTAAGCAAATTGCCGATGAAGTTGATTTGAATGCAAACACACTGAGGAATATTTTAAAAAGAAACTACCATTGTTATAAAGTACAGACAACTCAAGAAATATTTCCTGATGATCAATTTAAACGGATGCAATTTTGTAAAATTATTATGGAGAGATGCCATAATAATTTTACCATATTCTTTGAATTGAATTCTTTGAAAAATATTTTGTGTACAGATGAGTCCTCCTTCACAATTCACAAAAAGCACAATCCATCTGTTGTACGTTATTGGTCTCAGGAGACTAAGCATTTGGGTGTGTCTGTGCGTACGCAGTATCTACAAAAGTTGAATGTTTGGACCGGGATTTTGGGAGACCATATTCTTGGTCCTTTTTTCATTGAAGGCAATTTAAACGAAGTCAAATATCTCCAATTACTGCAAAATCAAATTATTCCTGCACTTCAACATCTTCAAATTAACTTCAACGAAATTTGGTTTCAACAAGACGGCTGTCCTGCACATATTGCAAAAGCCGTTAAAAACTATTTAGTGTTAATTTTTTCTGAACATGTCGTTAGTACAGACGGTACAATAAAATGGCCCCCTCGATCATCCGACTTAGCTCCTCGGGATTTTTATTTTTGGGGGATGCTAAAAACAAAATTGTACAGGCATGAGTACTAGAGAGCCACCAACTTGGAGGAACTGAAGGATTTGGTTTAGAGTTTCTAATTGTTTGGAATTATTTTTAATTTAAACAGTAGTGTTGAAATTATTTTTTATTTGATTTCATTTTTATACATTTTATGCACATTTTTAAACACATTTTATACTTTTATACTAATTTTATCTTTTTTTGTTTCATTTTTACAGAACTAATATTTATTTTCACACCTACTACCTCCAAAAAATCTAAACGAAAATGTGGTTTCAAAGATATTATTTGAAAAATACTCAATATCTTATTTTTAATTAAAAGACGTAATTTTTTGTCCAGTATAAATTTAATATATTACACCTACTGCTTCCTAATGATTTACTAGTACTGTCTTTATTTATTATGCTTTATGAAAGACCAACCCATGCAATACGCATGGCATACCAAACTAGTTCTGTTTTGTTCTGCTCGTTACCACAGTATTAAAATCAAAGTGTCGTTACTTTGACGACGCGACGTTGCCAAATAATTTAGTATGAAGCTTTTTTATTGTGACGTCATAATGCAGTTTATTATTTTTATTGGGAATAAAGTACAATGTGACTTTAAAATAAGTTAATTTGATGTTTAGATTTCCAATTCTGAAATCGTACTTAAAATACGAAACATTAATTAATTTTATTTATATAAAACGATTTTCGAAGTGGAAATCAAAATGTTAAATTAAACTTATTGTAAAATTGTGGCATATTCCCAATAAAAAACAGTAAGCTGCCATTTAATTCAATTCGCCTAAATTTGATTATCTTAGAACATTGTTCAAATGCTAATGACAACAGGTCAAATAAAACCAATAAGTTTGGTAACGTTGAAATTCCCCTATACTGTTAAATTTATTATTTCCACTAATGCATTTAATATACCTCTCTCTTTTTAAACAGGTGTTTCTCACTCCATCTCACGTAAGGTCCATACAGACCATAAACTTTTACCTACCCAGTATGTTATATATTATTATATATTAACTTTTTTGTCTCTAAAATTTTATTTCTATATTGCATAGCTGCCTAGATATAGCAACGAAAAAAAGAAAAAAAAATTGAATTTTTCAATTTTTTTTTACGAATTGTTTAATAAAAATTTTAGCCATTTCCGTATGACATGTCTGCATAATGAAATTATCATTTTTAATAATATTTCGAAGCGATTAAAGAAAAAAATAGGATTATATTTATAGGATCATATAGGATCATATTATAGGATCATATAAAATCATATAGGATGATATAGGATCATATAGCATCATATAGGATCATGTAGGATCATATAGGATCAGATAGGATCATATAGAATCATACGGGATCATATAGGATCACATATACTGACGTTGTATTACTTTTTAACTATTGTAAAATGCTGAGACGAGCGCCAAAGAAGTAGCGCCACGCGGCGTCACGGAAGTTGCGCCACAAAAAAGAGGTCTCCATATCGATTGGTTACTCTCCATCAATTCGTCTCTAGTTATCATATATTTATTCTAAGCAGGTCTAAATTAAAAATTGCATAAAAAGTAACTAACAAAATACAACAATTTGTCAATAAAAATGTAGTAAAACAAACAGAAAAATAAAAAATTCGATTCAAAGAACCTTTTTTCTTTTATAAAAAGTTGTCTTTTATGACCAGTTTCCGAATATTTTTTGGTCATTTAATTTTAAATAAATTCTAGAAAGTTATTGTTATTGCTAAAAAGTGCTGTTTATTATTAAATAATTGTCTGTACATAAATGTAATTTTTTTAAACTTTTTTTTATATGTTAATAGTATGTCTTTAAAGAAAATCAGCCTCGGATTATTGAGATCCATTCAGTCAAATTATCTGTACCAGCCTTGGAAATTTGCTCCTTTTGAAAAATTATTAACAACATTCAAAAGAACGGTTTTGTTGTTCATTTTAAAATACCTTTTTTTGTTTATTAACCAATTTTAATTTAACATATCTTATTTTATGTATCTTTTTGTTTTTAAGTGAAAAGTTTTTAAGTTATGAACAAAATATTAAGTTTCACGTTTTGGTTGTTTATTTAAAAATAAGTTTGTTTATTATAGATATTTATAAGATTGTTTATTTAAATATAATAATAATAAATATTTATGAATATTTAATTTAATAATAAAAATAACATTAAAAGTTGATGAATCCCTAGATGAGAGTATTTTTGTAATATCTCATACTACACATTTCAACTGTCAAACCCGTTTATACAGTTGTGTCTAGTAAAAACGTAACTTACTTGACCTATAATGCCGTAGGTAGCTCCAAAAATATACGGTCCGTCCAAAAAATATATAGAGTATGCCCTTGAGGTCTATTGTCACATGTATTCAGTTTCCTTTTAAAAACCTTTTAAAATATTTGAAGCACATTATTTCCAATGTAATTAAGAAAAATCGCTAAAAATTATTAAAAGACGCTGATGACTTGAAATCTAAACTCAAAAATATACGAGGAAAGACAGTTAAGATTTGATTTCACGTATAGTGCGTCTGTGTATCCGCTTATACGTATTTCACCCTAGAAGGGATCTTCGGAGCGGCTATTCACAAACGCCCTAAACGTGAAAATAACCTTTTCTGTCATAACAGAAGCAACTACAAAATGGCTTCGATCTGGACGAAATAGCGACATCCGATAAATTCCCCATGTCTCTAATAACATCTTTATCAACGTCTGTTTTGCCTTGCAATTCTTAAAAGGCACAGGTTAAAGCAGAAATCTGAATTTGGTGTCGAAAATCAGTTTACGGATTTATCAAAAATGTACATTTACGTAGAAAGTATAAATTAGTTTCTCTCAATATTGAATCTTTATACGGAAGTATTGTAATAAAATTCCCTGCTCAAATTGCGATGGGTATATATTGGACAAACCAGTCAGCTACTTAACTCAAGACTAGGTTTTCACAAAGATGACAAAAAGAAACTCAAACATGAAAGAAACGCTTTACGATTAATGGCCCGCTAACAAATTATATGCTACATAACAACATAATCTATCAGACTACAATAATACTATTGCAGCTTGCCAAAAATTACACACTACACGAATGTCAGGTACAATGGAAGGTCACAATGAAACGTTTTCTGTAAGAAAAGCTACCTGTTCACAAAGGTCTGATTAAGGTTAAATATCGAGAACATCACCTGAACGCGAAAAAAATGCAGAAATTTATATAAAAGCAAGAAAAAGACAAGTAGAGCTCAAAGTTTAAAAATATTCATTGACAAATACATAAAAAGTTCCAGTTATTCGTTGAAAATAAAAGAATTATTTAGCATGTAATATTAAAAATCTATTTGAACCTAGGGCAGGGGTTCTCAACAAAATTTTTCCAAGGACCCCTTCATCAAGGTACTACAATGACGAGGATCCCCACTATTTCCTAAAGACCTAAACAAACCTAAAGTTACCTGAAAAGGGCCTAAATATGTGAAAACATAAATCAAACTAATGCTATTTAGGATTTATTTGTGAAAATACAGAGTACCTACACAAGTACATTATTAGTTTTAATTTTCACTCCTCAATTAATGAGATACGTTAAATTTAACCTTAGAACTCATTATTTCTGTAATGTTAGGTTCCAAACTTGAAACTTTCACTCTGAAATCCGACCGCATGTCAAGCCGATTCCTATATTTGTTTTTCATGAAGCATATGGAAGAAAATGCTTGCTCACACCGATAGGTTGTTGCAAACAAAAGGATTTTTTCATGGCCTCATCTCCAAGTTCTTTGTAATCCTTGCGTGCTGTTGCCCAGAAGTCTGCTATTTTCTCGCCATTAAAAATGTCCTTCATCGTACCACAACTCGAAAAATCCACACGCTTATCTTGTTCTTCTTCTGTGAGGCCTTGGATTTGTTCAATTGCTTGACAGCTGAAAGGATTTCGAATCCAACCATCGTCAGAGTCAGGTTCAGGGAAGTATATCCTAAAAGTCGTGGCTAGGCTGCGTAGGTGCTCAGCTGCGTTGATCTTTATCGGGTCAGGTAAACTCTGCTCTACAGACTCCAAGAACTGTTTCAAATTATTAAAGTTAGTGAACGACTCGTTTTCAATCCTTGCCGCCCACAGCTGGCACTTTTTTACCATAGCACTGATCTTCTACTTTAAACATATCTACATTTTTCCCTTGCAAACTTAAGTTTAATACATTCAAGTGTTCAAACACGTCAGTTAAGTAGGCAGTTGAGCAAAGCCAAGAAAAGTCAGTGAGAACATCTGCGTACTTGGTGTCAAGAAGAAAAACACGAACTTAATCTCTAAGTTCAAAAAATCTTGTCAATATCCTCCCTCGAGAGAGTCACCTTACTTCCGTATGAATAAGAAGGTGTTCATGCTCACTGCCAATCTCTTTGCACAACAAAGAAAATAATCTGGATTGAAGAGGTCGCGTTTCAATGTAGTTAACGATTTGAACTACTTCGTTAAGTATCTTCTGCAAAGGTTCAGGCAATGTTTTGGCTACCAAGGCTTCACGATGAATACAACAGTGTATCCATTTTACCTCAGGAGCTACTTCTTTGACACGAGCTTGAAGTCCTGCTTTGAGGCCAGCCATTAATTTTGCTCCATCCGTAGACAAGCCGACATATTTTGTCCATGTGACGTCATGTTTATTGAAAAAATCATTCAATGCAGTAAAAATATCTGCTGCTGTTGTGTGAAGTGGTTCGTATGAAAAAAGGAAATCTTCCAATATCTGGTCCTTCCACAAATATCGAACAAAACACAACATTATTCCTTTTTTTGATATGTCGGTGCTTTCGTCCAATTGAAGAGCAAAGATGTCGCTCATGCTAAGTCTGACCAGCAATGTATCTTCAATGTTATTGGCCATATCTGAAATTCGTCTTTGGACAGTATTAGAGAGCGAAACAGTACTTATTATCTTAACAGCCGCATCACCCAACATTCTCTTGCATAGAATTATTGCTGATGATAGTATAAGTTCTTCAGCAATTGTATGGTTTTTTCCACATTTAGCGACAAGCTGAGATACCTCATAAGATGCAAGGGTTGCATTTTCATTTACATTTGCACCATAGTGTTTAGTAATGTTTTTACGAGATCTTTTAAGCTCTCCTAGTTTGTTTAAAAAAAAAATCGTATGACTTACTCTTGAACTCTGGATGTTTTGTCTGAAGATGCCGACGGAGTTTTGCTGGATTCATACACTCATTCGAAAGGCTTTCGTAGCTAATTACACATTGAGTTAGGCTGCTGCTCAGGGCCAGTGAACGTGAAACCCATTTCCAAGTAATTAGAGTTGTATTTTCTAATTTTTGCAGCACTGATCTTGGTCGAAATAGTTTTAAGAGACACCGACGAGTTGGGTTCAAGAGACACTGACAAGTTCGGTTCGAGAGTCATTGACTTTTTAACTTTAACATTGAATGCATTTTCTCCCTCTTCGTCTGTAGGTCTATCCCGTTTTAACGATCCACATTTTAACCAACGGTCCATAACGTACGCGTAATGTAACTTTCCGTGAAAAACAAAGCTTTAAAATGTTGCACAAAATCACACGTTTCAACACGGTCAAGGAAGGCACTAGCAATGAACTAACTAACTTACTAACAATAGCCGACTGACATCTCTGAATGCGAATTGGCTGTGTAACTGTAATGCAAACAGACAGCACGGCGACGCATTTTAACGGCATAAAGCCAAAGTAGGGTCCCATCTAGTTCCAGTGTCAGTGGTGGTGAAGATAAGAGGCCGAATCTGTCTTACACGAAAATATTTTTTTAGGTATATAACCAAAATCTAAAATTTG
Source organism: Diabrotica undecimpunctata (assembly GCF_040954645.1). Lineage (NCBI taxonomy): Eukaryota > Metazoa > Arthropoda > Insecta > Coleoptera > Chrysomelidae > Diabrotica > Diabrotica undecimpunctata. The sequence continues at coordinate 47,502,943 of NC_092810.1, read as the reverse complement.
ATATAACTTTAAGTTTGCGCGATATATGTTATTAATTTTAAAGATTTAGTTTAGAGAGAAAAACTTTGTTTTCGCTCTCCTAAAAAAATTTGCAAAATGGACTTATATCGTCTTTCTCCCTGGCTCTTCATATATTTATTTTATTTCTTGCGGACCCCTCAGCCATACCTCGCGGACCCCCAGGGATCCGCGGACCACCAGTTGGGAACCACTGACCTAGGGTATATAGCTGCGTGGAGCAGCAAACCGTCATAAACGAAGATCCTCCAAATCTACACGCAGAATTAAACATACCATATACATACGTAGACAGTTATTACGAGTAATGCAAACAACTAAATCGACACAGTAAACAGATATTCCATCTAATAAGAAACCTTTTCAATCAACTAGCAATCAAACGAAGACTGAACAGATTGTGACAAGAAGATTTAGTATATGTACCAGATACATTTACCTACTGAATACTATAATAAAATAAACAGTTAGGCTTAACATCTCACGTTCTTAATAAATTTTATTGCAACGATTTTTCAACGCTATGTTTTATGTATTACCCACTTAACATTTTACAGCTTTTAATAAAATTACAACGCTGTCATGTTACTATAATAATCTTCCTTTACCACCTAAGCATTCATAATATGATCATTTTTAATGTGTATTTTCGTTTTGTTGAGACACGCTCTGTCAGGTACACACAAAGAATGCAGTCTTTTATGTTAAACAATTTGTTTTATGTTTGTTGGTTAAGAGATTAATTTCAACTTGATGAAAGGTGTTCTTTTGTAAAATATTTCATTACGCGTTAAAGTCAAAATAATTTAAAAGGAAAATAATAAATAAAAAGATACTAAACCGAGCCAAGTATTGGTTTAGATATTTTTAATATTACTTGTGATTCATATGGTATTAGTTATTCCTATACAGAGTTGACCAAAATTCTGAAAACGACTAATTATCTCTGTAATGGATGGTCCGAATTGTACAAAAATCAGCCTAATCTGCAATAAAGAGATTTAAAATTTGAATCTTACAATGTTGCCAGATTTACCATTTTTCCCATACCATTAGTCACTTTGGTTTTTTTAATGCAACACGCCTGTATATTGTATTATTAATGGAATCCTCACTTCAATACGATTTCAACCATATGTAACATTTGGTATTTTATCCAGTCACAGAGGTGTTAAATAAACAAAACTTCTCGGTGCCAAATAGTTTTAAAATAATTCGGTAAATATAGAATTTATAGAGTTTGGAGAAGGAGGTACAACTACGAGATATATCACAGATATAAACATATATTTGGTGGTAAAGACGTAGTATCCCTTATAAAAATAGGAAGACTAAGATGGGCAGGACATCTGGCAAGGTCACAGCAGAACAACCCTCCTAGAAAAATCCTTATGTCACAACCTGTGGGAAGTAGAAGTAGGGGTAGGCCAAAACTCAGATGGAGGGATGGTGTAGATAAGGATGGTAGAAAAATAGGCGCAGCAAACTGGCAACAGTTGGCAATGGATAGAACTGACTGGCGTAATAGACTTGGGAAGGTCGAGGCTCTTTTATAGGGCTGTAGCACCAATGATGGCTATTTATAAAGCTAACAATAGCTTGACGATAATTGAAAAGTTTTGTTAGCTCAATTGTATTAATAACTAAAACTGAAGTTGTTTTATGTATTTTCAAAAACTCTACAATAAAGGTGGTTCTTACTGAAAAAAAGCGAAGTATTGTTTTAATGATGAAGGGTTACGGCGGTAGAAAAAGATCTTATACTGAAGTAGCCAACTTGTTCAACGATACTTTTCCAAACCATTCTCCTATTGAGAAGGCGACACGACGGCACGAAAAATTGTAAAGTGCTTTGAGGAAATTTTTCGAGTAAAAGATAGCATTCGAACATGCAAACCAAAAACTGATATACATTATAATAAAACTTTAAATTTATTGCAGAATTTCCTTGAATATCCGCATACATCTTCACGCAGTGCTGCACAAATTCATGATATGTTTTTCCGACATATATAATAAAGCAATATTTATATTGTGACGTAATGAAAACTATTAGGCAATTAGGCGTTTCTAGGCTTAAGTTTTATCTTTTAAGGATATTCCTGACTACATAAAATCGAAAGTATTGTATATTAATAAAATGGTATTGAAGTGGAGATTTCAGTAAAGGTACAATATATACAGGGTGTTGTATTCAAAAGACCAAAGTGATTAGACGATATCAGAAAAATGGTAAATCTGGCAACGTTACAAACATCACAGTAATTACTATTTTAATGGGAATAAGCCACAATTGAAGCTTAAAGTAAGTTTATTGACGTTTCAATTTCCACTTCGGAAAATCGTTCTCAAAATACAAACATTAACAAATTAAACAAATGTTGTTTATACTCGTATATATATATATATATATATATATATATATATATATATACGAGTATATATATATATATATATATATATATATATATATATATATCTATATATGTTGGTCAACTTAGGAGATAGGATATTTTTTATATCGATGAAGGGCCCTTATTTTTTTTTCATAGCTAATGTTAAAGTGTTGCTATAACAACTGTTTTGAGTAGATAGAGTATCACTTTAACCGCAAGGGTAGAATGGGTTAAAATGTTTTAACTTTTTTTTATTCAATAAAATTTACAAATTCAAACACATTAAGGATTAAAAACAACTGAAATTTTACAATTAACATTATTAGAAATATCTATTTTTGGAGCATCATAACTTGTACTCGTTTGCTTAAACACTCGATTCGAGGTACTGGATTGATTTTCTGGTCCGCCAAGTATACACTTGGATACAGCAATCTTATTGATTATTGACTCTTCAATGTAAGATTCTACAACAGATGACGAATTCCATCCACCTAAACGTTTAACTTTTACTAGATCAGCTCCAGAATTTGCGAACATAGTAGCTGAAGAACGACGGAAACAATGCCCCGTGTACATTTCTGAATTTGCAAGTTTCAAAAAATCTGCAATCTTCTTGGAGATATTATATATAGTGTTTATCCCCACTGGTTGAGTAGTGCACTTTTGCTGTCGGTAATTTACAAAAAACTTACTGTGAGGTACGTTTTTGGGGCGCAAGGCAATATACTTTCTCACAATTTCCAAGAAACTCAGTCCACTTTTCTTGTCAGTAATACAAAACGATCTTTCCTGCCTGGTTTTAGTATCAGATAATGAAACGATTATTACCGATTTTCTGTCGTCCACATTAAACACTTGTAACTTATACAATTCATCGGACCTAGTCTCTCCATGCACACCAAAAATAGCAATAACCTTCATCAACAAATAGACGTCATCAGGAGCTTCTGTCAGAAATTTAATAATGTCATCTGACTCCAGGATTTTGGACTTTTTAGCTTTGTATCCTCCACTCAGGTTTTTTAGTAAGGTGGTTAACTTGCTGAATTTAGAAATGTCACAATTTTCATTCACCAATAACGTACGCTTCAGCATCGAATAATACGACCATAATGACGATGGCATCGCTTTCTTCGAATTTTCAGAAAAATACGCCAGAAGTATTTTTTCACTCACGCCATTGATATTCTTAATGCTTTTCCACTTTTTAAAAGACTGGTATTCTTTATCATACATCATCCTAGATTTTTGTGGCAACAATAAACTTTCTGCTTCCAACGCTGCGTTTTCTACATCTGATGGCAGGTTTTCCTTTTCTTGGGTCAATTCTTTTCCGTCCATTTCGTATTTATTTACTTTGTACACAAAACGCAACAATATTCTCCCCAAAAACCAAAACGTAACATTTGTTTGACATTTGTTGACAGAGTAATTCATATCCCTAGCAACGGAGCAACACAATTGCAATTTTTGTGCTAAAAATTACAATTTTCTTTGAAATTCTATTTTTCACCCGAACTTGAAGTCTTGCTATAGAAAAAAATGTTGTATTGCACACAACGATAAAATCGCATTATTTTCTTGAGCATAATTAGCTAATAATCGAGCTAAAAAACGCTCTAAAGATAAAGTACAATTTTATCGTCTTGTACAATAAATAACTATAATTGTAAATTCAAAATGTTTTATACGACTTCACCTCTCCAGTTTTAGTTTATTTGATCCATGTAGCTATAAAATATCATATCATAATCATATCATTAACAAATGTCATTTTATGTTTTTATACCTTTTTTTTTATAATAAATCGAGAACGACTGAATGGATTTGGCTCTAATTTTGGTTTTAAAATATTTATTTGAAATCCTAGGAAGGTCTACTAGGCAAGAAATAATGATAAAATTACGAGGAAAGTAGTAGAATCAACGGCTTTATTTTCCCATACAGTTACACTATACTCTTATAAAACATGTTTTATAAGATCTACTGTTACAGTGGTAGTTCATTTGAACATAAAGTGACATTTAACAACAAACTTCACGTCTGTTTACTTTTTTCGAACAGAGAAAATATGATGAAATTGTAAGGAAAAACAGTAAAAGCAGTTTTATTTTCTCATACAAACAGTTTTTAACATGTTTAACATAGTTTATTTACAATAAAAAAACTATTTTTAACAATTTTTTTGCAATAAAGTTAAAAATTTAAGTTTGTTCATTAAGTCAATATTAAAATTGAAAATTAAAAATATAAAAATCGACTGAGAGTGTTAAAGAATATTAAAATATAATTGAGTATACTAAATCCATAAAAAAATTTCTATATATATTTTTATTGTATATAGTAAGCTTCTATTATATAAAAAAGTATATTTTATAAAAAACAGTATTAATATCATGAATGTGTTGCTTGTGTGAGTCCATTTCAAACAGGTAAAAGAAATAAAATAAGACTTACAATCAATTTAATTTTACTACCAAAACGACCGGTTTCAGCATTTAATTTACTTTGTACCGTTTGACCTGAAGATGCTTTGCAAAGTGTAGAAAGCGAAACCGGTCGTTTTGGTAGTAAAATTAAATTAATTGTGAGTAAGTCTTATTTTATTTCTTTTACAGTATTAATAATTTACAGTTGTTGAGTTGCACCAACTCTCTCAAGTATAGGCAACTTACAGTAATTGTATGCAATGCTGAAATATCATTTTACTTATATTTTCTTAAAGTATCGAATAAAATTCAATATCATTCAATATTAATATCTTAAATTCAAAGTAATGATTCCAAATGAATTTAATTATTTATTGGAAATCCAGCAACACTTTTTTGTGATATTATTATTTGTTCATTTGGTCAATACTTTATATGATGTAAATAAATAAACTGTGATCGGCAGTAATTATTTTTATTTTATTTATGTATTTCTTTACTATACACCAAACAAATGGGGATAGCCCAAAAGCTATTTTGTAAATAGTAATCTTTAAATGTGTAAATACAAATCTAAAGACCATTATACAATTTTAAAAATATAAACATTAAACCTTTGATTTATTGTTTCATGCAGTTTTATTTTGCATGTGTTAGTAGTAAATAATTATTAGTTTACAGGAACTTTCAGTCGTCAAAATGTAACAAACTTCACAAAAAAAAATTGCTAAATTTAAATTTAATTGCTGGAATTAGTGAACCGAGTATACATACTCTTTTGATTTTATTATAATTCTATATTATTAATAACAGTACGCAAATTTAAATTAAGTTTGTGTATTATTTACACTGTTAGTTCAAATTATTTTCAGTGGTAATTTCAGTTTATTGTCATAAAAATCTATAAAATATTTGAATAAATAGTTGATTTTTATATTTATCTTGATTTTATTCAATTATTTATTTAAACTGTTTTAAAGCATATCAATTGTAATTTTGAATAAAATGCATCGAAGAAAAACAATCCTCAACAATGCATGTTGCCAAGCCACAAGACGTTAACGAATTGCAAAGGCTAATAGATCGGGTGAAAAAACTACTCAAATAAATGAAGATCAGAGAACAAGGTCACAAGAGAACCATGAACAAGAATCTCATGCACATCGTGACCAAGGTGTACGACAGAATATATTTAAGAACGAGAGCTGCACGTGAGCAGCAGATAGCTACATGTAGAACACAAGAACGAAAAAGACAGCGAATCTAACGCGCATTTACACGTATATTATTTGTTCGTTTTACATTTGAATATGTTTCAGATATATTCAGCCCATTTTAAAAGTGCTATTAGTGCAATGGACACAGTATGCCAGTATTGCCAAGCATCGAAGTTTCACAATAAAGCACTTAGAATATATTGCGCATCAGGTAAAGTTGTGTTACCATCTCTTACCACTTCACCAGAACCTTTAAAATTACTTATTACTGGTGATTCAGAAAATTGTTAGAAAGAGGGCGAACAGCACATTCAGCACTCAAGCTGCCATTAGACATTCATAGCAAACCAAATGCAATGTGTAACATTAAAAAAAGAAGTGGAATGGTTGTAGTGATGCAAACGAGTTCAGCTATTATCTGGGAAGAATGTACTATGGCTCACAAACATTCACTCGAGGTAATACATAGAAATATGCAAGATTTAAATGACAACGACAATCTATTCGATGGTGCTGTCTTACTACTGTCTGGTAAATTTCGGAAGACATTACTGGTTTTTCCTCTCTTTACATATGCGGATACGATTAATGCATGTTTAAAACAATCATTTTTATGGGAAATGTCCAAACAGTTTGATTAACCATTAACATAAGAGTACTAGTGCAAAATGATCTTTCGGCGTAAATTTTTTCCAAACCTTTGCTGGATATTGGAAACGGAAAAATAAACCTGCATCCAAATACACAATGCATCAAACTTCTAGATAATTTCTACACTTTTGTTCGTACATAAATTAAGTGTGTCTTTCCGGCTATACTGAATAATTACTTGAATCAAAATTGGATCAATGAGCGCGTAATTTTGACGACGAAACATTTTGATGTTGTCGAAATTAACTTCCAGATTCAACAGTTGTTACCAGATGATCTGATATCTTTTAAATAAATTGACAGTATTGTTAATAAAGACGAAGCCGTAAATTATCTAACAGAAATTATCTGGACATACTAGTGATGCCACTACACAAGTGATCCGCCAATAATTCTGCTACTCAATTTGAACTCACCCAGAATATGCAACGGCATAAGTTAGGTCATTAAAACTATCACCGGAATTATTATTGAGCAACCATTTTGACTGGACGATTTGAAGGAAAACTCGTCCTGTTGCCACGTATCCCAATGATGCCCTCATATACTACAATATCATTCAAGTGGCTTCAATTCCCTGTTCGATAAGTATTCGCGATGACCATTAACAAATTATAAGGAAGACAATGTCAGTTTGCGGCTTGGATTAGAGAATCCATGTTTCTCACATAGTCAATGATATGTTGCATGCTCACGTGTTGGTAAACCATCCAATTTATTTATATTAGCAAAAAACAAATTAACCAAAAAATTGTGCACCAATTAGCGGTTAATTGACTGTTAATTAATAGGTATAATTTAGAATAATATAATTAATTGGAGTAAAAATCAAACTGTTCATACCTCTTTTATGGAACTTGGCAATAACAAATTATATATATATATATATATATATATATATATATATATATATATATATATATATATATTGTTATGATTGTTTATTTTGACTTTAATCTTAGTTTATTGAGCCAATAAAAATTTATATAACTTGTTTGTTATCAAAAGTAAAATAATCCTTATATTACCTATGTTCGATGGATTCAAAAGATTTTCTAGTTGTCTTTTATCGGGATAGAGAAGAAAGGATAAGAATACAAATATATTATATTACAAAGATTTACGTTTCTTTATTTTATATGAACGAATAAAACAATTATTAAATTCTGTCGTTATCTTATCAATCAGCATACAAGAAAATAAATCAAATTTTTATAATAATAAGATTATAAAGCTACATACATTTATATTACGTGAAAACCAATTTTACTCAAAATTTTCTTTACTGGAAACCAGAAACAACAAAACTTTAAACTTTTGATTAGCCTAACAAAACCTCAGTTCTTAAATTTGAATGCTAATGACCATGATGTCAAACCGATCCTTCACAGATATAAAATTTAATTGTACAAACACTTACAGCTTATTTTCTTCTTGAGTTGTATGTTGGAACATACCCAGAAAAGTCCAGTCTCCTCAACGATGTGATCTCTCCTCTTTGGCACCTCGGCTCTTTCTTAACGTCTCTGCAAACCTCCTGCAGACTACACAAAAAAACACCTGTTTCACTTCTCCAAACTCAGCTACTTATTTATGACACCAGGACCTCCTTTTGTCAACTTGATGCCGTAAGAATACTTTCACATATACTTTATAAAATGCCCACGGTAGATACAAGGACCTCTTTTAATCTACTTGTTATCTCCTTCTTCAAACTATTCACTTCTTTTCGTTACGCCGGTATCCAAACTCACGAACCACACCCTATCTTGAGACAGACGACTGTTTCCTTTCGATGACCAAAATATGACTAACTCGTCCAGTCTCCTGATCGGCTCACACATTCCCATCTAAAAACGACCGTCCAATCAAAAGCTCAAATTGTGTTTACCATGATTTTGGAAAAGCCTAATTTCGGTTTCAGAAAAAAAACTAAATAGCTTACTTTAAAATTGGTTTTTTTCAATACATCATTTATACATATTTCAAAAGATTAGAATATGGTCATTTAATACTCGACTATACAAACAATGAAAAGATTAACTTACAGGTAGAATGTCTTTTAATTCTAAACAAAGGTTTTTTGATAATTTTGTTTGAAACGGAAAAAGGTCGTTTGCCAAACAAATTTCTATTCTTATCTACACTAAATCTTATCTTAAATTAATATATACATTTTTGTTTATAATGATATCTTAAAATTTTATTCCGATGGATATTTTTATTTATTTTTCTTTGGTTGGGAAAGAAGAAACATAACAATATATATATATATATATATATATATATATATATATATATATATATATATATATATATATATATATATATATATATATATAAACTTAAAAATCGAAACTTGCTAATATCATAAATTTTATTTTTTGACGTTAACCTCTAACAGCTCTTAAATATGGATTTCCTGATATACATATAGACAAAAGTTTTGATTTGATTCCAACTGTTTGGTTATATTTTTGCACATTTTTTATAATAATCTTTTTTTCAAACGATTTCCGGAGTGTAAATCGAACCGTCAAACAGCACTTAAAAATATGATTTTCATTATATATACTGTGGCTTAATCCCATATAAACACAATATTTAAAATGATTGATATACCTACTTGTGTAACAATAATTCAAACCAGCCTTTTTACTTCTTCTAACTTCAATTATTTTTATCTTACAACCAAAATCTAAGTTTGCATTAAATGTAAAGTAACTACCTTTGAAAATCGTTTATAAAACATAAAACAGCTTTCTATTTTTCACTGCCATAAGATATATTCAAGTTTATGGCAATCGAGTAGGGATTTTATTTAACATTTTACTGCCTGTACCGATCTCACAAGCTTTATTATCCACGCTATTTTACAGATACTGATCTAAGACTTGGAAGATTTATTCCTAAATGTCTGTTTGTTAAAGGGGAGTCATAATTCTATTTTTAGCGTAAAAGTCGTAGTTTCTTTTATATAAAACAGTAAATGTTGGTGTTCAATTACGTTTTTTACTTCTTTATAATCGAATTGCAAATGCAAAAATGCCGAGTTTATAAAACGATCGACTATGTAATGTTTTATACATTTCTCAATAACTTCGTCTGAACACAATGTATGAATTTTGTAGAAAAATTAAAAAATAAAATATAGTTTAGAAGGAAGAATAATGGAAATCTCAACTCAACTACCCAGTTCAGGTCTGCACCCGTACATTGCTCTAAAGCTGTTTTCTTGTGGCATTTTAAAGTAATTACTATTTAATGGGAATAAGCCACAATTGAAGGTTAAAATAAGTTTATTGACGTTTCAGGAATGAAACCTCATAATACTATCCCCACATGGTAAGTATTTGATCTTACATTAATTTACTCTCAATAAACACCAATTTATGATTTTATATCTATGTTATTTAAAAAAACATAAATGATGTATTCTCGGTATGTTACTGACTTACTAATACTGGAATTTTCTTTTAATAACTTTTTGAATATGGGTAACCAGATCCTACTACATTCTGCCGAGGAATTTATGACCCAATTGGTCTCATTTAGCATAATTAGAGACGTTTTTTGTTTTTTCTCTTTTTACCATCTGTTTCTTTTAGGACTATACATGAATTATTCCATTTAACCTAATGTTCATTGTCCTATGCGTGTTTGAGATCTATCAAATTCTCTATTTTTAATATAAGATTGATGTTCACTTGTTCTAACATTTAATGTCCTTGATGTTTCACCTAAATAAAACTGATCACATTTAAAAGGTATTTTATAAATACAATTCTTTGTTTTTTTTTTTCTTGTTCATTGTTAGGTTTGGTTTTAGATAACATAGATCTCAATGTGTTTGTTATTATGAATGTTGTCGAAATGTTGAATTTATTTTCTATCTTTTTAAGTTTTTCTGATAATCCTCGTATTTTCGTTAGAACAAGTAATTTTCGCTCTATCGTATAAGGATTTAATGATTTCCTTTTTAACATTGATATTGTGATTTGATTTGTAATTTAAATATCTGTTGGTGTGTGTTGGTTTTCTATATACCTGAGTCTCATATCCAATATCGTTCTTAGACATTAAAACATTCAGAAAAGATAGTATGTTATTATATTCCTCTTCCATGGTAAATGTTATTGTATCTATTTTATAGTTTATATCATTCAGGAATCTGTCCAACAATTCTGATCCATAAGGCCACATTGAGAACACATCATCTACATATCTCCACCATACTGTGGCTTTTAAATTTTGTTTAGATAAGAAGTTGAGATAAACTAGAGCCCATTGCTAGATCAAAATTTTATTTATAGAATTCATCATGTAGTTGAATTATTAAATATTACTGCAGTTACAACAACATTTCAACTACATTCAAAACAACAAACACATAGGGATCTATTTTATCTAAAACTAAACCTAACAATGAACAAGAAAAAATAAAGAATTGTATTTACCACATACCTTGTAAATGCGATCAGTTTTATTTAGGTGAAACATCAAGGCCACTAAATGTTAGAATAAGTGAACATCAATCTTATATTAAAAATAGAGAATTTAATAGATCTCAAATATGTAAACACGCATGGCAAAATAAACATTGGGTTCAATGGAATGATTCAAGTATAGTCCTAAAAGAAACAGATGGTAAAAAGAGAAAAATCAAAGAATATGCTCTAATTATGGTAAATGAGACCAATTGTGTTACAAATTCCTTGGCAGAATGCAGTTGAATCTGGTTAACCATATTTAATAAGAAATTTATTAAAAGAAAAATGCCACTATTTTTCTTCCTCTTTAGGTACCGTCTCCTCTAAGGAGGTTTTTATCATCACAGCTATTTTCACTTTTGAGATTGCAGCTCGGAACAAGTCGACGGAACTGCAATTATACCACTTTCTCAGATTAGTTGAGCCAGGAGATGCGTCTTCTTCCAATACTTCGTTTTCCCTGTATTATGATTTGTAGCAACACATATTTATCTTCTCTCATAACGTGGCCGAGATATTGTAACTTTCTTATATTAATCGTATTCAGGATTTCCATTTCGTTTGTCATCTTTCTGAGGACCTCAACATTTGTTATTCGGTCTACCCAACTTATTTTTAATATTCTTCGGTAGGTCCACATTTCGAATGCTTCAAGTCGATCGCTCACCTCTTTCTTTAAGGTCCAGGCCGCCACCCCATACAGCAGCACCGAAAACACATATGAACGTAATATTCTTATTTTGAGTTGCAAACTAAGGTCTCTAATGCATAATACTTTTCTCATCTTATTAAATGTTGCTCTAGCTTGTCAAATTCATTTTTATTGCTTCTTTATACTCGTTATTTTCATTAATAATTATACCAAGATATCTGTAGTTTTTTACTTTTTCTATTGGAACCCCTCTTATGTTTAAAATGTCTTGTTGTTGTGTTTTAGAAATTGTCATAAACATTATTGTACTATTAGTACGTCAGTAACATATCGAGGATACATGATTTATGTTTTTTTAAATAACATACCTATAAAACCGGAAATTGCTGTTTATTGAGATAAATATACTAAATGTAAGACCTAATACTTAATATAGTCAGGATAGTATTATGAAGTTTTTTTTCCTGGTTAATTCCTAATGATTTACTTTGGAAACACTAACAGGAGAATATTGCCGTCATCAAGGCATGTGGTTGTCTTTTTAAAGACAAATCACATACTGTAATTTTTTTGACGGATATTCTCAAGTTAAAGTTGATTGCATGTAATCGAATAAAATACTTACAATAATGTCGTCCCAGGAACGCAACTCGGTAATATTGCTACTATTATTTTAAAGTCGTTTACGTCAAAATGTATAATATATATCTGAATTGTCAATATAAATGAATCAAAATTATTCAATAAACTTATTTTAACTTAATTACGGCTTACTCCGATTAAAATAGTAATTCGCACACACAGTCTGAGACAGGTACAGTCAAGATCTGTTTGGATGTCAGGTAAAAATGAATGTTTTAGAATGAACTGAATAGTAATTATTATTATATTACACTTATTATTATTACCTAAAGACGAATAAATGACTAGTCACAACTATAACTAAACAAGTATAGACTTATTCTGAAATTGGTAAATTATTAACTTAAAATGAGATAGTACCCAGGAGTTGGCTATATACCATATTAATTAACTAAGCTAAGAGGATAATAAGGAAGGAAAGAAGAATAATGATGAACAGGGCGAAACCGATGGTAACTGTGATAACTTAGTCACTCTAAAAAAATATGTATAAAGGTTACAGAATGTTCAATATTTAATACGACAATTTTCTGCCACCATAGATACCCAGGTGTCTAATGAAAACTGTTCTGAGGAATATCCAGTTACATATTTTCTAAGATATTTCCCCGAAAGTTTATTTGAAAATTTCGTTCAATACACGAATATGTATGCTTTGCAAACTGGAATTGAAAAATTTGTACCATGTAACCTGTGAGAAATAAAATCGTTTTTAGGCCTTAGTATTCTAACAGGCTCCTAAAATTTCTAAGACTGCGAATGTATTGGGACAAATCTATTTTTTCGGACACTATGACATTGAATCAATACTTGTTGCTGGTAGTGCGAGGATCAACAGATTTTCTAAACCACCTTTAACTGATATAAAAGATTTTTCAAAAAACGAAAGAGGATCAACGGCACAAATTATTTCTTCTGATGGAGTTGTAGTAATCAGATGGTTAGATAACAAGTCAGTGATAATGGTATCCAACTTCGTTGGGGTTGATACAGAACATGTTGTAAAATGTTGGAATAAAAAAGCAAAATGTTTCATTTACGTAGGTTTACCCGAAGTTATACAAAAGTATAATAAGTCCATGGGTGGCATAGATAAAGCAGATGATGTTATAGCGTTTTACAGAAAAATCGTTGCAGAAAGTGGACTGGTCGACTAATCTTTCATGCAGTTGACATGGCCCTAAGAAACTCTTGGTTAGAGTATAAACAAGACATGCATACTTTGGAAATTCCACAAAAAAATATCATGGACCTTCTAAACTTTTGGCAAAACGCCAAAACATTGAAATTAGACATCTAACTGAGGTGCAATTTAATAATAAAGGATATTTTCCAGAGCACCCATAGCTACCTTTACCTTTAAGATGCAAAAACCCTGGTTATACAGGAAAATCAAGATGGGAACGTCAGTGCAATGTCCATTTGTGCCCTCAAAAGAAAAATAGATTGCTTTTTGATGTTTCATATGCGTTAGTTTTTTAGATTTGTTAGGTACTTATAGGTACAAATGAACCCATAATAAATTTTTACATATATACATAATACATGATATATTTTTTTAATGTAAAAAAAGTGTTATATGAACTGTTTCGTTGCTGAAAAAAGGCGGAACTAAAAGGGTTAAAAAACTGTAACTGTGTAAGTGGTATAATAAATATACCATCTAAAACGAAGAAGTTTCTTACTTGGAAGTTCGAGTTTTTGTTAAATTATTATTTATTATCCTTTAATCCCACTTGAGTTATTATCACTATATTCCAGAGTGCGGTAAAGAGCATAATATGCAAATGTAAGAAATTAAATAAGTAAAATTTATATCAGAGTAAACCAATTGGATGGTAACTTTCTAAATAACAGTACACATAAAGGGCGAATTTACTTGAGATTACTAATATTGCGGACATCTTATTGAAGAACCAGTAGAAACAACCAATTAAAATTTTTAATGCTAAAATCTGCAGATTGATTAACATTAAATATACACAGTGAGTCTTATGTATGGAATATCTTAATTATCCCTGAAACTGCTTGCACGATTTTTATAGATTTTGGTGTGTAAGGGTCTGGTGATACAACCGATATTATGTGGTATTTATATTGGTGTTAGATCAGTTCAGTTTTTCTGAAAATCTAATGAACTTTCTTATTTCAAATAGAACACCCTGTATATTCTTTGTCTTTTAAAGTCTATAAGATATACTGATTATTTTCACGTCTGTTCCTTATACCTAAATGCCATAATTTCGGAGTTATTGGTACATTTAAATTATCTTCGCCGAAGTTAAAATAACACATTTAAATGAATAAACTCGTTTATTTAAATAATTTTTAATATTCTATATCCTAATAATATCATAACAATGTTTACTGGCAATAAATTGTAAGAAGTTCAACGAAACTGATGCAGTAAAAGATTTATTCAAATTATAAGAGATCCTACAGCAAATGAAAACAAATTCATATTACAAGAATCTCAATATTTGATTACATATAGGTATTTATTTATATTTTATTATTAATATTTGATCTGAATTTGAAAAGTTTGTCATAAGTAAAAGTAAGTCATAAAAGTTTGTCATTGAAAAGAATAATTTGTTTAAATATAAAAAATAAATAAATAATAATTATTACTTTAATTACTTTTTATTGTTACTATTTAAATATATTATTTAAATTTTAAAAATACAAAAAACATAGTATAAAGCACTGCGCTAACATACAGTACCGCCTACTGCTCCACCTATATCTGTGCAGGTGGCGTTCGATACATTTCAGCATGAATAGACTTGACGCCCGAACAACGCTTCCAAATTGTATAAATTTATTTTGAAAATTGTGGTTCTGTTCGAAATACGCATCGTGCACTACGTCCATTTTATGTTCAACATATTAATTCATCAGTCATTTTACTCTAAGTGGTATTATGCATCCAGAGACACAGAAGTTGTTGCTGCTGTAGAGCGTAGCATACAGGAAGACCCAAATCAGTCTATTTGTCATCGCAGTTAGATACGTGTCCATCCACTTTATGGAAGATTTTGCAGAAATATCTTGGTTTGCGTTCTTACAAAATCCAACTCATTTAATCACGTAAGAATTGATGGTGCATCATAAACTAGAAAGGCGTAGATTCGTAGATTCGGTGAGTGGGTCCAAAACAAGATTGTCGTTGATTCCGATTTTGATAAGCGAATTTTGTTAGCGATAAAGCTCACTTTTGGTTGAATGGCTACATCAACAAAAACGATGCTGGCCAGAACGTTAGTCAATGGTGACCGCTATGGAACCATGATTACTGCCTTTTTCATTCCCCAATTGAACAAACATGATGTGCAGGAGCTGTCGTTTCAATAACACGGTGCAACATGTCACACAGCTCGTGCTACAATTGATTTATTGAAGGAAACGTTTTGTAACCGCAGAGTTTCACGTTTCAGACCGTGAATTGGCCTCCAAGATCGTGCGATTTAACACTGCTGGACTATTTTATGTGGGATTATGTAAAGCTGCTAGTCTACGCCGATAAGCATGAAATGATTGACAACTTGGAGGACAATATTCGCTGCGTTATTAACGTTATATGGTGACAAATATTGGAAAAAGAGATTGAAAATTGGACCTCTAGATTAGACTACGTCAGAGCCAACCATAATAATCATATGCCAGAAATCATATTTAAATTATATTACCAAAAGATTATCTTTCGAATAAAGTTAATATCATGTCAATTTATAAAAATCATCTTTGTTTTATTCTATTTCAAACTTCTATACTTCTAAAAAAACACCCTCTTTTCCTTGTAGAGTTAATTGCAACAACCCATATCTCTCGCTGTTTCTCATTGTACAAATTGGGGTTAAATGCTCAATTTCTTGATAAATAGAATGGTCCCAATGACCTTTGTGGGCTGTAATTATTCACCAACGCTTTTATTCAATATCACACCCCATAAAGAGATGGTAAAAGGTTTATCTAATGCTTTAAGTAAGATTAAAATAATACATGAGTTGATTAAGTACAGGTTTAATTATCCCAAAGCAACACACAAAATTAAAAATATTAAACTAAAAAAGAGAACCTATCTACTAAATTAAGGAATATTACTAACCTAGATAAATTAAAAGTCTATTGATTATCAGATAAATTGAGAGTTTATGGATGTAAAACTCTTTTTTAAAATGTTTATTAAAAAGTTCTGTTATATTTACCAGTCCTGTTATACACAGGTGACAATTTTCCTAACTCACTACTATATAAATTAAATGGAGTTAAGGACAAGGTACAATTATTTATTATTTATCTTAAACGTAAAATCTATCGGCTATATTATTTAGCGCGCATTCGCGCGCTAAATTTAATTTCGACTTCAAAATCACGCGCTTCCGGAACACTCATGATATAACTGAGGTACCTAAGAGATTTTAGTTGTTATTATTGTGGTTAACAACTTTTTTCCTTTTTTACTTTTTGCATTCATAATACAACGTCCTGACTCAACTCCGCACAATAGTATCATCATCATCATCATCATTCAATCTTCGCTTATCCACTGCTGGACATAGATCTCCCTCATAATTTTCCATCTATTTCGATCTTGTGCCTCTTGCATCCAATTCCTATGACAACGTTTTAGATCGTCAGTCCAACGTGTTGGTAGACGACCTCTACTTCGGTAGGCATCATCTCTTGGTCTCCATTCCAGTATCCGCTTTGTCCATCTATTGTCTGTCATTCGAGCCACGTGACCTGCCCAGTTCCATTTTAGTGTTGCTACTCTCTCTACTGCATCAGCCACTCCTGTTCTTTGTCGTAGCTGGCGATTTGGGATCTTGTCTCGTAGTGAAACGCCCAACATAGCACGCTCCATCGCCCTTTGACACACATGGATCTTTTGAACTGTTCTCCTTGTCATGGTCAACGTTTCGGCACCGTAAGTTAACACTGGCAAAACACACTGATTAAACGTTTTTCTTTTAAGGCATATTGGTATATCAGACGACTTGAAAATATGGTTCAGCTTGCCGAAGGCTGCCCAAGTCAGTCTTATACGACGGAGAAGCTCAACGGTTTGGTTATCTTTTCCTATGCGAATCTCATGACCTAGGTATTTATAGGCCATTACTTGGTCTATGGATCTTGATCCTACGCATATATCTTCGCTGACTACAAGATTTGTCATCATCTGGGTTTTAGATATATTTATTTTCAATCCCCCTTCTAGAGCTGATTTAAAAGTTCTTTGGCCTCATCTATCCTATCAGCTATTAGTACAATATCATCTGCAAACCTTAGATGGCTAAGCTTTTCTCCGTTTATGTTTATGCCCTTGTCGGTCAGTTTTGCCCTTTTACATATATATTCCAAAAGCGTAGTGAACAGTTTCGGCGATATGGTGTCCCCCTGGCGTACTCCACGTTGTATCGGGAATTTCTGGGTTTGACGATCACCCACTCTAACACTGGCTGTTGCGTTTTGGTATATATGTTTAATTATATTTATATACCGATAGTCAATTCGGCATTCTGTCAAGGCTTCCAACATTTTGTGTTGATTTACGGTGTCGAATGCCTTTTCATAGTCGACAAATATTAAAGCTAGTGGTTTATTATATTCAGTGCATTTTTCTATAAGATTTTTTATTACCAGTAGGTGATCGTTTGTTCCATAGCCTTTTCTAAAACCCGCCTGTTCTATGGGCTGATAAAATTCCAATTTATTTTCTAGTCGTTTCGTAATTATTTTTGTAAATAGTTTATAAATATGTGAAAGTAGACTTATGGGCTTGTAATTCCTGAGGTCGGTAGCATACAATAGTATAGGACAGATAGTAGCAGTATACAATAGTATAGGACAGATATAACATCGTAGTAACCTGATTTTTATAAATCATGGCATTTGAACAACTCAGCCATTTTTTGAAATGTCGATGTTGATTTCTCTGTCCTAAATTTTAATTTTTAGTGAAAGGTCCCAAATTTCATTGATTTATTCTTCCTTACTATAACTTATTTCTGCGTTTCTATTTATTAGCTCTTGGAGGGCCTCATAACTGTCAGTAAATACCATTCTCCGTTAATTAGAATTTCGGCTTCAGCATCCTCTAGTGCTTCTTAAAAAATGTCCTCAGAGTATACGTTAAAAGCAGGGCTAATCAGGGTATAGATCCCTGTCGGACGCCAAATTTGATTTTAATATGATCGGATTCTCCTACCTCTGTACATCATCATCATCCACTAGCCTCTAACGTCCACTGCTGAACATAGGCCTCTCGCATGCTTTTTCACTTAGTCTGATTTTGCGCCGTCTGAATCCAATTTGTAGTCACTCTTTTTATGTCATCTGTCCATCTCGTTGGGGTTCGACCTCTATTTCTGTTAGCCTCTATTCGGGGTCTCCATTCCAAAATTCTTTTTGCCCACTGGTCATCAACTGATCTTGCTACATGACCTGCCCAGTTCCACTTTAGTGTTGTTATCCTTTCAATAACGTCTGCTACTCCTGATCTTTTGCGTATAGTAGCATTGGGTATTCAATCACGTGGAGAAATCCCTAACATTATTCTCTCCATTGCCCTTTCCGCAACTTGTAGTCTATTCACTGTTGTTCTTGTGAGTGTTAGGGTTTCTGCGCCGTAGGTCATCACTGGCAAAATACACTGATTAAATACTTTTCTTTTTAGATACATTGGAATCTTGGACCTAAAAATATCCTTCATCTTTCCAAATGCAGCCCAAGCGAGGTTTATTCTTCTTTTCAGCTCGATTGTTTGGTTGTCTCGACTTATTCTGATCTCATGGTCCAAGTATTTATAGGAGTCAACGGGCTTTATATCTTTGTCTATTATATTGAGATGTTTTTGTTGTGGACTAAACTTGTCATAAATTGTGTTTTTGAAAAATTTATTTTAAGACCAGCTCTTTTTGTGGCAGTAGGAGTTCTTGGAGCATTATGTGTGCCTGATCAAAGCTGTCTGCAATAAGAACGATATCATCTGTTGTAAATACAAATACAAAGTTGTAAATAATTTAGGAGACATCTTGTGTCCTTGCCGAACGCCTCTTTCAATACGAAAGGTCCCAGTATCTTCATTAAGTCTTACACAGGCTGTAGCATGCTGATAGATGTATCTGATGAGGGATATGTATCGGTGATCTATTCTACATTGTGTTAGAGCTTGGAACATTTCACTTTGATTGACCGTATCAAATGCTTTTTCAAAGTCGACAAAGACAAGTATCAGGGGTCTATTCTATTCAATGGTTTTTTTAATTAACGACTTAATGGTTTGCAAATGATCATTTGTTCCGTATCCAGCTCTAAATCCTTCTTGCTCGCAAGGTTGATAGAAGTCTAGTTTTGATGTCAACCTATTAGTTATTATCTCCATAAACAACTTATAAACGTGAGATAACAAGCTAATAGGTCTATAGTTCTTTAGCTCTGTTATATCTCCCGTTTTGTGCATGACTACTATAACAGTTTTATTCCACTGAGATGATGTAACCTCTTTTGAAAGGCATACGTTATATAATTGTGTCAATGCTTTCAATACTGTCTTTCCTCCTGCTTTAGCTGCCTCAATAACGATTTGGTCATCACCAGCTGCTTTATTGTTTTTCATTCGATTTAATGACTTTGAGACTTCTTCGATTGTTATTTTTGGGATATCCTCTGAACCCACATTCTGGACTTTTCTCAACTTGTTGCCATCTTTCTTACCTCTTTCTCTATATAATTCTGTGTAAAATTCTTCAACTACCTTAATTATCTTATCTTTATCTGTTACCACTTTTCCATTTTGATCTGCGAGATTAACAATATTCTTCTTACCTAGAGCTTGACATCTCTTCAGCACTTTTAAACTTTTATTTTCCTCGACAACCGTTGTAATCTTTTTTTGTGTTATATTGTCATATGTTCTTTCTCACTGCTTTATTAATATTTTTATTAAGTTGTTGTAGTACGCGTGCATTCGTATCGTTTTTGTTCTTAAGTTCTCTTGTCTTTTTGTCTTTTGACTGATTTTTTCCTCCTTATCTCTCCTAGGATTTGTATTGCACTTTTTCTCTGCGTTCTTAATAGCTTTTATTAAATTATCATTTAAGGTTTCGACATCCATAACGTCTATACTAGACATCTCAGAATTTCCTCTTCGACGGACATGGTGTTTTCGATTGGATTACATCCTATTGGGTGTGTTTTTGTTATTATTTTGTATCTTAGTTTTTGGAGATTTAGCACGATCTTCGCTCTTACCATTCTATGATCACTTCCCACTGAACAGCTATTAAGAACTATTATATCATGGACCATGTCTTTGTTGTTGGTTAAGACAAAATCAATTTCATTTTTGGTGACTCCATCTGGACTTGCCCAGGTCCATTTTCTTTGGGGACTTTTTTTGAAAAAGCTATTCATTGCAAAGAGGCTAATTCGTACCAAGAAACCCAAAAACATTTCGCCTCTTTCACTTCTTTGTCCAAATCCGTAGGGACCTATTGCAACTTCGGTCCCGTCCAGTTTACATCCCAACTTAGCATTAAAGTCACCCATTACTAGGTTGTGTGTAGTAGGCGCCAGTTTTACTGCATTTTCTAGGTCTTCATAAAAGGTTTCCACTTCCTTGTCCGAGTGTGTAGATGTAGGTGCATAGGCTTGAATTATTTTAAGGCTGGTTTTTTTGTTAAGCTTCAGTATGCAGAGTATTAGTATGCTTTTTCCACTTCATTTGACGTGATTGGTAGGTGGTCATTACATATGTAAGACGGAGGTTGAGCGGACCTATTATCATCAAAGAGTTCTTGTATATATTTGGTCCATATGCATATTCCTTGATTTTTATCTGTGATGATGTTACCCTGTTGATCTTGCAGTTTGCTAGCTGTGTTGCAACAACTGTATCTCTTCACACTGTGTTTTTAACCAATTTTCTTTTTCCTTTCGTAGTTCGGTTCTTATTTGTCTCTGAATATTTTTGTGCATTTGTTTGTTTTTATTTTATTTTCTTCTTTCTTCCATGAGTTGCAGTATATTATCATTCATCCAAATTTTCTTCTTCTCTTTCTTTTTTATTAGATGTTATTCTCTGATTTTGTTAAAGGTTTCACAAATATTCTGGAGCGATTCTTCTGGATTTTATGTTTACTCTATGTTACTTAACTTTTCTGAAAGTATCCGTGCGGTTGTCCCATTTGTTTTCTTATTTTTGAGTCTTTTCATATCACATTTTATGTTACTTTTCTTTAAAATTTTTCCACAAAGCAATTAAAACTAGCGTTAGCGCTTCTGTCAGGAGATTCTCCATCGAATGATATAATATACTGGATTAAGACATATATGCAGCTATTTAAATATCTCTTATATAATATAATCTTTTTGGTATTACAAAAGACAAAATGACTTAATGATATTTAACTGATATATATTTTTTAACCCACTGTATTATATAATTCGAAAATTAACGTGACGGAGAATACCCCGACAAAACAGCTAACGCTAGTGTTAATTACTTAGTGGAAAAAAACAATAACTCTAAATGCACTATTCGTTACCATTTGATATTATAACTTTTGTTGGCCATCAACAGTGGAGCTAAATCGAACGTCACCTGCAAAAATATAAAAAAATAAAAAAAAAAGGAGCAGCGCTTCTGGGAAATTCACAAATGTTATTTCCCTAGAGCTTCGGTCTCACTGGACGTCACCTCGATAATGACCTATAATAAGGAACACGGAAAGATAAAGCCAATATGTCGGTAAACTACAGTTTGACTTATTTTTATGAAGTTATCATCAGGGGAGGAATCATTAGCTATAAGAAGTTTGGATGGGAAAAACACGATGGTAGAAAGTTTATATTATCGAAAACATTTTTCAGGGACTTTCCGATAAAAAGTCGTAGAAGCGGTTCATAATTTATTTTATTTAATAAATTAGTTCTTAGAGTTGAGTGATTACTTTAATAATATTTTGGCTCTTAGAAAAATATTTTATATACCTATTACAGCGAAGCTTATATTTTGTAACGGAGATCAACACGTCCAGATCTGAGGCCGTGTGGGGGAGTTTTATATCGAGTAGGACTCCACTTAAGGCATACTACGTAGCAAAAATCTTATCTCTGGTATGACATGTCTGTGGAAACCCAAAATCCAGGGAATGTCGAGATACACCAGTTAATATTAGCATTCACCAAGTCGCTTGGCGTGTGGTCGAATTACTATTGATTAAATACCATATTATTTTCTAACATTCATCGTTGAATGTCGACATTTATTATACATTTTTGGTGTATGTTAAAAACATATCTTTTTTATCAAGTAGAAATAAAAAATTAGTTAGGTATGTTTTGAATTTGGCAAAATTGTTTTAATAAACATTAGATTATTATATTTATAACAAACAGCACAAATAGCGATTGGTAAATAAAATATTATCAACATAACAGAGAAACAAAATAAAATAAAGGAAATGTATTATGTATTGTCTTATTTATTGCTAAAACTTAAACTTAAACTACCATGACACTTCGAATTGTACAAAAGTCATTGCCTTTACAACTACATACATTTAGCCGTGGAACACTTTCTTTTGCTGTTACGTGTATAGCCTTCTTCTTCACTTTTCGAATTGACACAAGCTGCTTTTCTTAGCGACATTTCATTAGTTGTAATCTCATTTATAAAAAATAATTTTTAGTTACAAATTGCGAATTGATTACGCGTGAGAAGCTGATTAAAGGTACAATTTTTAAGATAGTTTCGAAACAAATTCAGATTTCTGCTTTAATCTGGAGCCTTCTAAAAATTGCAAGACATGACCAGACGATGATAAAGATGTTAAAGAAGACATGGGGAATCTAAAATTTGCATTCCACGACATGTCTATTCATCTAGGCAGAAATCCTAACGAATTTGTTTCTCGTACTCATACAGAGTAGATCCGAAGAAAATGAAAAAGACAGAAAAGATTTTATTTCACGTTCAAAGCGTCTATGTACCTATTGATACGTATTTCGCTTTAATAAAGCTCATCAGAATAGTTATTCATAGCCGTTCTTAACGTGAAAAATAAAATTCTCTGTCTTATTAGAAGTAACAATAACATGACTTCGTTATGGACGCAATAGCGACATCTGATAGAAAAATCGGTAAGATAGTTTCGAAACAAATTCAGATTTCTGCTTTAATCTGGAGCCTTCTAAAAATTGCAAGACATGACCAGACGATGATAAAGATGTTAAAGAAGACATGGGGAATCTAAAATTTGCATTCCACGACATGTCTATTCATCTAGGCAGAAATCCTAACGAATTTGTTTCTCGTACTCATACAGAGTAGATCCGAAGAAAATGAAAAAGACAGAAAAGATTTTATTTCACGTTCAAAGCGTCTATGTACCTATTGATACGTATTTCGCTTTAATAAAGCTCATCAGAATAGTTATTCATAGCCGTTCTTAACGTGAAAAATAAAATTCTCTGTCTTATTAGAAGTAACAATAACATGACTTCGTTATGGACGCAATAGCGACATCTGATAGAAAAATCGGTAAGATAGTTTCGAAACAAATTCAGATTTCTGCTTTAATCTGGAGCCTTCTAAAAATTGCAAGACATGACCAGACGATGATAAAGATGTTAAAGAAGACATGGGGAATCTAAAATTTGCATTCCACGACATGTCTATTCATCTAGGCAGAAATCCTAACGAATTTGTTTCTCGTACTCATACAGAGTAGATCCGAAGAAAATGAAAAAGACAGAAAAGATTTTATTTCACGTTCAAAGCGTCTATGTACCTATTGATACGTATTTCGCTTTAATAAAGCTCATCAGAATAGTTATTCATAGCCGTTCTTAACGTGAAAAATAAAATTCTCTGTCTTATTAGAAGTAACAATAACATGACTTCGTTATGGACGCAATAGCGACATCTGATAGAAAAATCGGTAAGATAGTTTCGAAACAAATTCAGATTTCTGCTTTAATCTGGAGCCTTCTAAAAATTGCAAGACATGACCAGACGATGATAAAGATGTTAAAGAAGACATGGGGAATCTAAAATTTGCATTCCACGACATGTCTATTCATCTAGGCAGAAATCCTAACGAATTTGTTTCTCGTACTCATACAGAGTAGATCCGAAGAAAATGAAAAAGACAGAAAAGATTTTATTTCACGTTCAAAGCGTCTATGTACCTATTGATACGTATTTCGCTTTAATAAAGCTCATCAGAATAGTTATTCATAGCCGTTCTTAACGTGAAAAATAAAATTCTCTGTCTTATTAGAAGTAACAATAACATGACTTCGTTATGGACGCAATAGCGACATCTGATAGAAAAATCGGTAAGATAGTTTCGAAACAAATTCAGATTTCTGCTTTAATCTGGAGCCTTCTAAAAATTGCAAGACATGACCAGACGATGATAAAGATGTTAAAGAAGACATGGGGAATCTAAAATTTGCATTCCACGACATGTCTATTCATCTAGGCAGAAATCCTAACGAATTTGTTTCTCGTACTCATACAGAGTAGATCCGAAGAAAATGAAAAAGACAGAAAAGATTTTATTTCACGTTCAAAGCGTCTATGTACCTATTGATACGTATTTCGCTTTAATAAAGCTCATCAGAATAGTTATTCATAGCCGTTCTTAACGTGAAAAATAAAATTCTCTGTCTTATTAGAAGTAACAATAACATGACTTCGTTATGGACGCAATAGCGACATCTGATAGAAAAATCGGTAAGATAGTTTCGAAACAAATTCAGATTTCTGCTTTAATCTGGAGCCTTCTAAAAATTGCAAGACATGACCAGACGATGATAAAGATGTTAAAGAAGACATGGGGAATCTAAAATTTGCATTCCACGACATGTCTATTCATCTAGGCAGAAATCCTAACGAATTTGTTTCTCGTACTCATACAGAGTAGATCCGAAGAAAATGAAAAAGACAGAAAAGATTTTATTTCACGTTCAAAGCGTCTATGTACCTATTGATACGTATTTCGCTTTAATAAAGCTCATCAGAATAGTTATTCATAGCCGTTCTTAACGTGAAAAATAAAATTCTCTGTCTTATTAGAAGTAACAATAACATGACTTCGTTATGGACGCAATAGCGACATCTGATAGAAAAATCGGTAAGATAGTTTCGAAACAAATTCAGATTTCTGCTTTAATCTGGAGCCTTCTAAAAATTGCAAGACATGACCAGACGATGATAAAGATGTTAAAGAAGACATGGGGAATCTAAAATTTGCATTCCACGACATGTCTATTCATCTAGGCAGAAATCCTAACGAATTTGTTTCTCGTACTCATACAGAGTAGATCCGAAGAAAATGAAAAAGACAGAAAAGATTTTATTTCACGTTCAAAGCGTCTATGTACCTATTGATACGTATTTCGCTTTAATAAAGCTCATCAGAATAGTTATTCATAGCCGTTCTTAACGTGAAAAATAAAATTCTCTGTCTTATTAGAAGTAACAATAACATGACTTCGTTATGGACGCAATAGCGACATCTGATAGAAAAATCGGTAAGATAGTTTCGAAACAAATTCAGATTTCTGCTTTAATCTGGAGCCTTCTAAAGGAAGCCTTCTAACGAGAAACAAATTCGTTAGGATTTCTGCCTAGATGAATAGACATGTCGTGGAATGCAAATTTTAGATTCCCCATGTCTTCTTTAACATCTTTATCATCGTCTGGTCATGTCTTGCAATTTTTAGAAGGCTCCAGATTAAAGCAGAAATCTGAATTTGTTTCGAAACTATCTTACCGATTTTTCTATCAGATGTCGCTATTGCGTCCATAACGAAGTCATGTTATTGTTACTTCTAATAAGACAGAGAATTTTATTTTTCACGTTAAGAACGGCTATGAATAACTATTCTGATGAGCTTTATTAAAGCGAAATACGTATCAATAGGTACATAGACGCTTTGAACGTGAAATAAAATCTTTTCTGTCTTTTTCATTTTCTTCGGATCTACTCTGTATGAGTACGAGAAACAAATTCGTTAGGATTTCTGCCTAGATGAATAGACATGTCGTGGAATGCAAATTTTAGATTCCCCATGTCTTCTTTAACATCTTTATCATCGTCTGGTCATGTCTTGCAATTTTTAGAAGGCTCCAGATTAAAGCAGAAATCTGAATTTGTTTCGAAACTATCTTACCGATTTTTCTATCAGATGTCGCTATTGCGTCCATAACGAAGTCATGTTATTGTTACTTCTAATAAGACAGAGAATTTTATTTTTCACGTTAAGAACGGCTATGAATAACTATTCTGATGAGCTTTATTAAAGCGAAATACGTATCAATAGGTACATAGACGCTTTGAACGTGAAATAAAATCTTTTCTGTCTTTTTCATTTTCTTCGGATCTACTCTGTATGAGTACGAGAAACAAATTCGTTAGGATTTCTGCCTAGATGAATAGACATGTCGTGGAATGCAAATTTTAGATTCCCCATGTCTTCTTTAACATCTTTATCATCGTCTGGTCATGTCTTGCAATTTTTAGAAGGCTCCAGATTAAAGCAGAAATCTGAATTTGTTTCGAAACTATCTTACCGATTTTTCTATCAGATGTCGCTATTGCGTCCATAACGAAGTCATGTTATTGTTACTTCTAATAAGACAGAGAATTTTATTTTTCACGTTAAGAACGGCTATGAATAACTATTCTGATGAGCTTTATTAAAGCGAAATACGTATCAATAGGTACATAGACGCTTTGAACGTGAAATAAAATCTTTTCTGTCTTTTTCATTTTCTTCGGATCTACTCTGTATGAGTACGAGAAACAAATTCGTTAGGATTTCTGCCTAGATGAATAGACATGTCGTGGAATGCAAATTTTAGATTCCCCATGTCTTCTTTAACATCTTTATCATCGTCTGGTCATGTCTTGCAATTTTTAGAAGGCTCCAGATTAAAGCAGAAATCTGAATTTGTTTCGAAACTATCTTACCGATTTTTCTATCAGATGTCGCTATTGCGTCCATAACGAAGTCATGTTATTGTTACTTCTAATAAGACAGAGAATTTTATTTTTCACGTTAAGAACGGCTATGAATAACTATTCTGATGAGCTTTATTAAAGCGAAATACGTATCAATAGGTACATAGACGCTTTGAACGTGAAATAAAATCTTTTCTGTCTTTTTCATTTTCTTCGGATCTACTCTGTATGAGTACGAGAAACAAATTCGTTAGGATTTCTGCCTAGATGAATAGACATGTCGTGGAATGCAAATTTTAGATTCCCCATGTCTTCTTTAACATCTTTATCATCGTCTGGTCATGTCTTGCAATTTTTAGAAGGCTCCAGATTAAAGCAGAAATCTGAATTTGTTTCGAAACTATCTTACCGATTTTTCTATCAGATGTCGCTATTGCGTCCATAACGAAGTCATGTTATTGTTACTTCTAATAAGACAGAGAATTTTATTTTTCACGTTAAGAACGGCTATGAATAACTATTCTGATGAGCTTTATTAAAGCGAAATACGTATCAATAGGTACATAGACGCTTTGAACGTGAAATAAAATCTTTTCTGTCTTTTTCATTTTCTTCGGATCTACTCTGTATGAGTACGAGAAACAAATTCGTTAGGATTTCTGCCTAGATGAATAGACATGTCGTGGAATGCAAATTTTAGATTCCCCATGTCTTCTTTAACATCTTTATCATCGTCTGGTCATGTCTTGCAATTTTTAGAAGGCTCCAGATTAAAGCAGAAATCTGAATTTGTTTCGAAACTATCTTACCGATTTTTCTATCAGATGTCGCTATTGCGTCCATAACGAAGTCATGTTATTGTTACTTCTAATAAGACAGAGAATTTTATTTTTCACGTTAAGAACGGCTATGAATAACTATTCTGATGAGCTTTATTAAAGCGAAATACGTATCAATAGGTACATAGACGCTTTGAACGTGAAATAAAATCTTTTCTGTCTTTTTCATTTTCTTCGGATCTACTCTGTATGAGTACGAGAAACAAATTCGTTAGGATTTCTGCCTAGATGAATAGACATGTCGTGGAATGCAAATTTTAGATTCCCCATGTCTTCTTTAACATCTTTATCATCGTCTGGTCATGTCTTGCAATTTTTAGAAGGCTCCAGATTAAAGCAGAAATCTGAATTTGTTTCGAAACTATCTTACCGATTTTTCTATCAGATGTCGCTATTGCGTCCATAACGAAGTCATGTTATTGTTACTTCTAATAAGACAGAGAATTTTATTTTTCACGTTAAGAACGGCTATGAATAACTATTCTGATGAGCTTTATTAAAGCGAAATACGTATCAATAGGTACATAGACGCTTTGAACGTGAAATAAAATCTTTTCTGTCTTTTTCATTTTCTTCGGATCTACTCTGTATGAGTACGAGAAACAAATTCGTTAGGATTTCTGCCTAGATGAATAGACATGTCGTGGAATGCAAATTTTAGATTCCCCATGTCTTCTTTAACATCTTTATCATCGTCTGGTCATGTCTTGCAATTTTTAGAAGGCTCCAGATTAAAGCAGAAATCTGAATTTGTTTCGAAACTATCTTACCGATTTTTCTATCAGATGTCGCTATTGCGTCCATAACGAAGTCATGTTATTGTTACTTCTAATAAGACAGAGAATTTTATTTTTCACGTTAAGAACGGCTATGAATAACTATTCTGATGAGCTTTATTAAAGCGAAATACGTATCAATAGGTACATAGACGCTTTGAACGTGAAATAAAATCTTTTCTGTCTTTTTCATTTTCTTCGGATCTACTCTGTATGAGTACGAGAAACAAATTCGTTAGGATTTCTGCCTAGATGAATAGACATGTCGTGGAATGCAAATTTTAGATTCCCCATGTCTTCTTTAACATCTTTATCATCGTCTGGTCATGTCTTGCAATTTTTAGAAGGCTCCAGATTAAAGCAGAAATCTGAATTTGTTTCGAAACTATCTTACCGATTTTTCTATCAGATGTCGCTATTGCGTCCATAACGAAGTCATGTTATTGTTACTTCTAATAAGACAGAGAATTTTATTTTTCACGTTAAGAACGGCTATGAATAACTATTCTGATGAGCTTTATTAAAGCGAAATACGTATCAATAGGTACATAGACGCTTTGAACGTGAAATAAAATCTTTTCTGTCTTTTTCATTTTCTTCGGATCTACTCTGTATGAGTACGAGAAACAAATTCGTTAGGATTTCTGCCTAGATGAATAGACATGTCGTGGAATGCAAATTTTAGATTCCCCATGTCTTCTTTAACATCTTTATCATCGTCTGGTCATGTCTTGCAATTTTTAGAAGGCTCCAGATTAAAGCAGAAATCTGAATTTGTTTCGAAACTATCTTACCGATTTTTCTATCAGATGTCGCTATTGCGTCCATAACGAAGTCATGTTATTGTTACTTCTAATAAGACAGAGAATTTTATTTTTCACGTTAAGAACGGCTATGAATAACTATTCTGATGAGCTTTATTAAAGCGAAATACGTATCAATAGGTACATAGACGCTTTGAACGTGAAATAAAATCTTTTCTGTCTTTTTCATTTTCTTCGGATCTACTCTGTATGAGTACGAGAAACAAATTCGTTAGGATTTCTGCCTAGATGAATAGACATGTCGTGGAATGCAAATTTTAGATTCCCCATGTCTTCTTTAACATCTTTATCATCGTCTGGTCATGTCTTGCAATTTTTAGAAGGCTCCAGATTAAAGCAGAAATCTGAATTTGTTTCGAAACTATCTTACCGATTTTTCTATCAGATGTCGCTATTGCGTCCATAACGAAGTCATGTTATTGTTACTTCTAATAAGACAGAGAATTTTATTTTTCACGTTAAGAACGGCTATGAATAACTATTCTGATGAGCTTTATTAAAGCGAAATACGTATCAATGGGTACATAGACGCTTTGAACGTGAAATAAAATCTTTTCTGTCTTTTTCATTTTCTTCGGATCTACTCTGTATGAGTACGAGAAACAAATTCGTTAGGATTTCTGCCTAGATGAATAGACATGTCGTGGAATGCAAATTTTAGATTCCCCATGTCTTCTTTAACATCTTTATCATCGTCTGGTCATGTCTTGCAATTTTTAGAAGGCTCCAGATTAAAGCAGAAATCTGAATTTGTTTCGAAACTATCTTACCGATTTTTCTATCAAATGTCGCTATTGCGTCCATAACGAAGTCATGTTATTGTTACTTCTAATAAGACAGAGAATTTTATTTTTCACGTTAAGAACGGCTATGAATAACTATTCTGATGAGCTTTATTAAAGCGAAATACGTATCAATAGGTACATAGACGCTTTGAACGTGAAATAAAATCTTTTCTGTCTTTTTCATGTACAATTTTTGTTTGCTAATTTATAATAGTCTGAATCCTCTATTTCAACAACAACCGCTAACATATTTCGTAGGTCTGTGCGACCATGTTAAACATCAGGCACTTTAATTCTCATAGTATCACATAAAAGATTATCTCAGTACTTAATAGTTTGAGGATCTGTTTCAACCGAATTTTCTTGAATAGTATTCAAATAGGCCTCTAACTGTTTCTCAGTTTCAATATTTTCAATTTCAGCGTAAAGGAGAAATGAAGAAGCTAGAGTAATTTTGTATTAGAGATATGGTTGTGTATTTGTCTGATTAGAGAATCTATTGCAACTGGCTGAGACTAATGTCTATGCCATCAAAAAAAAAGACTCTACACCCCTTTTTGGTTTAACGCCAAACATGACTTCATACGGACTCTGGGGTATTAGTTCGTGATAAGTTATATTTTTGGCAAATTGAATAAACGGCAAACATTCTGACCATTAATCTAAATCATCATCTTGCATCCACGCAGTTAACATATTCTGTATGTCTTGCTTGGCTCTTTCTGTCGATCCTTGGGTTTGACTGTGACAAGGCTTTCCGCGCACTATTTTAATTTCTTTGCACATAGTGCATAGCTCAGATATAACTCGATTACTGAACTCTTTACTATTATACGAATGTAATATGGCGGGAGCACCAAATGTTAAAATTTTTTTAAGAATGTGATAAGATACTTCTTCCACTCTCTTGGTTTTCAATGGTCGTAGCTGATCAAATTTAGTAAAATGGTCTTGGTATACCAATATAAATTTGTTGTAATCGCCGTCCCTATGTGATTGCAAGTCTATTAAGTTGACTTATTAAGTTGACAGTTGTCACTCGACACTGGGGAGTAGGCAGATTGAGACCTCAGTGCCGAGAGACAGTTCTTGCAATATAGAACACGATACTGGTACGTCTCGAGTGAGGGGAGTAGGCAGATTGAGACCCCGAACTCGAACCGAACCGTATCTCTCTTGATAATGGCTCCAAAATGGGTGCCGAAACGTCGAGTTTTAAATTCTCAACGCGGTTCTTCCCGAGAACTCAGTAATTTTCATATATATATATATATATATATATATATATATATATATATATATATATATATATAAATTAGTCATCTTTGCCTGCATCTGCTGCATTACTTCTTCTGGAAGATATCCCATGAAAAAAAAAAACAATAGGAGGAAGTGTTTCATAAACAGCGTTTGGAATAGGTTTATACCACTTAATATGTCTTGTTTCATATGTAACATTATTCATCCATTTAATTTTAGATTTTTCAGTGAGGCCATATGTTTTGTGAAAGTCTTCTATTTCCTGTTTTAGATCATCAACATTCTTTTAGTTCCGTTTCATTTTCATTTGGTACTTCTCAACACTTTTTGCCTAGTTCTCCTATTTTCTACATCATCTGCAACCAGGACTGAAAAAATAATCGTCAGACAATAACGGATCATCCCAGTGGTCATTATTTTCTAAATACTACAAAAGTTCCTGTTCTAAGGGGCTTTTTGTTTTTCCACATTTCCTGAAGTAAAAAAGATACCATAACTAGTAACGAGTATCTAAGTCAAAATGTCCAAATCATAAAAATTACAACCAATTTTTAAAAACTGCATAAAAAGCATAGCACTGATGCATTATTTCTTTAAGGATAAAGTTCGTTTGTCCCTCCACAGGGACATAACAAAAATACCCTCTATATAAACACCACACTATCTTTAAATGCAAAACTGTTGATAATTATAGCAAAACTAACTCTTATACTTACCAACTTGACAATATTACAGTTTTTATTTATCAAAAAACCAGATTTCTACGTAATTATTCATGCACAAGTTTCACAGCACAGCAAATATACCCAAAACAGCTGACTAAATGTCAATCGGAAATCGTTTGAACTACACCCACAGGCGTACACGATCATTTAAATGCTTTAGAAAGTTTGTCCGTTCCAAGATACAATCTGTTTTCAGCACTCAAAAAACACAATCCGTTCATTTAATATTATAGAAAAAGTTGTCCCTGTGGAGGGACAAATATACTACGAGGGTTCTTTTTTTTAATATAAGTGGCACTGAAAAAGTTAACTTTTAAAATGTCAAAACGTTTTTAACGCCTGTAGTCCAAAGGTGTACTGCACTTATTTCTAGCAGAACTCACTTCCAACAGTATTTTAGAGTATATTTCTTGAGAAAAATAGAAACAATTGTCTTTTTGTTTGCTTTCAATGAGGGCATGTAATTTTTGAAAAAACTGATCACGATTTACTACAGTTGCTATTGATCACAACTAATATAATGCCCAATATAAAATCAACTTAGCACGCGCTTTTAAACCTTGCGTAAGATTGACCGTAGGTAACAAGAAATAAAACAAACCACTCATAAATCGTCAAAAACCAGTTACAACCGCTTATTTCCGACATTCTCATTTGCATTTATTGGCAAATGCAAATGCATTTGGTGTATATCGACATTCACCGGTGAATGTCTACACGCAAAATTTCGGATTTTCACAGTAACATATACAGTGATGAGTGCCTTACAACCCGGCAAAATAGCGGAAAGGATAGATTCAGATTAAGTTGTGAGATAGTACGAGATAAAGCTAGTTCTTAGGCTATTTGACCTCAGTCATAATTATACGGATGACCTCGAAAATATTTTATTTTAACAATTTCTGATGTTAGAATAAATTAAGATATATTATAGTAAAAAACATTAAATAGTAGCGACTTTAAATTATAATTCTTTAAGTTTATTTAATAATTAAAATAACTCAACTGAAATATTTGACTAAACTAAAGGTAGGTATGTTCTGTCCGAAAACAATTATTGTGTGTGGAATCTGTGTAATAGTTAGAGACGTGGTCTATTGACAAGAAGATTGGGGTTCAATTCACACCAAGGATAAAATTTTTGTTTTACTCAATCAAAATAATAAAAAATATAATACATACTAGTTAACAAGTTTTCGAAAAACTCATTATTTACAATTTATTCTTATTCCAATGTTATAAAATAGAAATACAAAATAATTCAAATTCAATTCCAGTTTTACAGTCTGCAGTTGTAAATACAAAATAATCCGGTGAAGACTGTTTAATGCCAAATCCATCACTAAATTCTCAGTGTTAATATCAATTCCTCTGTACAGGTAATGATTTTCAAAACAATTGACAACATTGGAATGGATGCGCGCTAACAGCTGCCTGCTTTACAGCTAACCAAATCATCAAGCCTTCAGCCATCAAATAATACCATATCGAGAAGTGTTTTTGCACGGTAAACAGAAACTTTTTATTGAAAAAACAATTCGTGAAAATAGTTTTAACGGTCGAGGAAAAAGTGCAAATTGTTGTCTGGCATGTGAATAGATTATCAGACAACATGATTAGACAACAATTTGTAAATATGTTTCCACATAGGCCGGCTCCAGCACGATCAACAATTTAGTCTATTATACGTAATTTTTTTACATATGGATCCGTGTTCGCTCCACGAGGAGTTCGTAGACGAAGGTAGGTAAATTCAGATTTGGAACTAATGGACACTTTGATTTGTGCAAAATAAACATTTTTTAGAGAACGTTTTGTTCAGCGATGAATGTACGTTTTCATTGCATGGCCGTCACAATTCAATGAATGCTCGGCATTGGTCTCGACGAAATCCTCGTCAGATTTATGTCGCTCGTACCCAGCGTCCTCGAAAAGTAAATGTTTGGGGAGGCATAATAGGGAATCATGTCATTGGTGCATTTTTTATAGACGGTATATTAACTGGGCAAAAATACTTGGAACTTTTGCAAAATCAAATTGTCCCAGCCCTTCGTAATTTACCAATACCTTTCGATTCCATATGGTTTCAACACGATGGTTGTCCTGCACATAATTCTCGCATTGTCAGTGAATATCTCAGTGCGACTTTTCCTAATCGATTAATTAGTGGCCACGGAGATATTTTTGGCCTGCAAGATCACCTGATCTTGCACCTTGTGATTTTTTATGTGGGGATATATCAAGTCCAAGCTATATGGAATTAAAGACGATAGGCCTAATTCTCTCCAAGAATTAAGAGAAAATATCTCTGATTCAATGAGAGGTATTAGTCCAGAAACATTAACTAATGTTAAACGAAACTTTTATTCTAGAGTGGGTTATTGTTCTGCTGCTAATGGAGGCTTACTCGAACATTTTTTGTAAATACATTTCATTAGAATAAAATACGTTTATTTAGAATATTTTTATAGAATTTCTACCTATTTAAACATTTTTGTAAGTACATTTATTTAGAACGTTCTTTTATGTTTGAAGTTTGAACCCTGAGTGCCTGGATGAGAACATTGTGCCTTGAACTCTGATCCATCAGACTTTTATAATTAATTAGTGACAGTTTGGGTTATTGTTCTGCTGCTAATCAAGGCTTATTTGAACATATTGTAAATACGTTTATTTACAATATTTTTTTATTTTTGTAGAATTTTTACTTATTTAAACATTCTTTAAACGTTCTTTTAATTTTGAAGAATTTTTACTTTATTTTCGAAAGTACGACGATACTGTTTTTTTAATAAGATATTTATGTTTAACTTTAAATACTTCTAATACTAGTAACGACTGACATAAATGTTTAGTGATTCAAAGCAAAACGATCCCTGCATAATTTCAAATTATAAAAAAAAAAGAAAACCACATGTGGGTTTTGAACTCTAATCGTCTGCAACGTCTGTGTCGCAGTGTCGAATTCTTACCACTAATCCACGAAGAATTGATAATTATTTCGTGACAAGCGTGTATGAAACTCGTCAAATCATAGTAGAAATTATTCTTGGTTAATAATTTAAAACTTTAGATTAAATAATCACTATTAATTAAATTATTTTATTCATATTTTTGCTTTATTGTGGTCAATCAGATTTTACTATATGCGAAATTAAAAAATGGAAATACGTCACACATACGACGTTACACATAATAATTATGACCGAGGTGATTTAGCTCGAAGCTAACGTCTAAAGGTGTGAGACTATCGACAGTGGTAATGTAATGTAATATAAATTATAGGTTTCTATCGATTATTTCTCACCTCTACGAGTTTCATCTCTTTTTATTTCACAAGGTAACTGTGTTTTCTATCTCTTACGTTAAAAAGCCGAGTGGTAAGACACTCATCACTGTATTATTATGGGATCATAAATACAGGTGTAAATAAGTATAACCAAATAAACACCCGATGTTCAACTGAGAACGTGACATAGACTAGCAGCTACGTCAGTAACTGTAGATTAGTTGATTGACACACACACACAACACACGCACACACACACACACACACACACACACACCACACACACAAATACAAAATGAAGATACACACATATGTACTTATCCATACTCAATCAGAAAATTACCAGATAGCCGTACCGGGACTGGCTTATTATGAGATTTATTTGGTGAGATTTGTGCTGCGACTAATGCGTTGCCTAATCTCAAGGTGAATCATGGGATGCATTGGACAGGAAGAAAAGTGTTGCCTAAGCGATGCCACAGAAAAATAGCGAGCTCTGGGGGGTTATAGCCTAGGAAAGGTATGGACGCACTTCCGTGCTGGACAGCATTTCTTTCTAATCGATGGAAACAAAATGAACACGGAGACAAAAAGACATGACCTAATAAAGGACTCAGAAATAAATGACTCATGAGTCTTAGTTTATGAACCTATAAATAAACATGTAAAGGAAATCAACAGAAAGGCGACCCTGGTTGCGGATACTGTCTGTGTCTCAAATATATCTCAATTATCCACATTAGGCGAACCCCAACATAGTAAGACAGCCTCGGTAGAACTTACCGTTGCTACAAGGTTAGACCTAACCATGATACAATAGCTCTGGCTACACCAGGGCTAAAAAGTCTATAGGTAGTAGGGAAAGAATTAATAAAGAGCAAATTTGGCAAATTCTTAAGGACTTTTGTGGTAAAGGAAGACGTAGAGTGAGTAAAATTTACAAGTTTACAAATAAAAAGAATGCATATGAGTACGGAAATAATGGAAAACATCATAACTTATACACAAAACTACTTATGCGCAGTGAAATATATTAAATGCTTCTTCCATTAGTTATGAAAGCAAAAATCCAGGAAAGAAGCAGTATAGAAAGGAGAAGAATTTTACGTCAACGCAACTTGAGGGAATGATATAGATGCTATCGAAATACCACCACACCTTCGCCGACTCAATCAATTTTCTGAACAAAGAATATAAAAAAATCTTTAACAACACGGCGCTGCCAATACATAACCATATAACAGATGCAACCAAAAGTCGACTGCGCTTCAGAAAATCTCCCGAAGAAACAGCAGAAACGGACG
The DNA here is from genome assembly GCF_040954645.1 of Diabrotica undecimpunctata. Lineage (NCBI taxonomy): Eukaryota > Metazoa > Arthropoda > Insecta > Coleoptera > Chrysomelidae > Diabrotica > Diabrotica undecimpunctata. The sequence continues at coordinate 47,465,662 of NC_092810.1, read as the reverse complement.
CAGCCATCGGATTCAACATGATCACTAAATGGACCTATGAATGGTCGAAAACTCAAAAAAATACAATTATACCTTCCATCACATAGAGACCTCCGGAATTTGACCTACCACGTAAGACTTGGTGCACACTTATCCGAATCAGAACTTAACATGGTAAATGTGCGTTAATGTTACACATGTGAGGTAAGCTACCATCCCCGTCATGCAGCTACGGCAAGGTCCAATCCATCAAGAACATAACAGAAGAGTGCCACCAGCGGGTCTACGAGGGCACTCCTAAGATTTCATTTTTGCGACGCTAGAGCCAATTAACTACATAAATGATCTCAATGTTGGCCTATAAATTAGACACGATTATTTTTTTTATGTAGAGTCAATTTTGATTTAATTTGTTTATTGTTTATTGTAATCACATAAACGTGTTGAAATGCCATAGCTAAATAAATAAATTAAAAACTCATTCGGGAAAATTTGCCAATAACCTACCACGCTGACCTATACGGGTTAGCCGGTGATGAGGATGTGGTGAACGAGTTTGAGTATTGAATATTTTATTATATTTACTTTAACATTCAAAATGACATAACGGCTTTAAAATAAATAATATAAAACTTTTATAAATAATATAAAACCTAAATAAATTGTTTCATTGGCCTGTGATAATTATTTTATATTTGCTAATGTCCTTAATTAGGTACCTTTCCGTTATTTCCACAGCCACCAAATTAACTCTTCCGTTTAAGTGAAGGGTGCATTGTACTTTAATAGCCACCACAGCTAAATCTGATTAAATGCCGCACAAAAGGTATTACGGCTGATATATATTATCGGCATATAATCTGTGCGAACAAAGCCTAAAATGCCGTCGTCGCCTGGTCTCGCCTAGTCGGTAGTCGTTTATGGGCTTTTCTGCCAGCTTTATTAATATACCGGCAGCGGGGGGTTATTAACTCCCGTAATGCGAGAAGAGATAGTCTGATAAAATATTATATTGACGGAAACAAGTCTCATGGAGTTTAAAGTAATTTATAATCAGGGAGATTAAATACAAAAAATTTTTCAAATCAAATTAATTCGTTTTAATTTTCACAAATTTTTCAGGTATAAATTTTATTAAACTTTGTTAATAAATGTAGATAGACAAGTGTACATACATTGAAGGATAAATTTTATTGTACATTAAGTTTGTGCCTATTTGTATATTAACTCTGTTTTACAAAACAAAACTGTCATACTGAAAACTTAGGTAGCCTGCTGATACCAATAAACCCAACTTTACTTAATAACAACGCATCTATTCAATACGTTTCATACACAAAACAATTATCCCTGCAGTTTAGTAGCTGATTCGGGCACTTGCGATGAAAAACGTCATACTGCTATCCAGAAATTAAGCAGAACCACTACTCTATTAGATTTTAAAAAACAATGAAAATAATTAAATAAATAAAAATTACTAATTACGAACAACGCAAAGATAAGTTAGACAGGTAATCTAAACAATAGTTTTGAAACACAGGGACTCCCTCATATCAATCAAGTGCAATTTCATCATTTTACTTTAATAGATAAAGATATATAGACATATATATTGAATATAATAACTATGTTCCAAATATAGAAAAAAAATCATATAGTAATATAAAATATATGTACATAATTGAGATTAATGATATATGATGGCCTACATAATATCTTCTTTACCACTAATTTGATATAACTTTATATATAAAAATCTTATGTCACGATGTTTGTCCACGCTAATATCCCAAACCACTGAACAGATTTCAATAAAATTTTGTGAAGGTGTATTGTGTGGTCTAACTTAACTGATAGGATATTTTGTATCTCGATAAATGACCCTTATTTATTTTAATCGTAAATTAATTTTTTTTTATAAAACTCCACCTCTACAGTTATAGGTAATTTAAACTTTGGGTAGAGGCATCACTGTGTGAGAGACCGGGTAGACTGTTTTTTGATGTTAGTATTAAACAGGTTATTGTAAGGGTCGAACGTTTCAGTACCTAAATTTATCATTGTGACTGACGGTTTGTTATCGTGTGACCATTACAGTGTAATAGTGTAAACGAGCTTTCGGGTGTCTCATACCGGTGCCACTAATATCGATACAAAACTATTCCGAGGTAAACTCTTACGATATTTTTACGTTTCCCTAATTCTAATTTCTAATTCTAAGAAGAAACTTTTAAAATAAGTAGGACTAGATAATAGTTATGGATCAGAGAAAGGATCAAATTTCGATATCAATTTCGACACACAATCAGATGTTTTAAAGCATAATTAGCAATATTGTAATAGTAATAAAGCATAGAGTCAGCAAACAAAAACACAACATCTGAAAAGAACCGTTATTTTCGTTAAGCCCTTTGGTCTTGTCTGGTCTGCAATCTCCCCAGCATGACCTAATAACAATCATTACTGCCAGTGCAGGAAACTCCTAAATATCAGTCTTCATGGACATAACCAAAAGCACTTCCTGATGAATAGGTTTAGGCAGAAAAGGATGAGTAAACGGGAGAAACCTACGCAGCACAGTAAATTTTAAACATTCCATAATGCAACAGACAATGATTCGTTTCGTTATTTTTTTTCTTATCCATATTTTTTGACTTATTATTATAATTAATTCATAATTATAAATTAGTCAAGTTTATCAACTTACACACAAAATTTCTTTTTAGATTTTCTACTAAATATGATTTTATTAAAAAAAAAACGGGTGTGGCAGTCCAGTGGGACTGCCGGTAGAAGTTATACTTCTATACACGCGTTCGTCGTTACAAATTTATATGGGAGTCAATCTGCACAATCATTACATATTTAATGCTATAGGTAAGAGAGAGCCGAAAGAGAAAAAGAATTAGGTCTATAGGTACATGGTGCATCGTTTGCTGTGTATAAACATTTGACCTGTAATAGGAGTATAGTAAATGAAGGATTGTATCAATATTTTAATGAAAATATATACTTTTATTTTCATATATGTATAAAAGGAGTTGAATGCAAAAAAAAAATTTTTACACATACTCTGCAGTAAAATTCATTGTTTATTTTTTTATTAATATAATAATACAATACAAATTAAACTGCAATATTCATAAGTATTTAAAAATGACAATAATATACATAAAAAAATACACTACAATACAGTGCAACATAATTCCATACAATAATACAATACAAATTAAAATACAATATCCATAAGTATTTAAAAAAAAAAACGGGTGTGGCAGTCCAGTGGGACTGCCGGTAGAAGTTATACTTCTATACACACGTTCGTCGTTACAAATTTATATGGAAGTCAATCTGCACAATCATTACATATTTAATGCTATAGGTAAGAGAGAGCCGAAAGAGAAAAAGAATTAGGTATATAGGTACATGGTGCATCGTTTGCTGTGTATAAACATTTGACCTGTAATAGGAGTATAGTAAATGAAGGATTGTATCAATATTTTAATGAAAATATATACTTTTATTTTCATATATGTATAAAAGGAGTTGAATGCAAAAAAAAATTTTTACACATACTCTGCAGTAAAATTCATTGTTTATTTTGTTATTAATATAAAAATTACAATACAATACACTGCAACATAATTCAATATAATAATACAATACAAATTAAAATGCAATATTCATAAGTATTTAAAACTGCCAATATACATAACTTACTTTACGAAGATAAAAATAAAAAACCAACAACTCGGATTATGTTGTAAAGTTTCATTTTATTTTAAAATTTGACATTTTTGCGTATAATTTAATGACATTAAAATGAGGTTTTTAAATATTTCAAAAATAAAAAAGGAAATTCATATTTGGATTCGAACTCACGTACACCAGCGTATGAACCAAACACGTAAAAGATTTGCCAATTAGACATGATACTAACGGATTTCAAAATTGACAGTTGTCTGTCATACAGTGATAATTTTGAAATAAAAAAGCCTACAATAATTATGAACATTTAATAAATAAAACAAAACATATCACATAAATAATAATATTAATATATATATATATTATATGATATAAGTATATAATATTATACATAATATAATATATTTATAATATTTAATATATATATACAAAAGGAACATTTTTATTCTCGAGAGAGGAAGAGAGAGAAAATATATCTTATGTCTCTCTGTTACTCATTATCTTACATATGTAATGATTTCACAGATTCACTCCCATACAAATTTCCACCGTAGAGCGCGCGTATAGAAGTATAACTTCAAAAAGTAAAAATAACTTCACCGCTCGTTGATTAAACGATGAACATTATTGAAATGTTTGCTTTGAATGTTTAAAAGGAACATGTGAAGTTTAAAAATACAGTCTGATAAAGAAATTTCAACATTTAATTTGAAACCGTTCTGCAATCGATTGTTTGAATTAATCGGTTTATTTACTCTTATGTTTGTTTTACCAATTGCATGTCACATTAAGTATAAATCAAGTTAATTGTAATTTCAACCACTGTGTGGTGATGAAACTTCATAATCCCTCTGATATTTCCATTTACACATAGTTGTTCGCTTCTATTTTACCATTACAATGTAATCTATTTTTTCTTATTCACCTACACATTTCGAGTTCACGCGATCACTCTCCGTCCCTTTCTACTTGTTGCTGTTGTATCGATTAGTCCCTTTTGCACAGTAACCCTGTAACTTTGTGTCCCTTGTGCCTAGACAAACTACGGTTCGGAAAAATGAGTGTTACTTGCCAACAGATACAGAAACGTTTCTAGGGAATCGAGAACATAAAGAAATGTTTTTTACTTTAAGATATGTAATTTAAAAGAGTAACAGTTTTTTAAATTCAATTTATATGTTTAAAAATTTAATTATTTCAAATGAAAAATATTGATGTTTCAAGTCTATGCGCCCATAGCTGCTAAGACCAAAGATGAGATCGAAATGTTTTATTCAGAATTGCACAGTACACTGAAGTTAACAAAGTCAAGACACTGTGCTTGTTCTAATTTCATATACATACGATGGGTTAAAATATTTTTTTTTCAATTAAGAAAACTGCTAGCAAATTAATAAGCATCAAAGGTAAAATGCACAATAATAAATCGTTATTTTGACTTATTAACAAGCTATTTACTACTACACTATGTTACAATTCATATTACTGAAATGCACGAGAAAATAGAGATAATTTATCTTTAAAAATGTGAAATATGTTTGAATGTGATTTTAAGTATGTTGTCTGAACAGCAGTGTTGCAAAAGACAACCTTTTAAAAAGAGGGTCTGTCTTTATAATTATGGCGAAGTCTAAATATTACGACAGCTTACTATGCGCTTTTAGCACAAAGGCGTTTATTGTAAATTGTTCATTGTTTCAAATAAATCTATATCGTCCGATAGCGGTGCGTTTGTCAACGAAATTTTTACTTAATTTATATTTAAATGGGAATAAGCCACAATTAAAGGTTAAAATACGTTTATTGACGTTTCAATTTCCACTTCGGAAATCGTTCTCAAAATACAAACATTAGTAAATTAAATAAATTTTGTTTTTTGTTACTTAGTGAAAAATTCTTCTAATAATTTAATTTTATCTGACTCATCTATATTGACAATTCAGACATACATTATACATTTTAAAGTAGACGACTTTAAAATGATATTGCCAATATTGTTGAGTTGCGTTCCTGGGACGACTTTACTTATAAGATAGTTCATTCGATTACATGAAATCAACTTTAACTTGAGAATATCCGTCAGAAAAGATCATAACATGTAATTCGTCTTTAAAAAGACAAATACATGCCATGATGACAATAAAATTCTCCTGTTAGTGATTCCATAGTAAATTATGAGGGAAAAAACCAGGAAAAAAAACCTCATAATACTATCCCGACATGGTAAGTATTTGATCGTGCATTTAGTTTACCTTCAATAAGCACCAAATTCCGATTTTTATATGTTTGTTATTTAAAAAACGTAAATGATGTATTCTCCATATGTTACTGACTTACCAATACTGGTATTTTTCTTTTAATAACTTCCTCTTTCAATATGGGTTACCAGATCCTACTACATTCTGCCGAGGAATTCGCGACACAATTGGTCTCATTTAGCATAATTAGAGCCGCTTCTTTGATTTTTCTCTTTTTACCATCCGTTTCTTTTAGGACTATATTTGAATCATTCCATTAAACCCTATGTTCATTATCCCATGCGTGTTTACAGATTTGAGATCTATCAAATTCTCTATTTTTAATATAGGATTGATGTTCACTTATTCTAACATTTAATGGTCTTGATGTTTCACCTAAATAAAACTGATCGCATTCACAAGGTATTTTATAAATGCAATTCTTTGTCCTTTCTTGTTCATTGTTAGGTTTGGTTTTGGACAAAATAGATCTCAACGTGTTTGTTGTTTTGAATGTTGTTGAAATGTTGAATTTATTTCCTATCCTTTTAAGCTTTTCCGATAATCCTTTTATGTATGGTATTGTTATTTTCCTCGTATTATTCCTTGCATATGCTGTAGGATCTCGTTCTAAGTTGTTTTGTTCTATTCGATCGATTGTTGAAAATTCCTTATTTATAAACGATAAAGGATAATCATTTTTAATAAAACAGTTGTTAACAAATGTTTTTCCTCCAAGAACGAATTTTCGTTAGAACAAGTAATTTTGGCTCTATCGTATAAGGATTTAATAATTCCCTTTTTAATATTAATATTGTGATTTGATTTGAAATTTAAATATCTGTTGGTGTGTGTTGGTTTTCTATACACCTGAGTTTCGTATCCAGTATCGTTCTTAGAGATTAAAACATCCAGAAAAGGTAATGTGTTATTATATTCCTTTTCCATGGTAAATGTTATTGTCTCTTCTTTATCGTTTATATCATTTAGGAATGTGTCCAACAACTCTGATCCATGAGGCCATATTGAGAATACATCATCTACATACCTCCACCACACTGAGGGTTTTAAATTTTGTTTAGAAATAATATTTGTTTCAAAATCTTCCATAAATATATCGGCTAATAATGGAGATAAACCCATTGCTAGTCCAAAACTTTGTTTATAGAATTCATTATTTAGTTGAAAGTATGTATTATCAGTACATAATGTTATTAACTCCATTATAGCTGATATATTTAGTCTTGTTCTAGTTGCCAATGTATCATCACTACTTTCTAATTTTGTCTTGACTATATTTAAAGTCTTATCTAATGGCACATTCGTAAATAAACTATTTATGTCAAAACTTACTAAAGTATTATTTGAATTAAATTCAATATTTGATAATTTATTTAAAAAATGTTGTGTATTTTTTATAAATGTGTCATTTTTATTTGCAATTGGTTTTAAAATATTTAATAAAAATTTTGATAGTTCACTACAAGGAGAATTCATGGTACTACAAGTGGGTCTAAGTGGTATATTCGTTTTATGAATTTTCGGTACTCCATAAAAATGAGGGGTCTTACTGTAATGAGGTGTAATTAATCTTCTCTGATAACTGGGTAAACAATCTTTAAACTTGAATAAAGTTTTATATATTTTGTTTTCCAAAGGCTTTGTTGGATCCTTTGTTAATTTTGTATAAGGTCCGTTTATTATTAGATCTTTAAGTTCTTATAGACTTTAGTTCCTCTTTGCTTATGTTTTGTTCAATTTTAATAGACTTTTCCAATTTAAGTTTACATAATACTCTGTATTCTTCCTTTTCATGGGTTGGTAAACATTGAGATATTTTTTCCACTGAGCTTATTATGTCTAATTTTGGAATTGATGGCTGAGTAACAGCAAAGTTTAGACCCTTTGACAGTATTAAATTCTCCGTTGCATTTAAATGTCTATTTAATAATGTCTATTAAATACGTCAATAAACGTATTTTAACCTTTAATTGTGGCTTATTCCCATTTAAATATAAATTAATTTAAAATGCCACAAGAAAATAGCTTCAGAACAATATTAAGAAATTTTTACTTGTTACGAGCAGAAATTAAATTAGAAACAAAGTAGTTAATATTTGAACATAACTGGGCCCCCACCCGAAAGTGAGAAAAGTATATGATTGCAAGAAGAAACGAGAAAGAGCTAAAGTTATAGTGCATTATCAAAACAGAAGAGAGATGGTCGAATAAATCGAAAAACTATTAGCGTAGTAAATTTAATTTAGTAATTGGACGAATTAATTTGCCGGTTGGAGTCTTTAACTTTACGACCCTTACACTATCGTCATAGCCGGGTACTAGTTTAATTATCCTAGCAGCGGGCCAATTCAGAAGAGGAAAAGGTATTATTAGTTCTTAATAAAACGAGATCATTTTCCCTGACATCTGCTCGTACTTGCGACCATTTGGGTCTACTATGTAACCTACTTAGTATTCCACGAACCAGCGCTTCCAAACGAATTGCTGGACCTGAGTTTATCGTTGGTAAAAATTAAGTCTATTAACGGGTAAATTAATCAAAGTCTTTTCAGGATAGAAGGTAAGATGTTCCCCTATAAGAAAATAATGTAAAAAAGTAAGACATTGTAAGTCTAAAGGTTCATTCGATAAGGGGCATAACGGTCGCGCATTGAGAATAGCTTTAATTTGTGGGAGAATGGTGCTGGAGAATGGAGTTCTTCAAATGTGAAATGTGCATTACCAACAATGATGTGGATATGATATTTGACACTCTTAATCGCAGCTCCCTACATACCATCCCAATGGGGAAAGACTACCAAAGAGGATCGAAATACTATTATGAAAATAATACCTCAATCAACCATGGGAGCTTATCGTCTATGCTTCGCGTAGCTCAGTTTCTCAAGTGTGCATCCGTCTTGTCTTAAACTATGAATTAAACAATGATAATTTAGCTGGTAACAAATAAAAAAATGATTTAACTAATCATATTTAGTCAACATAAAAAATAATATTTAAGTAGTTTGCAAAAACAAACCCTGCCTCAAGATTTACAACAAACAGATTTAAAATTGGTACTTATGGCATATATTAGTTGCTTGCTGCTGTTAATATGTTGTCTCAAAATTATGTGGGTAGGTCCTGTTGCCGCCTCCAGAGCATGTAGGTAGGTCTTGAAGACAGCTGCAGTTGTTTAGTCCCACATCACGCGAAAAATTCTATTTCAGAAATTATCCAATAAAATATTCCAGGAATTATCCAATAAATTATCCAATTAACTCAAGATATTTCTGTAGACCATAAAATGAACCTTATAATAATTCTTAACTTCTTTTATAAATTTCAATTACAGACACAAAAATATCCCACCACGTTTAGAAAAGCTGATTGACAGAGAGAAGGGAGGGACTACAATGAAGTTTAGCACAGATGCCATAGGACGTATGCCTATGATGGAATTAGCTCTTCTGTCAACATAGAACAGAATATTTACTCAACCGGACAGAAAGAGAGAGAGAGCGCGAATATTTATTCTACCGGAAAGAAAGGGAGATGGCGAATATTTATACTATTGGACATAAAGGGAGAGGGCGCCAACTATTTTTTAAAGAAAAAATAGTAAACAATTAATTAATAAATTAATAAAGAAATTAAAATAAAATAATTATTTAAATATAAATTAATAAAGATATGACGTCTATAACGTTACAATGTGAAATTCTATGTATGCCAAAACCAATTTATATATGACTCCAAAAATGTAAAAAAAATCTTTCTAAGACCAAGTAGAGCTAAGAACCACATAGGTTGATGCGCCTTAAAATGTAATAAATAAAAAAATGAATATATAATAAAGTAGGTTCTGTAAATTGTCCAATGTGTAGTTTCTTTTCAGTTTGTAAATTTTAAAGTTTCCTTTACCTAAAAAAAAACGATAAAGGTGTGTGGAAAGTAATTTACGCTTCTTCCAGAATAAACCAAATGTGTTCGAGCACACTATCAGGAACACATAATGTAAAAGATTCAGACAGCCGATTTCATTTAGCAAGTTTTATTAGTGAGATGGATTTTAATCAGCGAAAAAGCATTTTAATTAAAAAAAGTTATACGGTCGCTGAGATGTCGTCCTTAATTTGAAATATGTAAATTTCAACATTGTTTCCGATGTTCTTTTATTCACAGTGTTAATAAATAGAAAATTTTTCACAAACTTTAAAACAAAGCAATTTTTGTTACCAAACATATCAAAAATTCAAAATAAAAATAAAATTTTAATACTATCCGAAGTCTGTTACATTTGAAATCGTTTTTCGTAAATAGTTTTTTAAGATAATGATTGTATCATATAGTAATTATCGGAAGCTCTGAATTTGACTTTTAAATAAAGATTGGCTAGTATATTTTTTTGAGAAAATATGCCAAAATGTTATTTAAAACAGCAAAAATTATCAATATTACTTACAAACAGATGTTAAATATAAAATCATCTTTAATTGAAACCCATCTTTGGTCAGGTTTGGATTAAGAATAATTGTAATCAATAAACTGATGTTCTGCAATATTATAAATGATTGTAAACGTCACACTTATTAGTTCCTATTATTGAACCGAAACTTCTATACAGGGGTTGTATAGAAGTTTCGCTTCTATACAAAAGTTTCGCTTTACAATTACTTTTTCTCTATAGTAAAATTCTGAAGCGAGCGTCACGAAGTAGCGCCACGGAATAGCGGTTCATAGTTCGCAATCATAGTAAACAGTTGAAAGAATCCATTTACGTGACGAAAGAAGTTCCTTATAAAACATGTAAACATTTTTAATTGTATTAAAACCTATAAAAAATCTATAAAAAATCAATAAAAAATCTAAAAAAAATCTATAAAAAATCAATAAAAAATCTAAAAAAAATCTATAAAAAATCTATAAAAAATCTATAAAAAATCTATAAAAAATCTATAAAAAATCTATAAAAAATCTATAAAAAATCTATAAAAAATCTATAAAAAATCTATAAAAAATCTATAAGAAATCTATAAAAAATCTATAAAAAATCTATAAAAAATCTATAAAAAATCTATAAAAAATCTATAAAAAATCTATAAAAAATCTATAAAAAATCTATAAAAAAATCTTTAAAAAAATTATAAAAAATCTATAAAACATCTATAAAAATTTATAAAAAATATTTAAATAATCTATAAAAAATCTATAAAAATTCTATAAAAATCTATAAAAAATCTATAAAAAATCTATAAAAAGTCTATAAAAAATCTATAAAAAATCTATAAAAAATCTATAAAAAATCTATAAAAAATTTATAAAAAATCCATAAAAAAACTTTAAGACATCTATAAAAAAATTTAAAAAAATCTATAAAAAAATAATAAATCATAAAATTACTTTCTATTGTAAAAATATTATTACAGGAAACATAGTATGATGCTTTGCGCTAGTCTACACTACGGCCTACTGTACCACTTTTTTGTGTTTGACTGTTATTTTAAGTATTGTGACTTTGGCGTTTGTTGTTGACACTCCGTCCAAATATAATCAGCGTGCGACCATTTAATTTTTGTATACCAAAGATTTACAATGTATGGAAATAAAGGTTTTGCGCATCGAATCGTCAATGAATGGTGTCGAAAATTTAAGAGTGGAAAAGGAGAGCCTAATGACGAGCCGCTACCAAATGCGTAGGGTACTTCAACAACAAACAGGCATGTGGCATGTGTGGAAACCTTGATTAGATGTGTAAAAAATTTTAGAAGATGTTGTAATGTTGATGTTGTTTAGAATACCGGCCAAACTTGCAAGTATGTTAATGTACTTTTTCGGTTTTTGTTTTATATAATTCTTGAATTTAAGGACTGTTTTGTGGAGAGTTTGCTGATATATCCATCTTTCTACTATTTTTTATATTTTTTTCTATTTTTTCTTTTCATTTTTTGTATCTAATCTTTCTGATCCACTCAGTTTGCTTAGTTAATTTATCTTTATTCTTGAAATATTCTAGTAGCTATAAATGCTTTTGAGTTGGCGAATTTTTTGTTACCTATTGAATGATTAGTTAAATAAATCTAGATCAGATTTCAATAAAAATATTAAAAAAAAATTTATGGTCAATTTGGTATTGACTACAATAGAGAAGAATTTAATACAGTAAAAATACACAGTATATGTTTAGTCAAATATACATCCTATTTTACAAGCTCACAAAAATTTATAATTTTACCATTAATACAGATATCATGTTCTCAAATAAAGCAAAATGGAAAACATTATTCGCATATCGTGCTATAAACTTGTTAAAAGCCATACGATTACTGCATAAGCCAACCCTGAAAATTCTCCGCTCTCCTAAATTCACGTCCACCAAATCCCAAATACCGAAAATGGGTAAGTTAATTTATAAAACATCATCGCAACGTACCCTTGGGGTGCAAGGGAAATTTGAGTGTTATTATTATTTGGAAAGATGGCTAATGGAATCGCATTGTTTATGAATCAAATATATACTGCGATTTATGTGTTGCTGGTAAAGTATGTATGTTCGAAATTCTATTACCAGGTTTTGCTTGGTATTAAAACTTTGCTCAAAATTTCATATAAATTATGAAATGGCCCTTATATCGTACTAAATTAAATATTGAGGATAAAGAAAATAACTGTAAAAAACGACGACAAATTAATTAACAGAGATTAAGGTTGTTTACCGAAAGTACAAGCTGAATATAGCCGCAAATGTCAAAAATATTTCGGTTTGGCAGTGTTGGCATGTTTTTATAATGCATATGTTTTATGCTTCAAATATAAAGAGAGATAAAGCTTTTAAAAAGTACACTTTGATTATATTGTTTTATGATCTCTGTAATTTTTAATTTATATGAAGCAATAACGAGTAAATATTTGTCTCTATCGAGATTAATTGCAAACATCTGTTGTAATCTGGCAACTGCTGATTTGACGATTGCCAAATCTATCCCCAAACTATCAAAGGGTAATTGCTAAAAAAAAATTGAAATAATTAACTGCAATTAAGCTACAAAGAAACAAATATTTACTCATTGTTGTTTTATATAAATCAAAAATTGCAGAATTCATAACATAATAAAAACAAAATGTACTTTTCTAAAGCTTTATCTTTTTATATTTGAAGTATACAGCATCTATATTATAAAAACATGCCAACACTGCTATACCGAAATTTTTTGTTCCATGTTTGACATTTGCGGCTATAATCAGCTTGTACTTTCGGTAAACTCAACCGAGATTAATATTTATGTATTAACAGAGATTATTGTATGTCATATATGTATTCTTTGTCAAATTGGCCATCCTATCTTGCCCATTTTTTGTTTTGCGGAACTTTAGTTTTTATTTCCGTCTGGGGCTTTGCAAAAATCTTAGACAAGTGTGTAATTAATTCCCTAAACTTCCTCTAATTTGTGTGTATTTGTCCCATAAGAAGTTGAAAATATTTGTTTTTTTTTTAATTGTTTAAAGAATAATTAAGGACTTTTGTTTATGGACATTCATTATGTGCGATTGGTATTATTTGTTGTTTGTGAATTTGTGAGGTAAGAATATCAAAGTATTAAGATATTTACTATGAAGTTCATATTGTAAGGTTATGTCATTATTTGATTAAAATTTTAATTATTTTTTACTGTATTTCAAGGTGTTTTGTTGTTATTTTTATCGGTGTTATTTTAAAATTAATCAATAAATCATTTAATATACGTATATATAATCATACGTATATATAATATTAATATATAATATATAATCATTTTAAATACATAATAATTATGTATTTAAAATTTTAAAAATTAATTAAATTATTGTTTTATTAATTTTTAAGTGCTAGTGATTTTATTCCCTCAAAGACTAAATATTCCTTTTCTCGTAGTTAATAGTAGTTTTGTTGTCATTACTAAAAAATTCAGAAATACTGGATATCTTTAACACATGTTAACTAGCCATTATATGCCCAGATCTAAAAAATAAACTCAAAAACATTAAAAACTCATTTTTTTAAAACCTCATTATAGCAATTTGATAAAAAGGTTTCTACAAAATGTTATATTACAACTTAAACTACGAGAAAACGAATATCTTTAGTTTTTTACGGGATAAAATCACTGACAAATACAAAAGAATAAAACATTTACTTAAATATTTTTTAACTTCGTAAATAAATTCGATGATTTATTGATTAATTTTGAAATAAACCTGATAAAAACAACAAAAGTATACCTTGAAATAGAGTAAAAAAATAATTAAAGTTTTAATCAAACAATAACATAACCTTAAAATATGAATATTTATAGTAAATATCTTAATGCTTTCATATTCTTACTTCACAAATTCACGAGCAACAAATAATACCAATCGCACATAAGTAACATTTATAACTAGACTTAGGCAAATATGCAAATTGCATGTATTGCATATAATGCATAAAAAATGCAAAAATGTCAAATTTTGCATATTTTTATAAAAGTGAGCATAAAGTGCATATAATTTAACAATTTGGTGTTAACTATATATTTTTATATTCAAACTTACAGATAGCATGAAAATGCCAATATTTAATTTTGTTTTATAATTACTTGGTATTCAAATTTTAGTATAGTAACTAATAAAAGACATCGTCTTATAGTTTTGTCACCCTTTGTCCTGGAATTAAGGGTTTGTATTTGCCAGTTTATGTCTCTAGGTAAAAATTTTTATTTTGGCGGTCAGTTTCACTTGGTTTCACTTTTGTTGTAAAATTGGAGGCGTAAACAACGTGTATTTCTAATTGTAAATAATGATTGTGCTTTGAAAATGCCGAAAATAAGCAATGTTTCAACTTGGATAAAACCTTACAAAGAGTAAGATGAATATGGATAATACTATGAATATGGATAAAATTTATTTCCCATGTTGTGGCAAAAACCCAAGTACATACGTATTCTTTTTTATTTTATTTTAAGAATTTACACGGTGGTACAAAGATTTTAAAATTGGAGATTGTGTTTAAGAAAAGTAGCGAGACAAGGCTAATAAATCGATGTATTTTTTCTTTTTTCAAGCATTTTTTAAACTCCATGCGATAAAAAATAGGATACCTATTTATAATTCAAATCATTCAATAGTCTACTGAAAGGTCTCTAACATTTTTTTTCTAACAATAGTTAGTGCAGTAACAATAGGAGTTAATTAATTAAGTGCTTTAAATTTATGCTCACAGTATTTTTTCTTTAAATGTAAACAGAAAAGACCAAGACTCAACACTCTTGTTTTCGTTCCATTAGACTTAGCGACAACAATAACAATCACAGATCATCCGAAATCAATTCAATAAGACAAACACTCTTACCAAAACGGCTACCACAATACCCAAACCAATAAGAGCATTCAAAAACATCTAAACACCATTCCATCCAAAAAAAATAAATTTTACCGCCTGGAGATCTTATTGAGGGACGTAGCTGTCAAGTCTATATTTTGTGAGAGTGGTGAGAGTAGCTGCTGAATCATGGGTAGTTTGCCCGAAGTAAGACCAATATTTTCATATGGGTTATTTATCAAATAATATACTAAAATACTGGGAGTGGCTGATATCCTAGCAGGAGAGTTAAGTAGTAGCTGCTGGCGTCTAATCCAAAGTGGAGCTTCGATAGCTAACGTATAAACTATCTGAGGGACTGGATCTGAAGGCTCCCAAGTATAGCCTTAAAGCACTGTTGTGTATCGGTTTCACCTTCTTTAAATAGGAGAAATATTTTTACAGTCATTTTCAGAAACATTCAAAATAAAAATTTTATCACTGATTATTAAAATACTATAGTAATAGTCTTGTACTATACAAAGAATACTTTAATATGTGGCTCATTGATTAATTAACATGTATCCGTTACATTTTTGCCAGCTGTTTCTTCGGAATTACGATAAAGTCAGCCAATCCTCGGATATTTTATTAGTACCTAGTATGCACATCGGTAAAAACTAACTAGAGTACTTGGATTTTCTTCAGGACAAGGTTCGAGCTACTGTTAATCAAGAGTTTGATAGAGAGAACCGTATTTAACATTTGGTGAAAGATTTACGAAATGTTTATATCCCAAGAAATGCATTGGTGTACAAGCAATGTTTTAAACATTATGTCGCATTGAGTTTTGCATACATATGCTCAATACTTTATTTCCCGAACTTTTAAAAATGAAATCATTTTTATGCATCATTTTTCATTCAACAGCCACTGTTTGTAAATATGTTTACTTTTTAAAAATTATTCTGAAAATTGTTATTACCACAATAGAATATCTTATAAAAATAGTCATTAAATACAATGGTTATATTCGGTAGTATATATTTTGGCTAATATTCAACATAAGCAATTACTTACTTAACTTCTTCAAATATCATCCCCAGTTCGAAGGTTGTCAATTAAAAATGGCTGTGTGAATTGAAGATTCTGCACATCTATGTATCTTCTTAACAATATCTTAATGTTATTAATGTATTTCAGATTATCATTGATTGTAATAAAAATAGCTATTATTATTTTCATAATTAATCCTCCCATTTACATTAAATGTATGTATTTTTCTACTCTCTTACTAGTAAATTGTATATTACCTACTATTTGGATGCTAAGTAAATACATCAAAACAGATACTGACACGTAATGACTGGCACGTAATAAAAAAAAAATTACGCTTCAGTTCTATAAAAATGTGTAATATCACATAAGCCTTGTAATTCAGTTGGTCGAGTTACCATGGAAACGAATTAACATACGTTATTTTGACAGATTAAAAATTATTAATCTCTCAGTGTAAATATAGTGTAATTTAAATACAGATAAATAAAATGAGTTCATCGAATAGTGAAGATGAATTTAGTAGCACACCACCCAATATTATGCAGTTATATGTAAATTCATTTTCTGAAAACGTACTCTTGGCTTATTTTGGAGAAATCGCTAAGAAATTTAAACCATCCTCATTATGGGCAATATATTTTATTCTAAGAAGTGTTATAACTTTGAAAAATAAAGTTAATATTGAAAATTACCCGAAATTGCGAGCTTATCTAAAAATGCAATCAGAAGGTTTTAAAAACAAAAAATCTAAAATTTTACATCCTGATGAAATAAAACTTTTTTTAAATGGAGCTCCTGATGTGCAGTACTTGTTAATAAAGGTATGTTATTTAAAAGTATAACATAAATGTGCCTACTTATAATACTTTTATTTTAAGGTTATTGCAAAATTGGAATATGTGGAGCTTGTAGGAAACAAGAGTTAAAAAATCTTAAAATTTGTGACATTGATGATTTAAGTACCATGTTATTGGTTAAAATTCCTGATATGAAAACCAAAATATGTAGATCTTTCATTATTTCCGAAAATTTCTATAAAATCTGCAAAAAATATATAGAAATTCGACTACAGATTAGCGATCCGCAAATAAATTAATTTTTTCTTAAGTATCAAAGAGTTAAATGTACGAAACAGGTGGTAGGATTAAACAAAATAGGCGGTGTTCCTAAACAAATAGCAGGATATTTAAAGTTACCAGATCCCAAAATGTACACAGGTCACAGTTTAAGACGAAATTCTGCCACTATTTTGGTAAATGCCGGTGGTGATTTAATGGCTCTTAAACGATATGGCGGATGGAAATCTTTAACAACGGCCGAAGGATATGTCGATGAGTCAATTAATAATAAAACGTCAACAGCCAATAGAATTATAAATACAATTGAAAGTAATTTACAGACCTTTACATACACTGAAAATACCAATGTTCAAAAAGAACACACTGTACAGTTTACGTCATCTCACCATTCACCACGTATTATTGAACAACCGCCAAACTCGGATAAGGGTATAGTTATAAATAATTGCCAAAATTTTACAATTAATTATTATAAATAAATGTTTAATTTAAATTGTTCCCGAATTTTGTTAAATAAATAAAAGTTACTTGTAATACTTTTTATTTTTATAAATGAAAATAATCGTAGAAAAAGTATAGTACATAATAAGCTTCTTACAACTCTCGTGATGTAATATACTATTGTCGCCAAGGTAACCAATCACGACAAAGATTGTTACTTTGGCCGGCCAACCACAGCGCTCGTTATTAACTGCGCTGCCATTGGCCTCTCGGCGGAAGTGTGCTGAAAATTCTCAAACACGATGTGTATAAAAGAGCAGCACATCTTCCGAACGGGATCCAGTCGTCAGACACTACTAGCCCCGTAAGACCTTGTTGGTTCGGTGCGCTACTAAGCTACTTTTGAGTTTTATTAATCAACCAATATCCTGCTATCGTCGAAGACGTCCAAAAATTGAAGAATAATACCTAATAGTGGTTATCCAATTTAGAAGTTAAATTATCAAGTGTACGAGAACCGGCGTGTCGACTACAAAACGCTTCCTGACAGTAGAACACGACTTTCTGAGATAGAAAAAACATTGGTCTTATAACTATTTCAAATCGTGTCGAACTGACCACAGCGTTATTTGGGCCTGTCACGGTAAAGAGCGAATAAAAGCCCCGACGGGGACTTGTAATTGCTTTTCCGATCAGGTTGAGCTGCAATAACACTTCGTCTCCGAAACCTTATGTAAATAGTAACTATAGGAATTACTGTTAACAAAAAGGTAGCTATACGAAGCGACTGGCAGCAGGAAGGGTCGACATTGCCGGCATTCTTGTACCTCTCTCGAGGAGAGGGAACGCGGCTACACGAAGCGAGAAGGCCGACATCTTTGTGGAACTTGACATATACACCACGCATCAGAATTCTAATACATATAAGTCAGTGTAAGAATATTTTGTCTGTAAGAAAGCTCGAACTGTTAGAGAATTCTGATTGCCGGTATCCCCTCACCTACCACAAAGGCTCGGCGGAACTTCTTGCCCGTAACGGCCGGTATCTCAATAAACTCCTTAAATACGAAGATGGACTCTCGAAACTTGAGATCCTCTTCGAGAGCGGCGGTTGTAGATCGTCCAGAAACCCCTGAAAACCAGGAGGACGCTACGGCCGTACGGCACTATTAAAAGTCACTAGGCAAAAGAACTACGAAAGTTCAGACTTGAATATCTCAAACAAACACCCAGAAGATACCAAATCCATGAAAAAGAAATTAACTTCGCCGAAGACCTAAGTTAAGATCATTGTTTCATAATATTTATTTTAAAATTTTTTGAAAACGCTTTTCAGATTGGGAGCCGAACGTCAAAACTAATATAAACTGTAATTCTCATTACAATCGATTTTTCTTTAATCCGATGTAAAATAATAGAACGTCTGTGATCTAGCAACTGCATCTGTACTGTACTAAAACAATAATTCATCGATTTTTGATACTGACACAAAAGTTTATATGTAAAAACTAAAAGCTGAAAGTGATTTGTCTAAATTTAACTTGACCCGTGCTACGTAAACATACATTTCAAAAGACCTTTTTTAAATCCCAAAACTCTTTTTATCTTCTTCCCGTTCCTCAAATCCCTATCATGCGTATCATTAGATTTCAACCCTCATCCTTCATCATCGATAGAATTAGAATGAGAGGAAATGGAAAATATAGAGAAAACACCTGTGAACCCTCATAAATATCTGATGAAGACCGAGGCGATATCGTCAGAGCGATTTACGTAAACTATAGTACGTCCGCTTATCCCTTAAATAAGATTTTATAATTAATTTACTACTTTTACTGGGGATAAACCAAAATCGGAAATGGCCCTCCATACAACATAATAGTCATAAGTTCGTTCTTTCCCTTGTATCTTTTGAACGTTTATACTGTTACGATAAATATTATGGCACATAAAACTGTAAATATATTGTTTCTAATTCTTAGCTCAGTTGAAAGACCTGTTTGCCAACCTGAATTCTGATGAGTCACCCACGATTCGAAATTTCCAGAAGCAGGCCGAATAAAACCAGAATGAGTGACCTTCTCGGCTCTTCGATGGGGGATCGCCGCAATTCTCGAATAACGGCATTTTATATTTAAAGAGGAATTTTGTTGTAAACAGTTAGTTAGTTTTTGAACATGAATTCGAGTTTTTAGATCGAGACATATTTGTACGCGGAACTAAATATAAATAAATATTGTGAAATAAATTAGTGAATATTTTAATAAAGACTTTAATAAATTTGTAAGTGTTATAAATAGAACCTTTGATAATAAATAAAGACAATAAATTAGATTTAATAAAAACAGTACAATACTTGTATTCGAGAAAAATTTTGAGGGAGGTAATAAACAGACGTAGGCTTCTAAACTAGTCATAACAGGTGGCGTAATAGGAACAGATGACGTTACAGCGCCACTGTGACAGATAATTTTAAATAGGACCTTATGGCAAGTGATACCTCATTTGAAAGGTATTGAAAATACCTATTTAACCATACTAATTTTATTTGAGTTTAAGCTCATTTTGATGATTAAATTAAATAAATACTAAAATTGTAGTTTCGCATTTAATTAATAAATAATAAAACTTCTCGCCTCGTAAGGCTCGGGTGTTACTTGTCAAAAAGTTGACTTTTTTCAATTCTCTAATTGTTTTTACGTCAACGTCAACTTTTTTGACAATCAACTAGAGGCGAAAGTTAAAATATTTATTAATTAAATGCCAAACTACAATTATTTTAATATACCTATTCAATCATACCAATTTTGTTTGGATTTAAGACGATTTTGACGAATAAATTAAATAAATACTAAAATTCTAGTTTGACATTTAATAAATAAAAACTCAAACGCCCGCCTTTGGCTATTTTCAAAAAAAGTTGACGTTTGTCAATTCTCTAGTTGTTTTTAGTTTTGCAAAAGCGTTTATAGCTCAATATTTAATTTCTCTTTCTGCTTAGTTTAGTCAATTCAAGTTTAGTCAAGTTGTTGTACGTACTGTAGCAGACAAAGTAGCAGCGGTGTTAATAATTGGTGAACGTGAAATAATTTCCATGCAGCGGAACGTCTTTTTAATGAGAGGTACCTCGATTGCCCTATATCGAGAGCTTATTTGAGGAATCTTCTTCGGAAGTTTAAACAAGCAGCTAGTGTTCAAGATGTCAAACGATCTGGTCGACCAGATTTTAACACTAAGATAAAACACTAAAAAGTTTTTAGTGTTTTATTATTAGAGCTGAAGAGTAAACCATATAGTGTTTTGCCGTTATCAGGTGCTGACAGTTTTATTAAAAATAAAAAGTGGCAAAAAAAGTGCCTACAGGATTATATTCATACCTGGTGGTTGTTAAAGTTTTAATCCATAAATATTGCAATTCGAAATAGTCTCCCACACTATTAATCCTTAATGTATGTATTTCTTGGATTCATCGTAAACTTTAAAGCAAAATGAAGGCCGACGAATAGATGTTTTTATATTCTATTCACCGGGAGTAGATTAAGAAAAGAAAAGTAATCATTTCATCGCAAAATCTGATAGAATTAAAGGGAATGCGGTTTTGAATGAAATAAACTGTTTATCTAAAATCTCAACGAATATTATTACTTTAACAGCGTTGGCAAACCTAAAATTTACTTAACGTAACGTTTAAAGCGATGTATTATTGAGAGGAGTGATATTTTAGTAAAATGTCTACTAGTTTTTACCTATTTCTCGTATCCAAAAAACGATACTGCAAAGTATCTCAACATATATGTTATTTGTTAAAGTCGACGCACTATTTCTACAGGTACTACAACATCTTCTTCTTCTTCTTCTTATGGCGCTACAATCCTTTGTGAGTCTTGGCTTGCTTAACAATGTTCTTCCATTCTGCCCTGTCGGATACTTTCCTTCGCCACTGCCTGATGTTCATGGTTTTAAGATCCCTCTCTACGTCGCGTCGTCTATCCATCTTTTACGGGGCCTTCCTCTTGTTCTGTTTCCTTGGGGCTTCCATCTCTGGACTACTTTTACAGCTAGATTATCTGGCATTCTTTCTAGGTGACCAAGCCAGTTTAGTCTTTGTGACTTTACAAATCTGACAATATCTGCGCTCTGCATTAGTTCATCCAGCTCGTGGTTCATTTTAATTCTCTACGAACCATCGCTGCATTGGGTTGGTCCAAATATCTTCCTTAGTATTTTGCGCTCAAATATTCTCAGTTGATTTTCATCAGTGGTTGAGAGGGTCCACGTTTCACATCCATATGTGACCACTGGTCTCATTACTGTTTTGTAGATTCTCAGCTTAGACTCACGATTCAGTAACTTACTTTTCATTAAGTCTTTGTATGCATAAAAGCACTTATTACCGCTAAGAATCCGTGCTTGTATTTCTTTACTGATGTTGTTGTCATTTATTATTAAGCCTAGGTAGGGAAAAGTGGAGGCACAGTTGTAGGTATGGTTGTCTACCTTCAGATTCTCATGTTCATTCGATTTTGTGCGCTCCATTTATTTTGTTTTGCTTTCATTTATATATAGACCAAACGTAGCAGCTTCTCGTTTCAGTTCTATGACTTTTTCGCTTAATACCCTTTTGTTGCGGCTTATTATGGCAACATCATCCGCATATGCGCATATTTGCATTGATCTTGTATTAATACAGCCGGTTATATCCAGTTTTCTAACAACAGATTCTAAAGTTAGATTAAAAAGTGTTGTTGATAAGGCATCACCTTGTCTAACTCCATTTTCAATATCAAAGGCCTGCGTCATATCTCCATCTATTCTCACCATAGCTTTGGAACCCTCCAGAGTCATTCGCATAAGTTTAACCAACTTATTGGGTATCCCCAACATAGATAGTTGCTTTGACATCTTTTGTCGATCTACTCCATCAAACGCCTGTTTGAAATCGATATACAAGTTGTAAATAGGTATGTTATATTCAACACATTTTTCATGTATACCTCTTAACATATGTATTTGGTCTATAGTTGACCTCTTTGGTCTGAAGCCACATTGGTGTTCACCAATAATCTCCTCCGAAAACGATTCCAGGCGGCTATATATAATTCCTGATAATATCTTGTAGACGACATTTAAAACTGTTATGCCCCTATAATTTTTGCAGACTCGTTTGTCTCCCCCTTTGTACATAGGAAGTATGATTCCTACTTTCCAATCTTCTGGGATGACTTCTAGTGTCCATAGCGCATGTCCACCATTCTTTATTAGCAAAAAGTGAAACATTTACAACGAATTTGAGAGTAATAAAATTATGTCATATAAAAACCTTCAAAATGAATTTTTTTAAATGTTTTTATCCTTATTTGTTGCTTAGAAAAATTTGCACAATAAGTCACAACAAATCAAGTAGTTTTAAAGTTATTTTATTTGTTTATCTCAAACTAAATGTCTTTGTAACAATATAAGTCAGAAAATAATGACGTTAATATAATTCTACGGATAGATTATGAAAGAAGAAGGTTTAGTCTAACAATATTATTAAAAAAACATTAAAAACATAATTTTAAATATTGCAAAGTTAGTTTCACAAATTAAAAAAAAGTTACCCTAGGATTATTTGGGACGAAGTTAGTCCCTTTTTTAAATTCACGTTAGCTGTTTTTATAACAATTATGAGATCTAATTAGAGTTATTTGAAAGAACATACTGTAAAGTTTAAATGTGCTAAATTCGAAAAAGATTGCTTTGTAACGGAATTGTCCACAAAGTTTCAAAATGTGGTCTACAGAATCTGCCGGCTTTAAAACTCGCTGAAGCCATGGAGGGGGAAGGAACTGTTAACTGTATCTGTAGTTCTTGTTTATGGATTTCGACGTTCCTCTTCTTAATTTGTATATACTTTTTGCGTACAAAAACAAATTATTTTATTTAATTGTTTCTAAAAATAGTATTGGTCTACGAATTGCTTTGGAACTCAAAAAACGTAAATAAACTAGGTTTTATTTTATGTTAAACATGCTACTAGATGTACCAGATTAGAGTTTTTATTAAAACTAATTGGCTGCCCTTTCAATACTGACTGCGAGAGATTAAACTGTGGGTGTAAAAAGCTTGTACTTCATTGCAGCAATTTAAGTACCGAATGCACTGAGGAAACTTGCGAAAATTCAGATATATCAGATAGTTTAGAAATAAGTTTAGATGGCCGACTCAAAACGAATGTTTGAAAAGTGAGGATAATTTTAATGTCATTATGAATAATGTACCGCATTCCATAAAAAATTCGACTTGAATTCGACTAGACTACAAACTCAAGGAACACTTTAAATGGGTCATTTAACCCAGCATAAATCACATATAAATCAATAATAAAATATGTGCCCATATACACAAAGCATGGGGGTTCAAATTAAGGGTTGCGCCATAGATTTCTCATCACTGTCTCAGCCAATATGTACTGCGTTGCAAAAAAATTAATCTATATATCGATTCGAAACTTTGTGTATGAATGCTGTACTGCGTTAAACTGCACCAGAAATGGAGAAAAAGTTTTCCGAAATAAAAAAATTTTTTCTGCTCCTGGTACCAATATTTTTGTACGGCATTAGGTCGCAGGTCATTATTTTTGTATTACCTACCTAAGTTATAAATGCCATACAAAAATGTTTGATCAAAAAAAACTTATCCTCTTAAGTGGTAAGTTCATCTTACCTGTGATACACATGTATCGATAAGAATTGTTTTTAAAGTTGTTAAAACATATTGTAAGAATGTAGAATGGGAAGAAACATGTGCACAAATTGAACAATACATAGGAGGAACAAGGAATTCGGAATCCTGGAAAATACTGAAATCTTTAAGGAAGAATAATAACGAAAAGGTCCAAATACAATACATATCAGAAAAAAAATGGGAAGACTACTATAAAGAACTACTCACAAAAAACCGCTCAGATTTCATAGAGACAGACACAGAACAGGAACAACAACAAAATCAGAATGAAGAACAGATTGAGATAACATTAATCGAAGTAAAGAATGCCATAAAGACTTTAAAGAACAAAAAATCAGGGGGACCAGGAGGAATCGGTTATGAACTAATTAAGTACGGAACGGACAAACTACACAGAATTATACACGAAATGTTCAGTAACGCTATAAACCTGAACGAAATACCAGAAGAATGGTCCAAAGCATGTATAAACTCGATACATAAAAAGGGAGATAAGAAGAAATGCGGGAACTACAGAGGCATCAGTGTGATAGCATGTATCTGCGGGTTATATGGAAAAATACTGAAAGAAAAACTGGAAAAATCTATCTTAAATAAAATCGGAAAAGATCAGGCGGGGTTCACGGCAGGAAGATCTTGCACAGACCACATTTATACACTTCAACAATTAATTGAAAAAAACAATGGCAAAATATAGACCAGTACACATGGCATTCATAGATTTAAAAAAGGCATATGACACGGTCCCCAGAAAACAACTATGGAACACGATGAAGGAAATCGGAATAACTCAGAGGTTAATACAAGCCGTAAAAAACCTTTACAATAACAACAAGGTAAGAGTTAAAACCGGCAATAAATACTCCAACGAATTTAAGACCACAAAAGGCTTATTGCAGGGATGCTCTACATCTCCGACACTGTTCAAGATATTCCTCGAACAAATATTAAAACCATGGAAAAGGAAATGTGAAGGGATGGGAATACCAATCCGGGACAACTTATTATACACATTAAGCTTTGCAGATGACCAAGTGGTAACGGCTCAAGATGAAGAAGATCTGTGCTATAAGCTCCGAAAATTAGAAAAGGAATACACAAAAAATGGACTGGAAATAAATCTAGAAAATACCGAATATTTAACAACAGAACAAGAACCAGTGAGAAACTTGGAAATGGACGATAATCGGGAAATTAACGGCACTGATAAAATTAAAATATTTAGGATTCATACTCTCAAAAAATGGAACCACCGCAAGAGATAACTAGCAGATTAGCACAGTCAAGAACATGTGTTAAACAAATTAACGGGGTACTGTGGGATAGACAGATTACCAGAAATACAAAGAAGAGAATTTATAACAAATTGGTACGCAGTATAATAACCTATGGAGCAGATAATTGGGTAATAAATAAACAAAACAGGTCCAAAATCACAGCAACTGAAATTGAGTTCATGGGAAGAAGCTGCAGAGTGACAAAAATGGATCGCATCAGAAATGAGGAGATAAAACGAAGAATGGCAGTAGAACAAGACATACTCAGCTACATCGAAGAAAAACGTTTAATTTGGTATGGACATGTGAGAAGAACAGATCATACAAGGTGGATAGAAAAGATTTCGGATTGGAGCCCAATAGGAAGGAGGAAAAGAGGTAGATCCCGAAGATCATGGAGGGATGAAGTGGACGAGGCCATGAAAAGACGAGACCTTAGAGATGGAGAATGGCAGAACAGAAAGGACTGGAGACGTTGGCTAAAAGAAGGAAGGCGGCGACAGCTGTAAAAATCCTTGTATAGACAGATAGATAGAAAACATATTGTAGCATTGTTTTATATGTGATTCATGCTGGGTTAAATGACCCATTTCATTCATCTAACAGCATGTTAAGCAAGGAATAAAACCTATTTTATTTGAAATTTTTTATTTCCAAATACAAAAACCAATGCTAGTTTTAGAAATAATTGAATAGGATCATTTGTTTTTATAAATTACTATTACAAACTACTATTATAAATAAATTACTATAATAAATTACTATTATAAATAAACTATTTACGAAGTTTATTAAAGATGCATATATAAATCACTAATATTTATGTTTTACGATAAAAACTATTTCAAATATTACTAAAAAATTAAAAAAAATGTATATTCGTAATATACGCTAAAATAAATCAAAATTTAATAAAGAAACATCGAAATCCATAAACCGATTTTGAGGACCGCATTTTGAAGCTTCGGGGACGATTCCGTTGAAATTTTTCGAATTTGGCATATTAAAACTTGTATAAACTAATAAAGTATGTTCGCTCAAATGACGCTAATTAGATCTCTTAATTGTTCTACACAAAGCTGCTGTAAATTAAAACTTTTATTAATTCGCAAAAAAATGCAATCTTTCCAAATATGAAAACATTATTAAAATTTCTTTAAATTGTTCCCCTTAGAAAATTACTTTCACGCCAGCTATGTCTATATATTTTATTAGAAGCCTTAAAAATAACCCAAAAGCAACGAGCGATTTGTCATGCTTCTTTTTAACAACGAAATAAATCGCCAAAAGCAGAGATGTTGGTTTTCGATGAAATTATAATTCCTGTCGGGAGAAAGTGGTTAGGTTACAAAAACGACCACACTAGCCTTGCCATTTAAGTATCATTTTCGCGTGGCACTCTTCGGTCAATACTCCCATTCTTGTTTTTCCTTAGCATGTCTAAGATCAGAATTCGAGCTCATTTCCGAGTTGGTTCCCGTGACAAACGGTTTGTCTCCTTCAAACGGCGGTAAGTATATTTTCAATTCACCCTTATCTATATATCTTCACACAGTGCTTCCTATATTAACTATTTTCTCTTTTGTCAAACATTCGAAGTCTTCAAATTCGAAAAAACGAAGTAACTTCTGTTTACCGTTCGTCTCTACGTTTCATCTCTACGTTTTGTCTCTACTGTTCGTCCCTACTATCCATCTCTACTATTTAATACTACCTGCACTGCTACCTGTATTACTACAGGGTGCTGTTCTTGTTCGGCTGCTTCTCTTTCTTCCTTTTCTTTCTGCCTACATTAATTTGAGAGATTGCGGATCGAAACACCGCAATTCGTTACTGTACCTGACTCACCCACGCCGCTTAAGGAGTTCCCAATGTACCTGTTGCGAGGGCGCGTCAAGTGCTTTTATTATTGAGAATTTTGAGATAAACAAATAAAATAACTTTTAAACTATTTGATGGATGACTGAAATTTTGACACCACAATATCCAATATTCCATGTAATATGAAGGTTCTAAGTCAATTTTTAAAAAGTTATTAATATTTATAAAAAACCAAATATCTCACTTATTTTGCAATTTTCTAATCAACAAATAATGATAAAATTATAAAAGTTTTTATATGACACAAGTTTCTTACCCTCAATTTTTTTTTAATATAATTCACTTTTTGCTTATGCACAAAAAAGCAAACATTTTGCGTTTTTATCTTAATTTGTTAATAACTAAGCAAGTCCACAAAATCAACTGCAGGAAATATATAGGTTCATGATATAGAGGTCCATACTATTCAAAACAACGTTCGTTTGCCTGGCTGGGTCAGTGTCACTAAAAAAACATCCTATTTTCCTGGACTATTAAGGCACCAGTTACGACCACATTTTTTATTTTATGTAATCTTATGTTATAAAATAAAATAAAAAAAACATTCTCCTCAACTATATATTAAATTCCAGCTTAAATGTCTCGTTTTATATAACCAGAGACAAAAAATAAACACATGACATGTTCACAAACGTACAAGTTCGAAACTCTGAAATTAAAATGAAATAAACTCAGAATTTAAATTAAGATATGCAGATATCGGAGTAAGTTGAATCTCAACGAATGAATAAAATTTACCTAAAATCGTAACTTTGTATGTGAGAAAATTTAATTATTACGAGTAGTTTAAATTAGGTTAAATATCCTACAGACAAAATAGACTGATTTTATTTCTCTTATGATTTATGCATGGCACGTAGAATATTATACTATAGGTAAAACATGATTTGATTTTGTGTAACCTTAGAATCTGACTACCACTTTCAACGTAACATAACAGAACATAATTTAGAAGTAAATATATAAAATCTCTAGTGTTGGGGAAAAAGGGCATAAGTCAAATTTTTACTATATTGACTTAAGTACATTGGCGACATGAAATTTAATCAATTTAGTTGACATCCAAAGGACATAAGACATAAGTCTATTGTATTTCTAACAGCTTTAATATCTATTGATCTAATAGACGCAAGTCGTGTAAAACCGGTTCTGTTTGGACAAACGGACTTATGTTGACTAAAGCCTTTTTTACCGCGGTAACCTTACAACCGTATATTTACAATTGCCAAGGATGGGCTGACTTAATTCCTTACGGCCCGTTACAATAACAAACACGTCTTGCTTTTCAGTGATAAAAATTTGTATTTACTTGTGTTTTTGCTAACGTAAACATGTCAGAAAGCAGAAAGATGTAAAAGAATTATTAAGAATTACCCACATCATTGGGCGACATTAATACGATGCGCAAAAAAATAAACCTTTCCAAGTGCTTAAAATGTCACAAGATGATTTTTATGCCTTTGCAGCCTTGTTGAAAAGTGTCTTTGTAAAAAGAAAACAAGATAGTGAAAAACGAAAATTTCTATGGCACGTCTACAAATGGCTCAGATACACAAAGGCAATGTAATAAGTAATAATTCAGGGGGAACTGTCTGAACCACAAATAATGGGCTGTGCCAGTGAGACCCTCTCTCCTGTATACTGTTCAATCTAGCTCTGGAAAAAGTAATACGTATGTCACAAATCACAACCATTGGTTCAATGTATAATAAATCAGTACAAATTTTTGCCTATGCTGATGATATCAGTATTGTTGGGAGAACAGAAAACACTGTACGTGAAACGACGTCATCGAAGCAGTAAACGAATTTGTATACCTGGGAGCGCTCCTTAGCACTGAAAATAATACTACCGCAGTGATAAACCACAGAATTGCACAGCTAAAATATGTTATTTTGGGTTCAATCTCCTCCTTAAATCCACAATTATATCAAGAAATACAAAAATAAAACTCTAAAAAACAATAACACGCTCAGTTCTAACATATGGTTCAGAGAACTGGACTCTAACAAAAAGTAATGAAAACATGTTAGGATGTTTCGAAAGAAAAGTACTAAGGCGAATCTATGGAGTAGTGAATGACAATAGACTGTGGAGAAGACGATACAACCTCGAACTTTAGAGAATATACCAGGAATCAGATATCGTAAAAGAAAGGACGTCTGAGGTGGATACGGTGTGTAATGCACCTGGAACAAAATGACCCAGCTAGAAAAACGTTCCTTGATAGACTTATTGGTCAAAGAAGAAGAAGAAGACCCAGAACAAGGGTTCTTGATAACATTGATGAAGACATGAGAAATATTTAAATACGTGCTTGGCGGAGTCAGGCTATGGAAAGGGACGACTGCAGAGAAATTGTTGAGGGGGCTAGGACCCGCGCAGTGTTGTAAAGTCAGAATGATGATAATATATTTATTTATATCAACTTTCAGTTCCATTTTAGAACTTTCCTAAATCAGTCTTTTTGCTATACTTGCCGGGTTTTTTCCATTTCTTGCAATGAGAAACACATCATCAGCGTACGCTAATCATTGATTGGTATCCTTTGTAGAAAAGAGTGCCGGACCTATTTATCCCACTAACCCTGAAAATGTTTTCTAGAAGTATATTGAATAGCAAAGTAGACAACGGGTCTCATTGGCGAATATCTTGTTTAACTTTGAATTTTTCTGAGAGTGTACCATTGCATTTTACAGAATAAATGATTTTTCTAATTTTCATTTTTACCAATCTTACTATTTTTTCTGGCACTTGGGATTCTTTTAACATTTCTATTAATTTGTCTTTGTCTATTGTATCGTAGACGGCTTTGCCATCACTAAAATGTTGTAATCATAGCAATTGATCAGGATTTGTCATTAAGTAATTTTGATCAATTAAGTCATTCTCAAGATCTATTTTCCCAACATCTCTGCGGTTTTCGTACTTAACACAGAAGGAGTACCTGTCCTTCTTTGGTATCAGAAAAACCTAGGTTGAATTAACTATTAAAAATATATGAGTGTGTAGAAAGTTTAGCCTCTGGCCATACTTTCTCTCCTCTTTTCAGTAAGTACATTCTGTGCATTTCTGCCGAAGCTGAGATGCCGAAGAAATGCTCCAAGCATGGAACAAGTCCATCATAATTCCCATACACAGAAAGGAAGATATAACTGAATGCAAACGCAAACTATAGAGGAATATCCGTGTTAGAGGTAATATATAAAGTGCTCGCCATACTAATTAAAAAACGATTAGAAATATATGTGGAGAAGAATCTAGAAGGATACCAGGGAGGATTTTGCAAGGGAAAATCAACAACTTATCTGAACTTATTGCTAAACCCAATTCTGATCAATTGCTATGATTACAACATCTCAGTGATTACAAAGCCGCCTACGGTACAATAGACAAAAACAAATTATTAGAACTTTAAAAGACAAAGACCACCAATGCTTAGCATACGCTGATGATGTGGTTCTCATTGCAAGAAATGGAAAAGAACTGACCAGTATAGCAAAAAGACTGATTTAGAAAATCTCTAAAATGAAACTGAAAGTTATTATAAATATATACAAGTATATGGAAATATATATACTAAATAACCCTTATTCATCAGACATGTAAAAAATAAACTAAAATCTGAGACTGACCAAGAGCAACAGATGTGCTGGGGCCATGAATAAAATAATTAGACCAAAGATATATCTCGTAACACAAAAATAAGAGTATACAAAACTATAATGAGACCCACAATGCTGTACGCTGCCGAAACATGGACTATGAATAAAACCATACAGAATAGATTGGAAGCATGGGAAAGAAAGATACTTCGCAGAATGTTTGGTGAAAAAGTAGTAGAAGAAGAATGGAGAAGACTAACTAATGTAGAAGTGTACCAATTGTATGTTAACCCTACAATAACAAAGGTTATATATTATAATAATTTGACTTCAGATGAAAAAAATCTGGATGAATCTAAATTAAGGTATGATTTAAAAAGCGAGTATACCAAAAAGGCTAACAATTCCCTTAAGATTGTAACGTTATAAACGTCACATCTTTATTCTTTTATATTTAAATAATTATTTTACTCTAATTAGTTTATTAATTTATTAATTCCTTAGGCTTCAGTTTCTTTTTTACTATTTTTTCTTCAAAAACTAGTTGGCGCCCTCTCTCTTTTTCTGTCCGGTAGAATAAATATTATGTTCTATGTTGCCAGAAGAATTTATTCCATCATAGACATATCTTCTATGGCTTCTGTGCTATACTTCATTGCAGTCACTCCCACTATTTGTAAATCAGCTTTCAAACGTGGTGGGATATGTTGTTTTGTCTGTAATTTAAATTTATAAAAGAAGATAATATCGAATAAGTTTCATTTTATGCTCTGCAGAAATCTCTTGGGGTGAGTACTTTCATTGTAATCTATATTATATAATTTTGACAGCATTTTTAATATTCATAACCTCACTTCTTTCAAAACTACGTTTCCAATTTTATGCATGTGGGAATCTTACAAAACTTAACTAATTTTAATGATAATTCTATTTCACTTTATCCTGGCCATCTACTATTTGTTTAATTGTGATTTTGTAAAATAATTGGCAAGGAAGTTAGCACCCTTTGATGTCTCGCTAATACTAATATTATATTCTAGTTTATTGTATAATTTCTGGAATATTTTATGGAATGTTTTATGGAATAATTTGAATGACTTATAAAATAATGTAGAACTGAATAACTGCAGCTGTCTGTACGACTTACTTACATGCTCTGGAGGCGGCAACAGGCCCTACCCACATAATCTGAAGGCAACATCTTAATAGCAGCAAGCAACCAAATATATGCCATAAGTATCAGTTCTTAATTTTTTTATTGTAAAGTTTTAGGCAGGGTTGTATTTGCAAATTTAATATTATTTTGTTTTATGTTGAATAAATATGATTCGTTAATCTATTGTTTTATTTGTTACCAACTAAATTTTCATTGTTTAATTCATAGTTTAAGACAAGACAGACGGATTCACACTTGAGAGACTGAGCTAGGCGAAGCATAGACGATAAGCTCCCATAGTTAATTGAGGTATTATTTTATAATATTATTTCCATTCTCTTTGGTAGTCTTATCGTTACAAGGCATTACTGTCAATCTGCAAAAATGTTTGCCATCACCCCTTGTAACAAACTGCATAAGCTGCATAACTTTGGATATTGAATTACACCTTGTATGATTTTTCTGATTCATCAGTCCATTGCATTATGGGGAATGAATCCAAAGGAGCTCGTGATGGAAATTAAATCGGACCTGCATTACCGAAATGAGCAGATACCGTTATTCCTGGCAGTGAGATAGAAGAAATCATACTATGGTGGGACAATTGTTACAACCAGAATAAAAAGGTGGTTAGCATTATTATGTGTTTCTTTTGGATAGGTACTCAATAAGTATCCTCAAGAAAAAATCATCACTCAGAAGTTTCTAGTAAAGGGTCACACCCACATGGAGGTGGACACTGTTCACGTGCTGATAAAGCGAAATAGAAAAAAAATTAATGTCTATTTTAACGCTCTGGGACTGGCAACAGTTAAAAAAAATCAAACCTTAATGAAATATACCGCACATAATATAAAACTAAAGATTTTAAAAAATGTTAGGTCTTTGTACGATGTCAAACATCACAAAATCCACCTTTTATTAATAGAAAAAGAGAAATCAACAAACAACAACTTCTTCCGTCAAACTGTATTTAACTTTAAGTAAAACAAAACAGCATGGGATAATGACTATCCAGAAGGAGACTTACTTGAGGATGACCTAAAATACCAATTTGGTTAAATACATAAATGTATTATATGTATTTGTAAAGGTGAATTGTATGGTTAAATAAATTTTGTAAGTCAAATAGTATTGTAGATGTTACTGAATACCCCATACTAAGTCTTAGAGTACAATAACTTAATCAGAGGGATACAACACCATGTCCATTAAAAGGATTAAAAAACACAGAAAAACATTTTTTTTAAACTATAATAATGTAAGTGCATTATGTAAATAACAATAGATATAATGTGCTATTAAAATATTGTTTTAATATATTAATAATGAGCTGCACTTTTTGTTGAGAAAAAGTTCAAAGCTGCTTTCCTATATAGTTATGAAAATAAACATAGTAATGTATACTTTCGAGGTATAGATATTTTTTAACTTTTTGTTTAATTTATATTAAAAACATATTTTTGTCTTAAATTTTTTGTCACTTTTTCTTGCAATTTTATTTATTAAATAATTTACTTTAATTATTTTTTCTTTATCGGATATTCATATAAAGCAATGAAAAAATATGCTTTAATCCAGAGCCCTAATATTTAGTCATTTCGCTTATTTGAATTTGCTTTACTAAGTAGTTCTATAGCTTTTCTACAAAATCCGTTTAATCTCAATATAAGCATAAATTTAGTACTCCAATTCTGTTCATAAATAAGTTTCAACGAAGTTTTGGAACAAACTTGTTGCCTTCTACACAAGCCTCAGGCTTCGTTACACGGTTGACGACACTAGAAAATTAAGCGGGAAATTTTCTCGTAACTTCTCTCACTCAATTTTTCGATTTATTTTGCTGATGGCCTTATTGTGGCCTGGTTGTTAAATCGTAAATTCTACCGAAGCCGACCGAATCTTGTCTTTACACCATAATTTGTTTCTTAATATTTATTTGAATTATATCTTGAGTTTGGTATTCAAGAAATAATTAATATGGTACCAATTACTGCAAACTGAATAAACTAAATATACGCAAAAAGAAACTGGCCTGATATTATCATATTCAACAAAATTTTTAAGTATGAAGCCAGGAAACCTGTTATCTGCACGGGTATTTGATTTACCAAACATGTTCCCTTCAATAATCAACTAAAATAAACTATGTCCCTTATGATGACTCATATGTCGTAAGTATTTTAATGTTAGTTATTTTATCGTCATAAGCACTACACGATCTTTTTTTATTCTATTGAGAACTTTGGAATTGATTACAACATATTTATAAAAAACTTTAAGCTTGTTCATGTAACCAAGCTCCCACCCCATATAACAAAAGTCGTTGATTAAGTGATGAATTCGACCGCTACTTGATGGAAATGCATTTTATATAACAATAAAACAGTGAAAACTTTTGCTTCCAAAACTTTCACAAAATTTATTATAATATCACTACAGCAGTTTCGACAAGCACTTGAGAAAAGCACTCTGCGGAAACCGCTGTAGTAATGAGATATTATAATAAACTTTGTGGAAGTTTTAAAAACAAAAGTTTTTAGTGTTTATTGTTATATATTTGTTGAATGTTCATATTTGATTGATTCTGTCGAATGCCTTTTTGTAATCTATAAAATTTATATAGACACCACAATTAACCTCTGTGCATCTTTAAAATAGAGCGGTAAAAAAAAAGTGGTAAATACGGAATCCAAACTGTGCGCTTGCGTAAGTTCATCACATTTTTTTGCTGATCCTACGAAAAGTTACTTTACGGAAACGGAGGCTTTGACCAGGGTCGTCTCTGTGCCCATTACTTTTATATTTTCATTTGTGATTCAGAAAAGTTATTTTTGAGTCCTTTTGTGGATCTTGTACGTATAATTATACATGTACATATAAACACAATGTATCACAACAATTGAAAAATGTCGAATTGTTGTCGTAATGTGACGTAAAATTTGTTTATGTATTATATATTACATGTACCTTTTATTAGATTTTACCCCTTATGGACTAATTTATGTTTTATGTTATTGTTTTGAAAAAGGCATGGGGTACCTGCCGAAACGTCAACTAAAATAAAGATCTTTTAAAAATAGTTCATTTTAAATGAATAAAACAAACAAACATTGCTTCGTTTTGTCCGTTTCGTGACGTGTATGAAAACCTAGATTTTGTTCATAGCTGTTGTTTTGTATTAACTTAAGAATGAAAATTCGATCGGTTGTTGTTCTTCCCTGCCTGAAATCAGCCTTGTATTCTCCTATTAGCTCTGTTTCATAGGTTTTTAATCTACTTTGTATAATTTTTGCTAATATTTTATATACTACTTCTAATAGTGTGATTCCTCCATAATTTTCACAAATAGTTCCTTTCATTTTAGTCTCTTAAATTCCGCAGATATCTACGCGCTTATCTTTTAGCCCTTTCATGTCATTGTGTAGACCGTCATTATCCGAGGCAGAGTACCCGTTATCTGAGTGTATTGTTTTTATGGCTATAAGTAGGTCACTGTCCTGGCTTAATGGCGGACTACTTCTAGGGCTGCTAGCTTTGAACTTCAGATATGCAACATTTTGTCAATACTGCAGATTTGATTTTAAGGTTATAATGACCATACTCGGTCGACAGAGTCTCGTTTGTTTTAAAAAGGAGTTATCATGGGAAGGTGAAGTTATCACTAAGGTAGAAGAGATTTTCTACGACGCATCTTTTCCCCATTAAACCCAATTAGTTCTTTATTCTGGTTGGTGTTGCTTTCGAAACAGGTCTTCAGATATTGGTAGATTTGAGTTTGCTTTACCAACACGTCAGTATTTTGTTTTTGAAACAATTACAAATTTGGATTTTTTATTAAGGTTTTCGAAGTTATGTGCATATACTTTCATAAAGATTCAAGGCTCGCTGATAGTATAAGAGTAGTCGGCGAATCTTATGTTGAAATTCTTACACTATATTAATTAAACTTTGGTAGAAATGCAAAACCATAATCTGATAAAAAATAAACAACTAAACATAAATAATTTTATTAATATTTTCTGTACCATATATTATTAAAATAATGCCAATCTAATATCATAATAACATATATTCTCATCATACTCGTATTTATACAGGAGATTTCGCTGTTCTTGTTTCTATAGCTGTACTTCCTTTTCCTTTCCATCCATTATACAATACTGAAGATAAGCATATAACGCCAAACAAAGCATATTATAACACATAAACTCTTGTAATGTCGACATTAAATTTTCATTTGAAATATAAGATATAAACTGCGAAGAATAAGTTAGGGATATAGGTAAATATTAAATAAAGAATAATACAACAATAATTATACAACTGTATAAATCAATTAAGAAGTCACTTATCTACATCAACAATAAATACTAGTTTTTTGTTTTTTTTTATTCAAAGAAATAAATAATTTAATTAAATAAAATTAAAGTTGGTTATAGTTTATTACACCATGAAATGGAGCCTAAAAATCACATGAAAAATCGAAAATTTACTGGGCGCCATTTTTTAACTGAAATATCTAGATGACGTCAATAAAAAAGGACTATTATCTCTGGTTATCCAAACTTTACTGCGTCATGACATTTAAGCAAAAAAAGCGACTTTTTTCATTAATTTCAATATTGTGGAAAAAACTACGCATTATAGATAAAAACTTTACATAAAACAAAGGATGTTTTTCAATTGTTTATAATTATTAAAATAAACAACAAAAACATTTAAAACACATTTCCTAATGTGAGATTTTATGTAGTTACTATATTTGCTAAAGATCGAAACAAGTAGCTTTTAAACATGGACAAGTGTTGTTTTTCAAATAAAAACGCTTTAAATATTATTTATAGCGTATATAAATATTATTTAAAGCGTTTTTATTTCAAAAAAAACACTTGTCCAAAAATAAAAGTTTTGGCAAATCAAGAAAAACTGCCCAGCTTTAATTTATTTCAAATTTTCTTTTACTAAGTTTTTGTACAATTTTTTTGTATCGATATTTGAAACAAAAATCGGTAGAAACTTAACAAAATATATTGGAAAATAAACATATAGAAATAACAAAAAATTTTATGTTGTCTATTCGCCACTACTGCTATTATCATCGCTAAATAGTTCTGGAAACAAGTTCCTTGATTTTCCAGGATTCTGGTTCTAGACCCATTAAGGGCCGAGACAATAAACAAAGAGAAATTTGACAATTGATTTATTAGATTGGATTAAAAACACATAAATAAGACTAATTTACAACCAAAAAGAATTTTTTTTTCTCATGAAAGGAAAAACAGGTGGGTGCGTATACGCACCTTTGGCCGAATACGCATACAATTTTTAAAAAAGGAACATATTGTATCTTAACTGTAAATTAAATTTTAAGATGAAAATTTTCGAAACATTCGGGGTGTAGATGCACTGTACACTTTTTACATAAATAAATAGTAATAGTATTACTTTTGCACATCCGACGTTTTCTTCTTGCACTATTATCGTCTCTTTTTATAATGTGGCCAATATTGTCGAATCTAGTTTCATCTGGTAAAGCAAATTTATATGGACGTCCATATACTGAGTTTGACAATGATGTAGCGGTTTCTTCACTATTCTCTGCATGTCCACTATATTTTAGTAAGTTAAGAACCAATCTCGAACGAAACTCCAGTTGGGAAATTTTAGAATCATTCGCAATTTTAAAAATTTTCCACTTATTGACCACCATACTGTCAATCATGTTAGTAAACAACGGCCACCACCACTTTTTTCCTCTTATTTTAATACGGTAATTCGCAATGCCATTATCATGCAGATCTACTCCACCCATGTATTGGTTATATTGGTGAATTACATTAGGCTGAGGGATAAGAATTTCTTTGTGTTCTTTACGGTTATAACGTTTAGTTTGCATAAGGGGTAAAACGTCACATGTATTTGTCATTACAGTCACTACTGAATTATCGTTCCATCTTGTCACCAAAACTTCTAAATTGGAATCGAATGCACATGTATATGAACCTCTTTCCTTTTTTTTTCATAATTTTGTTTTCTTCTAGAGGACACTTAGCAGTGCGATTTTCCCTTACTGTTCCTGTTGCAAAGAATCCTTTTTCTTTCAATAGTCCAAAAAGAGCATATAACGTAAAGAAGTTGTCGAACGAAAAAAACCTTATGTTGCTGTGGGTTTTTAACTATCGAAAGTAAATTCAAAACAACTGAATACTTTAAATCTGTATCATTCATTTCAAAATCGTGACGGTTATTCTGCGATGCATAAATATTTGTAAAATATCGAATGCTCTCACTTACTTCTTTATCAAAAAAGAGTGAAAAAACTTCAATAGGTGACTTGCCTCCATGGTTGGCTTTTATATTTTCTAAATATCAATCAGACTGATATTGAATTACTGCCGAGTACGAAGGAGTATCTGTTTTTACCCAACTTGGGACACATTTGGATTTATTATTTTTGCCTGGTTCTTTCTTTAGACGTTTTGATCTTTGGTTCAGAGAAATATCATCATCAGAATGGTCAGAATTCCTATTCACTTGTATTTCATATGTACCTGCAATATCTGTTTTTATTCCTTCTTCACCAATAACATTATCATCAATGTCTTCTACATCAGAAATTTCATCTGTTTCCGGCGGCACATAAACCACATCATGTAAGTCAGCATTTTCACAGTCTGAGTCTTCTTCTAACAAAGCCTAAATTAACTCTTTAGTAGTTAGTGCCCTCTACATTTCATATTTCGAGAATTTACTAAAATAAACAAAAAAATGCACTACTACTACTATATACACTCATTCATATGATAATAATTTAGCTTACCTCATTTCAACTTATATGGAATATAAAACAAATAAACACAAGGAAACTTTCAAACTGATTTAAGTAAAGAAAATAGCAAATATAACGTTTACAGCACACAGCAATTTTATAAATAGTGAATGAAGTGTATTGACTATTGACGAGATCGTAATTTCAGATTGTTTAGTCTACGAAAAAAATATAATATGGTTTCGGCCAAAGGTGCGTATACGAATCCATCGTATAAACATGCAATTATAGACCTTATTTTTAAAGTATGAATGAATAAGTTTTTAGAATAATAAAAATTTTAACATATTTTTATAATTATAGAATACAAAATATGAATTAAGTTTATAATTAGTATCGGAAAAATTTTTTGTATGAAGATGTGCATAAATCTTTAAATTATGCAAAATTATAATAATCTTAAAATATTTAAAAAGTAATATTTTTGTCAAAAGAAAAATGATACTGTATACCTCAATCTATTGAGATGTTACTTCAATAAAAAGAAAACATTAAAAAAAATATTTTCGGGCCAAAAAAAATTAACAATAAAGGTTGCGTTTACGCACCTTTGGCCGTAAATGGGTTGATACAATTCTTTATTAAGAGGTTTCTTGAGATATTTAGTTAACTCCATTAGATCGCGAAACTTTGGTTGACTTATTTTATTTTTCGCTTTATTTGGTATCAGATTTGTTTTGGTGTTATTTTTCCAGTGATGGTGTGGAATGTCTGTGGGCCGTGATAACTTTGACGTATTCAAACTTGTCCAGGTTACGTCTCAGATATTCGGTACATTCTTGCTGGTTTCAATAAATTTTTGGTTTTGGATTCTTTAAAAACAAATCCTTTAAACTTTCGTCCATAAGAAACCTATCAGTTTTTTTCCCAGCATTAACCACTTTAAATAGAGAAGGTTTAGACCTTGACAAATAAGATCATTCCATTCTTCCAGAACATCAACTACTTTTTTTCATGAGAAATGAGACTAAAGTCACTATCGCAAGGTAGGTATGAATATCCTCGTATTGGGTATACGCGTGTTATCTCTGATACTAATTTCAGTACATGCACAAGGATATATGAAAAGCAGATAAAGGTGTAGTTTTTGTTCTGACCCGGGCAACCATCACAGAAAACCTATATTTTACCGAGTATATGATCTTTTAGATAACGAAATATCATGTAAGTTACTTTATTTTGACCATACTTAGTCATTCCTTCGTGATAGGTATACCTATGGACATCATAGCCTCCGATGTCGTGTACACCAAATACATAACACCAAAGTTGTCTGCTGTGGAAAACTTTATTTGTAGTCAAATTGGGTAGCAGAAGATTTTGCATAAAGTCAAAGTTATTGCAGGTACAATATTACTATGCTGATATTTATGTTTAATTTTACGTTTTATATCATAAAATTCCTTTGAATTGGGCATGATGAAGGTTTCTGACTTGAAGCAGTTCCTTTTTTGTTGATTTATCTATAGTTGGTAGTTTAAGTTGGGTTTCAGTTTCATCACATAATGTACAAGTGTCACAACTGGGGTAAGAACAAGAGATGTTAAATAGACTTTGAAATATGTTATAATAAATAAAGTAAAAACCCTTGGACTGTGGGTGAAGTTCTTTAAAGGCTTTGTACATATTTTTTTCACTTAACAGATGACGTCATCGACAGGTCTCTTTAATATAAATGTATGGGATATGTCATCTGTTTGACAGATGTCAGTAAAAAATAAATTAACTGAATTAAAATGTGGGAAATTTGTAAAATAAATTAATTTTTTTCTGCGGTTTCCTTAAAACTAAAAACTACCACATAGTGGCGCACCCATAATTTGTCTGCGAAGGGAGGGGTTTTGAAATTTTTTTATGCTACCTCCATTTTGAGTCCCTAAAATTTGTGTTTTAGTTTAATTTGAAGTACTAAAGATAGCAGTGCTAAAGATTCAGGTATCTATTATCCTGCCTACCAACTAAAACCACCCTTTCTTACTTATGCGCAGTTGAATGTCGCATGTACCGTACCCCGAAAGTGGGGTGGCCGCTGTAAGGTTAACGACATTTTTGGAACACTCCACTTCTCTTATCTAGATCTGATCTATTGTTATGAAGCTATTTTCTTGTGGCATTTTAAAGTAATTATTATTTTAATGGGAATAAGCCACAATTGAAGGTTAAAATAAGTTTATTGACGTTTGGCATTAATCCAAATTATAAATACAATACATTTTGGAGTACATTTCTCCTCCGCCAATCCTCCAGGTCCAAGGCATGCTCCTCCTCTAAACCTTTTGATTCCATCGCTCTTCTAATTCCTTCATTCCATGAGCGTCGAGGTTTACCTCTTTTTTTTCTTCCAGGGGCTTCCATTTGTGAAGATTTTGGGGCCCACGTTCGTCAGGCATTCTCAATGTGTCCAAACCATTTTGAACCTCTTGTTTATATTCTGTTAATGACCGTTTCTGTAGCATTTATGTTATTTCTTATAGATTCGTTGGTCTTTCTTTCCTACCTTGATGTTCTAGCATTTCTTCTTAAATAATCCATTTCAACTGCCAACAATCTTCTCTTCAGGTCTGCATTACTTGTTCATACTTCTTCTTCCTTTGTCCTATCCGTTTCGGACGTTGGCTATTAACAAGGCTATTTTGACTTTGTTTACGGCACCTCTGAATAGTTCGGTCGATGTTAGTCCGAATCATTGTCGCAGGTTAGGCATCCATGAGTGTCGTCTTCTTCCCGGTCCCCTCCTACTGTCGATTCTTCCTTGGACTATTAACTGTAGCAGCCGGTACTTAGTATGCCTCATGACATGTCCGAAGTACTCAAGCTTCCGTTTCTTTACGGTGAAGATTATTTCTTTGCTTTTGCCTATTCTCTGCATTACTTCCACGTTAGTGATGTGGTCTGT
Organism: Diabrotica undecimpunctata; assembly: GCF_040954645.1. NCBI lineage: Eukaryota > Metazoa > Arthropoda > Insecta > Coleoptera > Chrysomelidae > Diabrotica > Diabrotica undecimpunctata. The sequence goes on along the minus strand of NC_092810.1, from coordinate 47,423,470 downwards.
CCAGGATATCCGAAGAATACGGCGATATATCCACAGCTCAAAGGATTCTAGTTTCTTCAGGGTGGCTTCCGTTGTGGTCCATGCCTCTGCTCCATAGAACAAGACAGGGAAGACATAACACTTGACCAGTCTTAATTTTAGTTACATTGAGATTTTGCTTGTGAACCACTTTTTCATATTGCTGAACGCGTTTCGCGCTTTTTCAATTCGTGATCTTATTTCTGTTGACTGGTCCCATTTTGTGTTGACTGTGGTTCCAAGGTATGTGTATGTCTCCACTTGTTCTATTTTTCGGTTGTTTAATGTCAATTGCATCGGAGGTTGTTGTGTTCTGCTGATGAGCATGCATTTAGTTTTGGTTGCCATACTTCAGAGCCATAAAAAAGAACTGATTCAACCATAGTTTGCTCTATTCTTTTTTCGTTCCTTTTGGAAATGTTGCGATCCCACCATAAGGAGTTCAAGCATTCTTCAATTTTAAGTTCCTGATTAATTCGGTGTTTAATTTTGGTTTCTCCCAAGACGTTCTTAGCAATTAGTGTACCTAAATATTTAAATTTTTCCACTTGTTTAATTTCCACGTTAACATCTTAATAAAATTGAAACCCAAAAGAATAAATGTTTGAGGCTATGTCTTGGTTACTTAAAATCTACTCCTATTAGTATTATTGAAATTGAAGCTAAAGAGCCACCCCTTACACTACGCAGACAGTTTTGTACAGATAAGTTTGTAGCTAGAGCTATATAAAAAAACTCCAGCTATTTAAAAAATATTCGTAACTTGAATATATTAGACTTAAAGCATAAATATTGGCGTAACAAAAAAACTCCCATATACGTTGAAAGTTATAGGAAACTAACAATATTTGAAGAACAATTGTATCAAAATAAAATACCACCAATTTATACACAACCTCCTAATACTCTCTTCTCTAAGATAATAGAAACATATTATATGGATTCAAATCTTCCAGGAAGTATGATCAATAAAATAATTAAAGATAAGTGGCCTGCATTTCAATATATTTTTACTGACGGCTCTAAAATTCAAAATAAAACGGGTTGTGCAATATATCACTGGAATTCTGATTACAAAGAATCATGTCGATTGCCCAATGAAGCTTCAATATATACTGCCGAACTATTAGCTTTATTTCTTGCGTTAAAATATATAGCCTCTATTGGTATGAATAATTATATCATTCTGACTGATTGTAGAAGCATTATGGACAAACTCACTTATATCAAAACCACAAAAAACCTAAACCATATTGAGATAGAAATAAAGAAGTTACATTATGATATTATTTCCGCAGGTAGCTCGATTATTATTTGTTGGGTAAAAGGACACTCTGGAATGTTAGGAAATGAAGAAGTCGACAAATTAGCTAAATCTGCAGCTTTAAAAAAACATAATATAAACAACATACTTCTTCCAGTAGCAGACATAGATAATATCAGTAGAAACAACTGCAAACAAAGATGGCAACGTTTATACAACCAAAGTACAACTGGAATAAACTTTAGAGCTTGTCAACCACTAATACCCAATGAGAGATGGTTCAAATATGAGACAAATAGGTTATTTATAAAAACAATAAACAGAATAAGATCAAACCACGCACTCACTCCTGCATACAAACACAGCATAGGTATTACTGATAACCCATATTGCTCCTGTGGTAAAGTGGGAGATCTGCAGCACTTTATATTGGAGTGTGGACAGTACAAACAAAGTATCAAAATGATGTATGAAAAACTAATTGAGCTAAATTGTTTATTGCCTGTCAATTTAAATACAATTATTTTTTTAAATAATAAGCAGATATTAAAATGTATCTACGAATACATAACATCCTGTAAATTTAAATTATAAGTAGTTTTAGGTATTCAAATCAAAAATTGTAAATATGTCAAAAATTGAATGTGTATACCAACATATTACTTCCTGTAAATTGATATTATAAATAGGCTTAGGTAATAAAATCAAAAACTGTAATTTACCACAAATAGTCTGGCTAATTGGCTATGCCAAAGCCATTATACAATAAAAAAAAAATTTCCACGTCCTCGTCTATCAACACTTCAAACCTTGCATCTGATTGATAACTAAATATTCTGTTTTCATTATGCTGACTTGTAACTCCCATTTTACATATTCTCTGTATAGACGCTTTATCATAAATTCTAGATCATAAGAATCTTGAGCTAGGACGACTTGGTCATCAGCAAAGTTCAGGGAGAACAGTATGTGTCATTTCCTATAGGGATTCCCATTCCCTATTAGTTATGGATATTGCCAATATAATGGTAATGGTATGACATAAGCAGAGAAAGTAGCAAAAAATCAATGTTTTAAGTAATTTTTAAATTACTTAAAACATTTTAATTTTTTAATTAATGTTCCCGACCTATCTGAGTCAATTACTATTACTGAAGTAAATAATTAACTATTTCTGCAAAAATCCGAACGCCACCTCTTATATCCACCTCAAAACAGATTCACCCTGGTCTATAGTAAAAGTTCTGTGTATTGTCACTACCCCCCGTAGCACTTCTTTGGTAATTTCATCTCGAATTTGCTTTTAATATTTTATAACGTGCTTAGCGGCTCTATTATTCAACAATCGGTCGTAAAAGCAGCCGTAACAGAGGAAGCAGTAAAATAATATTTAGAATCCCTTGCCAAAAATTTAACTTCCAGTACCTGACTCGCTTATTGCGATATCGTTATAAATATAAAGTAAAAATGTAAGAACGTAACAGGAAAAAGAAAGTATTTATTGGCTCAATTGTGGTTTTTTGTGTAAGAAAAATTTCTTACCAAAGCATTTTTCTGTTGATAATCGTGTGGAGAATATTTGGCTTGGTGAACAATTCTCCAATTTGTTTTATATTCCCTTTTTACAATTTTTCAGATTAGCGTGATTTAGGATTTAGTTTGCGGCTTGGGAAGTTTTAATTCTGATCCTTGAATGATAAACATCAAATATAAAAATCACCAAATTTGTATTTTTCCCCTGTCGTATCTGTCAAAACATTAAAACTATTCTTAAAAGAGCATTTATTTTTGACAACATTAAAAGTTGTTATTAAGAAAATTTTATCAGAAATAAAAATCATATAAAAATATAAAATGTATCAATTTTGTTTTTTTACACTTGCGAGCAAAAAAGTCAACTCACTCTATAAATTGGATTTTATGCTTAGTAATTTTATGTTGCGTTACTTTGAATTAAAACAGCTAATACATAAACATATTATTTATTATAGAGCCAAAAAATAATTATTTATGCAAATTGGCAAGGTGTTGTAAAATTTGCCTACTTCTATATGGCAGTTCGTGCAAAGCTTGTGTTCGTGCCCGGTGGTGGTTGAGGAGGGGATTTAACAGCGGATTGATACATTACAGATATGCTCCAATACCATTATTCCTACGCGGATTACGAAAAATTACCTGGCCAACACGAATATAACAACAATGGACTGGTCTTCATTGAGTCCGGATATGAATCTTATCGAGCACCTATGGGATGAACTTAAACGCAGAGTTTGGGTCTGTAATTCAGCACCAGCGACAGTGGCGGAACTAAAAACTGCATTAAGATGAAGAGTGGAAAGCGATTCCTCAGGAATCAGTCATAAACTTAATAAGAACCTTAAGAAATCGCATGGTAAGTGTAATACAACTCAGAGGAGGGAAGTATTACTTTTGATTTTTTATGTTAATTTACTTTTATATTCATTAAATAATAATTTTCAGTTAGGTACAACATGTTTTCTCACATACCATGTTAAGTTATCTTTGTTACGTTCTTTACTTACTAACTTTATAAAATTGGTATCATTGCAATAAAAATTACTTCTGTTCACGATATTTTACTTGTAATTTTGCATTATATGTGGATATACACTTGCCAAACAGAGTATTGAACAAATATAACTTATTTTACTTTTGATTCGATTTTTTTTTGGCCCGCAAGTGTATATAATAATAAACAAAATGTAATTATATATTTTTAACTTAAGAAGCAATGACAAAAAATATTTTGAATATAAATGTACAAGTGTGTTAAAATTTATAATAAAAGTAACAATTTCTGGACAAATTCGAATGCAATTATAAGTTCGAATTTTTTCTAAATTTCCTTTGTCCGATTCTTCTCGATCGATGATGATAAAATAAAATGTTGAAGTTGTGAAGTAAAATATAGTTTTATTGACAGCTTCCGAATTTTACACTATAGTTGTTGTTGACGTAAAATTTTATAATAGACTGCATCCCGAATTAGTCCCGAAGCTATTATAATCTCACTAAAATGCTACGATTCATCAAATACGTGTATTGCCCTCTGCATAAAACAAAAACCTTTGACTTTTAAAAGCTTCTTTTTCTTCACGTGCCATCTCCGCAACGGAGGTTGGCAATCATCATGGCTATTCTGATCTTAGATGTTGCTGCTCTGAATAGTTCAATTGATGTGCATCCATACCATTAACTCAAGTTACGCAACCATGAGATTCTTCTTCTTTCTACACTTCTCTTGCCCTGGATTTTCCCTTGTATAATCAATTGAAGTAGGTTGTATCTCTCATTACGCATAACATGCCCCAGGTATTGCAGCTTTCGTATCTTGATGGTTTCCAATACTTCCATTCTTTTGTTGATTCTTCTCATGACTTCGTTGTTTGTTATATGCTCGGTCCATGATATCTTCAGGATTCTTCTATACACCCACATTTCAAATGCTTCCAACTTTTTAGCAGTCGACGCATTAAGTGTCCATGCTTCTATCCCATAAAGCAGAGTCGAGAAAATAGCTTGCTTGAAAGTTAGCAAATATAATTTAAACTGAGGAAATGATTGCAGGTATTTCCTCAATAATATTAGGCAATAGTTTGCAGGAAGTTGAACAAACTGTAAGTAGGCTACTAATCGATATGTTTCACAATTATACATCGTGAATTTATACAAATTCAGGAAATTAAGATTAATGTGAGATGACAAATTAATGGACTAGCTTGTGATTGAACAATTGCAGTGTTAACTTGCCAGGAAAAAAATCTGTTTTACTTGTGTGAATTATTTTGGAAATAAACTTACAAATAAACAAACATTTTATTTTCACCTATTCCATTAATATATACAGCATCTTAACCTTCGTCTTCAATATATTTAATAGTATCTACAAATTTTTCTCCTCCAAAAAATTATCTTCTTAAATTACTTCACCTAGAAATCACTAGAGTATAATAGAGTAGCATTTATGTGTCTGATTGACCTGAAGAAAGCGTTTGACAGAGTAAGACTCAAAGATGTAATCCATCTTCTGTATAATAGAGAAGTTCCCCTAAATATGGATAAAAATGGATGAAATCATCAAAAGCGTTAACAAAGGAAGAGGATACAGAATGGGAAACAAAGAAATAAAAATACTCTGTTACGCAGACGACGCAATATTGATAGCCCAAGATGAAAGATAGTCTGCAACGACTGGTCCACAGATTTAACATAAGAGCTAAAGAATTGAATATGATAATCTAATCTCAAAAAAATAAAATAATAGTTATCAGCAAAGAACCAACCAGATGTAAAATAGAAATTGATATCATCAGTATTGAACAAGTAATGGAAATAATATACCTGGGTATTACACTGTCTAGCTATGGAGACCTGGACAAAGAAGTGAGATATTAAGTACAAAAAGCAAATAAACTGGCATTTTTTATATATGGCAAACTACATTAGCCCTATAGTGTTATTAAGGCTATATGACGAATATAGCCTTAATAACACTATAGGGCTAAATAGGCTTAATAACAGATACATTAACATTGATATAGTCAATTAAGTCAATAATTTATAAAGCCAGTGTAAGACCAATAATGACATATGCCGTAGAAACAAGACCCGACACAGCCACAATGCAAAGGCTACTGGAAACGGAGAGATCGAAAGAGAAGTGAAGGCATTAGAAAAAAATGTAACGTATAGTGTAGAAATGAATGGACACAAAATAGAAAAAAAAAGAATGGAATAATCACATAAGCAGAATGGAGGAGACCCGTGTTATCCAAATAGCAAGCGATAAGTTACCAATCGGCAGAAGAAGTATCAGACGATCACTCAAAAGATGAAGTGACAACCTTCCATAGAGATATTAATCCGCCAAGGAACAAGCAGAATTGCTTATAAAAAAGAAGAAGAGGAAGAAGATATACACCTTAACATTTTCTCTGGTAAAGAGGTTGGAGCTGTTGCTGATACTTTAGGTGAATGTGTGGTGAAAAAACTAGCTAGTACAATACGTTCTTCTGGTGTGTGCGTCCATTTCTACAGCTTTTTCACATCTTTAAAATTATTGAGTAAACTAAATTTGTCTTGTGCTGGCACATTTATAAGTAATCGTAAAAATAAGTCAAAATTTAAAATAAAAAAGGTATCAAGAGGTAAGTCTGAAGTTTTCGATGCTGGGGTATTGAGTACTAAGTGGCAAGATACAAAAAGGATATTACTAAAATGTCTAATTTTTACACTACATTTATAGGACTTGCGGAAATGAAACTAACAACTGGTAAACGTGCTAAAATTAACTCGTGCATAATACCCTACGATATAAATAAGAAAAATAATAGTTTTTTGAGTTTTCTAGTTCCTTTGGCAGAGCAGCTTATAAAACATGACAGATTCAAAGTGAAGAGACGCTTGAGTAGTCGCTCTGGAAGAATTTCTAAACGTCAAAAGAGCATGGTGAATGTCGGGGACTAAGTATTTAACACAGCAAATTTCTACCAGGAAGAGATGGGATAGATGTTCTCTCAGCAAGAAAGTGACAAGAACCAAAAGAATTTGTATCGCCTGGGATGTGCCACTATGTAAGACATGTTTTTTCCACATTGTAAATATTTTTCATGTGATCTTATATTTTTTTCAATGAAATGATCTTCAAAATTTATTCGTGTATTACTTATGGGATACATTGGTCCCAATAAACACTACGCAGACACTGTTACCCCATATCCCTCCAAAGAATTTAAGGATATTTAAAAAATAGATGACATTTTTTGTCTGAAAAGTTTTGGATATCTTCGTAATGTACTTAGTAGGGAAAGGGTTAAATGTAGCATATCAGTCAGAACACTATAGAATCAAAATAAAAACTCTCCAACTGACATTTCAATACCAAGAAACACAACAAGAGTCATTGTAAGTCGCCAAAGCAAACTTTACGTACTATGTAATGTTTGTTAGTTTGTGACATTATTGCTTCTTCGCCATACATAACATTTCAAAGATAAAAAATCAACAAAATATAACAATTGAAGATAAAATATGCAACATTTTTGTCTGCGAGTATATGTTGAAACATATACTAAGTGACATAGAAATCCGAACACCCAGTTTAAATGATTTTATTTTAATAACATTTTGTATAAGTACTTAATGAAGCATAATAAGTAAATGATTAAAATTTCAAAATGATTGCATTGCTTTAAAGCCCTTTTACCTTTAATAATGTGTGGATGCACCCCGATGTGTTAGGCATTCTCCAACGTGCCTAGGCATGCTTCTGATCAGGTGGTCAATGTTCTCTTGTGGTATCTCATTCCAGGCAACCACCAACTCCTCTCGAAGTGCTTGTAGAGTCTGAGGAGGACGTTGCAAATTGAGCAATCTCCTACCCACCATATCCCACACGTGCTCAATTGGGGATAAGTTGGAAGATCTTGGTGGCCATGCTAACAATGTAACATTATTATGTTGAAAGAAGTCTATTGTGACTCTTGCAACATGTGATCGGGCATTATCTTGTTGGAAAGTTGGATTTGCCAGGGTGTCAAGATAGGGTAAAAGGTGGGGTTCTAGAAATTTTTGGATATAACGCTGCGCGTTAATGTTACCTCTGATAAAGATTAAAGGTGACCTGGAACCATAAGCTATAGCACCCCAAACCATAACTCCAACTGTGTGATGAACATGTCTTTCAACAAAAAACTGTGGATTCCTCCTTTCACTACGTCGCCTTCTAACCCTCGCTCGACCATCGTGCATGCTTAAACAAAATCGAGACTCGTCACTAAAGACAATACTGTTCCATTCCTGATTCCAGAGTGACCGTTCTCTGCACCACTGAAGGCGATTACAGCGGTGTTCTGGAGTTAAAGGGAGGACCCAGTGTGGTCGGTATGAAAACAGGCCAAAACTTCTCATTCGTCGGTAAACACTTCGCATGCCAATAGATCTTCCGTGTTTTGCAAACCATTCATTTGCAATGGAGCTGGTAGTGAAGAAACGGTCTCTTAAGGCCAATAATTTTAGGCAGCGATCTTCACGGTCTGTTGTTCTACGGCGGCGTCCAGTGCCCCTTGCTCTTTGCGTACGGCCTTCTTGAAGCCATGCCTGACAACACCTAACCACGGTGTCTACACTTTTTTGCACTCTAACTGCAACTTCCCGAAAAGAAAGTCCAGCTTCCCGAAGTCCCATTATACGGCCCCTATCAAACTCACTAAGTTTACGAAATCGTACAGGTCTCCGTACTCTAGGCATCGTAACGAATCGTAAAGAATGTTAAGAACACAATCCGCCAAATTTGGATCTTTACTGCGGCTGAAATATTCATTTTTAGATTGTTAGTGAATTTAAAAACAAAAAGTATAAAAACCGGAATCTCCAACTGATAAGGCTAAAAACTTTATCACTTGTTTTTTTCAGTAAGATAAATAAATTACACCAAATTTTATTGAAATAAAATCATTTAAACTGGGTGTTCGGATTTCTATGTCACTTAGTATATTAAAATAAAGATTCTGGAACTGAAATTGTTTTATTGTGGCTTGTCTGTTAAATATTAGGTTTATTTGGGATTAAGTCACAACTGATTGCAGTAAATAATTATAATTACATATCTAACATTTAACATTTCCATTTTCCACTAAAGAAATCGAAAAAAAAAGAATTTTTTTTTAAATTCTGCAAAAATGTATAACCGACAAGTTGTTAGTAGGTTAATAGGTTTTTTAAAATAATCTTTTTTGAATACGATTTCCGTCAAACATTAGTTAAAAATGTAGTTTCCATCACAATCAATTGTGGCTTAATACCATATAAACATAATATTTATGTTAAAATGAATTGTTAATTAAATAGCCCAAAATAAATATAAAAAAAACAGCTACATATTGCCGTTAAAATTTATTCATTTATGCATAATTATTATAATATAATATAATGTGTATATTTGTGTATTTTTGATAAAACTTATTATAATTTCCTCGAATGCGCTGTTCTTGTAAATTTACCCTTATTTTGCCAATTTTTTTAAACCACACCACTGCCAAAATCATTAACCCCTAAGGATGTCATGATGATCGCGAGGGCATGTTTGGAAACCACCATGGGAATGTGGCATCCTGTTGATGCTGATAGGTAAACCCGACTAATTGAAAATAACCGCATACTAATAATTAGGCCCCCTTTCGAGTTCTAATGGCTATCAATTTGTATCCTGGAGCTTCCTTTAGAGTGCGGTGATCTTGAGATTCGCAGTTCGAATTAGAGAGGCGATGTAATCATTAAGGCCAAAGCGGAAAGCTATTATTGTTCCCTGCTATACAATAAAATAATAGTATTCATTACCTGCTGAATGGTTTATTTTAATGAATACATATATTTTAGTTTTCAGGTTTATTATACATTGTAAAAATTGTATTTAAAAATGTAAATAGAAATAAATTTAGTTTATGGCCACTTCCTTTACATTAAAATAACTTTAACCCTTAATAAGAGATGGGATATAAGGAGAATTAATTTGTTTGTTTATATACTTTTGGTATCTAAAGGAGGTAAATAAAACATATTTTTGTTGAAATATAAAATAATTTGAAAAAGTAATAAAAAAATAGTGTTGGGAACTATTTTCCCGTTGTTCTTTAAAAAAATTTTGTAGGTGGGAAATTAATTACCCTTATACAGTTTATGAAACAATTTATTAATTCAAAAATACAAAAATGCATATATGGGTGACAAAACTAATTTAGGTCTCAACTACAGCAGTGTGGAATGATTTAAAACATTGTTTTGGGCATAAAGCTACTTGACAATAACTACATATAATGTTCGTTCGTTTTTCTTCTTTTTTTGTTGAGCAAAATCTGCATCTTGTATAATTTTTTTGAACATCTGGTAAATGTGGTCCTACATTTCTCAGCCGAATTTCGTCTGGAACACCAAAGTTGCCCGTTTTTTTATTTTTAAATATCACAGGTCGAGATGCCTTTACTGTAAAGTCACCTATGAGAGCTCTTCCAAGGCGAAGCCTAAAATCCTTGTGAGAAGTATTTTTTTGATCATGAATTCTTGTGTACATAATATATGCATTAATTACACTTGCATCTAAAAGAAAGAAGAACAATCTCATCCACGATTTTCTAGACTTCCTGCTTATGGGATATGATGCCCTAAAGTGGTCAAAGTGATCAACTCCTCCCATGTTTAGTGTATAATCTGCAATAACTTTTGGGCACATTATATCTTTCTTTGTGCCATCTCTTTGTGTACGTTTTATCATGGTTACTTTATGTGGTTGATTAGCAGTTGTAATAACCGTGACTTCTTTGGTATCCAACCACTTTATTGCTGTTATAGGGCCACTGCTCAAACAATAGAATTCATTCTTTCGAAGTTTTTCATTTTTGGTTTGCTTTTTCCTCATGAAATCGGGCAAACCTTTGCGATTAGGTCTAACTGTACCTATAGCATACAGCTGGTTAGCATATAAATCTTCCAACAGTTTGCAACTCATAAAAAAGTTATCAAAAACAACCAAAGATTTGTGTGGTATATCTTGGCATAATTCAGTTACAACCTTGTATCCCAAGCCATAATTTTCAATGCCTTTAGTTTTTCCAGTATAGATAATAAACTGGTACAGATACCCAGTAATAGCATCACACTTTGCCCAAATTTTATAACCACGCTTAATCGGCTTCTTGGGCATATACTGTTTGATAGAACTACGTCCTTTAAATTTCACCATACATTCATCAATAGAAAATCGACTTCCAGGTTTGACTTGTTCTTTGAAAACTTCATTTAGTCTGTCTATAAATGGTCTTATCTTATACAGTATATCATAGTTAGGTGAACCTCTCTCTGCAGCTGCTGAATTGTCATTAAGATGGATATTTTCTATTAATTTGTTGAACCTGGTTATTGTAAAAGCTTTGGAGATAACAGGATTATTATAAAAAGGATCACTTGACCAAAATAAATCTTTGTCTGGTACAGGGTGCAGTCCAATTAAAATAAAAACACCTAGCAATGCCCTTATTTCTTCTTGGCTAATGTTTTTGTAATTTTTGCTGTCTTTTTGTACAGCATATAAATTCGTTTGAGCAACAATTTGTTCTATTAGATCACAAGGGAAGAAATTCTCAAAATAAAATATTGGTTGACTTTTATGGGTGAATTGAACATTTGACTGTAACACAGGCTCAAATTTTGGTATTTCTGGAACATCTGTTTCAGAGGTCCATTGTCCAGTAAAATTAGTTAGCGTAACCACTGGACTCTGTTCTACCAAAACACTTTGATTTTCTTGTGGGTCATTCTCAGATGTTCTTTCAGTTGTGGAATTTACATCAACGGTTGTAGAAGGAACAATTTCATCAGATTCACCAAGTAATTGCCCAATTCTGCTATCAATAACATCTCCATCGGACTAACCGCAAACAGAAGTAGATGGGGATGGTATAAAAATGTCATCATCATCATCAGTGTCGAGATCAACATCAGACCAATCTTCTTCTAAGGCAGCAAGGAGTTCACGTTCTGATAATCCCCTTCTTGAATTCATAATCCTAAAATATAACAGAAATTTTAATGTTTCTGGTGCATGACTTTTGCGTTTTTTTTTATGGAATTGGATAAGGGAAATAATTTTCCCACTAACTTCAAAGACAAAAATAACTATCTTTTCATAAATTTGTATAACAAATTACAATGTATTTAGCTTGACCAAACAATATATATATATATATATATATATATATATATATATATATATCAATAATACAATAACTTTGTACTTACCAGAATTTTTGGAGCCGATTCACCAAATAATTTGCAAAATTGTAACAAAAATCAACTTTTAGCGGCAAGAAATATCATAACCTATGAAAATCTAGTTGTCGATTGTCAACTAAAAATCAGATCCATGGAATAACTGTCAGAATAGTTGGTGTATTTATCCATGAAACGAATACGTAATATCACAAAATTCAACATTCTGTGTATTGACAGCGACAATCGAAATTTGGCGGCAAAGTAAAGTGGGAAATATGTTCCCGTTATCTTATTAAGGGTTAACTGATTTTCCTAATTTGACCTACCTAACTTTTTTCTTATCATGATTATTATAATCCTGTATTTAATTATATCCGCCCTCCTGTACCCCTCCATAGATATGCCGAAGGATTTTACGTTCAAAGCATCTTAAACGTTCTTCAACGCTCTTTGTCATCGTCCATGTTTTCGACGCGTAAGAGAGGATGGGTTTGGTAAGAGTTCTGTATATCACTAGTTTCGTTCTTTTTGTAACTAGGCTTGTTGTTAAATTTTTTTTTTAATCCATAATAATAATCCTCTATTTGCCAGATATATCCGTCTCTTAATTTCTGCACTTACTGCATTATTCTGGTTAATTTGTGAGCCTAGGTATATAAACTCACTTACTCCTTCGAAAGTATATGTTCCGATCGTTAGATCTTCGAGTTGTGCTGCTTATATATAATTTGATACTTTTATAAGAGTATATAGTTAACACTAGTAAGACTTCGTCTTACTAGTGTTAACCTCTAGTCGAATTCTTTTTGTTGCTGCTTCAAGCGCCTTGAATGATTCGACCACGTCCGCCTTTCTTCTTGCAATAATGTCAATGTCATCGACGTACGCTAGTCATTGTACGCTGCGATTAATAATAGTTCTTCTGGTTGTTATTCCAGATTCTCTTATCGCTTTCTCTAGCAAAATATTGAATAGAAGGCATGATACGCTGTCCCCTTGTCTAAGTCCTATCTGAGACTGGAACGTTCTGGAAACCCCGTTCTGCACTCTAAATTTACACTCGACTCTTGAGAGGGTCGCTTTCACCAATTTTACTAAATGTAATTTAAAACATTTTTGAATATATTTAAACGGCTAATTATAGGGTTGTGGATTAGATTTCCACGGAAATAAAAATGTAAATGACATGTCAAAGTTTTTTACATTTAAAATAGTGATCATACTATAAAGGGTGTCCAGAAACTTCCTCAATAACGTAGACTGGAGATTCCTCAGAGAAAAGTGCTCAAGTGTGTATTGTCGAGATATTGTTATTTGACATAAATTATTAAAGACATACCTTTTGACGCTTGCATTGAGAGTCTTTATCCAGAATGGGATGTTTATTGCACATAGGAACCGGTTCTAGAATACCATGTTTTACATTAATGACCATTCTTAAATATGCCATAACATTAATGCATGACAATGCACTGCATTTTTCTGCTCAGAGAGTTACTGAGTATCTTGACAAACTAAGCTTAAAATAGTCTGCATGGACTCCAGATGTAAATTCAATCAAATATATTGATAATGAGATAGGGAGACGTTTACGGAAACCTATGTCTTCCCACCGAAATTCTCGAGAACTTCATGATGTACTGAAGAAAGAATGGTCATCTTGGTTTTTTGCAAGTTAATGTTAGTAGTAGAGGCGGGGGAGTACTCACTGCTTAAGTCCTTAAAATTTCTCTATTTACAAAATTGTTTATTGTGTATAATATGAATTAAATTTATACAATATTTTCTGCAGTAAACTATGTGTCTAATCAGTAAACAACCGAAAAAAATAAAAAAATAAATAAATATTTCAAAAATAACTTCAAATTACAAGGTTGCCGTAATTTTATGTTCGGCAGTGCATGTAATTTAAATTTTTGTTCTTAATGTGCTTATCTACTGTATTTGCTTTTTGAAAAAAAAAATTAGGTACTTAAAATATTGTTGATTTTAATATTTTCGATCATACAATATGAAGGAAGACTTATTGAACTATTATACCTAGATTTGAAAAAAATTTAATAGAACTATATATGTATTTCTTTAATAATTAAACCTTTCAAAAAGAAGCAGATAAAGTATGTAAATTTTTTTTCAAGAAAATATTCGAGCTTTATTTATTTTATAAAGTATTATATTCTCCTACTATTAAATGTAAAAATAGGATTCCAGAAGCTAATCATAGATGGAGAAATATGGACATGGAATAACAGCCAACGTCAATTAGTAAAAGATAAAAATGTAAAACCAAAAAACTAACAGCAAAATTTAAACAGGCTAAAATAACGAAGACGACTTGGCAAGATAAAGGTACAAGAGATGAACAAAATGTAGAGATCATTACTGGAAACAAAGTAATAAACGAATGCATATTAGTAGGGACATGGAATGTAAGAGGAACGTACGAGGAAGGAAAACTAAAACACATAATAGACGAATGCAAAAAATACAAGTTCGAAATAGTAGCACTACAAGAAACAAAACAATTAGGGCAAAACTCAATGGAAATAAACGACTATTTATTTTTCAACAGCGGGGGAGAAAATAGAATGTTAGGCACAGGCTTTCTGGTAAATAAAAAGCTGAAAGATCTAATCGTTGACTTCAAACCAATTTCAGAGAGAATATGTGTATTAAGAATAAGAGGAAAATACCAAAAAATAACATTTATAAATATACATGCACCGACTGAAGACAAAAGTATAGAAATAAAAGAAGACTTTTATAATCAAATAGATACAGTATTCGAAAATATCCCCAAATACGATGTAAAAATAGTGCTAGGTGACAGTAATGCAAAAATAGGAAAAGAAGAAATATATGTACCCACCATAGGAAAATACAGCTTGCATGAAACAACGAACGAAAATGGTCACTTCCTAATTGATTTCGCGAAAGAAAGAAATATGATCATTATGAGCACATACTTCCAACACAAAAGAATATACTAAGGAACGTGGAGATCACCGGATGGGAAAACCATAAACCAAATTGATCATGTGCTTGTCGAAAAAGATATGCAAAAATGTATAAAGAACATAAGAACATACAGAGGTCCAGATGCAGATTCAGATCACTTTATAGTTGGAATACAAATGAAACAACTTATTCCAGTGCTTAGAAACCAGCGGAAGAAAAAGTATAAAGCAACCAAACCTGTGAGACTACTGACAGAAGAGGAACAAAATAAATATGAAAGAATAGTCAGTAGAGGATTAGATAATATTGTAGAAAGTGGGGATATTGAACAAACATGGATGCAAATAAAAGTATGTATGACCAAAGCAGCTCAGGCCAGTAATAGAAATATAAAACACGAATACAAAGAATGGTTCGACGATGAATGTAAAATGGAACTAGATGAACGAAATAAATTAAGAATGAAAATGATGCAAGAAAAAAAAACAGAGATAGAGAGAAAATACAATGAACAAAGGAAAAGAGCCAAAAGAATAATAAGATCTAAGAAATGAAAATACAATGAAGATAAATTAAAATGTATAGAACAGAGCTATAAAAATAGAGAAATTAGAAACTTATATCAAGGGGTGAAAAATGAGAAAAAGGGATACCAAGGAAAACCTGTACACTACAAAAACAAAAATAGAAGAAATTTAGTAAGTGACGAAGAAATATTGAGCAGATGGAAAGAATACTTTGAAGAACTTTTAAATGAAATTCCCACAACAGAATATGAAGAGGAAGAAGAAGTGAAGGAAAATGTCGATCAAGAACGAATAGAGGAAAGACCGCCTAACGAAAAAGAAATAAAAGAAATAATAGAGAAACTAAAGAATAATAAGAGCCCAGGAAGAGATGAAGTAACAGCTGAAATGTTTAAATATGGAGGACCAGTACTAATTAAGCATTTGGAAAAGTTGCTAAAAGACATATGGGAACAAGAAAAATTATCGAAGGAATGGACCGAAGCGACACTGTGTCCTTTTCACAAAAAAGGCGACAAAAGTTTATGCCACAATTACAGGGGAATAGCCCTACTAAATGTTGCATATAAAATACTTGCAGTATATATAAAAGATAAGCTATCTCAAAATATAGATAATGACATAGGGGAATATCAATGTGGATTCAGAAGAGGGCGCAGCACAGTGGATCAAATTTTCCTACTGCGCGAAATACAAGCAGAAAGCTACGAATATGGGAAACCTACAATGGCCCTATTCATCGACTTAAAACAAGCGTTCGATAGGATAAAGCGCAAAAAATATACAAAGGGAATAGGGTTAAAATAAATGGCGAAGAAACAGATAAGTTTGAGGTCAGTGAGGGGGTGCGACAAGGAGACCCACTATCATCGCTGTTGTTCAGTATCGTCCTCGAAGTTACCATCAGAGAAGCTGGAATCAACAGGTCAGGACTTATATATCAAAGAAAACACCAATGCCTAGCATTCGCTGACGACATTGTACTGATAGCCAGAAGTAAGCAAGAATTAAAAGAAATGATAAAAAGATTAGAAATGAATGCGAGAAAGAAAGGGATGTACATAAATGAAGAAAAGACCAAATATATGGAATGGACAGAAAGAGATTACCTACAAGACCAATATCTGACAGTAATTACAGATGAAAAAACATATAAATTCGAAGAAGTAGAAATATTCCAGTATTTAGGAGCGACATTCACGAGAAGACCAAATATGAAGGAAGAAATCCAAGCGAGAATTATGGCCGGTAACCGTTGTATTTTTGCACTAAACAATTTATTAAGAAGCAAAAACATATCTAGAAGGGCTAAGATAAGAATATATAAGACAGTAATAAGACCTATTGTATTATATGCCAGTGAAACATGGACAATGAACAAATCCGAGCAAGTCTTGCTGCAAGTCTGGGAAAGAAAAGTCCTCAGGAAAATATTTGGAGGTAAATTATGGAATGGTATATGGATAAAAAGACCAAACATGGAATTAGAGGAGATGTATGGAGAGCCGAATATCGTAGGGATCATAAAGTCACAAAGACTGAGATGGTTGGGACTCATCCAAAGGATGGAAAACATGAGACTGCCAAAAAGAATTCTAATGGGAGGAATAGGAGGGAAAAGGAAGAAAGGCAGACCGAAAACCAGGTGGAAGAAGGATGTTGAAAAAGACATAGAAAAACTTAAAATACCAAACTGGAAAAATAAAGCAACAAACAGAAAAGAATATATATATATATATATATATATATATATATATATATATATATATATATATATATATATATATTATATTCTCCAAATTTTCTAAAAACTTGATTTAAACCTAAATATACAATGTTTAGCTGTGAACAGACTTTGGCGATACGATACGATATTATACGTTAATTATTGTTTTATAAAATATAAAGAATTTATCCTACAAAAAATATCCTATTTGATTGTTTTTCTTTAGACAACATTACAGCGACATTAAGTGCATACAAGTTAAGGGACATCTTATTTTCCTTCAACTGGCGCAATCGATAGGATTTCATCACACACCTACAATAGCTCTTGTTTATCCAAACGTAAATAGCGTTGCTTTCAAAGCCTAATCGAACAGAGACACAACGTCTTTGACTACAATCCGGAACGTGACTACAAGAACAAGTCGGCCTTTAGCTACTTTTTATTACTTGCGACAACTATGCGATGGAGTGAAGCGAGTGACGTACGTTCTGTTGTTTTATGAGGAGACAATGTTATTGTTTGCTTTTGATCTATGGTCTATTGTGTGTAAATGCAGGTGCGATAAGTATGTATAATACAATTTGAGAAATAACAGCACTAAAGCAATTGTTCGGGTAAAATGAAAACAGTTATTTTACTTCGATACGCAAAGTAAAAAAATAGTTGAAATAATATTTTTAGCTTATGGCAGAGTATTAACAACTTAGATAATAGAGCTAGGCTAGAGCTAGATAAGAATTAGCTATTCAAATTAATTCCGGATCCCTACTATTTAAGCTTTTATCACCTAGGAGAGGGTGGTTTTAGGGGGAAGCTAGGGGATAAGAGTAGTAAACTCTTTTGGATATTCTTTGGGGTTCCAAAATTAATATTCTCAGCAAAATTTAGCTTGTTCGTATGATTTTTGGAGGTTCAGTGGCATTTTCGTCTCTGACGACTGGAGAACTTTGAAATTCAATTTTCTTCAACCTAATTTTTTTTTTGTTATTTTTCAAATACAATACCGTTGTTTTTCATTATTATATGTTATAAATATCTAGAAGATATGAAAATTTATGCCGACAAAAAGCTCCGAAAGAAAAAGGTAATGGTTTAAATATTTCACCTTATTGTTTATAACTTCGTCACAAATGCCGGTCAACTTTGACCGGATGTATCTCAGATACCACTGCTTGTAACTATTTTTTTAACCCTTTCAGACCCGGTAACCATTGCAATGGACATACATTTACGTAAGCCCTACAACAACATTAAACTCCTGTAAATTGCTGACAACTGCATATTTTGTATTTTGCATATCTCACTTACTACTAGTCATAAAAATTTTCAGTTTAGTTTAAATCATACCCGAGTTAAGTGCTTTTAAAGATATTGTGACATACGAATTCACGGAAAGCGTAAGTAAATGTCATGTTTCTTCAAGTCGCAAATTTATTATATGTAACCAAATATTATTTTATATAATAGTAGACATATCAATTTTTATACTGCTTATTCGACATGATTTATTGTTGTTTTTTGTCGATAACAAACATTAAAATATGATGTCCATTGCCATGGACTACAAGCCTATATTGATATTTTTGATTTAGGTTTTAATCTGGATAATCCAAAAGACCAAGATATTCTAAGCTCCTTTTAGATGATGACGATGAATTTGAACAATTAGGTAATAATGTAAATTGAAGATTAATTAGACATAGCATAGAAGATGTCTGTAATAAAGAAATTGATGCGGACATTCCTGTTTTATCTACGGGCGATATTCCAGGCTTTTCTCATGAATTATCTAATGTAGGTAAAAAATATTAATTAATACTAAACAACATTCTAATCTTTGGTATTTTTAGGAGGAGAAATTAATATACAACCCTGTTGATACCTTACAAAAGAATTTAAAATCATCTACAAAAAAAAAACAAACCAAAACTAGAAATGAGATAAAACAAACGCAAGTTTAGTACAAGGAAATGTCATTCAAAAGCTGTAACAGCAACTTTAGAAACATCAGGTACATGGGAAAAAAAGGATCCTATAAATTACTTTTTAAAATATTTTCCTCATACTTTTTTGATAAAATGGCCGAAATGACCAATATCTATAACATCCAAAATAACAGCCATTTTCAACCAACAAACCGATGTGAAATGGAAAGTTTTGTATGGTTGCACATCCTCATGGGATGTTTTTCTTTTCCAAGAATCAGAATGTCTTGGAATAAGGTATTCAGTATAGATGTCTTCCGTAATGTTTTGAGTAGAGATAGATTTTTTTAAGCTTATGAGTATTGTACATATTGTAAACAATCTAGAGAAACCTAACGATTGTACAGATAAATTGTAAAAAGTAAGACCATTTTTTAAGAGTCTCCGAAAACGTTTACTGAGTTACAAAAACAAACAAATCTGTGTGTGGATGAGGAGTTTGTACCTTTCACGATATATTAAACAATATGTAAAAAATAAGCCATCTCCATGGGGCATTAAAATTTTTGTTCTGTGTAGAGAAAGTGGAATTGCTTATTACTTTATAAACTACCAAGTTTATAAACGGAAATTCCAAAAGAGTTAATCGACGAAATTGGTGTAGGTTTATCAGTTGTTCTGCACTTGGATAGATATTCCAAAACAAAATTATCTTTACTTCGACAATTTTTGTTCTAGCTACAAACTTTTTGAAGAACTCTATAAGAAAAATATATACTCTATTGGAACTATAAGAATTAACAGATTCCAGAAACCTCCATTCACAACAGATAAACAATTACAAAAAAAGAACTTGGATATAGCGAAGAAGTGGTAACTGATGAAGGAATTGTGCTTTTATGCAAGTGGCAAGATAATAAGTCTGTACTTATAGGTTCGAATTTTGTTGAAAAAGAAGAAGAAGACTTAGTAGAAAGATGGGATAAGAAGCAAAAGAAAAAAATAACGACTTAGAGATCGCAAGTGATTCAATTATATAATAAATCGATGGGAGGTGTAGATTTACTAGATCAACTATTGTCATACTAAAAAATCTCAATTCTCTCAATATAAGTGGCTGAGAAATATTAAATAAAAAAAGGATTGTTTCTCTCTCTTTTTTGTATGTATTGCTATTTTGCAGCAATGGTTATAAAATAAAACATTTTTGGCTAGCCGTATCTTATAGAAAATTCAACCGTCCGTATTTTATTTTATTACGGCTTTGCGCCAAAATGAACTGTTTTAATTTTTTTTTATTTAAATTAATGTGTCTCGGCTGCAAAGACCATTGACACAAACGATATTGTGTACAATAATTACAAAAAGCATATGTTACTAATTGCTACAGTTAATCTATAAGCTTAGAACCTATGACTAAATAATACAACAGTTTTATCACTAAGTTATAAGTTAAAGGAAAGTACATGGAAAACAAGGGTTCATATTCTGTTGAACAACTGAATCTCTTTCAAGAAAAAAAAAACTCGATTTCTGTTAAGTTGTAATTAGGTGGAATATATGTACTGCACATGGTTATTTGGTGGAACAACAGACAGTTATTGCTATGGCCTCTAAATTGGTAGTTAGAATATATTGTATAGAAAATAAATCATTAGACACGAAGATAGATGTTCCTCTACTTGTTCTTGTATACGTAGTCCGAAGGAAATGGTAACCTTCAAAATTTTTAAGATCACGTCTACGAGTTTCCTTCAAAATGGTTTCTTGAAGGCAGATGATATCTGCTTTTGTATTATTGATTAATTGTTGTAAGCGTTCTAAGCGAGGGTAGAACCCATCGCAGTGCCACTGCTCTAACGTGAAAGTAAAATATATTTAACATTGAGAACGTTGAGAGGCTAAGAGTCGGTTAGATAATCTTCATCATTATTTGTAGATTGCGATGTTGTGCTTCCAATTTCTAAATTGTCTATTATATATTAAGTTGCTGTTTAATTTTCTTAAAAACTCTTGTAAATCTATTCTTGATTTTTCTATCTTCCGGTGAAGGGTATATTCTAAACATGTCGTCGAGTAGTGATCGAACACTTTGAGTGAACTGCTGTGCTTCTTGAAGAGGGTATTTACTGCCGAATAAGTTTTCCAGAAAGGCAAGACAATTTTCAACCGGTAAAGAGAATAATTTTGGATTTTCTTGATAAAGATTATTGATTGTGAAAACAGAGGAGGCGGTTAATTTAGATTGATCGTGTGCGACTTTCTTGGATTTTTTAGTTTTATGCTTTTTATGCACTGTTGCATCGGGTGAAGGCATTTTTATGTCTTTGATGGGTAAGTTAGTACATGTGTTTGTTTCTTGAGAGGTAGAATCGCTGAAGTCAGAACGAGTTCGTTTCTGATCAGTGGTAGGAGGAATAAATTCATTGTTTGCGGCAATAGAAGTGGTGGATATATCGACAGTTTTTATCTGTTGACTGGGAACCGTATTTTGTGTTGTGTTTGGTGGTGCCATATTGTTTGATATTGGGGTAGCAGGAATGGGGTCAGCTGGGGACGTTTGTTCATTTGGGAGAGGATTGCTAGGGGGATTTTGACAGTTATTTGCTATATGTCCATGTTTTTTGAATAGAAAACATGCCATTTCGTCGGCGAAGAGAAATATTCTGTACAAATTATTATCGAATGGAATTATTTTTGAAGTTTCAATTTCGAGGCTATCTGTGGTTGGAGTAACGTATACCTGTATTCTGAAGCTCTTAATATGCGTAAATTCATCACCGGTGATTCCATCTTTAATATATGACACTGGTGAAGCAAGTTGAAAACCTAGATCTTGAAGATGTTTTTCTATAATTTCATGAGGTATTGATGGACAGACGTTGGAGATTAATAGTCTTTTGGCTGGGGTAACCAGTCTTGTTAAGGGTAGTTCTACAGAGTTGATTGTAATCGTACGGAATTCTTTTAAAATATGTTCGACAAGTTCAGGATTTGTTAAGTAGATGCATATCCGATTATTGGAAATTCTTAAGGCGAAGCATATGTTTTTGGGGCTAACAATGTTACCTATGGCTTTGACGTAGTCGAGTAGTAATACGTTTGGTTCAGCATGTTTAATATGGCTTGATCTTTTTTGGGATATTTCGGTTTGGGTTTTGACATAGTAGCAGTTGCATATGAATTTGGAATATTACTGATAATGTTGTTTCCAGACATGGTGTTGCTAAATGTAGGAGAACATTGATTTAAGTTGTTACTCATGTAGTCAAAAGTAACTATTTTTGGTTTTCTTATAATAAAGTTTCGACTGATAGGCAGCAATTGTAACGCATACCTGTAGTACTGGTTGCCTGGTTAATACTTCGCTGAAGCAATCCTTGATAGGACTGGATTATGTCAAATGTGACAAAAAATGTCAACACAGCTGAATGTTTTGGTTAGAAAAGTATTAATAAACAATTTCTTACCGAATAATATTACAGCTTTTGATGTTAAAAACTCTACACAACAATTACTAATTACTTTTTGTTGGTTAAATACTTTTAAAAACTGGTATTTACCGCGATAAACAGCCAATTTTTACACTGATTCACAGAGCGGTATGTACTCGTTCAAATGACATATTGTCAATAATAAAACCCTGTTTTAAATTGATAACCAAGAAAAGTAAAAAAAAACAAAAAAAAAATTATTAATGTTTCCGACCTATTTGGGACGGACGATAAGTAAATGATTATATAGTATATTTGAAGAATAAGCTGGAGTAAATTCTCAGAAAAAAAAACTAAATTGTTAAGCATATTTTAGTACGTGTGCTTTTCGTACAACGTCAATATTTTAGCTTATTTTACGTTGGGTTTGACTATTTAGATAGAAATTTTTCCATGTCACATGGACTATCGTAAAATTTAAATACCTGCTATTGTTAGAACTGTGTAGGCTAGGGTTTTTTCAGCTGGTCACAGACGTACTTTAAGGGTATTACATTATTTGTTTCGGTTTGTTAGATATTTAAACCATTTTCAAAGCATATTATATTTATATAAATCTGTTTATTTTAGTAACGTTATTTATGGTTATTTTTGTCGTTATGATAATGACCCATTAAATAACAAGAAATAAAGAAACTCTTAAAATACACAGGTATTTAGTTAATGGTCTTTTGATAGATTAGATAGAAAAAGTCGATTAGCGAAAGATGGTTTCTGATAAATGTGAACGCTATCTTAAATAGTATAAATTTCGATTTTGTTTGGAAAACCAATGATTAATAAAATGGTTAATGGTCTTTAAATAGTCATTCATTAATATCAGAAAATTTTTGTTTAGTCGATTATAAGCGAGTGAAGAGATCTGACACAGTTGTTTTTTGCAAGAGTGAATAGTGAGTTTATAGAATATGGAATTAACGTGTGATTATACACCAGTTAAAAAATTAAAGTTGAATCATTTATCACTTAACGAAAAGAGTGTTATCCTTAACGTCTACAATTATTTTAAGCAACACAATCCTTCCAATACTGTTGATAGTATAGTTGAAATTTCGTCTAAAGTAATGGGATATTCAAAATCAACTGTATATAACATTTTAAAAGAGGAAAAATCAGCTGGTATAACGCCACCCAAACCGAGACCAGGAAGACCAAAATTGTCGAAAGTGAATGTGGATGAATTCTTCAAAAATGCAATTCGTAGAATGGTCCACTCATTTTTTTTTAACAAACAAATACCAACTTTAGATAAAGTTTTACAAGCCATTACCGACGATCCCGATTTACCCACAATAGGTAGAGACCAACTTTGGAAAGTTTTGCATGAGTTAAACTTTAAGTATGAAAAAGTGGGCAGACAGTCAATGCTTATCGATTCCGAAGAAATTGTGTGTTGGAGACGAGACTACCTCAGAAAAATAAAAAAAATGAGGACAGAAAATAAGAACATTTATTATTTAGATGAAACGTGGGTTAATGAAGGTCATACTGTAGGGAGAGTTTGGAAAGACAAAACTATAAAAACATGTCGACAAGCATTTCTGGAAGGATATTCACCTGGTTTCAAGGAACCAACAGGTAAAGGTCGACGATTAATTGTTACCCATATAGGTAGTATGAATGGATTTCTTAAGGAGGGTTTACTTTTGTTTGAATCAAAAAAGACCTGTGATTATCACGAAGAGATGAACGGAGACGTGTTTGAAGAATATTTCGAACAGATGATTGAATTCATACCTAAAAATTCAGTTATTGTGATGGACAATGCAAGTTACCACTCTAGATTAGTTGAACGTTTACCAACTACTCAATGGAGGAAAGATGAAATTGCAATGTGGTTAACTTCTAAGAATTTAATCTTTGACGATACAATGACAAAAGCAGAATTATTAGAGCTTGCTAAAATTAATAAACAAAATTATAAAAAATATGTCATTGAGGAAATAGCCAAAAAACGAGGAATTGAAATACTTCGCCTTCCACCGTATCATTGCGAGCTAAATCCGATTGAATTAGTATGGGCCGAAGTTAAAAGTAATGTTGCTCGAAATAATACAACTTTTAAATTGTCAGATGTTACTATTCTTTTTCATAAATCAATATCCGAAGTAACGACTGAACATTGGCAAAAATGTATTAATCACGTTATGGATATTGAGAAAAATATGTGGAAGCTTGATCATATAATAGATAGCAGTATAGAACCTATAATAATTCATCCCGGATCGGATAACACTTCGTCTGAAACAGAATATGAGGAAGCTTAACTTTAAACTGTAGCTCAGAAGTTTATTTTACATTTGAACTAATTGCCGACAACTTCATTGTTTATTTTTTATTTATTTTTTATTGCTAATATAATTTTCATTCTTATTTCCAATATTATTAGTATTAAGAATATTATTATTTATTAATAGGAATATATAAAAATTTACAGTTTTTCTGTATGTATTTTACGTTTCAGTATAATTTATTGTATTTTATTATTTTATATTAACTGTATGTTTCACAAATAATAGAATTTTTATTCTTTTTATGTATATCTTTTTATTTTAAACCAGTATTGGATTGGATTACTTTGTTCTAAATATCCAAATAAATTTAAGGCAAACTTTTCTTTTAAGATTACGTTTTAGTTAGAAGATGTGCACGCCTATGTATTTCGAGGTGCGAAGATTAGTATTCTGAGAATTTACTCCAGCTTATTCTTCAAATATACTATAACTGAAATAATTAGTATTATTGAAGCATTATACCTAACTATTTCTGCTAAAATCTGAATGCCACCGCTCACATCCAAATCTAGATGTTTCTTCGCAGATCAGCCCTGGTCTACATACTAATCATTTATAGATATTATTTACAAAAAGAATATTACTCATTATACTAAAAAAAAATTATTGAAAAACCCTACACTTTTATGACTAGAATTATAGATATATTAATGACAAGATAATATAACAACGCAACGGTTCGACATACTATATATCGATTTATGGTTTTATGTTACACATTTTTGAATCAGGAACATTCTCAACCACTAAATCGCGAATAGACTGCATGTTACTCTACCGCTAGCTATTAAGCAAACTTCTCATCTTGTAATACGGGACTATTAGGGTAGTAATACAGAACTAACCAGTAACATTGTGTTTCGCGTCTTAGTTACGAGATTCCCTAAGGGTATGTTTTTATTTCGCATTTATGGAGTGTCTGTTTCGTTATTTTGTGTTTGTGGAAGATTGTGGACAATCTCATAAGAAGTTATAAAAAAATTATACACGAAGAAAAGTTTTCAAGCATATTAAACTGTGGCTTTTAAAAATACATTAAACATTAAAGTGTTTTATAGTATATAAGTATTTTGATAATATGAGTGTTCTAGTAACAAAGCAATCTCCACTTTGTACCAAAATTTAGTTAGTTATATCAAATTATTCGTAGTTAAAAACACTACAAAAATAAAGAGAATAAAAATCAAAAACATTATCCGCCTATAAAATAGCATACAAATTTAGCCTAAGAATCAAACACGACAATCTCCATGAACAGTAGAATCAAAGTCGGCAATGTCCTCTTTGACCAATGAGAATCCTCGCAGTGTTCATATGAGATACCACTAGGAGTCGGCTGAAATCGTTATCGTTATAACTTCTCGTAGTTTATTTTCAAACAAGGTGCCAAGCTGTTAGTTTTTTTATTTTGTTAGTATTTTAAAATGGAAACTATTACAACTCCTGTTGAAAACAACAAAGCTCGCAAACAAATTCGCAATCCGTCCATATGGCGGCAAAATGTGCGGAAAAAAATGAGGTATGTTCTTTAAATTTTAGTTTTAGTTTTTACTCGAAAGATAAGGTTTAAGAGCAAATCCGGATTCAGATTTTATTCATATAATTTTTTTGATTTATTTTATTATTAAAGCTATTTTACATGTTATGAAAAAATATTAAAAAAAAACTAATGATTTGTTGACTTGAGCTACTGTTAATTTAAAGGACAGTATTACAAGTATTTTTAAAAAAAATGTTATCTTTTCAGGTACTCTTCATCACAGTTACCACCATTCCCTACTCGCGGTCACAAAACAAAGGCCTATCAATGTTCTTCTCTAAAAATGAGAGATATCAAGTGTTTTCATGATGCATTTTATGCAGCTAAGGACAAGATTAGAAAAGATACCTTTATTCTAAAATTTTGTATAGTTCAACTACCTAAACGTCTCCGTCCAAAAAACATGAAGCAAAAACGTCTGTGAAATGCTTTGTAAGGAATAAGGAATATTCAAGTATGCCAAAAACCTTTTCAAATACACTAAATATTACGAAACATCGCCTCACACACATTATGAAATCATTTGTAAAAACAGGAAAAGCACCTACAGAAAAAAGAGGGGATGACAGAAAAACTGCAAATTTTAACGGAAAACAAGAATCAGTTCAAAAATTTATTAGTGCTTTTAAAAGTAGTATTGAATCGTATTACTGTCGCTCTTCCACACGTATGCGCTACCTTTCTTCCGATTTGTCAATACAAAAGACAAAATGTATATTAATCAGTGTTCTCCAGAGAAGAAAGTAAAACCATCATACTTTAGAATGATTTTAAATACCAAATAATATAACCTTAGTTTTACTACTCCCCGTACGGATGTGGGTTCCATATACATTAAGTTTGCAGAAAAAACTTAAAGATCTATAGATAAAGAAGGGAAGACAAAATTGATTAAAAAAGAAAAATTATTCATAAGCTAAAGGCTAATGCATTTTTTGAGTTGCTTAAAGAGTCACTAGATGATTTGATAACACTTCCGATCTTCCGATTGTCAAAACAACCTTGTACTTCCCAAGGTCCCCGACCAAAGTGCCTACTACTCTAGGCAACTGTATTTGTATAATTTTACCGTAGTGCAGGGAAACTCTCAATCAAAGCTTACTCAAAAAATGTATTTTTGTAGTATTTAACAGAGGACGAATTTGGAAAAGGTTTCAACGAAATTTATTTCGCCGTTTCTGACAGGCTTAACAAAATTAATTTTCGCTTTGAAGTAACCACCATAAGGCTAATGGCAGATGGCTGCAGTGGCCAAAATAAGAACACTACCATAAGTGGAATACTCTCAAAGCAATGGGCAAAATTGGCATATATGTAATAATATTCCCTTATTATTCATGCAAACAAAATCCTGTCACAAATAACCAATAAACGGCTAAAGAACTTGCGAGTTCCAGAGATAGCCGAAAAACAATGCGGATTCGTACTAGTGAAAGGAACGAGTGAGCAGATACTGAACACCATAAAGATAATAGAAAAAGCGAGAAAACACCAATTACCAATGCTGTGTTGATAGTAGATTACACGAATGCTTTCGATTCGATAAAATTTGATCCTCTCTGGAGTATACTTGAATATGAGTAAAAAACTCAGCCAAAGTTAAAGTACACGAAATATATTCACATGCGTTAAAACGAAAAAAGAAACTAGGCAGGGCTGAATACTATACAACATAGATTCTGAATATATTATGAGAAATATTAGACGATTGGATTGGAGGAATCACTATAGGAGGTAAAAAATCAATAACCTGTAATACGCAAATGACATATTTATACCTACTAGTAGCAAACGAAACCGGGATGACTACCATAATTGAACGGCCAAACCAGATAAAAAAAGATTCAAGACTTTAGAACAACACCAGAAAAACATAAATAATGATCTCAAATAATAATCTACCGCACATATGCCAAGTGGCAAATTTCAAAGTAGTAGACAGATTCGTATAATTTGGCTCAGCTAAGCAAGAGTAGACTAACAGTGGCAAGAACCTCAACAGATAAATTAATTAAAATATGAAAAGATCAAACAATAACAAGAAAGACTAAGCTCAGGTTGACCAATGCCCTTATTTTTCACATTGTTGATTACGCGTCTGAAACATGGACTTTTAAAAAATCCATGTTTCAGACGCGTAATCTTTACGCGTAAACTTTAACTAAAATTTTAAGTTAGATTAAAGCTTTCGAAATGTGGGTCCACAGAAGACTTCTATGCGTGTCCTGGACACAACATAGAACCAACCTGTCAATTCTAGAAGAGCTTAGTATAAAAGACAGCCTATTAAAAAAAGTGAAAGGTAGAATCTTAAAAGTTAATTGGACTTATTAAAGCCACAATATCTCAGGCATGTGTACGAATACTAAACCACTGGGCAGACTTTTTCAAAATTTTGCAGGGACTAAAGCAGGGAGATGGGCTGGCCCCAACTTTGTTTAACCTGGCACTGGAGTAAGCGGTTAGGCAAAGGCAAACTGGACGAGGAAACCTACTGACTAACCGAACGGTTTAACTGGAAGCTTATGCAGATGATATTAATATTATGTGTAGAACATCAACAGGAGCACAGGAAATATACGCAAAGTTAAAAACGCAAACAAAAAGGATAGATCTGGAAATTAACACTGAAAAAACAAAAATAATGATACAGACGAGAAGAAATATAGACCCACAAAACAATATACATGAAGATGACATTCAAACGGTTGAAAAGTTTACATAACTGGGAGTAGAAATATATGCCGACGGATCAGAAGATGGAGAAATAGGAAGAGCATAAAGCAGGTAAATAGAGCTTATTTTGCCCTCTTCCATATATTTCGGTCCAAAAATGTCCACCGAAATAAAAGATGAAAAGCTATAAAACCTTAATTCGACCAATAGCATGCTATGGCAGTGAAGCATGGGTCCTGAAAGAAACATTCAAAAGCAAACTCGAAACATTCGAAATGAAAGTACTGAGGAAAATTAATACTAGGACCTGTGAGGGAAAACAGACTCTTCAGAAGTCGATACAACAACAAGCTTTATCAACTTTATAAGAAAGCACCACTGTCAGACTTCATTAGAATACAAAGACTGCAATGGGGCGGATATGTGATAAGAATGGGAGAGGATAGGCTACCAAAAACAGCACTGAATGCTAGAATGCAGGGAAAAAGACCGGTTGGAAAGCCTTGAAAGCGCTGGGAAGACACAGTAAACAGCGACGCGCAAGCCGTTTTAGGAGTCCATGTTTGGAGAAGATCAACCACAGACAAGCAAGGGTGGAGGCAAAAAATAAAGGAAGCCAAGGCTTAATTTGGGCTGTAGTACCGTAGAAGAAGAAGAAGAAGAGAAAGACTGAAAACCAAGAGATCTCCAACAAGGTGAGCAGATTAAATAGAGACTCTAGTGGCAAAATCCCTACATGAAGCCGACCATCTATCACAAGATAGCAGCCAATGAAGGCAGAAAGCTAACAATATTGAGAGTGTCACTATGCTCCGACAAGGTGTGTATTTAACACTTTAAAGATTGTCTTCTTCCTCCTACTTTATAAATAAGCAAAATGTCTGTTTTACTTCGGTTTTTAGCCTCAATTGACGTTGTCTGATCATCTTTTCCTCGGTTGTGTCAATGATCTTCTTCCATTTGGTGATTTGTCTCTTGCTATTCGTACTATTCTATTTTCTGTCATTCTTTCGATGTGTTGATTCCATTCCACTTTTCTTCTTTTGGTCCACGCGTTTATTTCCTCTATACCACATCTCGCTCGTATTTCCTCACTTCTTACTCTGTCTTTTAGAGTTTGGTTTGTTATTTTTCGTAAGACTTTCATTTCTGTTGTTTCCAGTAGTCTTTGTGTTTTCGACGTATCTGCTCTTGTTTCCGCTGTGTACGTCATTATCGGTCTTATTGTTGAATTATATATCCTGGTTTTTATTTCCGTTGTGAGGTATTTGTTTCTCCAGATTGTGTTGTTGAGACATCCTGCAGCTCTGTTTGCCATGTTTACTTGTTTTTGTACTTCTTCTTCCAGAGATGTAATTTGTAATTTCCGTAGCTTGACAGTTTTATTCCTAAGTATTCAGTTTTCATCACTTGTTCTATTATTTTGTTATTTAAGACTAGTTTACATCGTCTCGGTTCCGCTGATATCACTATCGCTTTAGTTTTCTCTGTTGAGATCTCCTTGTTGTATAAGAGCGCCGTATCTTCGAATTCTTCAATTAATCTTTGTAAGTCATCTTCATTTTCGGCTGTTATTATGGCGTCGTCGGCGTAGCATATTATCCTTATTTTCTTTTCTCCCATTCTATATCCTCTTCTTTTTTTAACTTTCTTTATGATTTCATCCATTATCAGATTAAATATTAATGGGCTCAGTGAATCTCCTTGTCTAATGCCAGTTTCATATTTGATAGGTTGCGATAGTTTTCCTTTACATCTTACCATAGCTATGTTATCTTTATATATATTCTCAATGGTTTTTACTAAATCCAGTGATATTCCCTTTTCATATAATAAATGTATCGCGTCCCGAATTCTCACTCTATCAAACGCTTTCTTCAAATCTATCAGGCACATATATGCTGGTTTGTTGTATTCCAGCGACTTTTCTTTTATTTGTCTTATTACAAAAACTGCATCCGTGCATGATCTTCCTGTCCGAAATCCTTGCTGTTCCTCTTGCAGAGATATTCGTTTGTTTATTTTTGTCGGTATTATTCTTGTTGTCAATTTGAGTGTTGTATTTAATAGATTTATTGCTCGATAATTATTGGGGTCTTTCTTATCTCCTTTTTTGAAGAACATCACCATGACGGCTCTCCTCCATTCATCTGGTATTCTGTTGGTGGTGATTATTTTATTAATAAGAAGTTGCAGTTGTTGTACAAGGTGATCACCTCCATATTTTAAGAGTTCATTTGGTATTTGATCTTCTCCTGGTGACTTTCTGATTTTTTAATTTGTTTATTCCTTTTTTCTCATCGTTTTGGGAGATTTCGGTATTTTCCTCAGTTATTATATTTGGCGTTTCTGCTAAAGGTTTTTCGTTTTGTTTTTTAAACATTTGTGTCAAGAAGGCCACCCATGTATCCCTCTTGTATGTATTCTATTTCAACGTTTCTATTTTCATTTTAAAGATTGTGATTGGTTAATTGGCTAATGTGACTTAAATTCAGAAATTATAATTAAAAAAGTTTCCGTATGGTTATTTAGCAATAACTTTGTTGGTAGACTGAATTGCTTTATTTTATTGCCATATTTGCGATAAAATATTAGAAAATTGCTGTAAATTTTCCGCCCTAGAAAATAAGTTATTTTTCTTGTATATAAGGCAAGAAAAATGAGAAATACGTTTTCCCTACAAATTGTATACATTTCAATTCGTCATTAGGATTTTATTTAAGCTCGTAGCAAACACTGATTGATTTAAAGTTTGCTATATTTCAAGTCGCTACTTTCTGAGTGTAGTCACGAGACAGAAAAGTTCTAGTTATCACAATACTGTTCGTCCAACACTCCCTGTAGAAGATTGGAAAGCATTAGAGCCGACATTTGCGGATTTGGGACATGATGGGATATAAATTGGGGACGCGTTGACGTGTTTTTGACGGTTGCGAGAGTTTATGGCAACAATACTTGTTAGTTTTGGGGTGTGGGAAATCGTCAACAAAAGCAAAAGAAGTTCTTTGGATTATGAGGATTGCACATCTAAAAATGGAAAGATATTTTTAGTCAATACGGACATCACGATGTTAACGGAAAAGGATATGCCGTCTGATATTCCTTTAAATATTTGTGTAGTAGTTTTTTAACGTAACTGACCAATAAAAAGCTATTTAAAAATCAATAGATACACTCAAAATACTTTTAAAAGTTATAAAATCACACAAAAATA
This sequence comes from Diabrotica undecimpunctata, assembly GCF_040954645.1. Taxonomy (NCBI): domain Eukaryota; kingdom Metazoa; phylum Arthropoda; class Insecta; order Coleoptera; family Chrysomelidae; genus Diabrotica; species Diabrotica undecimpunctata. The sequence continues at coordinate 47,391,046 of NC_092810.1, read as the reverse complement.
GGCGCTATAAAAAATTTGATACACTATCAAATCAGTAATTTAAATGAAATTATTATTTAAAGTTTAATTAGTAATACACTTTAGTCGTCAGAGACAAAAATGCCAGTGTAATTCTAAAAAATGGAGAAACAAGCTGAATTTTGCCGAGTCTGTCAATTTTGGGACCCCAAAAAAAGATGCAAAAAAGTTCTAGTTTTCTATCTATGTACTCCAAATACTATAACTTTTTTTTTCACATATTCTATTCTTTTTTCGTGTGCTTTAATTTCTTAATGCTACATTACCCTTATCCATTATCTTAACATTATATCTAGGCCACATACTGAGAAATATTAAGTATTAATATGCTCAAATAATAGTAAAAGGAAAGATCAAGGGAAAAAGAGAACTAGAAAGGAAAAGACTATCGTCGCTAAGAAAACCATCTGACAATGGACAGGGCTAAAATTTGAATAGCTAATAAGAACAGACGTCTGGAGGAAAAAAGCAAAACATATGGACTACAGCTAAATAGGAGTAAGACAAAGATCATGATAGTAGACAGAGCTCGGAATAATCTTCAACACATTAAAGAAATTGGGGGCTTTGAAGTAGTAAATAGTTTCATATACCTTGGGTCCCTAATAACAAATAACGGAGGGTGTGACAGAGAGATACGTAGAAGGTTGACTATTGCTAGAACAGCTATGATAAAACTGGTAGCAATTTCAAAAATTCTAGCATAACAATACACACAAAACTAAGGCTGGTAAGGTCGATCATTTTTCCCATAGCGACAGGTACGATGGAAAAACTAATAGTCGAGGGTAGAGTTGAAGAAAAGAGACCTAGGGGAAGATCTCCAAGCCGTTGGGTAGATCAAACATACTGATTAACCAAGGGTTACATGAAGCCGAACAACTAGCCCAGGACAGAGAAGGATATAGAGAAATCGTGCAAGAACTGTAAAGGCATGATGGTGTCACCACATCCCAAAAGGGATTAGGACTGAGGAGAGGAGAATAAGAACAGCTGATAGATAGAGATAGAGAAGAGTTTGCAATTGTCGTAGCCAAGCTTCATTGAGGAAAAGGCAATTTAAAAAGAAGAATGCTACATTTTCGGCTTTTTCGACAACTTCTGCCATTTACAGTTTCATTAACTAAAAATAGTTTTGTTTTTCATCAATTTTTTATTCCACTCTCCTATCCTCTCTCTCTCTACCTAATTGTTTTCTCATATTTTTCATTTCCTCCATCTTTACTCAGGTTAGTTACTCATTTAGCCCATTGGAAGGTTTGTTTGTCTTGTCTGAGATCTTGCGTAGTTTTAATTTCAATTTTATTTTTAATTGTAGGCTACTGAGGATTTCTTTCTTATCTGTCAATTAGGTTGAAATGACAACTTACTTTTTACTGCTGTTTACACTATTTATGGATGTTGGGTTATAGTTTTTGAGTTTTGCTCGCGATTTACTGTTGTCTGCACTTTTTTATGTTTCGATGCTGTGATTCATTTCTATTTCATTAAAGGCGGTTTGACCTGATCCAAGTGTACTTGGTTAAAGTCTGCTTGGACGTTGCACTCGCAACACTTAAAAGATACTATGGTCGTGTCAAATGTTCATACAAGTTAATATACAAGGTTCATACTTGTTGATACAAGTACACTTGTATCAACAGGTTCTATCCAAGTTAAGTAGGACGCTGGCCATCTTACTTGGATCTAAGAAGTGTTGTATTGTAAAATTAAAATGGTGTCGATGTCGCCAAAATCGAAAACGAGAAGTAAAAATAAAAGGAAAATGGTCTGAAAGGGAGAGTGTTAGATTCATGGAGTTATACGAAGCCGAGGAAGCATTATTTAATGTAGCCATAAAGAAATATAAAAATAAGGATGCTAGAAGTGCAGCATTTTTTCTCTTTATTTTTTATTTTCTGGATTTCAAGCTCATGTAATAACATATCAGCAACTAGTAGAACACCTTCCACAATCACTTCTTTACAAACGCTATCTTTACAATGTACACTACATATAAAATATTGGCTTCGATATTATTAAAAAGATTAGTACCATACGCCGAAGAAATAGTTGGGGACTACCAGTGTGGTTTCAGGCCTGGCTGATTGACTATTTATCAAATATTTACAATAAGACAAATGCTTGAAAACTATTGGGAATATAATCACGACGAGCATCAGATTTTTATAGACTTCAAACAGGCTTATGATTCAATCAATCGTGCAACATTATGAAAGGCAATATTCGAGCTCGGCTTACCCAAGAAACTAGCTGCGGTAACACAAATGTGTGTAAGTAACTCTTTTGCACAAGTTAGAATAGGGGGAGAAATATCAAATGCTTTCTGCGTAAATTCTGGACTGAGACAGGGAGATCCGTTGTCCCCATTGTAGTTTAACCTGGCCTTAGAATATGTCATGTGAAAAATATATCCAAAAATCAAACCAGACATAACTGCTCGGGGAGCAAAAATCATACTCGCCTTTGCCGATGACGTAGACATTAAGGATATTTTATCGAGCTTTGAAGAAGCTGCATTAAACATCGGTCTAAAAATAAATGAAGGCAAAACAAAATACATGGTTGTCTCAAAACAAGAACGACGGCGAATAATGCAAAACATTATCATAAATGATCACAACTTCGAAGTGGTTAAAGAATTTAAATATCTAGAAGCAACAATCACAAATGACAACAAATTAGAGCGAGAAGTTGAAACGAGAATAATGGCAGGAAACAGATCTTTCTTTGCAATGCAACATCTAATGAAGTCAAAACTTCTTTCACGCGGTACAAAAATTCGAATATATAAGACCATAATACGACTAGCAGTCGCGTATGAAAGCGAAACATGGACGCTAACAAAAATAAATAAATAAATTGCTGGTGTGGGAACGTAAAATTCTTCGAATGATATATGACCCTTGAAGAGACAGCGTGACAAACGAATGGAGGGGCAGATACAATAACGAGCTAAAGTCTCTATTTGAAAAAGAAAATCTAGTCAGATATATAAAGGCCAATAGACTCAGATGGGCAGGGCATGTGATATGCAGTAACGACAATCGCCTTATAAACAATGTGTTCTGGGAAAGGCCAGAGGGAAGAAGGTCTGTAGGACGGCCTAGAAAAAGGTGGAAAGATGCAGTCAGAGAAGATCTAGAGAAAATGGGAGTGCGACAATGGGAATTACTGGCACAGGACCGCAAACATGGAAGGCAATAGTAAACGCGGCAAAGACTCACGAAGAGTTGTAGCACCATTGACGATGATGATGATCTTTACAATCGTTATTTAACATTCAAGTCATTTAGCCGTGGCAACCTACTTAGTACAAGTACACTTGTACCGTTCGCGTCATAAAAAACTGGTACAACTCTTATAACCGAAAATCGTCTTTTAAAGTTGTGTAAGTTGATCTTGTCACATATATCATTCTAATTTCTAGGACAACGTAGTCAATTCAACGAAATATTGTATCAAATCAGCTAAAAGGAGGGCTGTGCGACAGACACATTATAAAATTACAGTAGATGCATTCCAATGTTTCCTGTGACAATACCCTAAGTTTAAAGATTATTTAAATATTTTGGGCATTAACGCAACCCTCTCTCTGGTTATTAAATTTATTAGATACGGTTTTTTGTTGTTAATGATAATAATAATACCTATATAAAACTTTAAACATTTTTGAACCTTTTTTTATCTAGATTTAGTGCAATTCCGTTATCTGTGATAGCAACAACGAATTGTTTACATTGGGAACAAAAGTGTACCAGTTTTATATGACGGGAACTGTACTAGTCCACTTGGTCCAAGTTGGAATCCAAGCATTCTTGGATCGTGTCAACCCACCTTAATTAATCTGTTAAGTTTGTAGATTTCATAATACTAGATATAGACCTTCATCAATACTTTTACTAGTGTAGAGGTTAAGTGAAATTCTCGAGCTATTTTTAATTTCTTTATTTCTTTATTTCTTTAAATTTATTATTATAACTCAATATGTTTTAATAGTACTACCCAATGCAGAATAATCGCGATCATCTTGTTTAGATTCAAATTACGTTATTGTAGGGTACATCAGGGTGATGTAGTGAACAAAAATGATAAGCCGTGTAGAAGGCAAGAAATTGTTTATTTAAACGAAATAAAACTAAACTTCTTTCACAAAACATATTGGCAATAACTTGTCAGTAAGAGTGTCATCGTTTCTTTAAGAGAGATGCATACGAGTGAAAATGCGAAGGTACTTAAGGTGAAATTGTGAAGTTACTTCTCCTGTTTTTTACCACATATGTCATACATGGATTTATATATTGAACAGTCTTCGTGCAGCCAAAGTTGGTAGCTAATACATTTGATCCAATCCACGTCTTGTTTACTATAACTGTATAGTTCATCACACCCTACACGACAAAAATCTTTATTGTCCACGTCGTCATCATCGTCTTGCAAGTGGATATCCAGCGATGAGTCGGATTCGGTATTAGTGGTACACGCTTTTCGTTTCTTAGGTTGCTTGGTTTTGGTATTTCCTTTGGTAGTCTCTTTGGTTACTGTTTCTTTGACGGTCCTTTTAGCATTTGGTCCACCCTTCACTGGCTCAATTGTTTTGTTTTATCTGGAGTTCTAGAATTTTTCCTTGCAAATGTAGCTTTATCTAGGATCAGTATCGACGAAATGTAATCTAGGAGTTTTCCAGGGGTTTGACATTTTTCTGTTGCCACTGTTAAGTCAGACCTGGTCCTGCTGATGAAGAATACTTCTTGTGGATTTTCCACACAGCTCAGCTGTAATGAATTTATCTGCGTTCATGTTTCTGATCTTTATCTACTTCTGCTATTGGTTTTTCTGAGGAGTTCGTGATTTCCTGATGACCCAGTGCGAACAACCTGGTTTAGGTAAATTAGGTCTTTTTTACGTCGCTGGTTGTTTTTCTGTTGCTGATATGAATCTGATGTTAAAAAGGCATATTCGGGGATAGCATCAGGATTAAACGGGATGATTCCTGTATTTCAGAATCCCGATATTGCGTTGTGTGTCACAGCTGCTTGTACCCGTGTCTTTGCAAGAAGTCCTCCAAATACAAGTCTTGCAATTTTTCTATTTAAATTTATTTATTGTAGAAATTACAAGTATTGTAATAATAGGATTGTAAAAAAATGCTTTGTCAGGTAGCCCAGATAATGGGTTGTGTGGTTGGATATACAGAGCAAAAATATGTTATTTTCCTCTGCAAACTCTAATGTACCCACACTGCTGCAATGGAAGCTATGACCGTATAAAATGAGCACGACTATTTCCGCAGGCTTTTTAGTTGAAAAATAGATCCTTAGCCACAGAAGAAAAATGTCAGTTGGTACGTACACCGACTTCTGTGACATGGAAATTATAGAACCAGGTGGCATACCATCCTCATACTCGGCTTTTTTATTTTTTCCTTTCAAAACACACGGAGGTAAAAACATACCCTCTCCATTGCAGCAAGTGATTACAGATATAATTTTATCCTGTTTACTGGATGTTAACCTGGTAACCTGGTCTATTATTTACTTAAAGTCCGAATTCGTCTACGTTAAATCTATTTCCTGGTTTATCAAGGAGGTAGTACACTATCAATATGTTCTGCAGCAATAAAAAGTAGTTTGCAACATTGTTCTTATTTAAACCCCTTGATCGTGCATATGAAACTCCTTTCAATTTGCTGATTGAGATTTCTGTTTGCTGTTTGAATTTCGTTTTAAGAATAAATGTTGCTAATCCATTCCGGTAATTTCCTTTTCACGGTTAAACTTGTGATGCAGATTACATTTCTCCGCCAGTTTATATTCCATGGTGCGTACTTCTGTTCTAGTCGGTGTAAATCCCAATTTTTTTAATCTTATGATATGTTTTACCATCTTCTTCTCACATTCCTGTGTTAAGACATGCGGCCCACCTAAAAGCTTTTTTGTAAAGCACCCTTTTGCTATTCTTTGCTATTCTTTTTTTCAGCATTGACCACGGAACGATAAACTCGTTTGATGCTTTATTCAGGCTCATTTTGAGCTGCTTTTAAGGCATCTTTAAGTTGCTCTTTTGTGCACGGATGGATCCTTTTTGTTTTTTATAAAACATAGGCATCTTTACCTCAAACAATGATAATAGAAGTTTTATGTATGCTGAGACATACGAGTAGAGTTTTTTTTTAATCACTGATAAACCAAAGCAAATCGAACCAAACCAATTAAAAAAATGGACTTGGCCGAATTTGAAACAGCAGCGCTAGAAATAGGTATACGCAATGGAAAAAGCCTTCACCATGTCGCCCTAGACCGAGTTCATCATTTCTTCTATACCATGGTTGAAATGGTGAATAGAACGGCAAGAAGTTCACAATGTTAGATACAACGATTTCTTCGTTATGTTGTATATAAATAGTCTAAGAAGGCAGAATATTTAAAATAAATATCCCTCGAACTAAGCTACCTGGAGCAACGTCTAAAAATGCAAGCATTGTATAAAAAATATTGGTTTTTAAAACGGAGCTAATTTTCACAACGTACTTGCTGCATAAATGATAATAAACTGTCGGCATTTAGATTTACAGAGCCATTTGTGTAGCGGGAAAAGAATTAGGACATTTCACCATTTCACTCGATTCACCATATCACCATGAACTACCTTATATAACAGAAATGTTATAACGGTCACCGTTTAAAACCACCGATATTAAAAAATCACGGTTACTGATCATGGCGTGATTTAAAAATCATCACGTTCACCATCACTCTGACCATTCAAATGACTTTCATTACCAAAATGAATAACATAAATCTTTCAGAGCTCTATTATCTACGAATGACATTTTTTCACTAACACTAATATAAGAGGAACTAGTGTACTATAATCATAAAAGGATCACCAAAATAAGATTCAATTTCATATAAATTCAAAGGATCTAATTATAACCATAATAAAATTTTTAACTATGACATTAAACACAATAATTTATCCATTTAATATAATTTTAATAATCAACTGAGAATATTTGAGCGCAAAATACTAAGGAAGATATTTGGACCAACCCAATGCAGCGATGGTTCGTGGAGAATTAAAATGAACCACGAGCTGGATGAACTAATGCAGAGCGCAGATATTCTCAGATTTGTAAAGTCACAAAGACTAAACTGGCTTGGTCACCTAGAAAGAATGACAGATAATCGAGCTGTAAAAGTAGTCCAGAGATGGAAGCCAATAGGAAACAGAACAAGAGGAAGGCCCCGTAAAAGATGAATAGACGACGTAGAGAGGGATCTTAAAACCATAAACATCAGGCAGTGGCGAAGGAAAGTATCCGACAGGGCAGAACGGAAGAACATTGTTAAGCAGGCCAAGACTCACAAAGGGTTGTAGCGCCATTAGAAGAAAAAGAAGAAGAAGAATAGAATTGTAATAACATTTTAGATTTATCTTGATGAGTAAATGTAGTTTTAGATAAAGGTTTTTAATAAAAACCAAGGCTTAAATATTATCATCTGCAAGAGTGAGAGATAAAGGTACTTACAATTTACATTTAATATAAGTAATCAAACTAAATTTATACTTTCTCATTTCCGTAATTTGTATCAGTATTGTTTTATCTTTCCCGATTATATTTTTCTAATAATATTTCTTTGCCGTATAAATTGCACTAATTGATTAGTTTCATCTTTCAGAGTATATCCTAATTAAAACAGTTTTTATTTGTCAATACTCACAAGGGCTTTATTTTGACTTTTGTTGTGATAAAGTGCATTCTTTTCCACATATTTGTCCTCTACACAGCAGAGCTTTGAATTCTTTCGACCAGTATACTTATGGCTTTAAGAATTGTTAATCCGTATTTAACCCGATGCTGTATGGGATGGAGGGCTGGACCTTAAAGAAAGAGGTGAGCGATCGACTTGAAGCATTCGAGATGTGGACCTACCGAAGAATATTAAAAATAAGTTGGGTAGACCGAATAACAAATGTTGAGGTCCTCAGAAAGATGAAAAAGGAAATGGAAATCATGAATACGATCAAGACAAGAAAGTTACAGTATCTCGGCCACGTTATAAGAGGGGATAAATATGTGTTGCTACAAACCATAATGCAGGGAAAAATACAGGGAAAACGAAGTATTGGAAGAAGACGCATCTCCTGGCTCAACAATCTGAGAAAGTGGTATAATTGCAGTTATGTCGACTTGTTCAGAGCTGCAATCTCAAAAGTGAAAATATCTGTGATGATTACCAACCTTCTTAGAGGAGACGGTACCTAATGAAGAAGAAGAAGAAGATTTAACCCGAATTGTTACAACGTAACGCCTTGGGATATTATCCACAAAAGCAATTAAGCATTTGAATATGTCAGTTATCTATAAAGTTTTAAGCTTATCGCTCAAGCTATACAGAGATAGAACATCGTCGGTTGGGACATTTAGCCAAGTGCGATCTAGTCCACTTGTTTGTATTTACAAATACCGTAACATCGATACAACGATACATCTCTTTTTTTGTATTTATCAATTAGTTGTTTAGTCAGAGAATTTGAGAATTCATATTATTACTTTTTTATTCATGAATTATGTTAGAAACCTTGGATGACAAATATTGGATATTCATAGTTTATGTTATAAACCTTGAATGAATAATTGTGAACCTCAGAGAACGTATATGCACGACTAATAAAATGATCAAAAAATGATTAAAGAGGCATCTATGAAAACTAGACAAACATAATCAAAATAAACTTTGAGAAACAAAAACGAATACGGGAAAATTATTTGCATGAATTGCTTGGAAATCACAGACTGGAAGATATCCAGCTAATTCAATAGGGAGATAACCTAACTATCCTAAAAGCAGGAGTCATAAGAGACAAAAACGGAATAAAATGTAATAAAGCTCAGGTCCACAAAAAAATGTCTATACAGCCACAGAAAAAAGTGATGACTTGACAAAACAGCAGTTCTATGAAACACTAGAAGAAAACTTCGAGAAAATCCCGGGAAAAGATATATTAATCCAATACATGACACAAAAAACAATAATGAAGAAAGACTATGTATTTAGCAGCAGCAATAAACATGGACATAAGTAGCACGAGATATAAACACAAAGACATACACAAAATAACATGGATGAGGCCCAGAAAGTCTGGAGGGAAATCAAATAGACCATGTACTGATTAAAAAATCGGTTGCCTGTAAAGTCGGTTTTACGGGCGAAGATTTTACGTGACAACGTTTTTTTCTCGGTAGAATATTTATTGATATGAATATTATTAAATTGCACAATAGGAACAAGGAATTGAATGAAAATAAGAATTGCACAAATTTTAACTATAGAAATATATTTTGTTTCTAAAACATTGTACATGTAAACTTAAACTTAACTAATTTCTATTTGGGTGATTTTGTTGAGGATAGGACGATGATAGGAGAAATAGCATCGCACCAGCGGACCGATCATGTTTGAGTGGGAGAGAGACGCAAGGCATTCGCCGGTCCGGCGGGCCTCTCTCTCGTTCGGTGACTCATCGTAACAGACGTGAGCGGGCGTTACACTTTTTTATGAGTGACTCCGAGCCACAACCTAATTTAAGACGTTGTCACGTCAAAAGACACACAAATAATCGATAAATGACGTTAAATCTCACAGAGGGCCAACATTGATTCGGACCACATGCTAGTGATTATAAAATGTAAAATAAAATCAACGAAGACTGAAAGACGAAAAGCACAGAGAAAATGGGTCGTAGATAATTTAAAAGAGAACGAAGTAAGAAGAAGATTTGTACATGAAGTAAATACAGAGATGCAGTTCAAAGAACAACAAATTCAGGAATAGTGGAAAAAAATCAAACAAAAAATAAACAAGGCAGTAGAGAAAGTGGTTGACAAAATACAAGATAAAAGAAGAAATAATTGGTTTGAATATGAGTGTGCAAATTAGCAGTAGAAGAAAAGAATAAAACAATATTGAAATGGTTAAGCACAAGCAAAGTAGAGGAACAAGAAAAATACAAAAATCAAAGGCAAAAAACAAAGAAATTATTTAAATCGAAAGGAAATCAAACAGTACTAGAAATTATGAAGGAGATAGAAACAGAAAAAAAAAGACAAAACTTAAAACCATTGTACCAATACATAAAACTAGGTAACCGAAAACAGACAGCTAATATAAATAAATGGCAGAAGTATTTCGAAGAAATATAGCAAGTATCGGATAGAGAAAAAGAAAGAGAAACAATGGCGTACACAGAACAAGATGGAGAAGAAGAAGAAATGTTCTATAAAGAAGTGAAAGAGAAAATATGCAAACTTAAAAACGGAAAAACAGCGGAGAAGACAAACGCTATACAGATGTATTTATGAACTAATACAGAATATATGGAATAAATAAATAATGCCCGAAGAATAGAAGAAGGGAATTATAGTGACAATCCCAAATTAAGGGGACCATAGAATATGCAAAAACTACCGAGTAATTAATTTACTGCATGTACACATAAAGTAATGACTAGTATAATTAGAGACAGACTAAGAATATATACAAACAAAGCATAGGGGATTACCAGTACGGTTTTAGAAAAGGAAGATCCACGATAAACGCTATACATATGCTAAAACAAGTGATAGAGAAAACATATGAGTACGACGGAGAAACACATATACCTACTTTTCCTAGACTTTTAACAGGCGCTTGACAAACTAAACAGAAGAAAAATGATCCAAGACTTACAATAGAGTAATATATCAAATAAAATTATAAGAATGATAGAAATGACAATGCGAGATTCCCAAGCAACAATAAAAACCGGAAGAGAAAGAACAACATGTATCAACAGATAAAAAGGCATTAAAGAAAACCTTCCAAGAAATAGAAAACACGTATGACAGAACTGATAATAGATTCACACAGTTTCGAAGAGGGTGAAACATTTAAATATTTAGGAGTACTAGTCAACAAAAGAAAAGAATGTGTAGATGTAAAAAGAAGAATTCAAGAGGAAAATACAGCGATTTATAGAAATATAAAAATGTTTATAGATAAGAAGATAAGCCAAAATACAAAAATGAATGTTCAATCACAAATTAACCCCTTAATTTGTAATCTTACATTATTCTTAACTTCTTAATCTATTATAGTTTCACCGTGTATAAATGACATTGTAAAACCATATCGTATAATATTTTAATAATTAGTTCACTTACCTACAACTAAATAAATTGCCGAATAATATAGTTTCTAATTGAACTTCCTAAGTGTTGCAATGATGGTCTAGATTAAATTGTAATGTAAGCTAATAGTTCAAAGTTGGTTAGTATCATAGAAGCAATAACCTCTGTGCTTAGGTATGAAATATTTGTGAGATTATAAATTGGGGATGCTCATCTGAGTACAGTCAATCATAAGTAGTTACCTAACGAACATCATATTGTGTAATTACCAGTAGCTGTCAATAAATCAACACTTTTAGTCCACAACTTCAACCTTTTATTATACCTATCATCGTCGATCGACAAGAAGCAGACAAAGGGGCATTTATAAACCGATTCGAACCTCAAATCTACGTTCGAAATTTTCCAATAAAAATCTACAAAACGACCATAAGACCAATAGTGTTATACGCTGCAGAACCATTTACATTAACAGCAAGAGAAGAAGAGCAATTGAAAATTTTTGAGAGGAAGATTACCAGAATAATACTAGGAATAAAGAGGAAAAACGAAGAGTATGCAAGACAATAGATGAATCACGAAATACAAGAATGGATGAGTCAAGAGAACATAGTTAAAGCAATAAAAGCACAGATAATTAGATAGTATGGACACATAATGAGAAGATAGAAGAGCAATCCGTTAAGAGTTATAACGAAAGGGATACCACCAGGTAAAAGAACCAGAGGCAGACCTAAACTGAGATAAAAGCAACAAGTGGAAAAAGACTAAATGACTAGGAAAGTTATAAATACAGAAAGGACAATCAAAGAGAGAAAAGAGTGAAGAAAAGTAGAGAAAACAGCAAAGTGACTCCAGAAACTGTAAAACTAAATCCAGAATGAGATGATCCTTCACACAAAAAGGATCTACAAGTGAAAACAGCTTCAGCTTCTTCGGGAGCATATAGCTTGTATATAAATAAAGCTCAGGCAGAAGATGGGCAACTGATTAATATATCTGTTTAACAAGATACAAGAAAGACAGATTCTTTCGGTTCATCTAGACATTTAGAAAAAAAAAAGCATCAGACTCCATTACAAATACGCCTGATTTTGATATTTAAATTTTTTTCTGCAGTAAAATTGGCTTATATTTAATACGTAATTTGGAAAGTTTTTAAATCTACTATGCCCAGTTTAAAAATTTCATAGATACTGGAAAATGTCGGGGATGAACTACCCGAACACTAACGGATTTTTAAGGATGCGCTATTAGTTTTTGTTCGGACCTTCCAAACAGTAGAATACCTTACTCTATTTTTACTCTCTTAATGAGCACATTGGTCACTAAATCTGAATATATAACAAATACTGTATTTAATCAAACCTTGATTTTCCACGTGGAAAGATGGTAGCAGGTGCTACCACGTAGCGAAGATACGACTGTCTTCCTCGACAGATAGGAATAAGATTATAAGATGATGTAGATGCATGGTACAATGAACACAAGGTGTCATATTGCGCATTAAATTTGACTACTGAGCCAGGCGTGTGACGTAGCAAAGATCTCTCTGACCCATTATTTGTAATGATAGTTTAACGACTTTTTTTGACATTGCGCGTATCATACCTTGTGTTCATTGTCCCGTGATGTAGATTTGTCGTTTCTTTTTGAAGTGACTGCACCCCGGAAATATAGGTGAGGGCGACTATTAGCGCCAAAGTTTCTTAAGTCTTAAGGAACGGTATATTTTTTGACAAACCGTGTATATTGAAAAAATTCAATATTTGTTTTAGGTTTTAAAAACATATAGAACTTTTTATAAAATTAAATTTTTTTTTCCACAAAACTAAAAATAAAAAAGTTTTCTATATGGTGCCCACTTAATTGGACCCCCTGTATATACATCTATAATATTAATAAATTAAAAAATATATCTCTATTGATTTCATTTCTTCTTCAAACAAATATCGTAATTGCTCAATTTGCCGAACCTATTATATTGAAAAGATAAATGAAAACTGACATAGAAAATCCATTTCGTTTAGAGTTTTCTTAAAGCTGTTTTGAATTCAAAGTGCAGCGTTTTAATAAATGAGCAAGGAAAATCCTTTCTTCTTTTAAATTGATGAAATCTAAGGTACCCTTCAATTGGCATGCCATTCTACTCGTTTTTCTTTGTTAGAAAAAGTAATATTTTGTTTCCGTTTGCAGTAAGAGTCCATTGTTTTTTTTTATTTAAAACTGGTATCTACTTGTTATACAGTCATAACAGAATCAAAAAGAGTTATATTTTGCTATTTTTAGTACGTGTAATTTTAAGGTTCAAATTAAGTAAAGACGAATTTCAACATTTTTTTTTGTTAAATTACTAGGTAAATCAAAAACGTAGTCAAATGCGAGGTTCTTGATAATTTCCCAAAATCGCAGCATAGATCAGTAATAAAACTATGAGCATGACTATTTCCATTATAAACTTAATTTCTCTGCCTAGATAGAACTTTCGTAAGACAAAATGGGTATCAATTATCAAGCCCATTTGGAGAATGATATTAGAGATTGTAACTTCCGTCAACTAAGAGTCCGTCACTTCAATAATCGTTTAATCGCTTAAAATAAAATTTTTAAATCCTATCTTAATTAAAATTATCTATCTAATCAATTCATTTTACCTAAAATATTGTCAAACCATACGAAGGTCACATTAATTACAAAACCATTAAGGTTTTTTTGTGGTTTTCATACTCCATGCTTTCATAAGTAACTTTTTATAATACCTTTTAAGGTTCATAAACCTTGTGTTTTTCCCTACTTTTTATCAAGAGTAAGAAGGAACTCTAACACAAATTATCTTTTTAGCCTACTATAGGAGTCAAGTAGGAGTCAAGGGGAAGAAGTCTTTGTTTTGTTTTTTTATGGGATATTTTGTTTTAAAGAAGAAGGGTTAAGTTAATCCCTAGTCGAAGTTATACCTGGTTCCAGATTGATTCTCCTCTGTCTTAGCTGTTCCGTCAGAGGTCCAGATCTTACATTATTATTCCCGGACAACTTCAAGAAACCAGCCGGAAGACCTCTCTCATTTAGAGTGTGGAACACTGCTAATTTGTATTCAGTTTACTCATCAATGTTAATAATTTTTTATAATATTTTTTTTTTAACTTTAAATCGTACTATTTAGCTAATGATAAAGACCCGTCATTTTTTATAAAATAATTACTAAATAATATTTAAGGACTAAGTGTCAACTACAGGTTGAGGTGTTAAATCCTCCCTATCAACTCAGTTGTACGGTTTTATCTGTACACATTTAATCAGTAGGTTCTTTATTGATATTTTATTATTATATATTTAAACCTTGGACATCTATCCCGTCAGGGATAGATGTCCAAGGTTTTTTACTCTTTTAGGACATTAAATTGAAAGCCGAAGTACAGAGTTACATCTCTAGTAGGCAAGTAAATTACCTTTTTAGGTCGAATCATTAAAAATTTTCTTATATTTTATTATTTGTAAATTCAGATTATCAAGAATCAATTGTGTATAACCAGGGAATTTTTTATAGCATATAAGTAACTAGGTTAACTGTACATAAATGGTGGTGGGTAGCTATAAAAAATTAGACTGTATATATTTGGATAGGTATTAAATTTGTGGTGAAAACTAAATATTTCAATTAATACCTGTTTTCCTTTTTATTTCAGCAAACAGCTTTACAAGATACCTTGGAAGGTATATGTTAATACTTTCCTGCGCCCAATCACATCTTAGAGCAACTTCTATAGTCTATTACTTTCATTTACATTATTCGTACATATTTTTTTAACTTGTCATTCATTTTCTCATTTTACGGTCTCTGTAGGGCATTCAAATTGGCCGAATTCTCTTTTGTGTGTCAAGTAGTCACTCTCCGGCTCCTTCTGCTAGCTAGCCTTAATTTATTTGTTTTTTGTTACATTGGCGCTCTGTTCTAATTTGTTATATTAACCCAAATACTTTTATTACATTACACATACACATTTTTGTTACATTGGCGACCTACACCCCCATTCATATATTTTGTTATAAGATATTGAGCCTAAGGTAGAAAAGTACAAAAGATTTACCAAACTTATAATTAGCTGTGCTAAAAATACATTTTACGAGATCTAAGCAAATCCTACATTTCATGATGTACTAAAGAATTTAAAGACCTATATGATCAATATGAACAAACCGAGTGCGAAACTTCTAGAATCTCTAAATTTTGCAAGAATCGCTAGGTGGAAGAAAACTCTTACAATTCTTAACTTCACGCATATAAATAGCACTACATTCCATGCTGGACTGAAAAATGTAAAGACCTGTATGATCAATAAGAGCAAACCAGAGACCCCGACAAAGGTGAACAACTTTAAATTTCTCCGAATTCTGCAAGAACCACCAGGTGAAGGGACACTCTTTGAAACTTTAATTTTACGCGAAGCAGTCGCACTGTCTAGAATCTACTTAGTAAACTGGAAACAGGCTCTAAAGCCTATGCAAAACCACAAATATAGATTTAACGTAGAAATAAAAAATCTTGTCTGCTCCAGATGTGGAAGTTTCTTTTTATACAGCTCCATCATATAAACTATTAAAAAAACTGTTTTAGAGATTATTTTAGAACATACTAAATTGTCACCTCAATTGACCGTAAAAAATACAATAGAACTAGTTAATAAAATAAAACATTTTCAATTACCTAACAACTCAAAATTATTTTAATTTGACGTCAAAACCTTTTTCATAGTATTCCTCCTAGAGAAACTTTTGTTCTAGTAAAAGACCTTTTAGACCATAATCTTACAAATCCAATCATTACGTCTGAAATTTTACATCTTCTTGAAATTTTCATAAGCCAGGACTACTTTAAATTTAATATTCATACTTCAAATTAATATTTAATATACAAATAACACTGTAGGACTTATAATGGGTAATCCTCTAAGCCGATTGCTATCAGATATTTTTATGGACCATCTAGACACAAAGAGTTTAAAACATCCCATGTTCAACCAGTTTTTGTATTGGTGGATATACGTAGACGATGTACTGGTATGTTTTACAGGAACTAACAGACAACTTGACCAATTCTTATCGTATATTAATTGACTCCATAGTCATATTGAATTCACAATAGAAACACAACAGAATCAATCCATAAATTTTCTAGATTTAAAAATTTTCAAACTTAAAAACAAACATGATTTCTCCGTATTTTGTAAACCTACCCAGACTGATATGACTATACACAATTTATCATCCCATCCTACACAACATAAATTGACTGGCTACCATAGCATGTTACATACATGTATACATACATACAAAAGAACTTCGAGATAGAACTGAATATCATTAAGCAAATAGCAGTAAACAATGGGTATAACGAACACACAATAAATAAAAGTTTAAATCAAAACCTACACAAGAAAGCCCTCAAATTAGTATTTCCTTTTACCAGAGAGAAAACCCAGTACCTTCTGCTCGATAACATATACAGGCAAGATATCAACAAAAATGGTCCAATATATACAAAGAAAGGAATAACACCAGTATTAAGACAAAACAACAACTTGGGCAAATATATTAACAACAAAAAGAATCAAAAGAAAAAGCAATTACACAGCGGTGTATACAAACTTAAATGTGGCAACTGCCCTAAAACTTAGATCGGTCAAACTGGTAGAACTTTTATCAAACGTATAACAGAACATAAGAGGATTTTCAATAATAGAAAAACAGATTCTACGTACGCACTTCACCTTCTAGACCATAATCATTCTTTGAATGAGGAATTTCAAATTCTCTACAGTCAAAATAAAGGCCTTAAGCTATCTTTATTAGAATCTATGGAAGTAAACAAATTAAAAAATACAGACATAATTTTAAATGACCAACTTGAGACAAACAGTTCTCCGCTCCCCAACCTATTCAGTTAAAAACTATAAACTGTAAAAACATACCATAAAAATAGATCACTTAAAAGGCACTCACAAAAATTCTCAAAACTCCACAGAAATAACTCTGATGCAAACAGATAAGGCTACGCAAGAGATATGCCGTGCAAGACGGACTTGCATAACATGAATTTGTATAGCCTAAATGTAAAGCTATCTTTAAAGACTATAAATTATTAGACGCATAACAAAAATGGCTCACTTGAGAAAGACATTCAGCCGAAACAGTTGTAGTGATAATAATTTAAAATAGATTTTGTGGAAGTGTTGAAAACAAAAATTTTCAGTGTTTTGTTGTTAGATAAAATAAATTTTCATCAAGTAGCGGTCGAATCCATCACTTACTAAAAATATCGTTTATAAATGAAGTAGGTATGTAGAATGGTCTTTTCACATTTTAAAATAATTACTTTATTACTTTGAAACATTTTCTTTAATTTTTTCTAAACCGACAAAGGTTTTTTGTAAATAATACGTTGTAAAATTTTCTTTTCATTTCCTTGAACTGTAAAATTCACATTCAACAGGTACGTGATATTTTCGTTGCAACTCTGCTTTCTGGATATAAGCCACTTCTATCCACGTAAGTGGATAATCCAGAACGTGTTGTATTGAATATTCAGCATATTAGAAAATAGAGGCAACGAATGGTTTTACTATTCCGCTAGAGTCCGCTTTAGCCGGCACACTCAAAGGGCTAAGGACTTTGTAAAAGAGTTGTTTTGAAAAGTTTTATTTAGTTGATTGTGGTTTTAGAATACATTAATGGATTTAACATACGGTATTGAAGTAATGAACTGCAAAAGTTGTAGAAAAACCGACATAAACTCACTTCTTAGTGATCTCAACTTAAAGCGCTAGAATATCAAACAACAATAAAGAAAAATGGATATTTACCAAAAATTGGTATGTAAAATTTGAGAGATGCAATAGTTGTCAATAATAGACTGATGGATCAGTCTATTATTGCCTTGCAAATAAGGATAAGGTGATCTCATCAATTGTTTAAAGACCATAACAGTTATGAAAAGATGGAACGGAAAAACGTACTACCAACTCTTTTAAATTCTCAAAACTGCAGGTATAACAGTTATTTATTATATAATATAAGAGACTGATAAATTTCACTGAGATGGTCAATATCATTACGCCTGTTAATAGTTGTAGGTTGTTAAAAAATGTGACACATCTCAAGGAAAGTTCTTTTAAAAAAAATATTTTCGGTGGCTACAATTTCTGTATTCTCAGAATCAGCCTGGTGATTTGTTGACACAACGTGTGTAGAAAAATCACAAGTGTTCAGAGCAATCGATGTTGCTTCAATGTGAAATGAGGCGGCCTTTCAAGAAACGACCACTTTGCCCAATATAAGACAATTCACAAGGAATCAAACGACCACTTTGCCCAATATAAGGCAATTCACAAGGAATGTTCTAGACCGCATTGATTTTTTTTTTTTTTTTTCTTGTTTAGATGAGCGACTCTTAGTGTTCGAGAATAATTTTTCTATCGACCTAACATTCTTTATCCCAATTCTGATAGGCACAATCTGGAGAAGCCTCGAAGTGTTTTAAGTAAATTGTGAAAAAAATGGTAAAGAGCAATGAATGTTAAGAGAAGTGGGAGAATTCTGAGACATAAATTCTGGTGGACTATTTGAATTTAATAACAAAGCATCCGATTTTCTAGCTTCAGACAAAGTTGGTAAGTGTCTCTGGTATTAAACTAAACAAATATTTATTTATGAGACGTAGGGGATATGAATTCAACATCCTCTATAATAAAGAGGGAATCCATTATGTAAAGAGCATGTGTCAGCCTATGAACTATAAAACTAAGACATTGGAGTAGGTTACGTTTAAACCTCTAGCTTATTGATTTTCACAGTCATTGCTCCTTATGGAGTATATATATATATATATATATATATATATATACATATGCAACGTAATTGTGATATGGCGTTATTAGTGAATAAACCTTGTTTTGTTGACCATAGGAATTAGGATTTATTGCAATCCCATCTCTAGAGTATATTTACTATACTAAAACTAATTTTTTGGTTATAATTTGGAACCGATACAAAACATAAAGCAAGAAGAATCATAAAAAAAGCAAACAAAAATCCTGACAGAAATACACATCTAGCATTAACAGTAACACAAATATATTATCGGTTTCGAAAAAAGGTAAAAAAATAACAAGAGAGCACACTTACCAACAAATGGTAAGTCTAGAAAAAGAAGGGACGTTACTAACTGATCCAGAGGATATATTAAATGAATTAGTTTATACCTATCAAAAATTCTCATTCAGCCAAAATTACAGTAACGAGTTCTTAACTTACAAAAAACAGGAGGAGACAGCACCTATTACAATTTCCGACGAATTTAATCCTATCAATACACCTCTTAGTTATGAGGAGTTTCAAGAAAGCACTTAATAGCATCAAAGATACTTTACCAGGATCAGACGACATATCAATACAATTTATTAAAAAACTTCCCATAGAAGCAAAATAGTTTCTACTTCAAATTTTTAATATTACTTGGTCACAAAAATCATTTCTAAAAATCTGGAAAAATGCAATTTTTATTCCTATTATTAAACCAAATAGAGATAAATTACAACCACAATCATATCGTCCTATATAAATAACATGTTCTTCATGTAAACTTTGGAAAAAATAGTCAACAAAAGATTAATGTGGAACCTAGAACATAATGATCAAAAGCATTTGATACAGGAAACACCGTACACATGAAAACACCGTACATTGAATACTCTAAAATAATTGGGATATCAAGGAAATATTTTGGCCTGCATAATCAATTTTTTAACTTTCAAGTCTCAAGAGAATGGTGCTATATCCTATCGTAGGGAAAAACGGAATCCCACAAGAATCGATTATCAGTCCTACTCTATTTTTATTCGAATATATTTATTTATTTCTCTATATTTATTTACTCCATATTTATTTTAAATTAATAAACGATATAATAAAAATCTTTGCGAAACCTGTTCAAGCAAGACTATACGCCGATGACCTAATTATTTACATCAAAGGCAAGAACGTTAGTCGTATGGCGTCAGCATTACAAGAACACTTAAATAAACTAGTAAATTGATACCTAATTATAGGTTTCAGGTTTTGCTCTAATAAAACAAAATGTATAATATTCGCAAAAAGACATATCAAGGAAAAACCAAACCTAATCCTTGAAAACCAAAATCTTTTTTATACAAACGAAGGAAAATGTCTAGGAATGATATTTAATCAACAGTTAAATTGAAAAAGTCATATTCAGCAATTATTTCTTTCATGTCGAAATGGCCTTAACTTGTTAAAGTACCCAGCTCACAAAACTTGGGGTGGCGATGATAGAACACTATTCATATTATACAGATCCTTGATTCGTTCCAAAATTTGATAAATAGCATACAAGCTGCAATAGGTGAACAGACGCCAGAGCTACGTAGGCAGCTATTAACCCCTAATTACATGTCTAGCATAACTGTTAATAAAAAATTCCAATAAGTAACATTTTAGACATATCCATGGCTAATGACTTTTCAAAGTTCAATCTCCTATATTCCCGCAGAATTTATCATGCAATGAACCTACTTAACAGTAAGCAATTTCCACCCTTATATCAATACAAAAATATATCTTCATCTTCACCTTGGATTATAAAAACTCCAACAGTCAATTGCAGTCTATTATAATTCCAAAAAAATAGCACCAACCCTAATCTTATCATACAACTCTTCAGAGATTTAATTAACTCACATTCCGATTACACAGTATACTATACAGACGCATCTAAAACTAAAAATGGAGTCGGAGTGGCAATAATTAACAGCACTGAGAAGATCTCAAACATAGAATTCCAGATACTGCAACTATATTAACAGTAGAACCCTATGCAATTTATCAAGAGATACTACATGCAAATGCATATAAGATGAACAAAATATTAATCGTGACAGATTCTGTCATCACTACAAATACTCAGGAAAATATACACGCAGCATTTATTAGCTTTACTAATAACGGAAGAACTATATAAATTGCATACTAAAGATACAACCATTAAGTTTCTCTGGGTTCCATCACAGATGGAATAGCAGGTATTCAAGCAGCAGACAAAAATGCTAAAGAGGTTATAAACGACAACAGTATTCCCATATCACCCCAATCTTCATAAAGCACTTGTTGGAGAACTGGAACAATAAATGGAAATTTACACCATCAAAGCTCCAGGAGATAAAAAATAAGATTGGATCATGGTAACCACCCGAGATATCCAGACGAAAGCAAATAATTATTTCCCGTTTACGACTTTTACATACCCAGTTTTCTCATGAATATTTGTTTAAGAACGAAGAATACCTAAATTGTGATGAGTGCGGTTCACTCCTTATGGTAAAACATGTGCTAGTGGAAAAGTGCGACAAGTTCAATCGTCACAGAATTAAATGCCATTTACCAAACTATCTTAAAGACATTTTAAATTAAAAAAAAAAAAACAGTATGGATAACCTAATTTTATTTTTAAAAGATTTTAATTTATTAAGCAAAATGTAATTAATTGTTACCGTTCCGATAATAACCTTATTAGGTTGAAGCGGGTTTTTTGTAAATAAAAAAAAAAC
This sequence comes from Diabrotica undecimpunctata, assembly GCF_040954645.1. Lineage (NCBI taxonomy): Eukaryota > Metazoa > Arthropoda > Insecta > Coleoptera > Chrysomelidae > Diabrotica > Diabrotica undecimpunctata. The sequence continues at coordinate 47,369,239 of NC_092810.1, read as the reverse complement.
ATAAAATGAGATCCAGAAATTGTAGTTTGCATTTGTGAAGCGCGTTTGTGGATACCCTGTATATTCTGTCAGTTTTAATCTAGAATATTTGTAATTCTCTTTACAGAATGTTGCTTTTGTAAGAAATAATTTTACCTTTTATATTTTAGAACAATGCTTTTGTAATTGTACTTTAGCATAGCTTCGAACATAGCCTAGAGGTTTAAATATTTTATAAAGTATATTATACGTTTTACAAACATAATTATATTTTATTATTTTTAAATTTCTACCTGAATTTTATTAAAATCTGATATGATTAATTTTTTTTAACGTGTAAACACTTTCTAAATAGCCCCAAAAAATTAACTAAAAATGTGCTTTGTATGGAAATTAAAAATTACCTGTTAAAATAAAATCCTTCAAAGTCGGATAGATATTGTTAATATTCATTTTATTATTAGCAAACTTTGTTCAAACACTTACCGACATAATGTGTCGTAATTGATTCCTTTCGGCGACCGCGAATCTATTATAACCAGGTCATGAAGTCTCTGCTGGTACTCTTCCAGAGCTGTTTTATCTGAGTTACAAGTTGTGATTTCAAAACCTAACTTTTCAGCAGCCTTTGTAATGGTTTCGCCTACTTGGTCCAAAGTAGAGAAAACCGTCAGTATCTAAAAAAAACGTAAATTGTAAAAGCTTTTTTAGGTATTTGGTATAAGTATTTTTTATACTTTTAGGCTTTCTACAGACTATAGTTCTCACTTCGATATTGATATTGATATTGATATTGGTAAGGGGTGAAATAGCTCAACACGTTAATCAAATTTCTATCTATTTGTTCGGTATGTACTACTTACTAATTACACCTACAACCATATGTTAAAAAGTTTTGTTTCTTTTTTTTACACCTTATCTCCTAGAATATCTATTAACAGCTAATTTCATTATGTCATGATGTCTTCACTGTATCCACTGCTGCTTTGAATAGAGATCTACAGTTTACTGCTTTATGATGACACAAATTCTGTTCAATCTGATAGTTTAAGACTTAAAACAGACGGAGCGGTTTTCATCGAGTCGGCAAAGAAGTGGTTCAAAACATATGCGCGTCGCCGCAAACTGTCGATCAAGAAATTATCTAGAAAATCATCATTATTGTGATGTTGTCCAGTTGCAAGTGCAGAAAGCAATATGAGTTCTTCTGATGGGAGTGCTAATGATTTGTTTTTTCTAACAAATGTTGGCTTATTATATAATAAAATGGGGAAAAAATCACAAATATTGAATACATCCCATAACAAGTGAGAGAAAACTAGGGACTTTTTTATATTCTGTATCAGGTTAGTCTGTATAATTTGAAAATTTGATTATTTTTTATTTTGATTGACATTTTTAGCGTGTATATTAGAGGATACACCGGCCTCTGAGATAATTTTTCCAAAACAATAGGTGAAGAGGCCAATGTGTCCTATAGGACACATGCCATTATTGTGGACTAACTTTTTTGTTTGTTTCAGATGGCGAAACATATTGAAAATACTGATAGAAGAAACATTTTATTACTCCACTTTGAAAATGTCCTCCATTGGTAAGAGAGTCATTTCCAAAATGGGCTAATAAAATGTTTCTTCTTGTTTCAGATTTGAAGTGATTTACTAAAAATAGTGTTAATAGACTGAGACTTAAGTTACCTATTTAGAAAAACAGTTATACCTATAGTAGGGAACAACTAAATAATAATGGACTTTTCAAGTAACGATTCGTATGACGATCCTGATTTTATGCCAAGTGGGACAGACGAATCAGATTTAGATTCGATTGGGTATTCCGACAAAAATTCTGATCATAAATTGACTCTTATGTAGGTGAAAGAATGTAAGAAAACATTCAAGAAATACTGCATCGGTTGGAACAAAATGCAAATGATAAATGCTGAGATGTGTATATTTGCAGACGACATAGTATTAATTGCGGAAACTGCAGAAAAACTGAAATACAACTTAGAGAAATAGAACCTAGAAGCAAGCAAATACAGCTTAAACGTAAACAAAGAGAAGACTCAAATAATGAAAATATCAAGGAAACAAGGGACGGAAGATCAAATAGAAGTAATGATAGATCAACAAAAAATAGTACAGACAAATTCATACAAATACTTCGGAACAGTAATCAACAACAAAGGAGACATCGAGGATGATCTTAACAACAGAATGGAAAACACAGGAAAACTATTCCAAGCACTAAATAGAGGATTCCTTAATAACAAAGAAATATCAACAAAGACCAAGATGACAATATACAAAACAATATATAGACCTACAGTGACATATGGAGCAGAAAATTGGATATTAAACAAAAGACATCAGAGCAGAATTCAGGCAGCAGAGATGAAATACCTCAGAAGAACGATAGGAGTAAAAAGAACTGATAGAATCAAAAATGAAGAAATAAGAGAAAGACTCAAAATCAAACCGATACTCGAGTCAATCAAAAAAAAAAAATTGGCATGGTTCGGACATCTAACCCGGATGGACAATAATAGACAAGTAAAAAGAGTGTGGGACGCCAAACCAATAGGAAAGAACAGAAGAGGAAGACCCATTAAAGAATGGAACAGTGACATCTCGCAGATACTGCAGAGTAAGGGTAAGACTTGGCAGGAAGCAACACAGATGGCATCCAATAGGAAGGAATGGAGAAAGTTCGTTAAGAGCTAGGACACCTCAGAAGACTGTCAAATATTGTAATTTAATGAATTGTATTGTAAACGGCCCAACACCGAAAGGTACAAATGGGTTTTAATGATTAAGTAAAGTAAAGAATTGACTCTACAAGTACCTCCATCAGTTTCTAGTCCAATCTTCAGGGATGACAACCATCAACTATGTACATCAACAGCTTTAAACCAAAGAGAGTTAGTTGAGAATCAGCTAAAGAATGTAGTCTGGGAGATGTGTCAAAAAAATAATCCAAATCAGTTTGAATTTATTGCAGAATACAAAAGTGGTCTGAAAGAAATATACAAAGCAATGTTTGCAAATGCTGAACCATTGGAATATTTCGAACTATTCTTAACTGATGACATAATTAGTGTAATAGCTGATGAAACAAATCTTTACGCCACACAAATACTTACGACTGGTCAAGATATCTCTCAGCGATCCAGACTTTATGAATAGCGACCAGTTGATAAAGCGGAAATATATCGATTCCTTGCTCTTGTTAGATGGATGGGATTGGTGAAAGTACCAATTATTCGTGACTATTGGCGAACAGATAATTTATATAATTTCCCATTAGCCAGGTCTGTTATGTCCAGAAACAGATTCGAAATCATTTTGAAAATGCTTCATTTATCGGACAACACGAAATCCCTAGAAAATGACCGCTTATATAAAATACGAAACGTTAACAATATGTTTATTAACAATTTCCAAAAAAATTATACGCCTGGAAGAAACATTTGTATTGATGAAAGTCTGATTCCATGGAAAGGACGATTGCTCTTCCGACAGTATATATCCAATAAACGGCACAAATATGGCATAAAAATTTTTAAGTTATGTTGTGACAAAGGATACACCTAGAATATAATATCCTGGAATCGATATATTGTGGAAGGTCAAAAAATGGAGAAGTTGGCGTTGCTGAGAGTGTAGTAATGGAGCTCATTGACGATCTTCTGGATGAAGGTAGAGTTCTATACAAGGGCAATTACTACACTAGCCTCTTATTTGCATATCGTTTGCTGAACCGAAATATCCACTTAGTTGGTACACTTAGACTCGATCGGAAATATCTCTGCCACACAATGTTGTTATTGCAAAACTAAAAAAGGGAGAAGTTGCTGCCAGCACAAGTAAAGATGGTATTAGTATTTTGAAATAGAGGGATAAGAGAATTGTTTCTGTCCTTACTACAAAAGATTCTGCATTAAAGACTGTAGAAAAGACTACACGTTCTAGAAATAACATCACCAAACCCAAGTGCATAGTTGACTATAACACAGGAAAAGTGTTCCATCGATTTGAGCGACCAAATGTCGTCATATAGTACAGCATTGAAACGCTGTACCAAGTGGTAGAGAAAATTGTTATTTGAAATTATATGGTAGACTAGCATCGTTAATGCTCATTTTTTATACAACAATAATGATTTGAGAATGCAGAAGTCCCTTAAAATTACTGAACTTAGGGAACAGGTAATCCGTTCTTTGTTGCAAAAATACGCAACTGATGTACTACCACCGCCAAATCCGCGTAAGCCTGGACAAAAATTAATTCAAAAACTGATTGGAGATCCACCAAGAAAAACTAAAGGAAGGTGTTCGGAATGCTACAAAAAATATGGCAAAAAAGGAACTGTGGTTGACGGAAAAATCAAATTTACCACTCAAGTACAAAGAATGTGCACCGGATGCAATAAAATGTTTTGTTTAACGTGCTTTAATAAATATCATTAGTTTTTTTTGAAAATAAAATGTTTTTTCATTTAATATTTTATTTTTTTAATATTCACCAAAAAACCCATAGTATCCACAACCCATTCGCGTGAGATATCCGTTGGGGCAACTACTTCACGTCTACAATGTAAAATGCATTAAACTGTGTATTCTATAGGAAACACCGGCTAACAATATATGGTCGTCTGGTGTGCCCTATAAGAAACACTGGCCTCTCGCGGAAGTCTAGCGTATGTCCTATAGGAAACACTGGCAGTCAACCTGGTATACAGAACTAATTCAAAACATAGAAAAATTCTTCAAATTAAGCAGAATATCTAGAAAATTCTTTCAAGAATTGTTAGCTATTATAAAAGATCAGTGTTCCAAAAAAAATACTACCATGAGAAGAGAAAGCATTGCAGTAGAAGGAAAGCTTCTCTCCTTCTTAGGCTTAATTGGTTTTTAAAAACAATATATTTGTATAAATACTCCAGTCGACAGAGACGAAAGTATCATTGAACCTCTAAAAATCATATGAACAAGCTGAATTTTGCTGGGAATGATCCCAAAAAATTTTACCACGTTTATCATCCGGCTTCCTACTAAAATGCACTCTCATAGCTGAGATCATTTTAAACAAAAATGTTTATTAGCACTGTTTGTGTAGAATAAACCGTGCTCTCAGAAACAATGCTTGAAACGACCGGCGATTTTGAGTGTCAATTATATTATATTATTGAGAGTATTAAAAATATTTTAAATAAAATTTGTATAAAAACTTCTATTTAAAAAATTCTTTATAAAAGGTATATATATTTTAAAAAGTCCTTTTGGGTTACATCACAGAACGTTTTCGCACTAATAAGTCGATCATCAGTGCATTTACCAGGTATACATAAGGGAAGCCACTAAATATGTGGGTAAAAACCCTTGAAATGGTGTTAACTTTGTTAATTATTACATATTTCTTGATAAATTTAAATGATGTAGTTTTAAAAAGAGACATACATCATGGCAATGCAATACTTCCAGGGGTTGCCAACCCAAGAGAAGGTACCTCTATGGGTTCTCGATAGCAACTGATCTATGTGTAACGTTGACACAACTTTACAACAAAAGGCTTTACGTGTGTGTTGTCACATAAGCAAACAAATACTGACCTGCCGACCAGAGTCGTAAAATCGCTTTCGGCACATGATACTTGCGAAGGTACGCTCGGCGGTCGCCTCAGCTACCCCGTCGACGACGCACCATATTTATGTTTCATACAATACAAGACTCATTCAAGAAGCACCGCTTCGGCTGCTGACTCGGCGAAAACCGCTTTGTGTGTTTTAGCTCTAAATCCTGAAAAATTTTGCCTTGAAATATTAGTTGCAATATTTTATATTTATGTGTCATAATATTGGGTGCGTTCAGACGACTTCAGCAGCTGGACAGCTGACTAGATGATCAAGTCTTAGGCTCGATGCACACTTGCAAGTAGTGTGCACGCTGCGAGCAAGATGCGTGCGGTTGGCTTGTTTACTTTTCGTCATTGCACACTGCGCGGTTTCTCGGTATGTTCAGTCTCATTATGCCTCTCAAGCAGAATGGATGACCAAAGGCAACGTGTTGCATTTGCGTTTATTTATATGAGTATGTTATGTATGAGTATTTATATAATAAAAAAAATCGGTTGCCTGTAAAGTCGGTTTTACGGGCGAAGATTTTACGTGACAACGTCTTTTTCTCGGTAGAATATTTATTGATATGAATATTATTAAATTGCACAATAGTTGTTTGCAGTTGAAACGCGCTGTTTCTTCTCAATCGACTGAATTACGATTGATTGCAGAGTGATTTAAACTAATAATTTACTTAACACTATCAACATTTGTCAATAGTATGACATAACCTATAAACTCAGTTTCTCAACTTTTGTGTCAATCTAACAATTAATCAATCAATAATAGTTTACGATAATGAAATATTAGTGTACAATTATTTACCTTTATTGTTGTAGTTGTTGTAAATGACGAATCTAAGCACTCCACATTTTCACTACAGACACAGCTGACGATACTTTAACCACACGTGTGAACTTGTATTATGACGCTTTCTCGGTTTTCCAACGCCAAGTCGTAACTTTCAAGCAGCGGTTTCGCCTCAGAATGCACTGCCTAATTACAACTCATGTACTGCTTAACCACTAGTGATCGTACGTATGTTACCCGCGGCGTACACGCTACCTGCAAAGATGCAAGTATGCATCGAGCCTAAGCGTTGGCGTTCAGACGCCTCCAGCGCAAGCCGTTGAAAGTCAGCCGCTGTCAAATTTACTAAGCATACTTAATTTCCACTGGATAAACTCAGCGGTTGCTTATAAAAATAATTGCTCATTTTTAACGCAACCTATCCACGAGGTAAAAATCGTTAGAAATCATTCTCGTTTTTTTGTACTACAAAACAACATTTAATAGAGCTTGGGAGACTACAGTAATAGCACAGCCAAGGTCTATTATCCCCAAATTGCCAGAAAATAAATTCGAGTTATCTCCGCATGCTTATATAGCTAAATCCTTTGTAAGCAATTTGATTAATTTTATAAAGTTTATTTTTGGTTTATTTTTAGCACTTCTTCTAATAAGTCAGGCGAAGTATGCAAACTTGTCGGATCTAAAAAACATTGTGGTACAGATACCCAATGTTATTTGAAAGACTTTCCACGTAATAGTTTAGAGACGACAAAAAAACTTGCAGGCGATGAAAAAGTTTTGAAACAGTATCATATTTTTGGTATCTTTGAAAATACTAGAATTTTAGTTTTGAAACATTTACAGCATAACTAATAGACCAAGTATAAAACTTATACTCAGAATAAATCAGGTATAGGCAAAATCACTACCAATCAACATGGAATAACTTAGATAAAGGTTATACTTGATATAAGAATTTATTCCAGAATTATACCGACCCATACCCTTGTTTAAGTCTAGTATAACGTATTCTATGAATGTCGTAGTCATCAGTGGCACGAATATATTATTTTTTGTATTGTTTTGTGAGTAGCTATAGGTATAATAAAAAAATGTGTTTAAAAGGTGTGGCGGCTGTCAAGGAAGTTGATAATTTAATTACCATGATGGAAAATACAAGCAAAAGAAAAACGTTTAAAGAAAGAATAAATCCTTTTTCAAAATACACTGATAGAGAATTTAGAATAAGATATCGGTTTTCTAAAGATGGTGTAAGGTTTTTTGCAATTTTAAGATACTCAAACTCAACATATAAGATAAAAATAAAGATATATTTGGTGTCAGTTGTCATTGTGAGTTTCAAAGAAAAATCAAAATTGACATATTTCATTCAATATGTCGTTGTTCTATGTATTTGTGCAAAAGATTGCGACATTGCCAAACTATTATTTCGGAATAAATTGGAAATACTTATAACTAACATATACCGAGTTTATTTGTAACAAATTATTTTAGTATTATATTTTACCTTATACTTAGGATAACTATTCTAGGTATAAATACGAAATAACCTTAGAACACGAATGTTTTATTACTAAGATAGTTAGAAGTAAACCGAATATTTCGCTATGACGAACTACCGCATTTATTATATTTTGTAGTTCTTGTGCGCTGCTTGCCATTAGGATGGTATCATCAGCCTACCTGATATTGTCTATGCTGGTTCCGTTAGTCTTGATTCCACCTTTGATCTTGTCTGATGCTTTTCTGAATATAGGATTCGAATACAGATTAAATAATAGTGGTGATAAGAAGCAATCTATCCGCACTCTTCGTCGGATTCGTATATCTTCGGGGGTTGTGTGCTCCATTTTAATTGATACCGTTTGGTGCCACTATAGTTCTGAGATAATTCGCAATTCTTGTTCATCAGTTCCAGTTGTTCTCAGAATTTCGATCATTTTTTGATCGTTAACGCAGTCAAATGCTCACACGATCGGTGATTCAGCAAATTGCGAGGCAAAACATAATATATACATTAGCGGGACGGACGCAAACCGTCACATATTCATGAAATGTGTTAATTCAAATAAAAGTCTCTTTTTTCATACGGAGTTTTGACTATTTACTAGCGGCACATTCGAAGTGCAAATCAAGTTACATTCAATTGTATTGATTCATTTGTATTTTCGTTTTTAGAGCAGTCTTTGTTACTTCAACGTCTGTATCAATGTCTATACCAAGTTGTCTAGTGTCTCTATTTGTTCCTCAACCTTGATACTTATTTTATTTTTCCTTTTAAAGTTCTGTAGTTGTGAGATGTCTATTTTTCTTGACACTTTTTTCCTTTTAACTTTAAGAAACCTTTTTAATCTAATTCATAATAACTGGATTGTGATTGTTGTAAATGCTAACAATTTTATCTTCTTTGTCTGCAGGTGATTTTAAAGTGTATAGTGCCTTCTAGGGTGTTGTTTAAAGAAGATGTTGGCTACTAATAGGTTGTTCTTTACGCAGAATTGCACCAGTTCATCATTTTATTATTTCTGGTACCAAGACTGTTTGCTTCTATAATATCTCCTTCAGCACTACGACCAATTTTGGCGTTAAAGTCACCCATGATAATTAGTTGCATTATTTCATGTATATTGTTATAAAACTTTTAAATTTCTTCCTCCGATTTGTCACTTGTTGGATCATACACCTAAATAACATTTAGGTTAGGTTAGGTAGGTTTCTCTGGGCTGTTCTTAATTTCAACATTGCTACTTGATCATTTAGAGAGATGAAGTCTATGACTGAATGCGCAATTTTGTCCAATACTAATATAGCCGTCCCATATTGATGTTCTGGGTAGGTTATTCCTGAGTAATAGACGTATCCATCTTTGGTTATTTTTTTTCTTATACCAAGCCATCTTACTTAACTAATCCCCAAGTTGTCTATTTTTCATCTCGGCTTAAGTTTTTGCAAGTTTCCCATTAATGAACAAGCAAGGTACGTTTCAGGTGGCAATACGTACTATCCTGTCTTATATTTGGATTTTCTGTCTACTTCCTTGAACCTCAATAGAAGTTGACGGGGGAATTCTTTGCATCCCCTCCTTATTTACGGCGTGTCCATTCAAACTGCTCCAGTCATGCTTGTAATATTCCAGTTTCAAGCTGGTTCAGGATCATTTCCTCTGTGCCTTAAGCTGGTTTTATTCATCGCTGCTGCCCTTTACCAGGAAGAGATAGTAAATAAGTAACCAGATTTTGGAAGGACAGAAGGATGGTACATGATTTCTTTTAGTAGGGAATTAATAGCAAAGCATGGCTCACGTGGGCAGAGTCGCTTCCCTGAAGTAGGCCTATTCTCTACCAGGATCGTAGAAAAGTGACTATCTGCTACCACTTAATTTAAGTAATCTGTCAAAAATATATGATCTCGGTTATCAACCTCACCTTTCTAAAAAAATGATGATTTTCATGTACTAAACGTTGGTGTCACATTAAATTTATCGCAAATCCTTTGACAAAAACATGTCACTGATATTAAGGCTTCGTGCAGTTTGTATATAATTTCCCTACATTCATGTACAATCTAGGGTAATACTTAAAAATGAGCTTAGAAAAACTTACTTTTAATAGTCGCGAAGGCGGCGTTATTTGTCCAAGTTTCACTTCGCTTGTTGCTCTCTGAAAAAAAAAAATAAAAACAAATTATTATCCAAATTTGTATAACAAGTAAACTACATTACTAATCATATTTATATTTCACTCGAATTAGCCGCGAGGGTACGTAAAAAACTACACGTAGGCCTACGACCTGACGAAATGAACAGAACTTCTCAAGGTACTATAATTTAGCATATTTATCCGCTTTAACAAAACAAGGAAAATGTTGACACCGCACAAATTTCGCTAAAGTCTTTTGTCATTTATTGAGGAAAATATTCACACGAAGAACATCACTACAATCAAACCTTTTGCAAGTAGTGTTTTGACTATAATGAAAATTTCAATAGAAACAGCTTGTTCCAGAAATGAACATATTGTTTTTAAAATATAAAATAAAAATGTAATTTTTTAGACTTTTCTTAGTGTAGAATAAGTAAAATAGTCACTTTATCGAGTTTGCTCGGGACACCCGACTCATTGGCGCCTCAACCTCTTAAATAGTTTTCACACCTAAATAAAAGAGGAGTAATCTTAACTTTTACGCATCAAGAGGTATTATCAGGTCAGTTCATTCTCACACATCGCCCTTGAGGCATGTGCATTTTTAAAACACTCTCAATTCATGTATAAAATATTTCTCTACGCCGAAATCGGTTTTTATACATACGGTTTTCTCTTTCACGTGTTATAAATGAAAGAATTTTTTGACATTGTATAGTACACTACGGCCGTGTTGGGCCTCTCTACTTTAAAAATATTTAATTATAAGTCGATAAACTAGTGATTTTATTTCTCTGGAGCTATATTTGCTCACATTAACAATCCTTATCCTTCAACGGTCACTGAAGAACCAAACCTATGGAGATACATCCATACAAAAGTCCTTTGAAGTAAGGCTTGGAATCAAAAGATTTCCAACCCTTGAGTGTGGGTAGCCAGTTATAAGGCTCCCCCTCACAGCTGACTAAGCAGATCCAAAAATACAATAATAATAGAAAAGGAATTAATTGGCACAATAAACTCTATATTTCGGTCAAAAACAACCTCAACTTTGGCAGTTAACCAAACAGTCAGAAAAAACACTACTGCTATTGAATATGGATTTTTGGCGAAAGTCAACCTGTATCTATGCACGATGCACGTTACAAATAAGAGAGTTAAGAGAAATCATGGATAAAAAGAAAGACAGTTTTTGTGGAGATCCAAGAAAAACTAGTGTGATGGTTTTTCCACAGACACAAATAAAAAATAAAATGTTACATGGCAAAACAGAATAAATAGTCTAGTACTGGATGTAAAAAGAGATCAGACTCGGGATACAGACAAATAGCAAATAAGAGACTGGCAGGTTACAAAGATTAGGAGAAAATATTTAGATAAGAAATAAAGTGAAAATTGTATCAATCCTTAGTAGTAATAGCAGGTAAAAATACCAAATTTAAATGAAGCTTAGGACTACTCAATGGAAGTAGAAGTACGGATTAAGGAAGAAAAAACTACAGTCTACAAAATGCATAAGGTACAATGCTGGTGTAGTGTAAACTGAATAAAACGTAAGAGACAAATTTTAAGAAAAATTTTACCTTGAAATTTAAGTAAATTATGATATCTAAACTACTGACGTTGATAAAAAGAAACAAAATCATGTTTTTTTATTCATAATTGGCAGTCTGACTACGAAATAAGTTACATATGTCTAAATTTAAATTCGTTAAAGTATTTATCTCTATTTTGGATATAGTCCAGTCATCAGAGATTTGACCTCTCAAAATCAAAGTAATAAGCTGAATTTTGCTGAGAATATCAATTTTTGGACCCTAAAAAATGCAAGTTTGCTACACCTGCCCCCGGGCTTACCCCTAAAATCGGCCGGGGGAGGAACATCGATTTACAAAGAATTTGTTCGCCGTAAAGAAAAATGTTTCGAACAAAAAATATAGCTGAGACAATTCTTAACAAAAATATTAATAAACATTTTTTGTTCAGAATAAACCGTTCTCTCAGAAAAAAAGCTTGAAGCGACTGGCCATTTTAGATGTCAGTTACGCGCGCGAAATCAATTTTTTAAACAAAGTTTGTACCAACTCGAGGGTAAATTCGATATCTTTTGATCAAAGTTTTTTATCGACAAATAATAAAATGGATTTTAGAGGTAAATAGTGCAGGTTTCATACCTCATGTCAGAGAAAATGCTTCCAAGCAAACGGCATCAGGTGAAGTTTGTAGCTAAAGTTGTATGATTTTGAAAAATGAACCTCGCATTCGAAAAGAAGGAGTTCTAAACGTTTTACATCGTTTGTAATCTGAAATTTTAAAATTCAGTGTTTTTTGGCAAATTTCAAATGCCTCATATTTTGTTGCCAAATTTCCAAATCTAAATTTCATGCTACAGGTTTTAAAGATTATGGTCTAACAATGAAAATATTGTAGTGAACGATCAATGAAATTAATAAATTTTATTAATTCTCACGAGAATCGTAAAAAATGGCAAAATCGCGAAAAGTTTATTTATTTAACAGATTTGTACAAGCTGACTTTATGTGCGGCAAAATGAAAAAATTGTGTACGAAAGCTGCACTTTTCATCTTTAAAATGCATGTTGATTTTTGTTGATAGATCACTCTGATCAAAAGATATTAAATTTTTACGGTCGAGGCGATACAAATTTAATTTAAAAAAATTGATTTCACGCGCTTAACTGACATTCAAAATCGCTGCGCCGGTCGCTTCAAGCGTTGTTTCTGAGAGAACCGTTCATTCTAAGTGAAGTACTACCATTCTAAGTGGCAAAATTTTTTGGTCTCAAAATTGACTTCCTTGTTTAACAAGCAAAATTTAGCTTGTTTATATAATTTGGTAAATATTATCGTACAGATTCTTGGTAAATTAATGTTTTCCACATAACATACGATGGGGGTTTTAGGGCGAAACCCAGGAGTAGGACTGACAAACTATTGAGTCTATTCTGGGGTCTTAAAATTGATATTCTCAACTAAATTCAGCTTGATCATATGATTTTTAGAGGTTCAGTAGCATTTTCATCTCTGATGACTGGAGTAAGAGTATCCAAACCTAAAATATATTATTTGTTTAAAGACGAAAATTTAACCACATAATGACTGACAGGACGATAAGGGCATCCGAAGGGGATATTGTACTAATCTTTTGAAAACTTGAAAACGTTGTTAAATCAAAAGCTTAATAACTGTTTTAGAGAATTATTTAGACAGCATTCAATGACGTTAAATCAGAACTACTTAGGAATAGTAGGAGAGTAACAATCATGTTAAGTAACGAGAGAATATATTTCTCCAACTGTCCCTAAAATTGTCCAGTAAAGATTTGATCATTATTGTAAATAATATGATATTGAATAATTATATCAGTATATATACAGATTGAACGAATTTAAAACGGAACATACGAAATCAATGTATTTCGGCTCAACTCCGCTCTAGGTGGTTGGCCAACAAAAGGTTGTCAAATAATTATATTATAAAAATCCAATACTTCAGCGGGCTGCTGGATTCGGAACTCATTCAAGAACAAGTCAAAACTCCACCCAAATAGGTTGCCTAGAATCACTGAAAAAACTAGACTAAACAAGCAGTTATTATGCTGTCAAACCACTTATCGCTTCCTTATAGTCCAAGAGATAGAGCCGAAATTTTGAACTGATCAGTAATATGACATTTCTCTATTGGAATATATTCATTGTAACTGGGTTAAGACTTTGCCTTACAGGCGGACGCCCCTCGTGGTACAGGGGGTGGCTATACAGGGATAAAGTTGTCATTTTTTTCGGAAAAATTAACGATCGATAATATGGCTGAAAATTTGCCCAGAGTAAGATCTTGGTATAACTAGACGAAATCCCAAAGGGCGGACAGTAGATACATAAGGTGTGGCGGACAGGGGTGAAATTGCAATTTTTTGGGGAAAAATTAACGATAAGTAATACGTCCGCCATTTTCATGGCTCATTATTTAGCCCATAAAAACTTTAAATCCAAAAGGGCGGACAGCTAGGTTGGTACAGAGAGCCACAAAACGGGGTCAAATGTACCACTTGCCTGCGCATTTTAGGTCTCGGTAACAATTTTCAAACTGATTTTATTATGATATTTTTATACCGATTGATTTGAAAATTTGTATGCTCACTTCTGTTACTATTCTGAGAAGCGTCAAGTAGAGTTTTCCTCAAAATTTTCCAAAAAAATTTCCGTAAATGAAAATTTTCGTAATTTTTTGAAGTAAAATCTAATTTGTAGAATCCTTTCGATTTTCTGTAAGTTATACCATGATTTTTTTCCAAAAATTTTCAAACGATTTTTCCGATAAGAAAAAAAAATTTAGAAAAACTTTTCTAAAACATTTGATAAAACTCTACGTCATCGTCTGAATCTTTTATAGAATATTTTGTAGTATTAAAATGATATTATGATAATGTTTTTTTTTCAAACTAAAGTCATATTTACTTTACAAATCACATTTTTTTCTTAAATATTAATATTTTACGAATTAATTTTTAATTGAATAAATGTTTGATATTTGATATTTTATTAAATTAAAGTAATTTTATAATGTTAATTATTAAATATTTTTGGTATAACAAATAGTAATTTTACTTATTTTTTATTACAATAAAAAGGTTTTTAAATTTATATTGCATAAATAATGATTGTTCAGATATAAGAAAAATTTGATTTATTATTACATTAATAATAAAATACAAAATATATTATTTCTATTTATCAATAGATAAAATTCAATTTGTAGAATTCCTTTAACATTTTACAAATAATTATTAATAAAAATCAATTTAATAGTGGAATTATCAATTTTTTAAGTTTTGAAATTTACTTTGTAGATATTTTCAATATTTTTTTTTTAACTTTCAAATTGATTGAATTTTTTTTCATTAGTTAATTATAATTTTACAAATTCTGTTTGGACATTAATTTTGCATCATTATTATTTTAAAATATTAAAATATTAATGATGCGCGTTCATTTAGATCAGTAATTCTAGACGCATGCGCTAAATGTAATAAGTATCAAGATGCTTTTATTCAACTTGGTGAAACTGACTTCGATTGTAATGAAGTTTTTGAAACCTTAGAAACTTTCGTATGTCACTTATATGGAACAGGACTGACGAGAACAATTCCAAAAAGAAAAGTAAACGATGTCAGATTTTCACTATTTAACCGGCAGTATAAGTTGCATGATGTGAACGAGCCTTAAAAAAAAACTAAAAAATTTCGATGCTTCAAGCTTACCACCATGTCAAGATGAATTACACCAACATCTACTGCGAGCTCATTATATTTCAAATATTTGGACAAATGCTCATAAAAAAGTACCAACAGAATTGATTGTTGAAGAACATGGTTGGGAGTTTGAAGATGAAACATATAAATTCAAATGGTTTAGTGGACCTCAGATGCCAGAATCAGTTCGAGAAGTAGTGATTGAAAATGAAGCAGATAATGAATGTGATATTATTGAAAGTGAAAGTGACGAAGATGATGAATGTGATAACATCAATGAGAGTGAGAAAAATGACGAAGTTTTTCTAAATTTTTTTTTCTTATCGGAAAAATTGTTTGAAAATTTTTGGAAAAAAATCATGGTATAACTTACAGAAAATTGAAAGGATTCTACAAATTAGATTTTACCTCAAAAAATTACGAAAATTTTCATTTACGGAAATTTTTTTGGAAAATTTTGAGGAAAACTCTACTTGACGCTTCTCAGAATAGTAACAGAAGTGAGCATACAAATTTTCAAATCAATCGGTATAAAAATATCATAATAAAATCAGTTTGAAAATTGTTACCGAGACCTAAAATGCGCAGGCAAGTGGTACATTTTACCCCGTTTTGTGGCTCTCTGTCAACTGTCAAAAAAAAACTAAAAAATTTCGATGCTTCAAGCTTACCACCATGTCAAGATGAATTACACCAACATCTACTGCGAGCTCATTATATTTCAAATATTTGGACAAATGCTCATAAAAAAGTACCAACAGAATTGATTGTTGAAGAACATGGTTGGGAGTTTGAAGGTGAAACATATAAATTCAAATGGTTTAGTGGACCTCAGATGCCAGAATCAGTTCGAGAAGTAGTGATTGAAAATGAAGCAGATAATGAATGTCATATTATTGAAAGTGAAAGTGACGAAGATGATGAATGTAATGACATCAATGAGAGTGAGAAAAATGACGAAATTTTTAAAGTATTTCTAAATTTTTTTTTCTTATCGGAAAAATCGTTTGAAAATTTTTGGAAAAAAATCATGGTATAACTGACAGAAAATCGAAAAAATTCTACAAATTAGATTTTACCTCAAAAAATTACGAAAATTTTCATTTACGGAAATTTTTTTGGAAAATTTTGAGAAAAACTCTACTTGACGCTTTTCAGTGTAGTAACAGAAGTGAGCATACAAATTTTCAAATCAATCGGTATAAAAATATCATAATAAAATCAGTTTGAAAATTGTTGCCGAGACCTAAAATGCGCAGGCAAGTGGTACATTTGACCCCGTTTTATGGCTCTCTGTACCAACCCACCTGTCCGCCCTTTTGGATTTATAATTTTTAGAGGCTAACTAATGAGCTATGAAAATGGCGGACATATTACTTATCGTTAATTTTTCCCCAAAAAATTGCAACTTCACAACTGTCCGCCACCCCTTATGTATCCACTCTCGCGTCAGCCCTTTGGGATTTCGTCTAGTTATACCAAGATCTTACTCTGGGCAAATTTTTAGCCATATTATCGATCGTTAATTTTCAGTTACAATGAATATATTCCAATAGTTAAATGTCATATTACTGATCAGTTCAAAATTTCGGCTCTATCTCTCCGACTATTAGGCAAGCTCCTCTTTCCTTTAAAGGAGACTGATAGTTGAACGATATTTTACACAATGTCTATCACCGGGTATGGATTTATTTTTGTCCAAGTTTTATATTGGTCGACTATTTCAAATGCAGTTCAAACAGATATATATTAAATTGTATGTTCCGTTTTAAATTGGTTCAATCTGTATACGAATGAGTCAAATAAATTTAAATTATTTTAAGCACCTTTTACCAAGCAACAAAAACAAAATTTGTTTAATTTACTAATTTTTTGTATTATGAGAATGATTTCCTAAGTGGAAACTGCAACGTCAAATAAACTTATTTGAAAGTAAAATTGTGATTTATTCCCAACAAAAATAGTAAATTGCATTATTGTAAAGTGTATGACAACGGTGTGGAACATCCAGAACGAACAATAACTGCGACCAGGATTTTTTTTTTAAATTCCTTAAGTGGATTTGAACATTTTCTTGGGAAACAGAATTCTTTTCTTTCAGGAAATGGTCTACTGTCAATTATATGGTATCAGTTTTCATATGGTCAAACGATGTATAAATTATTTAACTTTACATGGGATAATTACGCTGTTTTGCTAATTAAACGCATTATTACAAATTATTATGCAAGGCAAAATCCGAAGAAAGCGAAATGTGGAAAGACGAAGAATATCCTGGCTTAAGAACTTAAGGGAATGGTTTGAATGCAGTAGTGCAGAACTTTTTAGAGAGGCAGTCAACAGAGTCCGCATAGCCATGATGATTTCCAATCTTCGATAGAAGATGGACCGGTGCCAGTGCACTTATTAGCCAAGCTAATTTGCGACATATTTTTATAAAACAAACTTATATATCACTACTAACCTTTTAATTACATTATATTAGTGTGTAATATTTAGTAATTTTTATTAGAACATTGGATTATAATGAAATAGTGGTTGATATCAACAAAATAATAAATTTTGCTCATATAACCTGTTTGATTTGTTATGATTTTTTGCATTAAAGTTTGACAGCGACTGTGCGAGGTTGCCAATTTTTGTGATAGGTTTGTTCCAGTTTTTAAATATTTTCAATGATAAGTATTTAAACAAATCAAAATATCTCTAGATGAAATTTATAAATTGTCAAAACAATTTTAATTTATGTTTTGCTTTTATTCCTGAAAAATGGAAGTGAATTCTAGGATTGATATAAATAATATAACACAAAAGCGATACTGAATTAATTCAATATTTACAAAATATTGAATTACTTAGAGAACAATTTAAATGTAAAGTTAGACAATGTCGACGTCTATGTGTAGTGAGACAGAAAAATGGGTATAAATTAAACCACAGTTTTTGGTGCAGCAAATGCAAAAAAATGTATTCCGTATGTACAGGTACATTTTTTGAAGAATTGAGAGTACCAGTCAGGACTCTATTTTATGTGGTGGACGACGGTAGGTCACACCCCAGGAAGGGAACTCGTATATTTTTATCTTAATAATATACACCGATTAATATATTTTACCTTAATTATTTTTATTTAGGTGAGGATAGGTTGAGTTCCCTTATCTATATATATATATCTATATCCCGATATATATTATATATATATATCGTATATTTTTATCTTAATAATATACACCGATTAATATATGTTACCTTAATTATTTTTGTTTAGGTTAGGATAGGCCATTTCACACCCCAGGAAGAAAACTTGTTATATTTTATCTTAATACTATACACCGATTAATATATTTTATCTTAATTAGTTTCGTTTAGTTTAGGACAGATTGAGTTTCTTTCCGGGGCTATGAGATGACCTACCGACATCTGTAGATCACCATATGTTTGCTAAACGTAACAAGACGCTCAATATATTATTTTTAACATTTCCCACGATTTTCCGTATCGACCTTGCACAGGTAAACTATTAGTTTATTGCATATAGTTCCGATTGTTGTATATTTACCACTGAAGCTAGTATAAAAACGTAAAGTGTTCCTCATTTAAAAGTGAATCGTTAATATATAATATTACTGAATTGTCAATTTTTTTATAATAACACTGCACATTTAAGTTCTTTAGTATTGAGAAGAATTACAGGAATTACGCTCGGAAATCAAAAGATAAGTGATGACATTAGAAGAAAATGTAACGTACAGTGTATAAATAAATGAACACAAAATAGAAAAAAAGAATGGAATAACAACATAAGCAGAATGGACGAGACCAGTGTCATCAAAATAGGAAGAGATAAATGGAATGATAGCCTTCCATAGAGGTATTAATACGCCAATGAACAAGCAGAATTGCTTATAAAGAGGAATAAGAAGAATTTCAGTTCTTTAAAATTTAAGAAAACTTATTGACGTGACAACGTCTTAAATTAGGTTGTGGCTCGGAGTCACTCATGAAAAAGTGTAACGCCCGCTCACGTCTGTTACGATGAGTACGAGAGAGAGGCCCGCCGGACCAGCGAATGCCTTGCGTCTCTCTCCCACTCAAACATGATCGGTCCGCTGCGCGCGCAGCACTAGAGAATTAGGCGCGTTGAATCACATTACAGCAGAAACACTTCCTTTCATTTCATATTTCTCCTATCATCGTCCTATCCTCAACAAAATCACTCAAATAGAAATTAGTTAAGTTTAAGTTTACATGTACAATGTTTTAGTAAACAAAATATATTTCTATAGTTAAAATTTGTGCAATTCTTATTTTCATTCAATTTCTTGTTCCTATTGTGCAATTTAATAATATTCATATCAATAAATATTCTACCGAGAAAAAGACGTTGTCACGTAAAATCTTCGCCCGTAAAACCGACTTTACAGGCAACCGATTTTTTTTTCCTTTAAAAATTTTGTTTAATGATTTTAGTAATTTCCAAAATTTGTTAAATATAATACAGAATTTATTGATCATTTTTATTTTTCATTATTATCTAGTATTTATGTTTAATCACTGCATTTAGATTATCATTATATTTTAAAATAGTATTTATATAAGTCGATGAGCAGAGTAATAAGTGTTTATGCATATATATTACGTAAAAAGAAGCATTCCCTTCAAAAAATATATCATAAAATTTAAAGTATAGAGAATATTTGTGATACTACTATACATTTTTATAGATTTGGAAACGTCGCAGTCAACTCTCAATATGGCCGCCCAAAATGTGTGAAATTTTCAATTTTCAAAGTCATTTTTTATTTAAACAAATGAAAACTCCGCAAATTTTTTTTTGGAAATAGCTTAAAATAATGTATATTTTCAAGATTTACAAAAAATTTTCACGGAAGCGCGTGGCTAATAAATGCACCGGAACCAGATGGACCTTAAAGAAGAAGAAGCTAATTTAGGCAGTATTTTCTATACGTAACTCGAGTACATTATACAAATCTAGAAGAACATAGAAACAAAGAAAAAATAATTAAAAGTTTATTATATTTTAACAAGGTACTACAAAGAACATTCGTTTTCAATCTTAACGTGCAAAAATTGAAATTTTAAAAAATATATAAAAGTTTTAATTCCATGATAACAAAAACCACAAGATAACAAATATTATAGATAAATAGATTTCATGGATAAAGTGAAAGAGCTTTGCAGAACCTTTTATGTAAGGCTGATATAGATGATGTTATACAATTGAAATTATGTCGAATGTTTTAACTCACAACATATTTTAAACAAATCATATTAGATAAACAAAATAATAAAATTTATATTTACGAAAAGTAACTTCTTGAGTGTAAGAAAAGTTGATTTTTTCCTACTTCGAAATTTATTTCTACCACTGGAAGACGACGAATTTGTTGTTATAAGGTCCATAGGTAATAATATGTTCACACACGAGAGACATTAATTTAAAAAATAAACGTAAAACCAGATTTCGCACCAAACGATTATATGGTATACCATACAATAACTAACTAAAGTAAAGAAAACAGTTATTTTGGGATCTAACAAATATACAACTTACTGTCAGAATTGTCAAAATATTGTTTAATCCTTTTTATGTTAGATAATGCATTTGACATTTCATTTATTTGGCAACCAAGCCTAAAAAGATGTTGCCTGTCGCTAGACATGATTTTATCACGCCATGGTAAAGGCTTAAAGCTATGTAGTCACGGAATTAGACAATATTATGATTGCTACTGAATGTATTATTTAAATAAAATTTGATTTACATGTTTAACCCTCAAATGGTGAAATTGTGACTTGATAAAATTTTGACATAAACGGTGATGTAGGGTCTAACCGTACCCCAACCACAGAATAAATAAGAATGCTTACCAATATCAATTTCTTTATTATTCAGTGCTCCAACTGTTTAAAATCATAAAAAACCAATGAAAACATAAATTTTGTCATACAAAAAAAACAGTTTTAATAAAATTTTATTATAATAAATCAAACTACACTTGAGTGCAAAATAGTCGACTGGATTGAGAAATTTGTGACAAGCTACGACAGAACCGTAAATTTTTTTATATATCCTTGTCCAAATTTTCCACTTTTATTAAAGTTGTAGGTATACTCGAGTACGACTATTTTGTACTTTATAATATATAAATCGTAATTTTAAAAATCAATTTAATATTAACATAAAAAAATGTGTATCGTATTATATATATATATATATATATATATATATATATATATATATATATATATATATATATATATATATATATATATATATTTGAAAATCACTAAGTTCTCCGGAAGAACCGCGTTGAGAATTTAATGCTCAAAGTTTTGGCACCCATTTTGGAGCCATTTTCAAGAGTGATACGGTTCCGTTCGAGTTCTCGGTCTCAATCTGCCTACTCCTCTCACTCGGGACGTACCAGATTGAGAACCTGAGCTTCCGGGTCCCAAGCTAACCCAGAATCAAAGACGATTAGAATTTGCTCGGAAACGTCTGGAATGGGACGATTATCAATGGAGTCAGGTATTATTCTCAGACGAAAATAGAATCTGACCACATGGCAACGACAAGGAGCGTTGAGTTTATAGAAGGAGAGAGATTTGCTCAATGTTTTAAAGAAATTGTCTCATATGGAGGCGATCCTGTATGTTTTGGGCAGACATTTCCATGGATGGGAAAACCGAGTTGGTTTTCGTGCGTGGTGGAGGACGTAAAGGAGGTTTAACGACGGATCGTTACATCAGAGATATTTTAAGGAACATGTGGTTACATACGCCGAATTTATTCGTAATTTCTTTATTTTAATGCACGATAATGCAAAATATCCTATCGCACTAGTCACCACACCTATCTGACTGAGAGCGGTATACCTACAATAAATTGGTCTGCGTTGATCCTGGACATAAATTCAATAGGGCATATTTAAAATGAGCTTAAATGAACGGTCCGTGACAAAATTCATGCACCAAGGAGCATAATGGAATTGAGAGCTGCGCTTAATGATGAATGGGAAGCAATGCCTTAAAAATTTCTTAGAAAAGTCATCCGATCCATGCGAAATCGATTGGAAAGTGTAATTAGGAGTAGGGCTGGTAATATCAAATACTTAAAAATAAAGAAATTTATTTTGTAATCGATGATTTCTCAGTCCATAACGTCTTTCTTGCGTTAGTTGCAATGATAAATATTTAGGAAACTCTGTTCGTAATACATATTGTTTTTATAATACGCCTTCCAAATAATGCAATAGCAGTTTTTGTAAGTTTAATAATAAAGTTTCCACATTACATCTTTTTATTTTTATACTTTTTACATGGAAACCGAAAGTGTAATCTCAAATTACGCTTTTGAGTCGATTGTTTTACACTGAATTGTATATTTTGAAATCATTTTAACTTTAAACAAAATTAAAAGTATTTTTAGTTGTAGGTAAAAATTATTTATAGAAAATTAGGCAAAAAACAAAAACTTTACCAACATTCGTTTAAAATTAACTAAGATATGTACGTCTTAGACATATTATCATTAAAATATAAAATTTAACAAAAAAGTTCACTTAATTGTACAGTCCTTACACACTATATCTGTACATTCTAAAAAATAGGTACCATACAAAACTTGCAAGTCTTTTTATCCTTGGTCCTAGGACATTTTCCACATCGTCTATTTTTATAATCTACAACAGGAATCGTCAGTACTGGGATTGGTTCTTTTAAAATTGAACTAACTCTCAATTCTCTCGGAAAATGTTAGTCGTTAGAATGTTAGAATGTCGTCTTATATGTGGTGATATTTGACCATATGAACAAGCAGGTTTTAGAAAAGGCTATTCAACTTCCGATCACCTGTTAACCACAAAAATATTAATAGAAAAATGTAACGAATACAAGTTTCCAGTTTTCCTAGTATTTGTAGACTACGAAAAAGCTTTCGATACCATAGAACACACGGCCGTAATAAACGCAATGCAAAATTGTAGAATAGACAGCAGATATATTAACTTAATAAAAGAAACTATGAACCAAGCTACAGCTACATACTACCTAAATGAAAATGAACACACG
Organism: Diabrotica undecimpunctata; assembly: GCF_040954645.1. NCBI lineage: Eukaryota > Metazoa > Arthropoda > Insecta > Coleoptera > Chrysomelidae > Diabrotica > Diabrotica undecimpunctata. The sequence continues at coordinate 47,345,825 of NC_092810.1, read as the reverse complement.
AACCCTGTACCATTAAACAGGGGAGTCAAACAGGGAGATACTTTATCACCCAAACTGTAGTTTTGGAGGACGTTTTTAAAAACCTAAATTAGAAATATAAGGGAATAAACATCAATGGCCGCTACCTCAGTAATCTACGATTTGCAGATGACATAATCCTGATAGCTACTGACCTACAAGAAATGCAAACCATGCTTTTAGAACTACATACCGAATCTTCTAAAATAGGACTGAAAATAAATTTAAACAAAACAAAAGTCATGCACTCCGAAGACACCGTGACAATAATAAACGATAAAGTTATAGAAAAAGTTGAAGAATATATATATATATATATATATATATATATATATATATATATACTTAGGACAAAAAATAATACTAAATAGGGAAATTCAAACTGAAGAAATAAAAAGAAGAAGAAAGTTAGCTTGGGCAGCATTCGGTAAACTGAACTATATACTCAGAAATAAACAAATTCAATTACATCTTAGATCTAAAGTTTTTGATGCATGCATTATTCCGATATTAACTTATGCGGCACAAACATGGACAATCACAAAAAAGAATATGAATATACTTAGAGTCACTCAACACGCGATGGAAAGAGCAATGCTAGGTATATCACTTAAGGACAAGAAAACAAACACATGGATAAGACAGAAAACCAAAGTCACCGATGTGGTGCAAAAATCATTAAAGTTGAAATGGGAATACGCTGGACATGTAGCTAGGAGCGATCTAAACAAATGGCACAGATCAATTTTAACCTGGAGACCATACCAACACAAAAGACCCAGAGGCAGACCTCCTATGAGATGGACAGATGATCTGAAAAGGACTGCCGGGAAAAATTGGCTACAAGTAGCGTACAATAAAAAACAATGGAAAGGAAGACTTGAAGAGGCTTATGTTCAGATGTGGACGTGAATGGCTAGACGAAGAAGAAGAAGAAGATGTGGTGATATTAGATCAGTATCTAATTCTTTAATGAATTGCCACTGAAAAAAATAACCCTAGGCCACCTTCTTGTTCTTCGATCAGTAAAAAAAGTCACATTTTTGATCCAAAATATCGACTCCCCCTTTTGTGTTGTTGTAGAATTGGATCATCTCGGGTTTTCCAGTTTGACTATCAATTTATTCAGATATATGCATAGATAAAATCATTATCACAGCTTTATTTCGTTTAGGCCCATACGAAAGAAGTGTCACGTTTCTTTTAAATCCATAGATCGATGATTGTTCGACACGAATTTTATTTGGCAAAAATTGGTTAGAATTATATCTATCTAGGTTTATTCTTTTTGAGTATTTTCACAAATGTAATTTTTCTACCAAATACCTTTTCAACAACCTTATAGAGCTAAACAAATTATCCGCAGTAATATTTCTATCGCTTCCAAAAATTGTCATTAAAAAAAAAGCCAATCATTTGACTGAAGTTGGTAGTGAAATTTTTAGTAAGTCTTTAAAGAGGTTTTGTATTTTGTAGCGCTGAGATTTACATTTTGTTTAAATACAGACACTCTTCTTTACAATCGAAGTTCTACGGCCTCTCCAAAAATACGTGGTTAATCGTTAAGTTTTAAATCAAATACTTGCAACATTTACTGCATAAACGATTAAACAGGTTTTTCTATTGACTAACCTTGTATAACAACAACATTGTATATCTTCTTCTTCTTCTTCTTCTTCTTCTTTTTATATAGACATGACTCTGTCTGTTTTTCAATGTGCCTCCAGTAAGTTGTCATTCCATTGTTTGCGTGTTGTATTTATTGTCATTCGGCTTATATGATCGTTCCATTCTACTCTTCTATTTCTTACCCAGTTTTTGATGTTCTCCACCTTGCATCTATGTAGTATATCTGTACTTCTAGCTCTGTCTCATAGTGTCTTACCATCAATTTTTCTAAGTGTTTTCATCTCTGCTGTTTCTAACATCCTTTTTGTTCTCTCTGTATCAGGTCTTGTTTCTGCCGCATATGTCATTATTGGTCTGATGACTGTTCTGTAAATTCTGCCTTTCGTTTCTTTTCCGATATTTTTATTTCTCCATATTGTTTCGTTTAGGCAGCCTGCGGCTCTGTTTGCTCTATTCACTTGATCTTCCACTTCGGTTTCGAGCTTTCCGTAGCTAGATAATGTGATTCCTAAATATTTAAACTCCATCACTTGTTCTATTATCTGACCTTCCAGCTCCAATTTACATCTTAGTAAATTTGCTGTTATAACCATGAATTTTGTCTTTGTTGAGGAAATTAACATGTTAAATTTTCTGGCGGTTATATTAAATTGGTGCAGCATACGTTTTAAATCATCTTCACTTTGAGAGAGTAGTATTGCGTCGTCTGCATAGCAGATTATTTTAAGTTGTTTTTCTCCCATTTGGTATCCGTTTTTAGTTGCTGCCTGGGGTGATTGCGTAGCTCTGCGGTTACTACAACCGGTCCCAAGCCCGGATAGAATGTGGAGGGTGATTGGCAAGGTTAGCAACCTACCAATCGTAAAAACAAATACTGCTCAAAGAAACAATGTACAGCCTCGGAACCAGATTGATACTATGAAGACGTCTACGGCAAGAAATATATATATATATATATATATATATTGGATTGGTGTGTCGGGTATACGGTCTGTTATTTAAAAAAAACTCTTTTTTCTTTTATTACTCTATATTTCGCTGATTTTTTGTCAGCTTCATCAGGCAAATAAACAATGATTTACTTACAGATTTAGAGTTAAAAATATTTAAAAATGTTGTACATAATATATTCAAAACAGTACTGACAATATTGGTTAAAGCACCTAGTCACTAGTAATTAAATTAAATTTTTTTTATTAGCAAAAAAAAACAACTAAGAAACAATTAAAACACAATAAAATTACATATTAAAAATATACAGGGTGATTTAAAATATAATTGTAAATAAAAATTATTTGAACTGTTCCGTGTCTGCCTTATAATTTACTGCATATTTTTCTTTAGTAGTTTGACACATTTCTAAAAACAATCTTTTTTTGTAATTGTTCTCTTGCTGTAGAACCCTGACATTTAGATAGTCAAATTGATGCCCAGTTTTTAAGTAATGGTCAACTGCCGCACATGTATTCTTCTTCTTTGTGCAGTCACTTTTGTGTTGTGTGACCCTTTGTTTTAGCCATTGAGAAGTTTCGCCAACATAACAGCTCTGGCAATCCAAACAAGGTAGTTTGTAGATAACATTAGTTTTATTTACAGTTGGTGTCTTGTCTTTTGCTTTAGAAAACAGTTGTCGGTTTTCTAATAAATTATATTACACAATTTTAATGTTAGTAAATTGTTTAAATAAACTGGTCACAGAAGGTGTTAACTGTTTTATTAATGGTAGTTTTTTATATTGGATTGTTTGTACTGATCCGATATCAGTGGGACCGTCAAAAATGTCTGAGTTAAATATCAATTTGTCCATTATTTTCAAAGATTTTTAACAGCAAATTTAAGTTTCTGTTTATGAATTTATCATCACTAATATGCCTTACCCTATTCTTCATTGCAATTACTGTATTAAACTTTTGATGAGTAGGATGATTTGAAAAAAAGTTTAAATATCTTCCAGAATGTGTTGGCTTTTGATACCAATCTATCAATATTTTGTTATATATATATATATATATATATATATATATATATATATATATATACATATATATATATATATATATATATATATATATATATATATATATATATATATATATATATATTTATATATCTTATTGTAACATCAAACTATTGTACTTTCTCCTCTGTCCTTTATCCTTCGTGAGGATGTGTTGACGTTATGGTATTCGACATATTATGGTTGCTATTCATTCTTTTCTCTCCTGTGTGTGTTGCAAAGAGGACAAAGAAAATAACCGGTGGTACTGTTTATTTGTACTAATTGTACCTTATATACCTTGTATAAAATTTTATTTCTAATTAACGCCTAATCGACGAAAATATTTTAAAAACTAAACTTATTTGGTATCAATAATTTCGTCATATGTGTGTTGAATATTATGTATATCATTCTGTTTACTGTTGCTTAACGGTTTCAGGATAATCTGGAAAGATTATATGGATTATAACTTATAAAAACAGCTTATACTAGTTGTGTTTCAAAATATTTGTTTATTATTATCCCAAAATAACAATATTGTTATTGTGTATATGTAATGTATACATGGATATATATACAGTGTAGGTAAAAGTTTATGGTCAGTATGGACCTTACGTGAGATGGAGTGAGAAACTCCTGTTTAAAAAGAGAAAGGTATATTAGGTCCCCCCTTTATATAGTCGAAAATGCATTAGTGGAAATAATAAATTCAACAGTAGAGGGGAATTTCAACGTTGCCAAACTTATTGGTTTTATTTGACCTGTTGTCTTTTATTTATTTAACAAATTTAACATTTTGATTTCCAATTCGGAAATCGTTTTATATAAATAAAATTTATTAATGTTTCATATTTTAAGTACGATTTCCGAATTGAAAATCTAAACATCAAAATAATCTTATTTTAAAGTCACATTGTGCCTTATTTCTAATAAAAATAATAAACTGCATTTTACGCTACAATTAAAAAGCTTCATACAAAGTTATTTAGCAACGTCGCGTCGTCAAAGTAACGATACTTTGATTTTAATACTGTAGTAACGAGCAGAACAGAACTAGTTTGGTATGCCACGCGTATTGCATGGGTTCGTAGGTTCGTCTTTCATAAAGCATAATAAATAAAGACAGTACTAGTAAAGCATTAGGAAGGAGTAGGTGTATTATATTAAACTTAGACTGGACGAAAAATTACGTCTTTTAATTAAAAATAAGATATTATTTGGTATTTTCCAAATAATATCTGGGAAACCATAATTTTGTTTAGATTTTTTGTAGGTAGTAGGTGTGAAAATAAAAATTAGTTCTATCAAAATGAAACAAAAAAAAAGATAAAATTAGTATAAAAGTATAAAATTTGTTCTATAAAAATGAAATCAAATCAAATGAGTTGTTTGCACTTTATAACAATCGTAGTTGTTTCCTTTCAAAATATTCCTCACTGTTTTTGCATTCAAATCAACTTCATCGGCAATTTGTTTACTTGAACACGGCGTCTCTTTAGCCAATGCACTAACTTGAATTTCTCTAATTTCTCGTTCTTGTTAAATTTTCTTTTCGCGAGGTTGATCTGATGGAAATTTCGCATTTTTTACATCTGCCATTAGTACAGTCAAACTTTTCAAATTTATGAATACAGTTTTTTCTATAGATATTTTCAAAAGCCATAATAAATAAATTAATAGTGTCTTGTACTTAATTGTCCCCAAATTACCATTTTATTATTTGTACCCGTTCTTGTGTTGCATAAACAGTTGGAATATCAAATTTTTATCTTCACACTTATGCGGTTACCTCCAAAAAGAAATACATAGTATAGCGTTCGGCCTCTCTCGTATGCAGTTTATCATTGAAGAAAACGGACGAATGGCGATGTTGCCAAAATTATCTTGTTTTATTGGAAATTAGGTTATAACTATTTCGTCAAATAAAAATGCGAATCTGTAAATTTCTCATGGATTTAACAAATTTTTTAACAGTATTTGTATCAATTAGTGTGTCATATTTAATATCATCATCCAGTTTTGAACGACAGTATAACCACGCCACTGATCGCCAACTAGCTGACCCGGCCACGTTTTGCTGTGGTTTATCATCACTAATATCATGAAATACGTGATGACATCTCTGGTATATCTAGAGAATTTAAAAACTCTTTTGGATAATTTACGAACTCGTCTTCAATAACAATACTGTCGATTGATTTAAAAGATACCAGATAACCTGGTAATAACTGTTGAATCTGGAAGTTAATTACATTAACATTAACATTTTTCGTTGCCAAAATTGCGCGCTCTCTGAGCCAATTATGATTCAAGTAATTATTCAGTATAGCCGAAAAGACACCTACAATTAATTTCATGTTTGGTCTCAACAAAATTGCAGAAATTATCTAGAAGTTTGATGCATTGTGTATTTGGATGCAGTTTTATTTTACAAATACAGTTTTATTTAGCAAATTTTTGAAAATATTTGTGCCGATAAGTCGTTTTGCACTGTACTCTTATGTTAATGCTCAATCGAACGGTTTCAACATTTCGCCATAAAACGATTTGTGTTAAACATGAATTAATCCCATCCGCATATGTAAAGAGAGGAATAACCCGTAATGTATGTCTGCCCGTAAACTAACAATTATTCACTACTAACACATGCAAAATAAAAGTGGAATAAATAATAAAATTCATTTAGAATCATAACCTTGAATTTGAGATGTTATTATTGAATAATATTGGATTTTATTTGTTACTTTAAGGAAATACTAAGTGAAATGATATCTCAGCTCTCTGCATTGCTTAGAACAACTCTAAGTTACCTACGTTTGGCGCAACTCAACGACTGTAAATTATTATAAATTTCTTCATAAAATATACTGTTTTAGAGATAATAGAGCTAATATACGATAAAAATTTAATATGGAAAATGTTATGGATATAGTATACTCAATTAGATTTTAACTTTTTTTTTAACATTCTCAGTAGTTTTTAAAATTTAAGTTTATATAGGATTGATTCAAAAAACAATCCTAAATATTTTAAAATGATTTTTATTTCTAAACATATTTCGAGTATATTAATTTTCAATGTTAAAAATAAAAGTATTTTACTCTCGAGTAAAAATTACATTTTTTAAAACATTTTATATATAAGTAGAAGTCAGTAAGGCATTTAAGAGCAATAAAGTATCACCTGATGTCGTATCAGCTGTTCCAGATAAATTATTTCAAGCCACTTACAAGGCAGATAAGACAGTTAAGCTCGGAAATGAACTTACATCGACTCAAGTACTTGAACAACCCCAATTAACGTACGAAGGAGAAGATAATTCTTTTTACACAATAATTCTTACTGATCCAAACGCACCCAGTAGAAGTAATCCAAAATCGAGAGAATGGAATCATTGGCTAGTAGTCAACATCCTGGCTAGTCTTCTTCTTCTTCTTAAGGTGCCATGCATTTCTGCGTAGGCGTCCACCGTACATCGTCTTGTCAGGTGAGATGTTAAATAGTCAGGATTAAATAATTCTGTTTTTAGCAGCATTGCGAAGCATTTCATAGCTGTGGATTCCTGTCCATTGTCGAATATTGCGCAGCCATGACATTTTTTTACGTCCGAGACCTCTCCTACCCTCTATTTTCCCTTCGAGTATCAGTTGCTGAAAAGTGTATCGTTCTCCTCGTATAATGTGCCCCAAGTATGCAGTCTTCTTACTTTTTACATAATTAAAAAGTTCCCTATCCTGTAAGCCCGCTCTTCTGAGTACTTCCTCATTTCTGACCCTGTCCGTCCATGATATTCTGAGCATTCGACGCAGGCACCACATTTCGAACACTTCAAGTTTGTTAATGGAACTGGCCTTTAACGTCCATGCTTCCATTCCGTACAGGAGAACAGGCCACACGTAACACTTAAGCATCTTGTATCGGAGGTTAAAGTCCAATTTGCGATCAGTCAGAAACTTACGAAGCCTCAAAAAAGCATTTCTGGCTTGTTCAACTCTGCTCTTTATTTCATTCTCGGGGTCCCAACCCTCATTCAGCAAACATCCCAAGTATTTGAATTGCCTGACTTGTTCGATTTCTTCTCCAGAGACATATATCTTTGCGTTGGGGTAATCATTTCTACTTATAATCATTGATTTTGTCTTCTTGATATTTATTTTCAAACCCCGAGCTTCACTTGCAAGAGTTAGATCATTCAAAAGGCATTGAAGATCTTCGATGTTATCTGCCACTATGGCTGTATCATCGGCATACCTGATGTTATTAATAAATATGCCGTTAACTTTAATACCCTTATTAGAGTCTTCCACTGCTTCTGCGAAGGCTTTTTCTACGTATAAATTGAACAGCATTGGAGACAGTATACAACCTTGCCTTACTCCTTTTTTAATGGAGAAATCTTCTGTTTCGTTGGAATTTTGAAGACGTACTGTTGCTGTCTGATTCCAATACAGATTGGCAATGATTCTTATATCCTTTGCATCCAATCCCAACTCTTGTAGGTATTTTATCATCCTGGCTAGTAGTCAACATTAAACTGCGTATATGTGGAGGGTGTTACTTACTCCCTTCGCATTCGCGGACGACCTCGCTATGCTGGTGGCGGCACAGGACAGTGAGGAACTTTTGCTGCGGATTACGCGTGCATGTGTCCTCGTTGAGGATTAGATTAGCGAGCATGATCTTTTTCTCGCGTAGGATAAGACAGAGGCTGTAGTACTGAGAGGGTATAGAAAGAGAGACAATGTCGTATTTAAGTGCCAGGGAGCGGGAGTGACGCCCATAAAGTACGTCAAGTATCTGGGAATTACTCTCCACCATGGTGGGAGTTGTGGACCCAATTTCTAAACGAGGAGGGTGCTTCATGGTGTTGTGCAGTCGGTCGTCCTCTACGCGGCCCCAGTCTGGAGTAAGGCGGTAGAAATACCAACCTACAAGAGGCACATGGTACGCGTCGACAGAACAAGGCGCCTGCTGCAAGTAGTATGTGACTACAGGATTATATCAGCTGCCGCTCTGTGGATGATCACCGGCTGTGTTCCTTTACATGTGCTGGCAGGTGAAAGGGCCAGGATTCATAGTCATGGGGGGCGGAATATTGGAGAGCAAGAGGTGGGTAAAATAAAGCTGGCCGAGAGATTAGTTTAAATCAGCTAGTGGCAGCAAGAGTGGGAGGCAGCACGTGATATGGCGGAGATGACGAAGTCACTAATTCCGACCCTTTAAAGCTGGGAGGACTGTAGGTATAGGCAGCTGAATTATTATCTGACGCAAATGCTTACAGGCCGAGGGTACTTCCGTAACTTAATTTTAAAATTTAGGAGGGCACAGTCCGATCTGTGCCTTTACTGTGGTCTTTCAGGTACTGTAACACACACGAGAGTTGGACGACAAAAGAACGGGTGTGGCAGTCCAGTGGGACTGCCGGTAGAAGTTACACTTCTATACACGCATTCGCCGTTACAAATTTTTTTGGGAGTCAATCTGCACAATCATTACATATGTAATGCTATAGGTAAGACATAACAGAAAGAGAAACAGAATTAATAACAACTTACTAACAATTAATAAACAACATTTGACCTGTAATAGGAGTATAGTAAATAAAGGATTGAATCAATATTTTGATGAAAATGTATATTTTTATTTTCATATATGTATAAAAGGAGTTGAATGCAAAAATTTTTTTACACATACTCTGCAGTAAAATTCATTGTTTATTTTGTTATTAATATAAAAATACAATACAATACACTGCAACATAATTCAATATAATAATACAATACAAATTAAAATGCAATATTCATTAGTATTTAAAAATGATAATAATATACATAACTTTTCTACTTACGCATGTGTTTAATTTACGATGTAATAATATTAATAAAAAAGTCCTCCCCGACTGGGAATCGAAGCCCGGTCTCCCGCGTGACAGGCAGGGATACTGAATACTATACTACCGAGGACATGACACAAACGTATTTCAAAATTGACAGTTCTGGGTCATACAGTGATTTATTGAGATTATTATTTTGAAATACAAAAGATTAATATAATTATGAACATTTAATTAATAATGCATAACATATCACATAAATAATAATATTAATAAATATTTTATTATATTATATATAATATTATATGTATATATATATATATATATATATAATATATATATTAAATATATATAGAAAAGGAACATTTTTATATTCGAGAGAGGAAGAGAGAGAAAATATATGTTCTGTCTCTCTCTTACTCATTATCTTACATATGTAATGATTTCACAGATTCACTCCCATACAAATTTCCAACGTAGAGCGCGCGTATAGAAGTATAACTTCAAAAAGAGAGAAGTTTGAAAGAGAGTGTAACTGCAGAATGTTTGATTCCGTGAGAGAAATGGTGGAGAAAATGATGAGTGATAAGTGGTGGTAGATACGGATCCACATATTTTTCAAGGAGCTGCTCTCTTCAAAAGAACAAGGGAAGAGAAAACCCGCAACAGCATTTTTAAACGAACGAGTAGCACCTCGGTGAGGTTCTGACTGCAGCAGGTCGAAATAGTAGTGAATGAGAGACAGACGACGCGAGAGAAATGGCAGTCTCGCTAAGGCAGGGGGTTGAAAGTCTGTGGTGGTTCATGTGGATGTGGTTTTGGTAATGAATGTGTGAGAGAAAGAATGGGAATCGGATGATAGCAGGGCACCAGGAGAGATGTTTTGCCTTAACCAGCCCTTTTATTCTGATATCTGGTGTGACAGAGAAAATTTTTTTAGTTGGGCGCCGACCGTCGCGGAGTGGTAACGGGAAGAAGTGTCAAAGGTCTTACTCCCTCGGGCATCTCGTCCTGGCACAACTTCGTTAGGGTATTACCTGGACTATTTGATATCCCTAGATAAGAGTATTTATGTAATATCTAATACTACGCAGTTTGACTGTCAAACCTGTCTATACAGTTGCGTCGAGTAAAAACTTAACTTAACTGGCCAATTACTGTATCAATGGTAGTGACATAACAGTCAACTCTATCTGTATTTCGGGATGTATTGATATAAAGCACTTTATCATAATGGGATTTATTCACAATATCCTTGAAAGCCTGTCGAAAAATAATATTATCTGTTAGTTGCTTATTTAGTTTATAGAGGGATGGGGTGTTCTAGGTCATAGAGAAGTTTCTGATTTTATTTATGAAAGTGTTCAGGATGTTTGTATCTTGGTACGATTGTTGTAGGATATGTAGAAATGAGAGTACGTATTGAAAGAGACAAATACATCAAATTTAAAATAATTTGTGGTGAGTCTGTTAGCGTGTACGAAGCATGTGTTAAAGTTAATTAAAATTAAATTAAATTGGCATAAAGCATAAACAAGTAAAGATATTAATAACTATCAGTAAAGCAGTCTTTACTATTTAGTAATACCAAACTAACCTTTTGCTCTGAAGAATGATAAATAATATTCTAAAAAAAAGTTACATTCCTGTGGTACTGTAACATGAACTATGAGAAGAAAAATCCGGAAATTGTGAGAAAAAGTAAAAATTCGCAATGTTTGAGAGGAGCACATGTATAAATAAAAAAGCTTAAATGAAAAAAGGGATAATAAGTTTTTAGCAAAAAAATTGATAAAAATAAAAATAAGGATAAAAGAAATTTTGTTTTTGACTAATGTTGCTTCTCAGCTAAAATCGAATTAGAACACCTTGAGTTGTTTCTCTGCCACCCAAACTTAGTTTTACTGCTAACTACTAAATCAGGGAACAATAAAAAAATTTAAATTTTTTATAAAAAGAGTTTTTGTTTTTTTGATCACTTTAAATAATTCTGAAATAGTAGAAATCAGCTAACAAAGAAATCAACATAATTAAAACATTTATCATTACAATATTTATGAAATAGTAGTTACCTTAGTGTCCTTCATTTTGAGTATAGATGATCCTACTGGTTTTGTATTCACTTTCGGTATGATTCCGTTATTTACCATGGCATCTAAGTCAAAGTGTATTGTCTTTCTTCTATTATAAACGCCATCAATTGACTGATCACTAACATTACTTAACTCGGAATTGAGGATTACAGTTGACTCTTTTGTATTACAAAATCCGAAGCACCACCAACTTTGCGATTTTGTAGCTTAATAAATTGAAAGTAACTGTTAGTTAAACCAAATTTAAAACTTAAAATGATACTGTTTTGTATTGAAATCAAAAAATATGCTCTAAAGAAGAACAAAATCTTGAGTTATTAAATTTTTCTTAAATAAGTAATATTCTTCTATAAGTATATTTAGTTTCTACCCTTTGATATAAGACATGTACAGTAGGATAAGCGGGAAATGCTTATTGCACCTTGACCAAATTCCATATTATTACATAATTCATTTTTTGTCTGACCATCAAGAGGAAGAGATAGACCTTCTTACGTTAAATTTACTGCAGTATTGTCCAGAGTTTAAATGTCTTTGACGCGGGTACTTTTTGGAATTAAAATGGTAAAAGGTTCAGTGAAAAATAAATGTTTAGAATCCCAAACACGAGTAATTATTTTTAATGTGAATAATTAAGTTTAATGGGAATAAGCCACAATTGAAGGTTAAAATAAGTTTATTGACGTTTCCATCTTCACTTCGGTAATTGTTCTCAAAATGTTTGAATTTTGAGAACGATTTACGAAGTGGAAATTGAAACATCAATAAACTTATTTTAACCTCAGTTGTGTTTAAGTTTACTACAGAAGAAGCTAATTCAGATAGATTTTTAGTTAATCTGAAAAAAAGTACAAAAGTGTGTAGCTAATTTAAAAGTTAGTTAATTTAATCATCATCATAAGTGGCTCGACAATCCGTTGTGGATCTTGGCCTGCTCACAAAGAAGTCGCCACTCCTGTCGATTCCTGGCAACTTCCCTCCATCTTCTAACCCCTAGAATCTTTAGGTCTTCTTCCACATCATCAATCCATCTCATTCGTGGTCGTCCTCTGCTTCTTGTGTCCTCTGGTTTTGAAAATGTTAATCTCTTCGTGTATTCGTGATCTGACATCCTAGCAATGTGTCCAGCCCATCTAAGTCTCTGCACTTTAACGAATTTCACAATATCTGGATCGGTGTATAACTGATACAGTTCAAAGTTGTATCTTCGACGCCATAGCCCATTTTCATTTACGGCCCCAAAAATCTTTCTAAGAATTTTTCTCTTAAAAATACCAAGAAGTCTTTTATCATTTTGAGATAAGATCCACGTTTCAGCCCCATATATAAAACTGGTCTTATTAAGGTCTTGTATATATTAAGCTTTAGTGCACGTTTTATATTTTTATTTTTTAAATGTCTCTGGAGGCCGTGAACAGTTCTGTTTGCTATTGCTATGCGTCTTTTTATTTCGTCGCTTGTCGTGTTTGTTGCGTTTACTAGCGATCCAAGATATATAAATTCTTTGACTTGCTCAAAGGTATGGTTGTTAATTTGAATTCTTTGTTGGATATTTCGAGGGTTTTTAGAAACCAACATATATTTGGTTTTTTCCTCGTTTACCACAAGTCCTAATTCACTTGCTGCGTCCGCAAGCCTTGTAAAACACTGCACCATGTCTCTCATACTTCTGCCTACTATAACTATATCGTCAGCGAATGCAAGAATTTGCGTCGATCTATTAAAATTAGTTCCATTCATTCTAATATTTAATTGTCTGATTGCTTTTCCAAGGCAATATTAAAGAGCAGACACGCCAACGCGTCCCCCTGTCTTAGACCATTATTAATGTCAAAGAACGTAGAGTTTTCTCCTTCAATTCTAACGCATGAGCTTACGTTTTGCATTGTTAGGTGGGTCAACTTAACTAACTTAGGTGGGATCCCACAGTCTATCATTGCATTATATAATGCAGTTCTTTTCACACTGTCATAGGCTGCTTTGAAGTCAATGAAGAGATGGTGTGTTTCTATGTTATATTCTAGTGACTTTTCTAGAATCTGCCTATGTGCTTGAATTTGATCTGTAGTTGACTTTCCAGCAGTAAATCCGCATTGATATTGACCAACAATATCCTTTGTAAAATGTTTAAGTCTTTCAGATAATACATTGCCGAAGATCTTATACGCAGATGCTAACAGAGTAATGCCTCTATAGTTCTTACACTCCAGTTGATCCCCCTTTTTATGCAATGGAGATATTATTCCCTTCAGCCACTCTTCTGGTACCCATTCATTCTGCCATATAAGTACTATTAGTTTATGGATTGCTGCAAAAGTTGATCACCACCTTTTTTATACATTTCCGAACAGATGTCATCGATTCCTGGGGCTTTATTGTCTTTGAGTTTTAGGATCGCATCTGACACTTCTCTTCGTGTTGGGTCTTCACTGTGTAGTTGACGTTGTATATTTTGTTCATTTTCTATATTGTACTCTTCTTCAATATCGTTTATATTTAGATTTTCGCTGAAATGTTGTGCCCATCTGTTAAGAACTGAGTTTTTATCATGTAGAATTTCACCGTTAGTGTCTTTACAAATTTTTAATCGTGGTTTAAATTCTCGACGGCTAATATTTAAGGATTTGTAGTATTTCCTCGTTTCATTTTTATCGAATAAACTTTGTATCTCACTGAGAGTGTTCTGTTCGTATTCCCTCTTCTTACGTCGATGTATACGTTTTTCCTCTGTTCTAAGACGTCTATACTCTTCTTTTTTTCTCCGTGTACAACCTGCGTCAATGGTTTTTTGATATGCTGCGTTCTTTCTATTTGTGGCCATTTCGCACTCATGATCAAACCGATGATTTCTTTTTTCTGACTTGGTTTTGCCCAATATTTCAACGGATTTCTGTAACACAATATCTCGTATATTTGCCCATAGTTGGTTAATATCTTCTTCTTCTTCTAAGTTTTTTGTCCTTATTTGGTCTTCTATTTGCTGTCTGTATACATTTGCAATGTCGGGATCTTTTAGTTTATTAATGTCGATTTTTTCTCTCCTTCTTCCCATCTCCTTTTTTAAATTGGATATTTTCTCTTTAAATCGTGTTTTAACTAGATAATGATCACTATCTATGTTTGCTTCTCTAAAAGACCTATTATCTAATAAGTTAGAGCAGTGTCTTGCATCGATGATTATATGATCTATTTGGTTAATCGTTTCATTATCAGGAGATTTCCAAGTTCCCTTATGTATATCTTTATGGGGAAATCTTGTCCCAGCTATAACCATGTTCTTAGACATCGCAAAGTTTATGATTCTGAGACCGTTATCATTAGATTCTACGTGTAGGCTCTCTTTTCCGATGGTGGGCGAAAATATATTCTCTCCTCCGACTTTGGCATTAAAGTCTCCTGCTATTATTTTGATGTCATTTTTTTAGCACTGATCGTACTCTCGGTCTAGTGCCTCATAGAACATGTCTTTTTCATTATCCTTAGTTAATTTAATAATAAACTAAATATAATGTATCATTATAAAAAATAATAAAACATTAATATAAATTTACTATTATTAAATTTATAATTTGCTATATTGATCCTTATTTTGAACTCTTAGAAGCAATAAGTGCAACTTTTATTTTAAATAAAAAATTATCTTCCCACTTCTGTTGAAAAAAATTACATATTATTTGTATTTAGCTTAAAATTAGTTCAAAGTATAATTAAAGAAGGCCATAAAATAAAAAATGGTAGCTCAACTATGTACTCTATGCAAGTGAAAGCTGCACAATTCTGGAAAGCATAAGAGCAGGATAAATGCAATGGAGATGAGACATCTCAAAAGGATAGTTGGAAGACAAAATGGGATAGATTAAGCAACGATACATACAATGGAAGAATGGCCAAACAAGACCCAGTATTAAATAAAATAGTGAAGAGACAAATGAAGTAGTCAGAGCATCTGATGAGGATGCAACCTAACAGAATTCTAAAACAAGTCCATTAAGCAAAGAACGTCGTAAAAAAAGAGGAAGACCAAGAAAAAATGGATACAGCAAGTAGTAGAGGCGGGAAAAGTTAAAAGAATCATTCAAAGAATTAAAAATAATGGCAGGAAATAGAAAAGAATGAATAAGATGGGTGAATGAAAATTAAAATAGCTAACCCAAATCCGACACCCTGATATATGATGTATATATGATGTATATATGATGTATATATGATGTATATATGATGTATATATGATGTATATGTGATGTATATACACTCGCGATCATAAAATCCGGGTCACCTTGAAAATCACCGATATTTCATTTTTAACGAGCTTTATCATAAATAATAATAACACAAATACAAACTAATGCATGTTTCTGAGAATTGTTGCGGTTTCCTTTGTAACAAAGAATTCCAATAGTGCCGATTTCGCGATAAAGTGCACACTTCCCAAAATGAACGCTACCTGTAACTCCGCTTGTTTTAAATGTCTCGTTTGTACTTCGACTTTCTGTTCAAATGCAACGGACAAACGTTTATTATTGCCACCATTAGTGTTTATTAGTGCCATTATTAGTGTTTATTTTTTGACAAAAATGCCTTTGACTGTTGTTGAAACGGCACAAATTGTTGCACTTGTGGAAGACGGTTACACTCAACGGCAAGTCGCAAGAACTGTTGGCGTAAGCCTTTCTACGGTTCAACGAGTGCTTCAGCGCTTTTAGGAGGCAAGTTTGCTAACTGGGCGACCTGGCTCTGGACGAAGAAGAACGACCAAGGCACTAGATAACCGTTTCCTTGTGTTTCAGGCTTTACGAAACCGGACCTCAACTGCGGTTATGCATCAAAATCGTCTAGAGGAAGTACGAAATCGCACTTTTAGTGTTGCAATAGTCAGCAGAAGACTTCGTTCTTCTTGACTATCTTCTCGGGTAATGGCTAGAGGACCGCCACTTCGCCGGGTGCCTCGAGTTGCACGACTAGCTTTTGCTCGACAATACGCGCATTGGGGAATTAACGATTGTAGCAAAGTGTTATTCTCAGATGAATCCCGTTTCTGCCTACCTGGATCCGATGGACGTGTAAAAGTTTGGAGGAGAACCGGTGAACGATTTTCACAAGCTTGCATTGCTCCAGGAATGCCATTTGGTGGAGGCTCGGTCATGGCTTGGGGAGGTTTATCTTCCGACTTCCACACAGAATTACCCTTCATCGAAAATGGGTCCCTAACTGCACGAAGGTACATTACGGAGATTCCGGAAGAACATGTTATGCCCAACATGGCAGGGCTTGGAGAAAACCCCGTTTTTATGCAGGACAATGTGCGACCGCACATTGCCAGGATCAGTATGTAATACTTGGACGAAGTTGGAATTACGAGGGTACCCTGGCCAGCTAGGTCTGCGGACCTGAATCCCATCGAACATCTCTGGGACGATTTGAAAAAAACGTATTCAAACCCATACACCTCCCCCTAACAACGCCCAGGAGCTTAAGGATCTGTTAGTGACGGAGTGGAATAACATACCACAACATGTAATCCGGAGAAAAATTGAGAGTATGCCCCGTCGTCTGGAAGAGGTTATTAGAGCAAGAGCAATACACGATATTGGTCATTGAAATTTCACTGATTTTTTACCACGTTTTGTATTTTCCATTTTTTTTCGTATGTCTGTTATCAACAATTTGATTTGTTTTCTGTTTTTTTCAATAAAAACAATAAAAAACCATTTTTTTTCTTTCAAAACAAACATTGATGACAAATAAAAAATACACTAGCCAAACAAAAGGTTATTACTGCACCAGAGGCAAAAATATTTAAGAAACTTGAAATTTTCAAGATGACCCGGATTTTATGATCGCGAGTGTATTATGATGTATAAAAGAAAGGGGAGAAACAAAAAAAATATTTAAATATATAGTGTATTTGTGTCGCATTAATAGAGTTTACAGCGGGATATAATTACCCCTTTCTACTTTTTTGTTACTCCGTAGTAATCATACTGTATATTTCTCGTTATCGTTCTTGTCTTACTCCTCTTTTAATATTATCTCGTTATTTGTGTAACCGTGTTGCCAATGATCAGAGTATTTACCATCTTCCATTAGACACACTTATCCACAGCTCAACCGTGTGGTAGCTGTTTATAAGATAAATTAATACAAGAAAAAGAAGAAGAAGAAGACTAGATATTGTCTAGACAGGTCATAGTAATACCTACATAGCCATGTGGCATCCGTGTAAATTCATTTTTTAACGGTTAATTGGCAGCTATAGCGTAGATACATTGTGATCCGCGCTGTCTAGTATTAAAGAGTCCAATAATTGCATTCTTTTTCTTCTTTAAGTGCCCTCTCCGCTACGGAGTTTGGCAATCATCATTGCTATTCGTATCTTTGAAGCTGTTGCTCTAAATAATTGGTTAGATGTGCACTGGAACCAGTCTCTTAAATTGCGCAGCCAAGATATACGTCGTCTCCCCACGCTTCGTTTGCCCCGAATCTTTCCTTTAATAATTAACTGGAGCAATCGGTACTTTTTCCCTCTCATCACATGACCAAGATATTCCAACTTTATTCTCTTGATGGTCATCAACAGCTCCCGTTCTTTGTTCATTCTTCGAAGAACTACACTATTTCTTACTTTGTCTGTCCAAGGTATTTTCAAAATTCTTCTGTATATCCATTTCGAAGGCCTCTAGTTTATCGGTATTGCTCTTGTTTAAAGTCCAAGTCTCTACTCCGTACAGCAGTATCGAGAAGATGTAGCATCTAACCAATCTCATTTTCAGGTTTAAGTTAATTTCATGACTTCCCAGAATGTCCTTCATATTAACAAAAGCAGCTCGAGCCTTTCCAATTCTAGTCTTTGTTTCTTCTGTGATGTCATTGTTGTTATTAACGCTTGTTCCCAAATATTTATATTTGTGCACCCGTTCGATTTCGTTATTGTGAATGTACAGATTTGCATTCAATCTTTGTTTTTTTGAAATAATCATGAATTTCGTCTTCTTGACGTTCATTGTTAACCCTTTCTCTTCATTAGCTGTGACTACCTTGTTTAAAATGGCTTGCAGGTCTTCTACTGTCTCCGCCATTAAAACCGTATCATCTGCGTATCTAATATTATTAATTGGTTGGCCGTTAACTTTTATCCCAATCTCTTCTTCCTCCAATGCTTTCTTCATAATTTCTTGCGAATAGAGATTAAATAGCATTTGTGACAGCACACATCCTTGTCTAACTCCTTTTTTAATTTGAATTTCATTTGTTGTGGTATTTTCGATGCGTGCGTCTGCCTTCTGATTATAATACAGTGTAGATATTATTCTTATATCGCGAGTGTCTAACTGTTTAGCTTCCAAGATCTCCAAAAGTTGGTCATGCTTTACGTTATCAAACGCCTTGTTGTAATCAATGAAACAAGCAAATACACTTGATTCACATCCAAACACCTCTGTGTCAAGATGTTAAAGGCAAATAATGCTTCGCGAGTTCCATATCCCTCCCGGAATCCAAACTGAGTTTCTCCGATATCTTCTTCCAATTTTCTGTAAATTCTATTGTGAATTATTTTAAGGAATATTTTTAAGGTGTGGCTCATCAGACTGATCGTGCGATGATTACTGCACTGCTTAGCATGTCCCTTCTTGGAAAGAGGGACAAACGTTGATCTTAGCCATTCTTCAGGAATTATACTGTTTTCATAAATCTTGTTAAATAAGTCTACTAGCAAGTGGATTCGATCTTCGTCTATCAACTTTAGTAAATCCGCTAGTAGCTCGTCTGGTCCTGGAGCTTTGCTATTCTTTGATGACTTGACCGCTTGCATTACTTCTTCTTTGCTTATTTCTGGACCTGTCTCCTCTGGAAAATTATCACAAGGAGGCTGACTTTGATCGTCAAACAGTTCTTCTATGTATATCTGCCAATGTTTTAGTTTCTCCTCTGTTTCTATTATCATGTTCCCTTGTTGGTCTATAAGTACTGTCTGCTTCCTGATCATTTCTTTAACTTTCTTGTGAAGATAAAACGAATCATATTTGGCTTCCAAGTTTTCAATCTCCTTACATTTGATTTTTCTTTTGATCTCTGTGTTAATTTGCTTATACTGTTCTTCATTTTTGCCTTTCGATAGTCTTCGAGAATTCATCAATAACAAAATTTCGTCACTCATCCATTCTTTCTGTTTCTTTGGTTTTTCTCTCTTCAGAATATTTTTATCGGGCTCCAGCACGTTATTTTTAATAATGGCCCAGTGTTTATTAATGTCTAGTTCTGGTATCTTCTCTGTCTTTTCAAGTTTTTCAAGATTTGCCTGAATGCTTGTTTCTACCTGATGTTTAATTGTTTCATCATTTAAACGATTGATACCTATTACTTGTTTGAGCTTAGGTGTTTGTACTCTTTTAAGTTTTATTCGGAATTGTGCCACTACTGGATTGTGGTCTGACCCTATATCTGCTCCTGGATACGTTATAACAGATTCGATTGTGTTTTTATATCTGTTGTTTATGGTTATATTAAAATCTATTTGATTTTGTATAATATGGTCTTTAGTATCTCCAGGAGATTTCCACGTGTATAATCGTCTTCTTGGTAGTTGATAAAATGTATTTTTAATTATAAAATTATTTTCCTGGCAAAATTGCAACAGCCGATCGCCTCTTTCATTTTTTGGCCGAGACCATATTTTCCAACCCATTTGCCACATTCTCCTTTCCCAATTTTCGCATTCCAATCTCACATTATTATTGTAATGTCTCTAGACTTAACAACTTTCAGTATTTGTTCAATGGTTTTATAAAATTCTTCTGTGTCTTCTTCGCTACTCTCCGCTGTAGGAGCATATATTAGAACTATATTTAGTTTTTCCAGAATGGTTGACAGTTGTAGAAATATAACTCTATCTGACACTGGTACAAAGTTTATAATCGACTTACTTATTTCCTTGGTGACCAAGAATTGCATACATAGTCAATAAAATTTGCACTCTTAATCCGCGAGGTTTGCATTCGCGCTGATTTCGCCTTGACTGATTCGTTTAATAAGCTGTCACTTTAGTGATTTAATACATAAATCACTACTATGTATTGATGATTCGACATTCAGTTTGTAGGTTTCGAAAAGTTAAACTAGTTTACTTTTTCTTTAATATTTTTTTTTAATACCTTTCAAACTTAAAATCGAAAAGTCAATAAAATTGTTTAATCCTACAGTTGTGAGTAATTCCCATGAGATACGAACTATTTTCAAAGCAATTATTAATTTTTAAACATCAGGTACCCAGGAAATGTCAACAAATGATACTATTTTTTAATTGAAGTGAATTTTAAATTTAAAATAAAGTACAGAATATTTCAAAAAATAATATTTAACATCATATAGACAACTATTTATATTTCTAATAAATTTTGATTTGGAAAAAGATAACACAATCGTTTTATCGAAGTACTAAGGTACTTGAAAACATAGATAGTGCGATTATGATTAAATAAGGAAATGTGTCTTTTCTAGTAAAATAAATTACAACCAAAACAGTATCAAGAAATGTTTATATTATATACTCGTATAATACTTAATTTCAACACAGGAAATAAGTGATAAAATACGTAATTTATTTTGAAAATGCTGTTTATTTTTTGTATACATTTTTAAATTTTTTATTTGTTATTTATTTTAATTTTTATCTTATGATTTAAGTATTATTGATTGGCAATTTTGTGTATGCGTATGTGTAGAGGGGAATTGGGTCCATAGATCGCGAGTACCAATTTTAAAAGGAACATTTATAATAACAACTTAGTAGCATTTTTTTTTATTAATGTAATAATGTTGAAATAAAATTGAACAAATTCAGTAGCACATTTGTAGTTCTTAAAAGAAACTTACGAAAATAGAATATGCTCAAATTAATAAAAACAAAGAGATCTGGGCAACCACAGAAAGACAGAAAAGTAGAAAACAGGCGCAAAAAAAGATATTATAAATTAGAGTTAAAGATTGTAGTAAACTTTATGAAATAAAAAGTAATAAAATAAGAACAGACGTAAAAATATAAAATGAAAATGAGGAAGTATTCAAGGCTGAAATAATTGAATGGAACAGAGAAGAAGAATGGCAAAGGCATAATTCAGCTAATAGCTGTCAGATGTAAGTGTTTAGGGACGAGAAGAGTAGGTCTTTCAAGAAAGTTATGAGTACCATCACGGGAAATAGTACTTAATAAGTGAAACTAAGAAGAGGCAGAAGAAATTAATAGGTTTGGTTAAGGATATAATGATAATTTTTGTAGTTTTTTTAATTTTATTACTAATTTTAAGAAAGCATTTGACTTAAAAACTTACAGTAAAAATTAAAAGAACGAAAACTAAAATTGCTTTTTCTTCTTATGATGCTCTATGTAATTGATAAATGTTGGAGATTCCTTCGACAAATTTTCTCTACTCTCTGCTTTTTTTTATTAGAACTTCATCATTTAAACCTATATCTATATATCTCGGATTCAAGATAGTTTGTTAATTCCTACTTAGCATTTTCCTTCAATTTTTAATATATTTTGAAAAATACATTGCTAATTGGAGCAGAAAATATTTCTGATTCCTTAATAGTTGTCCAAAGTACGATGATTTGAAGATTTTGATGGTATACTCTTACTTTGCTCGATCGACAACTTGTCAATTTGTAATATGATTAGTCCAGGGAATTTTCCATATATCCCTGTAAGTACATATTGCAAATGACACTATCTTCTTTATGGTTTGAACTGTGAGCATCCATGATTCTGCTTTAAACAACATTTCATATCACTTACGTAGTCGTATCTTGTCATAGGTTGATTTGTGGGTCACATATAAGTCCTTTTATTTGTATGAATACTTGATTGTTCAATTTTGCATTTAATCCGAAAAAAAAATATTTCAACTGTGAGTTCTATTTCTCCGTAAAAACTAATACACTTCTATCACCACCCAAAAAACGTACCAGGTCTAAGAAAGTTACAAATACTAATTTAATAAATACAATTTACAGTATGTATCAACGAAGTAAGTATACTTTTCGTTAGGTATCATAAAGTATATATTATTACTATTTGATTTAAAATGGATTCAGCACTTTTTATACTTTGGCAACTATGTCAACTTCGATCTCTGTCAATGATAATGACGTGCAACGGTAAGTAAATTAGATGGACTGTATTTCATTATTACATATTTAAACCTTGGGCATCTATCCCGTCAGGATAGTGTCCTTATTACTTTATTAGGACATTTAATTAAAAGCCGAAGTACAGAGTTACATCTCTAGTATGCAAATAAATTACCTTTTTAGAATCATTAAATTTTTTACTTATATTTTATATAATATATTATTTGTAAAGTCAGATAATCTAGGATAAATGGTGTATAACCAAGGAATTTTGCTTAATATATAAGTAACTAGGTTAACTGTACATAAATGGTGGTGGGTAGGATAAAGATTAAACTGTATATATTTGGCTAAGTATTAAATTTGTTGTGAAGACAAAATATTTCAATTAATACCTCTTTTTCTTTTCATTTCAGCAAACAAATGTGTATAGCTTTACAAGATACCGTGGAAGGTATCTGTCAATACTTTCCTGGCGCCCAATCACATCATAGGCAACTTCCATAGTTTACCATTCATTTACATTATTCATATATTGTTTTTTTGATTACCTTGTCATTTATTTTCTCAATTTACTGTCTTTGTAGGGCATGCAAATTGGTCGACTCCTCTTTTGAGTGTCAAGGAGTCACTCTCCGGCACATTTCGCTAGCCAGCCTTAATTTATTTGTTTTTTGTTTCAGAACTTGCCGTGTTTTGCTGAGAGATTTGGTTTGGAAGTAGATGGGCAACATCTTTAACATTTATTACATTAAAAAGCTATTGTCTATTTTCTTGATAGCACATTTTTAATTGTGTAATGTTTAACTTACAATAATAATTTATGTTATATAACTTTAATTGAAAGATATATAACATAAAAAGCAAAAGACAGTTAAGATTTGATTAGAGTTGCTTCCTAGAGTTGCTTCCTAAGACAGAAAAGATTGATTTTCACGTTCAGAGCGACTGTGAGAGCCGTTCTGAAGAGGCCTATTAGGCCGAAATACGTATAAGCGGATGCACAGGCGCCCTATAGGTGAAATCAAATCTTAACTGTCTTTTCCTTTTTATTCCGATATACTCTGTACGACTACTAGAAACCAATTCGCTAAGAATTTTGCTTAGTTGAGGAGATATGTTGTGGAATGCAATTTTTAGATTCCCCATGTCTCTAATAACATATTTATCAACGTCTGTTTTGCCTTGCAATTCGTAGAAGGCACAGATTAAAGCAAAGTTCTGAGTTTGGTTTCGAAAATTAGTTTACGGATTTTATATAACATAGTCTAAAAAAAGTAATTTTTTGTGGCAAAAGCGTATAAAGTTAATTTATTTGAAAACTGCAAGAGATACGTATAGGGAATACTAATACAGATCGATAGTGAGAAACGTATTCTCTAAAATTCTGAATCACATACCATTAAACCATTAAAAAAAAGGAATTAGGCAAAAATTTAGAATGCTGGTTTTATGCCAATTTTGACAGCACACTTTATAATGAAAAAGTCAGCTTTATTCTGTAAATGACAAAGCTGTATGTCGTTCATAAGTTGCTGAGGAATTTAATTTTTTATTCAAATTACCTTAGATGAGGTTGAACTTTATATACATTGCAGAAAAGTGTAATTTTCATATAAACACCATTATAACTCAAAAAGGGTTCACAATAATAGGAATAGGGAAGTACTAAAAAAATATGTTCAGAATAACATGAATATTTTTAAATTAAAAAAAATGCACGGGGTCTTATTAAAAAACAACGAAGTTATAAGTAACTTCCGGTATAACAACAGAATATAAGACCGTCTATATACGTAATTAGTAACAAACTTAAACAAGTTGATCAAATTGTTTACTTTGGATATCAGTTCAACTGTAACGCAGAGAGTCACGGTAAAATTAGATCCAGAATTGAGCAGACCAGAGCCACTTTCAGAAGAATGTCCAAGGTATTATGTAACACACACCTAAAATTGGCGTTGCGGATTCGCCTACTTCGCTTCACCTAAAACTCCACAATACTAGAACGTATCGGCAAGACTACTGAGATTATAACAAGCATCAAGAAGAGAAAGCTGTAGTACTTCGAACATGTACTAAGAGGTACCAAGTATAGATTGCTACAAAATATTATGCAAGGGAAGATAGCAGGCAAACGCAGTCCAGGACAAAGGAAGACTTCATGGTTGAAGAACTTGCGAGATTGGTATAGTATTGATATAAGCATGCTAATTAGGTGGCAGTAAATAAAATTAAGATAGCTATGATAGTATCCAACGATCTGAAAGGATATGGTACATAAAAAAGAAGGTATAACCGTATATAGAAAATAGATGACAACAATTTCATTAAACGTTCACTCTTCAAAACCTCTGTAATTAAATTTTCATGATTCAGTTACTTTAGTTCTTGAGATATTTCTAATTGGCCGTTTATCTGTCGCACCCTGTATATAAACAGAAATTTACTGTATTAGAAACTATTTTGTAAGTATAAAATATTTTCGATAAAATATCCAATATTAAAAAGCCTCACAAAATTTTTTATAGAATCTATTAATAAACGTAAGAGTCTAATTGGAAATACAGATCAGATGGTATCAAACAATAAAAATTGTAGAAATAAGATAACGGTAACAACAAAGAAGAAATACGTGAATGGAATAATCTTGAAAAGATATGGTAAATATTTGATAGGATAAATAGATTTACCAGATAAATTCCTAATTTAACGTTAAAACTAACACTGAGTAACGGCAGCTGGTTGATTTAAATCTGACGTATGCGAAGAGATGCTTAAAATTGACATGATGCTGGGAGTTTGATCGTGAGTTTCATCAGATATTTATAGATTTTAAAAAGGCATTTGATAGAGTATGCAGGATTATACTTTGGACAGTGAGACTTTGGCTTTCCAAAAAAACTTGATACGGATTTTCATTATGCTCGCTAACATTCATCACAAATAGGCACATTGACAAGAAGAAGGAAAACCTACTATCAATTCACAAAAACCAAAGGTATTATTTTTTGCCAACAACGAAAGGGACCAATTATACGAGATCAATGAACTGACTGGAATCAGCTGGGTTAAATCAAGAAAAATGTTTATGAGAAACATTATCGTAGAAACCTCCGAGTTGTTCCTTCTACATCCAGAACCACTACATGAAATGAATCTGGACTAAAGAACCTGGTGGTCACTCAACTATATTCGCTTCGACGTTGCCCTGTAAAACAAAACCTTATTAAATGGTGCATAAACATAGATGGCGACGCACTCTGTGAACGTGGAAAAATATAGAATGTATAACACCTTAGAGAATATGCAGACTTTGTGCATGACGGTGCACCCTCGATCATTTATGGTTCGCAAATACAAATACAGTAGGCTTAGCCTGATACTGGCAGAAAAATTATAGTCGGATCGAGACTTCCAAAAGTAAGTAAGTATCCTTTTCACTTACATTTGAACAAAATATATAGATAAAGGTTCTGGACAAAATTAATTCAGAATAAAGAGAGAAAAGGATATGGCAGATTGTCACGAAGTATGTGAGACTAAGCAAACTATTAGGAACCCCTGAAAGTAAACACAAATCTAATGTAATTACCAACATCCTGAAACCGTTTTTTAGTATGTCTCCTAATAATAATAACTTTCTCGGTAAAGCTGCGTTTTCCGTTCTGGTTATGTGTATGTATTACTAAAATAAAACTAAACACAAATCAAGTAATCAATCATAATTACACAACACCACGCAGGTATTTAGTAGTTTTAAAAATCGTTTATCGTTCATATCTTATCACTTATTTTTCACCTGTGTTGTTTTTATGTTTAATCATTTAACAGTTATCTTCTTTACCTGCATTACTCCGGTACAAACTGGTTGTCGAACCGTATTGGTTTTTCACGACATTACCGCATTGTTCGCACACGTCCATTTTGCCGGTAACTAAAAGCTATGATGGGATTTTCAGGGTTATAAAACATATTTTTGATAAGGTTGTGATAAGATATTGCTATAAAACTGATAATAAAGGTATTGATTGATTATATTACATGTCGGATTTTTGCCATCGACACTGATTTTTTATTAAACGATTCTTGTTTGTTTGACTTAGTCAAGAAGGTTTTATTCGATATCAAAAGTGGTTTTGGAGAAAAGATAAGCGCGATCATTTATGGTACGTTTATTTCCTCTAAATTTTAATATTTTTGATAGACTTACACTAGAATAAAAAGGATTTTTTTTGGTTTTATTCACAATACACAGACTAGAGAAAGAGATGGACAATTAACATGAAATAACAGAAACAATAGAAGAAGAATGGGAAAAATTTAAAAATGCGATGATAAAAACAGCTAAATCAATATGTGGAACTACAAGAAATAACAACAGAGGGAAACGAACATCTTCATGGAACGATGAAGTGAAAAGAGAAATAAAAGAAAAGAAGAAATTATGGAAAGAATACATACAAGACAAAACACAACAAAAATATGAAAATTATAAAAGACAAAGAACAAAGGTTAAAGAGATAGTTAAGAAAGAGAAACAGAAAAATTCGGGGAAAAAATGGAAGAAAACAGCACAGAAAACGTAAAATTATTTTACAGAACACTGAAAGACCTAAGAAGCAACAAAGAAACCAAACTGAAACAAATAATGAACAAGGAAGGAACAATAATAAACGACGATAAGTCAATAATGGAAAGATGGAGGGAACATTTTCAGCTGATACAGAATGGAAATCAAGCGAATACAATCGAGAAGGAAAGCCACAACAAGAGAGTATCCACGAGAAACACGGAAAATCCAGAAACTATAGAAAAAGAAGAACTGGAAGAAGCAATAAGAAAGATAAAGATTGGAAAAGCAACAGGAAGCGATGAAGTAGCACCAGAAATGATGAAATATATAGGAGTAAAAGCAAAAGAAAAATTGTTATACATATATAACTTAATATGGAAGAGAAAAGTAATACCCAGAGAAGGGACAAATGCAGTAATTATACCTATATACAAGAAAGGAAACACAAGAGACTGTAAGAACTATAGAGGTATATCACTATATATAGAGGGAATTATTCTCGATCGCAAGTTGAAAACT
The DNA here is from genome assembly GCF_040954645.1 of Diabrotica undecimpunctata. NCBI lineage: Eukaryota > Metazoa > Arthropoda > Insecta > Coleoptera > Chrysomelidae > Diabrotica > Diabrotica undecimpunctata. Next base: position 47,318,031 of record NC_092810.1, on the reverse strand, counting down.
TCACACTTAGTATATGTTGGACAGACGTAAGAAGGGTCTAAATTTTTTCAAATCAACTACAAAAACATGGTGAGGTACATATGTGGAAACTTAGTTGCTTTTCTTTGGATCGTATATTAGATCAATTACAAATTACGGATGCATATTATATGACTCAGCAAGTAAACATATAGTGAAAACAATAGATGTGTTTCAAACGTATTTGTTTTGACGCCATGAGATCGATGTCTATTAATCCTCTACATGTGAAAGCTCTAGAATATCTCTTAGACTGTATAAGAGAATACCATAGCCAAAAGTTTCTTATTAATATACGATATCGGAACTCTACTCTCTACTCAAATATCAGCAAACTAAATAAAGACGATTTGTCTAATCGATATTGAAGACTCAAGAACTTACATGCACTTTGTAAGGCTTTTAGAAGCCTGTCAAATTTGAATTATTACTTCAAATCAGAGGATAATCTAAGCATCGATATTTTTATTTATGTTTGCAACCAATTACTATGATACAACCAAAGTAACATGTAAATTCTTGTATTGTTTTTAATATTATAACGATACCTTAGAACACAATTGTGCTATGTCCACTTTTTTTTTCTTAAATATTGGTGACACTAATTTATGATAGAATGATACAATATATTTTAACTGCACAACTGATCTATGTCCAAAAATAATCTAAAGTTAATTTAATAAAGTTAAATAGAAAAGTATTATATCCACCTTTAAATAATATAGGGGTGCATATACGTACCATGTCCACCTGCTAGATCGTTTAAGTGAACACTTGTGCTATGTCCGGACATAGAACGTTTGTGTTATCAAGACAATGACAAACATATTATAAATATAAGCTGTCGCTGTGTTATTATTAAATTTGTGCTGCTTACTTTGACCTAATCACTGTCGGTAACTGTCGAAAAAGTAAAGAAGTTCATGCCAAGCAAGTAAATCTAGATGATTGCAAATGTCGGTTTAAATGTAGACTTGCTATAAGTATTGAACAACAAAAACTATTATTTCAAGAATATTGGAATTTGAGGGATTCATCTAGACAGAAGAACTTCCTATGCTCCATAATAAAAAAAAACAACTGTTGCCAGGAAATGAAACAGAAAAGTTAACTCCAATTTTAACAAAGAAGTCAGCAGAGCTTACACCCTTCCTAACGTTGAAGGTGAAAATGTACGAGTCTGCCTCAAGTTCTTCTGTAATACTTTTTCAATATCAAAAAGAATTTCAAATGACGCTTTGAAATTTAAAAGCCCGAATGGTAACTATCATGGTTGTGATAAGAGAAAAGGAAGACCGGCAAGTAACGCTACTCCGCAAGCTCGTATTCGAGAAGTACATTTCTTTCGAAGTTTCCGAAGGTTCCATCACACTACTGCCACCAACGCAGTTTCCGATTGTACCTTGCTCCTGATCTTACTATTGAGAAAATGTACGACCTGTATAAGGAAGATGCTAGAGAACAAGCAGTGAAAAACAACGTTTTCAGAAAGATATTCAGGGAACATGAACCTCCTTTAGCAATTTACATACCAAAAAAGGACCAACGTTCCCTGTGCAACGAGGCAGATAGAACCAAAGAAATGAACACGGAAAAATACCAACAGCATGTTCAAAGAAAAAATGCAATAAAAGTTATGAAAGATGAGGATAAAAAAGCTGCACAGGACAATAAAAACATTATTTACGGTAGTTTTGACCTTCAGGCAGTTATGACAATACCGTTTGCTGGGGATTGTCAAATTTACTATAAGCGGAAGCTTTCTTTACTTAATTTTACTATCTTTGATTCGCTTAATCAAGCGCACTGTTTTTTATGGGATGAAACACAAGGAAAAAAGGAAAGTGGCGAAATATCAACCTCTTTATTAAAGTACATTGAATCATTAGATCCAGATATACAACATCTCGTGCTCTACGCAGATACTTGCGGAGGGCAAAATCGAAATCGCAATGTACTTGCAAGTATGTTTTACGCCGTAAATACATCTAATTTAGAATTGATTGATATTAAATTTTTGGAAAGTGGCCATAGCTACCTTGAGGCCGACAACATTCACGCCACTATTGAACGATCTCGACATTCAAAAAATATTTACACCACCAATGAATATAAATTATTAATCGAACTTAGCAGGAAACGTCCATTTCCATACAATGTCCAGCAGCTAGCGTACGACGACATTTATGACATAGAGGATTTGTCAAACAAGTTAGTGCAAAATAGAAAAAAAGCAATTGATGGCACAATATTAAACTGGCTAAAGGTTAAATGGTTCAGATTCGAAAAAAATGTTGACAAAGTTGGCTTCAAATACGATGACGTGCGTGGGAAATTTAATTATATAAAAATTAACCGTGAAGAAATCCAATGGGAAAATATTTCTTTAAAACGGAAATATCACAAACGCTTAGACGTTTCAATTGCAAAAAAAGGTACTTATTAAGCCTTCTGAAGCATGGCGTGATACCCCGAGAATACTCACTTTTTTATAACAACTTGCCCTCGGCTAGAGGAAAGAAAGATTTGGCAGTGTGGAACCGCCAGGAAGACGAGAATCCGGACTACGATTAATTTGGTTTATTAGTGTTTAATGAATGTATTTATAAGTTATAAGACTTCTACTTAATTAACATATGTATATATATATATATATATATATATATATATATATATATATATATATATATATATATATATATATATATATATATATATATATATATAATGCAAGTTTTGACTTATTTTGACATGTTTTACCTTTTTTTTTATTCCTACTAGGTCTCACTATTTTAATTATTATCTTACTGTTATTTAATCCTACCTGGAAATAATTATAATATAAATAAATGCGTGATATTTGATGAATTCAAAGTAAAAGATCCTAATCAGGGTTTATTTGGGATGAAGACTTTTTATAGAATACTAAAAAAAGTTAGTAAACAATTGTTCCATGTCCAGAGTTGTAAAAGTCTATGTAGTACAAAGGTGATATGTCCATACAAATTTTAGTAAATCTTTAATTTATCGGAAAATTTTTTAGAAATAACTCAAATTATTATTGTAATTATTTTCCTTAGATTGCATCGAGTTAGTAAAATAATTAATAAAACAAAATTATATGCAGCACTTGAGTAATGCAATCCGCAGAACTTTATTTTGCATTTTCAAAAAATAGTACTCCGAGGACATAGCACAATTGTGTTCTAAGGTATCGATATGATCCTATTTTGGCTAGTCTGTCAAAGGCTTATGTCATTTATACTGATACCACAGAATAAATAACAATCAGAATGCCTACTCTCAGATGCCGCTTTTGAAGTTTGTAGTCACAAACTCTGTAGACAAAATGCATTAAGAATAATTAAAAATAATATCTATCAATAGTAAATGAAAACAATCCTGACACATAAACAGTACTAGAAGGAAAAGTACAGGGCAACAGATCAGTAGGAAGACGCCTGAACTCGTGGCTGAAAGACCTGAGGAGATAGTTCGACAGCTCATCCGCAGAGATCTTTCGCGCAGCAGTTTCCAAAACTACAATTGCCATTTGGATCGCCAACCTTCGAAAGGAGACGGCGCAATAAGAAGATTCTTCCTCGCAATATACGCCTATATAGCCTTCAATACCAAGTAATTATTGATTTAAACATTTTCTGTTCCAAGGAGATGTATAACATTCATAATCAGAATAAAACTTGGACACAGCTGTTATCCCAGTCATCTGGCAAAACTAAAAATCCTAAATTTAAATTTATGTTCAGAGTGGCAAAAATAAAGGAGCTTTGAATCACATTTTCTACGAAAGTAAAAATACATAAATCAAACAAAAGATCTAATGAAAATTTTAATAAATATTCAAATTTTTTCTCCACACAATAATATGTGATATCTGCTTTCTCTCCAGGCAATAAAGTAGTAAAAAGTCAAAACCTACCAAATTTTTGCAGTTAGATGTATCTCAATGAAATCCATTGCATTCGATTCGTAAAAGTTTTAGGAAAATTTGTGATCTGATCAAAAATGATACGTAGAAATGAAAATTATATTACTTAACAAGGAAAATGCATTTTCTAAAGCGCTCAATCACAAATTAGTCTATTAATTTGTAATCTCAGATTAGTCTTAATTTCCTGAATTTGTATAATTTTACCGTGTATAATTGTGAAACATATCGCTTAGTTGTTTAATTAAAGTTTCTTTAACTTCCTGCAAACTATTGCCAAATATTTTATTAAGGAAATGCCTGTAATCATTTCCTCTGTTCAAATTATATTTGTCAGCTTTAAAAAGTCAAATGTTTAGTTCTATGTAGACGGCAATTTCTCTGATATCTAAGCTTAACCTACAACACTAAACTAAAGATATGCTGTTGGAATGCCAATGGCTTAACCACTCATTTCCACGAAGTTAAATCATTTATCTACTATCATAATCTAGATGTTATGTTTATTTCCGAAGCACACATGACTAATAAGAGCCATTTCTATATTCCCAAATATTCAACCTATGTAACTCAACATTAATTAGGTAAAGCCCACGGAGGTACGGCAATTATTATAAGAAATAACATTAAGCATCATGAAACAAATAAAATTAGTAAAGTTAACATCCAAGCCACATCAGTGTCGGTCGAAGATTCACAAGGCTCGATTATTCTATCTGCTGTTGACTGTCCACCGAATAAAATAATTAAAGCTGATCATTTTACTGAATACTTTAAGATGCTAGGGCACCGTTTCATTACTGCTGGAGATTACCTATAATGCCAAACATCATAAATGGAGTTCTAGAATCGTAACCTCACGTGGACGAGAATTATTAAAAAGTATTAATGAGAATCATTTAATTCCTTTCTCTACTGGAGAGCCTACGTATTGGCCTACTTATAGACAAAAAATTCCTAATCTTATTGATTTTGCTATAGTAAAAGGAATATCACATACCTACCTCCAAATTTCTCCTTTATTTGACCTCTCATCAGATCATTCCCCTTTCTTCATAGATCTACAAAGCCAAATTCATAACTGTTCTAAACATTTAACACTCTCTAATAAAAGAACAAACTGGAACAGATATAGAGAAGAAATAAAAACATCCATCAATCTAAACTTGCCTCTTAAAAGTGATAGTGACATAGAAAATGCAGTTGCTCACTTAACTACAGTTATTCAGCATACACTTATATTGGAAAAAAGAAAACTACGAAAGATATGGCAGCTCACTAGGCATCCAGAAGATAAAACAAATCTGAATAGAGCTTGCAGACTACTCAAAAGAAAACTGATCCAACATAAAGACAGTGAAATCAACAAATATTTAAAGAACCTCTCACCTGCAGATGATACAAACTATTCGCTGTGGAAACTAACAACAAAACTTAAACACAACGAACAAATGAATATGCCAATCAGGAAACAAAATGGCACTTGGGCTAAAACTGGCATAGATAAAGCATATACTTTTGCAAATCATCTATGCGAGGTATTTCAACCGCATCAGAGGGAAGTCCCAGTTGAAGAAGAACAAGCTATCCATGAAGTCGTAAATGCACCATATCAAATGGCTCCACCTATTAAACCTGTTAAGAAATCTAAAATCAAAGAAATAATTGATAATCTGGAAATTAAAAAGTCACCTGGATATGACTTAATATCTAGTTTAGTACTAAAAAATCTACCCAACGAAGGCGTAATTTTAATTACTTAGATATTTAATTCAATATTAAAAACAGGTTATTTTCCACTCCAATGGAAAGTTGCTCAAATTGTTCTGATTCCAAAACCTAATAAGGATCACACGGAAGTATCTTCATACCGCCCTATTAGCTTGTTGCCTATTATATCCAAAGTATCTGAACGGCTTTTTCTGAGAAGACTGGAGCTTATTTTATATGACAGTAATGTTTTACCGAATTATCAGTTTGGGTTTAGGAAACAACATGGTACTATCGAGCAAATTCATAGGGTGGTAAAGACTATCAGAAATTCGCTTGAACAAAAAAATTACTGTACTGCTGTATTTCTAGATGTCTCTCAAGCATTCGACAAAGTTTGGCATGTAGGTCTTATCTCCAAAATTAAATCTATATTTCCTCATCCCATAAGTTCACTTTTAAGATCCTACCTGACAGATCGATTATTTCAAGTCAAATGAGATGGGAAAATCACTAACCTGTTTCCAATTTGTTCCCGAGTTCCACAAGGAAGCATACTAGGACCCACCCTCTACTTAATATACACATCAGATCTCCCAACTACGACCAATACAACAATCGCTACATATGCCGATGACACATTTATCATGGCTTCAAATTCTACAGCAGCTGAAGCAGCCCAAGTATTACTACAAAATCACCTACTTAAACTAGAGAGCTGGCTTTAGCTGTGGCGAGTCCAAGTTAACAGTTTAAAATCAACACAAATAACGTTTACTTTAAAAAAACTGGTGTTTCCACCAGTTTCTATAAACAACACTCCACTACCAGTTAATACCGTCGTTAAATACTTAGGAATCCATTTGAATAGCAAATTTAATTGGGGCATCCATATCTGGAAGAAACGCCTTCAACTCAGCTTAATCTACAGAAAAATGTATTGGTACATGAGTCGAAAATCAAAGCTTAGCCTGGAGAACAAACTTCTGATATATTAATGTATTTTAAAACCGGTATGGCAATATGCAGCAAAAATCTGGGGTACAGCAAGTAATACCAACATACAAAAACTTCAACGTTTTCAATCGAAAGTACTGCGCCAGATCTGTAATGCCCCTTGGTATATCACGAACCACAGATTACACCACGATTTACAGCTACCAACAGTTTGCGAAGCAATATCTGCTGTAAACTCTGTATACAAGAACAGACTATCCTGCCATCCAAATCCGCTGGCCACGGATCTGCTCAACATTTCACACATAAGAAGATTAAAACGACCAGACCCTTTGGACCTCTAGTAAATCAGGAAAAATAGAGCATAGTGTAATGATGCGGTGAAATAACAAGTTTCTATTCTGGTGTTTTCTAAATATTTCCTTAATTTGTGTTTTTAGCCTTGTAATTCTCATATGTGTGTCAGTGATGTTTACCTGTATTAAACTCTGTTTGTTAAGTGAAAGTTTAAACTAATTGATTATCATAGATTATATTTATATTATATTGTACCTGGGTGCTCGCCACTGGGCAGCTTCCCACTATGTTATTGTACATAAATCATACATATTGCTTATTGTTTATAATGCGACAGATTGCAATAAACATTGGATGTTAAAAAAAAAGTAGACGGCAATACACTTATTTAATGAATCGTAGATTTTTGTGAGATTTGGAATAAAGCTTCTGGACTAGTTTGGGGTGCAGTCTATTATAAAATTTTACCATAACAACGACTATAGTGTAATAATTCTGTAGCTGTCAATTAAACTATATTTTATTCCACGACTTTAACATTTTATTTTATCATCGTCCATCAAGAAGAATCGGAAAATAATAAGTATATATAATAATAAGTCTCCGAGGTGATGCACCTGAACCTCCTCTGCTGTAGTTCTTAGGTAATTTGATATAAAATTAGTGCAAACTCGTTACACAGGGATTTTTGGGGACTTTTGAACATGGTGGCCAGGACAAGCTTTGTCTTCTAGAGTTTTGTGGAAATTCGATACACAAACTCCAGAAGATGAGGCCCATCTTCAGAACACTCGGTTCCTCGGAGACCAGGACCAAGACCATCCGCGACATAATATTAGTGCTGAGCGACTCAAAACCCCGAGTAACGAGTTGACACTGATTTTGTATCAAAACACAAAAATTTTAGGAGCAGAGGCCGTCTTCAGCTCCAGGTACTTCGCACACTATCGCCGACATAATATTAGTATTAAGCGGCCCCAAAAACCACCGAGTTAAGAGTTTGCACTGATTTTTAATCGAATTTCTACAAAACTCTAGATGATGGGGCCCGTCCTGTTCACCAGGTGCATCGCACACTTTCGCCGATATGGTATCCCTAAGTAACGAGTTTGCACTGATTTGTAGCGAATTTCCACAAAACTCCAGGAGACGAGGCCCAGGTGTACTAGGTACCTCGGAGACCATTGGCGTCATGATATTTGTATTTGTAGCATTTGTAAATTCCTTGGTAAATATTGAAATCCCCTCGTATATGTATTAGAACACCGAAGAATATTTTTAATGTATGTCATTTCCTATCGGTATGTGTAAAAAAAACCGAAATAATATTTCGATCCCTTTTGCGTCGCCAAGTTAATATAAACACGTTTTAAAAGTTTGTGTGTATTTCCTTTTTATCCTTTTGATCGAAACCGCTTTACGATATTTTTCGTCGTCAAATAAACGAAATATTCCAGTTTATATGTTTTGTTTATGCTAAGTTTATAAGTTGAGCGAATGAATTTAAAAGATAATTGGATGACTCTCGCTGAGGTGTGGTCAAGAGCGGTAGGCTTTAGCGTCTCTCCAAATGTTACGTCAAATTTGAAATTTTTTCTTGTTTTTTTTGTGCCTTTTTAATGGAAAATAAGTAGTTTTGTGGCAGTCAATATTAGCACTTCAATGTGTAGTTGCAGTATAAGTATGATTTTGAAAGATAACCACATTTTGCCATTGTGTTTAGTTCTACCTGTTAAAGTTTTTTAAGGAGAAAAGTTTCCAAAGTTTGTGTTCCAGTGCCCCAAGTCATTCCAGTGAAGTCTAGTTTTCACCTCCAGCATTTTGTGTAAAACCCCAGTGCAATCCACTTAATCGTTATAATTTGGCACCTCGAAGCGGCCCTTATTTTAAATAGCTAGAGGTCCTTCTTGTTGTTTTGTTTGTCCATTTGTTCCAGGAGATTCATGTACCCTTATGTTTAATTTTTTTTGTAGTTGCCACAATCCAATCCCCTTGCCATTCACTTATCCACGAGCCACCTACTCCAAATAAACCCTGAGTGCCGTTCGCATAAGTTTCGTTTATTTTGCTTGCCCTATCTTCACCCTCAGTAACTTCTGTCTCCAATTTTCAACCCCAAATAGTAATACCCTATGTGGTAGGCAAAATATTTCGTTACAATTTGGCGCCCAACGTGACTGGCATGTTTTAGATTTGCGTCAAATTGTATCTTCGTTACATATTTAGTGACTCAAAAACCCCCGAGTAGTAATACTGAACTTATTTTCGTCAATTATTTCCGATTTACTTCGAAATGCACTTTGGTAAATGCATTTTTCTTATTCAATAATGCAGTTTTCATTTCCACATCATCATTTTTGTTCACAAAATTTCCTTAAACTCTTACGAATCAAATGCTAATATAAAAATGGTTAATAAATGTTTAATGGTATTTATTTGCGAAAGCAAGCAAGCTTTATATTTAAGTGTAATTAGAATTCTAACCTCTGTTTTGTCCCATTTGTTGTTACCTCCAGTCCGTAACCTAGTCTAGTTTGTCTTAAAAAACAATTTCCTGATAGGTATCTAGACAAAAAATGAGTGCTTAAAATTTATGCTACTTAAGTTTGAAATTTATATTATTGTTTTATATTATACTAGATAATTATCCTTCTGTCGTTTAGAAAATATAGTTATGACTGGTCGTATGGCACTTGCCTGTATCAACTAAAAAAAGGATAAAATTCTGGACACAGTCAACTAAGCGATTAAGAACACAGATCATAGATACGATAAAAGTAACAAATAAAATGAAATGAATAAAATTAAAGAACAATTAATTCATAAATATTATAAATAACATTGATTTTTGTTTATATATTTTATTTAATCATTTTATAAAAATTATACTCTTAGAAAAGTTAGAAAAATAAGTTATTACTTCATACGTCTATAGGGAATTAAATAAAAATTAAAATTAAGAATTTAATTTTTTTCCGGGGCTTCAAGAATTTACGTTTTTAATTACATCTTTTATAAAAAAAAGTATTTCAATGCAAACAACGAGCTGATTTTCTTTGAGGGCACAGGCAAATTTTGACAAAAAACAAATGAATGGATTTAGGCGCAAAACCCAAATTCATACTGCTTTATTAGGAATGAAAAAGGAATGCTGGTGTTTTGATGTAGTTGATGTAACGAAGTTTTGTATTTGGTGCGGCATCTTGTAAAGTTAAATTTATAATTTTAATTACAAACCAGCCCTTTGTTCTTACGTTGTACCTGTGAAAGGGAAACCAAAAACTTCTATAATAAGATAAAATATGCTGAAAACAAAAATGACTTTATAATTTAATCTATTTAAGTAAATTTAATATGGGTCAATGGGGAGGTTATATCTTTTATGTATAATGTTAATAGCTTAAAATTTAAAAGCTGCATGATTTTAATATGTTCTACAAAATTTCTTTAACCCGCATCTATAACGCTATTACTGATTTTTTTTTCATCTTTTGATCTAACACGTTACTAATTACGTTAGTTGTTACTTGTTATAATTTATTAGTAATTATAAATAATATATATTTTGGGAAATAATGGATAAAAAGTATAAAATTATAGTCAAAATGGTCTAAAGAGGTAAGTTCAAATATAAAAGTACAGTTAATAGATTCAGATACGAGTGTTTCTAAGTTTAAGTATAGCAAGCATACTAATAGAACTAGGAAAATTAAACATATTGTTGTCAACCTCTTGCCTATGACCGACCATCAGTACAGCGTTTAATGACCTATTACTGTCTATACTATAAATCCTCAATTTAGAAGAGTGATTTCATCGTTTAAACGCCGAATATCCTCAAATTTAAAACTACACAGCGGCCCTCGAAAACTACCCGTTTTCTCAATTGCAATTTGCGTTTTCTCATAAAAAATTACAGAATATATAAAGTAGTATATTTATTTGTGCTTCTCTATAGAAAACTTGACCAAGAGTTGTCGTACAGTGTAGCCAATTCTTGTTAACAAGTAGTAATTATGGTCATACACAACATGTAGTCTTCCACGCAGCGATTATTACCGTCATAAAAATACCAAAAAACATGATTTTTTCAATAGTAAAAATTAAGCACAAAATTGTAATGAAATAAATTTTATTTAAATGCTCCGTTTCGTTACATATTTAAATTTATCAAATAAAAATCGATATTTTAAAACATTATTTTTCAATCGTTTGGCAACTTTGGAATTAGCGAGGAAACTTTGATTTACAATTCCGACCCAGAGATAGCCGTAAAACTGGTTTTTGTTACTTTATGGCCGAACAAGTGCCGATCAAGAAATCAACAATGGTTCATTTACATTGGCGTTTCTGAGGGTAGTGCATGTGTTGCATTTTGTGAGTATATTTTATGTGATAAGTTTGTAAACTTATTGTTGTCGTTACTGTTTTATCAATACTGTATTTTAGTATTGATAGAACATATTATTGATAATACGAGTGTTATAGTTTGTTGTTTTATATTAAATTTTTAGTTATATTCTGTGATTATTTGGTTTAAGTTTTATTGGAGTTTTGGTTTATAGTGAATTTTTAGTTATATTCTGTGATTATTGAAATACAATGGACGAAAAACCGAGTTGTTCCAAGAAAAGACAGCAAAATTCTGATGTTGATTCCAAAAATGAAAAGACGCAAAAGAGACGGAAAATGTTAACGTCCGAAGAGAAGGTAATGATACGAAACGTTTATGAAGGTTTTGTCGGCAGAAAAATGACATTAAATGTTAGCTAAGCGGTCCACATTTGTAGCAATTTAAAAATAGTATCCGTTAGCTGTATTTATCGTGTACTTAAAAATACATCTGAAAATAAAAAGCAAGAAAAAGGTAAAACTAGAGGTAGGAAAAGCATTGCTTTGGATGACGAGACAAGGAATATTATACGTCAAAAAATTCATTCATTTTATTTTCGGAGTGAAATCCCAACACTGAAAAAAAAATTCTCAAGAGATCGAAAACGATGCCTTTTTACCCAAGATATCTCGTAGAGTCTTAATCAGGACCATACGCGAAATTAACTTTCGATATGTAAAACGCAACAGAAAAAGAATGCTATTAAAAAAAATTAAATTATTCTGTGGAGAAGAAAATATTTATTATTTGGATGAAACCTGGATTAACAAAGGTCATACAGTTGGAAAAGTTTGGCAAGATTTAAATGTCAAAAGTAAACGCGAAGCATTTATAGAAGGCTGGTTTACAAGATTAAAAGCTCCATCAGGAAAGGGACGGCGTTTAATCATCACCCATATAGGAAGTGATACAGGGTTCCTTGATGATGGTTTTCTTCAATTTGAGTCGAAAAAACAGGTGATTATCATGAAGAAATGACTTTCGAAGTATTTTAGAGCTGGTTTAAGAGAACCTTACCAAAATTGGAACTTGGGTCTGTGGTTGTTATGGACAATGCGCCATATCATAGCCGCAGACTAGAACAATTACCGACGACGGCATGGCGGAAAGGGAGAATTCAAGAATGGCTTACAGAAAAGGGGATTGTATACGAAGAATCAATGCTCAAAATTCAGCTACTTGATATTGCACGGTTAAGGAAAAGTGAATATCTTAAATATGCTGTGGATGAAACTGAAAAAGATTATGGTGTCAAAGTTCTGCGTCTACCACCTTATCATTGCGAACTTAATCCCATTGAACTTATCTGGGCGCAAGTGAAAGGAGAAGTAGCACGCAATAACAAAACGTTCAAATTAAACGAAGTTAGCGAACTTTTGATCCAAGCAATCCTCCATGTAACTCCAGAGAAATGGGCTAAATGTATAGGCCACATAATTAAAGAAAAACATCGTATGTGGGGACTTGACACTCATGTCGAAGTTTTACTAGAGCCAGTTATAATTACAGCAGGTAGTGAAGATAATGACAGCGATAGCAACACTGCATCTTCAGATTTAGACAGCGAATAATATTTTCTAATAGTTTAATAAGAACATCAGCAAAAAAAAACCAAAAACAAAAAAAAAACGGGAAGAACATAGTAAGTGTGTATAGTGTTTGTGTTTAAATAGAATAGTACAATGTTTTGTTACATCAAACATTATTTTTATTTTGTTTTTATAGAATTTTATTTTGTTTTATAGGATTTTATTTTGTTTTGTTTTATACCGTTTAAGTATTTTGTTCATTTTATTTAATAAGACAATATGGCTCTTGGCGAACACCTATTTAAAATTTTATTTTAAAAAAATTTCATTAACTCTTTAAGGACGGGTCACATCAAAAGGGGAATGTAGGGAATGAGCCACAAAATATTTATTCGTATGTTTGTTTACTGACGTTTCGATCTCTAGATCCAGAGACCGTTTTCAATTATACAAATGATAGTAATATTTATTTTCTATGGGTTTTTGCTTGTCGTTCTGTGTTTTTAGAAATAATGTTGGGAATAAGCCACAATATATTTATTCAAATGTTTAATTTACGGACGTTTCGATCTCTATAAAGAGACCGTTTTCAAACATACAAATGACAGATATATTTATTTTCCTATAGCTTTTTGTTTGTTGCATTCTGTAGTTTTAGGGAGAAGGTTGGAAGTGAGCCACAATATATCTATTTACATGTTTAATACACTGACGTTTCGATCTTTATTCCGTTTTTAAAGATAGAAAAAAATAAAAAAAAATAAATAATATAAGATTATAAAAATATATAATAATAAACAAATAAAATAACTATAACTATCATTTATATCTTTAAAAGCGATCTTTGGAAATAGAGATCGAACCGTCAGTAAAAACTTGTAAATAAAGATATTGTAGCCTATTTAGAACATTAATATTTGAAAAATAAAATATAATTAACGTTAAAATAAAAGTGAGTGTACGTCACTGGATTTTCATACGTCTTTTCGCATTTCTGCGCCTTTAAACGATGACTCACTCTCCCAAATAGTGAAATTATAGCATAGTCTATTTTTATTGAGAATAAGCTACAATTTTACTTTAAAACAAGTTTATTTTGACGTTTCGATTTCCACTTCGGAAATTGTTGTAAAAGTACTAAATAGTAAATGGTATTAAGATACTACAAGAAAATAGCTTCAGAACAATACTGTAGCTATACCGAAAATTGCTTCTTATCTAGAAACTTCTTTTCACCAGAAACAATAAAGCGAATAATTCCTCAAACCAAACATGCACCACGTGTAATTTTTCCTTTTAGCCCTTCTCCATTCTAGAAAATTTTTTTCTTAATAATTTACCTTGCAAATCCAACATACAATTTACCTGCCGAGAATCCCCTGAACCGAAAATAGAGAGTGGTTAATCAAGTTAAAACAATGTTCTACGAAGTGAAGTGGGATGCTTAAAGTAGGATGCGACAAAGATTTAGGGATAACCTTTCAATCTGAAAACCATCCCAAGGTGAAACTAAAATATATAGCCATCGATTTCGATTCTGGAACGATTCACAAAATTCAAAGGTAGACTTAATCGGTTGGAAAGATGTCAAGTATAACACAACCTATCTTTTGGTGATGTGCGTTTAATAAAGTGTGAAAATTATACATAAGGATTTTTATCTACCAGATAACATTACTAGATAGAAAGGATTTTTAAAATATCGTTGGATATTTTATTAAAAAATTATAGTTTTTTAATTTCTACATTTCATTTAAAAATACATAGATAAATCAAATCCAAGTGAAGTTAAAAGAAGAATACACTCAACCAGTAACAATAATTCTTTAATTTAAGTTGTTTAAAGTTGTTCTTTACTTTAAGATTCCACAAGAACATAGCTTCAGAACAATAAACAGAAATAAAAATCATTCGTCGAATAGCTGGAAAAACACTATGTAACAAAATATGTGGCACTGCGAGGTTTAGGACGCCAATGTAGTGAAAATGTGTATGTGTAATGTAACAAAAGTATTTGGAGTAATGTAAAGGTAACAAAAAATTTAAAGCTGGCTAGAACTAATGTAAATAGAAGTGATTATAGAAGTTGCTCCAAAGTGTGAGTGGGCGCCAGGAAAGAATTAACATATACTTTCCAAGGTATCTTGTAAAGCTGTTTGCTGAAATAAAAAGGAAAACATGTATTAATTGAAATATTTAGTTTTCACCAAAATTTAATCCCTATCCAAATATATACAGTCTAATTTTTCTTTTATAACTACCCACCACCAATTATGTACAGTGAACCTAGTTACTTATATACAAAAAAATAAATTCCCTGGTTATACACAACTGATCCTTGATGATCTGAATTTACAAATAATAAAATATAGGAAAATTTTAATAATATGACTTAAAAAGGTAATTTACTTGCCTACTAGAGATGTAACTCTGTACTTCGGCTTTCAACTAAATGTTCTAATCAAGTGATGAGGACACTATCCTGACGGGATAGATGTCCAAAGGTTTTAATATATAATAATAAAATACCAATAAATAACTCTCTGATTAAATGTGTACACATAAAACCGTATAACAGAGATGAAAAGGAGTATTTAAAAACTCAACCTGTAATTGAAAATTAGTCCTTAAACGTTATTTAAAATTATTTAAAAAAAAATGACGGGTCTTTATTATTAGTCTAAGTAGTAGGATTTAAAGTTAAACAAAAAAAAATAGTATATAAAGATTATGAAAATTGATAACAAGACTTAACACAAATTAGCTGTGTTCCACACTCTATGGTGGTATTTCCAACTGGTTCCCTGAAGTTATCCGGGAAGTCTTATATGAGACCTGGATCTCTGATGTAACAGCTCAGGAAGACGGCAGAAGTGCCAACCCAGTAGGGAATAACTCAATTTCTTTTCTTATATAATTCCCAACAAAAATAAAAATGAATTCTTGATTCTGGACTGAACTTCTGAAGTAGGCTAAAATAACATTTGTGTTAGCGTTCCTCCTTACTCTTAATAAAAAGTAGGGAAAAACACAAGGTTTATTAACCTTGAAAAATACGATAAAAACAGTTACTGGAAACAAAAAGCTTTAATGATTTTGTAAATAGTGTGACCTTCGCATGGTTTGACAATATTTTAAGTAAAATGGATTGATTAAATAGATAATTTTAGGAACGAAAATGCATGCTATGGATCTATTTTATAATATCAGAGAACGGTATAAGACATAGATATATATATATATATATATATATATATATATATATATATATATATATATATATATATATATATATATATATAGTGTGGAAACCACTTATGGAATAAAATTGTCTGTGTCCTTATTATAGAAAATAATAAAAAACTCTGGGATACGTTAACTGTTAAATTTAAATGTGCGCTTTTTAAACATAAATTTAAATGTACAGGGTGATCCACGCAAGTCTGGCATAGTCCATAATCCTTATTTTTAATGAAACACCCTGTATATTTTTATGTTTTTAAAAGATTCTTAGCAACCTGATTTCAACGAACTATATCATGTAGGGTCTATAATGAATAATACAAGGTGAAAATTTGAAATTAATAATTTATCACGTGTTATGGTATTATTTTAAATTAGCTAAATACAAACAATACATTTCTACTCAAAGTGTCAGTATATTGGGGAAAATTTCTGTTTAGTAACCATGTTAACATTTTTTGTCATGAATAGGTAAAAACTGTCTAGATAGTCTGCTAATTAAACTAAATCGGTAAATAATGCGGATTGTTATCAATCAGTTGTTAGTGTGTTGACATGTTACATTAAAATAATAAATTCCTAATTAAAAGCTAATTTCTTTTAGAAATAAAAATGAAATATTTAACTGAGACTCACCGAATTGAGATTTTAATGATAATCGGTTACGGGGAGTATTGCAGAAGTCAAGTTGAAGTAGCAAACTTATTTAATCAGAGGTATCCTCAGTTGTCTAATATTGCACAAGGTACTGTGTCTAAAATTTATGCACAATCCAGAACACTTTGACGTATCCAACCATTAAAAAGAAAACCGAACTTCATTGAAGATGAGGTGAAAGTGGATATTTTGTTAATTGTCGCAGAGAATCCAACGTCAAGTTCACGTCAAATTGCACGTCAAAATAATGTGAGTCACACAACTGTCCTAAGGTGTCTCCATGAAGAAAAACTTCATCCATATAAATTGACTTTTATGCAGAAGCTTACAGAAGATGATCCAGATCGTTGTAGGGATTTCTGCGAAAGAATGATGGATAAAATTAACACAAATGAAATAGCTCTTGGCGCAATTCTTTTTTCTGATGAATCAACATTTATATTGAATGGAAAGGTAAACCGACAAAACTGTAGATATTGGTCAGCGGAGAATCCTCATTGGATGCGTGAGACACACACTCAGTATCCTCAAAAGTTGAATGTTTGGGCAGGTATTATAGGAGATCATATTATTGGTCCTATAGTTGTAGATGGTAATTTGACAGCAGAAAAATATTTAAGCATGCTAAGAGACCATGTTCTTCCTCAGTTGGCTAACATCCGACCCTACCGCATGAAACTGTCTGGTTTCAGCAGGACGGTGCAACACCCCATTATGCTTTAATGGTGAGAAATTACTTGAATGAAATCTTCTTCAATAAATGGACTAGATGAAGGGGGTACTACTGGACCAGCTAGATCGCCAGATCTTACGCCTTTGGATTTTTTTCTGTGGGGTTATCTCAAGAACAAAGTATATGCAACACAGCCAACTAGCATTGAAGATCTCAAAGAAAGGACAACTACAGAAATACGGAATATTTCACCTCAAACTTTAAACAAAGTTCGGGACGAGTTTTATAGGAGACTGTGTTATTGCCAACAACAAAGTGGAGAACACTTTAAGCATTTATTTTAATGTAATCTAATCAATTACCTCGGGTATTCTATGAATTAATTGTCTTGAAGAAAATTATACTTAATTTCAAAATTTCACCTTGTATTATTCATAATTGACCCTACATAATATAGTTCGTTAGAATCAGGTTGTTAAGGAGCCTTTAAAAACATAAAAATATACAGGGTGTTTCATTTAAAATACAGATTATAGGCTATGCCAGACTTGCGTGGATCACCCTCTACATTTAAATTTATGTTTAAAAAGCGCACATTTAAATTTAAAAGTTAGGGTATCTCAACGTTTTTTATTATTTTCTAAAATAAGGACAAAAACAATTTTACTCAATAAGTGGTTTCCACACTGTATATATATATATATATATATATTTTATATATATTTTTTTTTTATTAATCTTCACCTGTTAGCTGGCTAACTAGTGACGTCATAATATTATAATATATGATATATTGGATTGACTTCTCTTGCTTTTTTCTTTGTTGACAGATCAATCACTGTAGGGTTAAATGGTGATCTTAACCACCTTTTCCTTTCACTGCTTGGTTTTTTAACGACAAGTTGTCAACCAGATTTATCACATTCTTTGAATATACCGCCTTAATACATAGAGGTTGGTAGCTTGCCTTGCTGTTTATGTCAATGTGACTTCAAGGTCATTTCTACTCACGTTGTTGTGCGTGGGTGTCAAACCTTTAAATTCATTTACCAACGAGCCTCAGTAAGCTAAAGACTGGTAACTTCATTTTATCTTTATTACTATTAATCTTTAATAACTTATAATGTTACCTAAAGTTAAAATTAAAATATAATTTTTTAAATAAATTTGTTGGAAGTGCAATCTAATGATCTTTCTAGTTCTTTACACTTTAAAATAAACCTTAATGTTTTTTACTAAGTTTTTATAAAAATTTTTTTTATATATACATGTATTTTTATCACATGTTCTTTTGCTGTGCTAATTTTGTCAAATTGCAAACTTTACCTAGTTTCAATTAATTGTTATATACAACGTTAACTCTGAATGTCCAGCTTTGTAAGCTTTTTCATATTTTTAACATCACTGACTGCTACATGTCTTTGTAAGGTAACACACTTTTGTTATAACTTCTCTATGGATGTTTGGTTTCATATTGTTCTTTTTAGATGAACTGATGATGCTTTCTGAGCAGAAAGCGAAACGTCTTCAATAAATAGATGAAGTAGCCATCTTCTTTGTCTTTTATTTCTCCACTTTGACCGAAAAACCCACCACTCCTCGAGTGTACCTTAGTTATATATATATATATATATATATATATATATATATATATATATATATATATATATATATATAGTAGTCTTAATAGATATATTATAATTATGTTTGTTTAAGGCCGGAAAGTAAAATAGAAATTGGACATATGATTTTATGTTATAAATTTCGATTTAGACGTAGAATTATTTCTTAATGAAATGATGTGAAAAATTACAGATAGATATATCGACTATTAAAGGAAACATGACAATATAGGAATTAAAATGGCTGATGGTTTTTATAATTTTTATTGATAATTGAATACACTTACCGGCTAAGAGTGGCTATAACTCAAATGGTATACACTAAAACAAACTAAAACTTTCTTATCTTCTTCCCAAAACAAAAATACTTTTCTTAAAACAAATTTGGCTCATCTCTTGCCGCCTATTTATTTTAGTTCAACGAATTTCCTCTGTCCAGAGTTGAGACTAGAATGCGCGCTAATTCTTACTTATGTATTAGTCGGATAAGAAAATCTGCCTAAAACAGCCGCTGGGGTCGCTGTTTAATGCCAACTTAGAAATTCAAAATTAAGAAATATTAATCGGAAATTGATTTAAAAATGTTTAAAGGATTATTGAAGTGACGGACTCGTTACAACTACTAAAGGAATGATGAATTCAGTATGCAATGTACCAATATAAAGCTGTTTTCATAAAACTTCCCTTAAGCGGTTGTCTCGCGTTGCATAACTTTTTCGCAATTTAGGTTGAAGCATTTACTTTGAAAAGTTATATACAAAGTAAGCAAAATTACTTATATTTCCGTCACGTATATTCCGATGTAATTTTACAGGAACTATAAACCTACTATTATATAAGGCTATTAAACTAACAAGTTTGAAAAATACATTTTAGCAGCTTCAAGAAAGTAATTTATTCCCGCAAATTCCCCGATGCTCCATTATCGCCTTAGCTCGCGCATTTAAACTTTTCATGGGAATATCGCTGTTTATTAATTAAGTAACTTTCGTCCAGCTTACGATCAGTACAAATTTTAAAATGAAGTTTAAGGTGAGAAAATACATTACGAAAATAAATAATAAGCAAATAAAAATACGTAAAACGTGTTCCTATAAATAATTTAATTCGAAATCAATGAAATCAACAATCAATCAAAAATACTAGCGGATGGAGTATGTTTCAACTGTAGTGACGGAAATTTCTAGGAACAGTAAAGCCTCACCAAACAAAGCAGTGGCGTTCCAAAAAATAGTTATGATTTAAATCAAATTGTTAAAGATAGGTACACATAGGCTTTTTCTCTAGTTTACACCTTGTCCTATATTTTAAAATTTTAAACAGGATCTTTTTAATTGTTTGTAAAAATTAACATAAGAAAAAAATCTAAAATATATTAAACAGTAAAGTTGTAAATTGTTTTTTTTCAGTTTACTCAAAATGACATACAGTGGAAATGTCCGGTTTTGAATCTAGACCCCTCATATATCGTCGGTATACTGCGAAAACCAGGTAAATGTCGGAATATCGAAATCGAGAAAAAACGTTTTTAAAGTTTAGTTTTATATTGTGAATTAAGCAGTCAGCTTGTTTTTGATATTAGGTATTCAAGTGAAAGATGCATATATCTGAAATGATATTCTATCATTAGTTTGAAAAAGTTGAGACACCTATCTGACTAATCCTAAATTTAAGTTGGAAATGCTATATCACTTAACTGGTTTTACCTGTAAATCTAGATAAATCAATTACTCTTCAAATAACATATTTAACACAAATATAATAAACCAAGTATAATATTGTCCAGTTTTGTGATCGAGATATGAGGCTTTTACTAGGTAATAGCAATGTTTTAAGGTATTAGTCGATATTTATGACATTTAACTGGTTTTCCCTGAAAATTTTATTAACAGCTGTGTGTAGTTATAGTTATTGTTTATATGAATGACAGGCAGTTTTATAGAAAAAATCAAATTTATTTCGAATATAATAATAACAATATTATTATTATGAGGCTTCCTCGTCCGATTCGTCACTGAAAGCAGGCTCTGGCAAGATGTTTGTTACATCATTTCCCGTTTTCAAATTACGATACCACCCGTGATATTCCTCCGGTATCACTCCCTTACTAGCTAATAGCTGTACCAAATCTTTCTTTTTTGCTATGCTAATTTTCAAATGTGCATCATAAAGTCGCTAAGTTCTTCAAGATTGCTTGAATTAGTTGATAACTTGGCGTGCTTTTTTCTTGTTGACTGCCGTGCAGTATCAGTAAGGAAATAATTGAAGCTTGTTGACCTGTCATAATTAAAATAGATTCTGTTTGTCTCTCCTTTCACGAATCTCATTCTTTTTATCTTCAACCACATTATTTTTTCGACGTTTTGGTCTTTTGTCCGGTTTTTAATTAAAGTGTGTGACATTTTTTAAATCATAAAAGTCGTAGTATTTAAATTCTTTACATTTGTATGGTTCTATACATACTTTTTTATCATCAACCTTGATATTTCTATTTCTTCTTGCATTTTGAAAAACAGACAAGTAATCTGGCATCCCATAGATAGATCTGTGTTTTTTAGCGGTTTCGTTACTACTCTGCATAGAGTCAACCTCCATGTAGGAATGTCCAGAATCTAAAAATTTGTGTTCAATAATATTTAAACGGATTCCGTCCTCTGGAGGTATCAGAAAATAAACTTATTTCACTTACATATTCTGGAACACATTTTGATAAGTAGTGGAGTATAATGCTTTCTATTTCAGAACTTCCTTGTCTACCGTTAATTTCTGACCAGTCAAAACAGTGAGCTGCATTTGGTAATGCGGCTTCATATACACACAAATTGTAGACACATAATTTTCTAGAATAATCTATTTTTCCAGTCAATCCACTTGGAATCTGTAGTACGGCCTGTAGATCTTATCATTTTGTTTTTTAAGATTACATACTTCTTTTCTTTTCTGATGTTCTCTGTAACTGTCTTCTAAATCCGATTTGTCAGTTGGATTAGCCCTATCATATTTATTACAAACTAAAGATTGATCTTTTTTAGCAACAAAAAAGCTTAAATTATAGTCGTTAGAAAATATTCTTCGATACGTAATTTCGCTAACACCTTCCAGTTTCTTCTGCACATAGTCATTTATAAAAAGTTGGTACATTTTTCTTATACTTAAATTTTTGTCCAAATATCTACGCTTTGAACTTTGGCGAATATAATGTGGGCCCATGGTTGGAAAAGACTGAATATGAGCCTTCACGATTTTTCGGGTTTTACTGCTTGTTTTATTTGGCGGTGTATGCTTGCCTCTTTTATCCGTATCTGCATAACAGCCTAGAATATCAGTTTTTCTTACATCTTGTATGACCGACTCTGATATACAAAGTGTCTTACAAAGAAATTTCTCACATACCTGTATGTCTTGACCATTCAAAAAAAAGTAACACTTCTTGGAAAATGCACGTGGTTTTTTAAACTTCAACGGACTGCAACGACTCTCTTTGGTGGCTCCGTTTTAATACGTGCAATAAGAAAATGTTTCTGGCCTATATATTCTAACTTTCAATAATCACGACATAGTCTTTGTCTGTAATCTTCGCTGAAATAACTGGCACATTTGTAAAAGCACTCTGAACAATTAACTGGTTTTGGCATTGCTGGTCTATGGTCTTTTTTTTTATCTTATAAGGCAAACCCTCAGCACGCCTCCTTTTTGCGACATTTATTACCCAATCTTTGGGGTTAGCTTTTCTCCAACGTTTAAGTGGACATACGTCTTTCCATACTTTGTCAAGAAGTAGATTTAATATCCAACTAGCTATTTCAGTTGACACTAAATTGTTCGTGGGTGCACCTATTTCAGTATCTTTTTTCTCATTATTTAGGCTATCAAAGTGTGTAAATCATATAGACTTCCTAGAGAGAGCGATCCCTCTTCACTTGGCTGATATGTGGGGTCTACATCTGAAAAGTCAATATCAAAAATGGATTCCATCATTGAGACTATACTGTTCTCAGAATCATCAAAAATTGAACTGTTGCCTTCAGTTATTCTATCTGTGTATGTGTTATAAAGATCATTTATGGGTTTAGCTTAGTAACCATTTCTAAATTTTAACTCAACCCGTTTTCAGTTAGAATGAAGTAAGTGTACTTAAAGGTTTTTACTAGTCGATATGAAAGAGAAATTTTAATAAATCATACACGTAAAAAGTATTAAAGACACTTATTACCTTTTTACTGAATATGGTTTGCAGTAGTAGAAATATATTGTTGTCCGGCATAATAATATATGTGGGCTTACTTTGTTTTACATGCAACAGAACTTTAATTTTATAGAAGTAAGTAGCGATATATTGTTTTATTTGAAAACAAAAAGTTGATTAGGTGTAACTTATTTGTTTATTACACAAATTATCTGCTGAATGGTAAGTCGTATCATTTATTTGGTTTTACCTGTATGTAGAGCGGAAAAAGCTGAGAATTTTGGTATACTTAACTCAATATTTTAAAATTTGTCATTTACCTGGTTTTCGCAGTATAGCGACGATATTAACTATTGAATACATTTAAGTATGTCGCAACCATTAATTTTATATTTTAGGTAATAATCTGACACTTGTTAATTACAAGTACTTTTGCCTATTTTTTTTACATATTTTATTCCAGTGCTAGTTTATATTTAGAAATTGCTAATTATAAATAAATAATAGTTAAATTAATGTCTGGTGCTAATAGGAAAATGAAAGATTGTCTGTATTTTTCGATAAGAGACAACTATTAAGTTTGGTAGAGAAAATCCTTTTTTAAATTATCCCGTTAGAGATACTTAATCCTCTCTGTTGAAATATCCTTTATAGAGAATAAAATCAGTGACAGAAATCCGAAAGCTGGCGGTTTTATTGCTTTTTTTTTGTAATAGACCAAGCCAAATATTGAACACAAACAGCTGTCAGAGACATTTCAGATATCGAGTTTCTCTTATATAAATAATCGGAATAACGCAAATATTCGCGTATATCTTCGGGGCACGGTCTTGATGCTTTTAAATGGTGTCGCGCATCCTATAAGGAACACTTAGCCTATGCCGTTGTCAAAGTTCCACGAAGAGACAATAAAGCCAGTCTAGTTGGTCGCAACCCTCTTAGGCATTTATTATTGTAGATTGTAGATGTAGTTTGTCGAGTAATGAGAATATTGTATTGATTGTAGTAATGCGCTTTCCTTCGACTTTAATTACTGAAATAGATGACTCTGATCGTTTATCTCCTCAGGATATAGGATAGGATACCTCAGGATAGGATATATTTCTTCTTCGTAACTAACTATATTAAAGTTTAAGCTAATTATGTTGTATACAGAGAAATGAGTGGAAAAACAAACAATACATTGATGAGTGTCTTACCACCCGGCAAAATAGCGGAAAGGATAGAAGACAGATTAAGTTGTGAGATAGTACGAGAAAAAGCTAGTTCTTGACGTGACTATTTCACTTCAGTCATAATTATACGGACGACCTCGAAAATATTTTATTTAAATAATTTCTGATGTTAGAATAAATGATTGAATAAATTAAGGTATATTATAGTAAAAAACATTAATTATTAGCAATTTTAAATTATAAATCTTTAAGTTTATTTAATAATAAAAATAACTTAACTGAAATATTTTATTAAACTAAAGGTAGGTATGTTCTATCTGAAAACAATTATTGTATGTGGAATTGGTGTAATAGTTAGAGACGTGGTCTAGTGACAAGAAGATTGAGGTTCAATTCACACCAAAGATAAAATTTTTGTTTTACTCAATAAAAAAATAATAGAAAATATGATACATATTAGGTAAAAAGTTTTAGAAAAACTCATTATTTACAATTTATTCTTATTCCAATGTTAAAAAATAGAAATACAAAATAATTCAAATTCAATTTCAGTTTTACAGTCTTCAGTTGTGATTGCAAAATAATCCGGTTAAGACTGTTTAATGCCAAATCCATCACTAAATTCTCAGTGTTAATATCAATTCCTCTGTACAGGTAATGATTTTCAAAACAATTAACAACATTGTAATGAATGCGCGCGAACAGCTGCCTGCTTTTCAGCTAACCAAATCATCAAGCCATCAAATAATAACATACCGAGAAGTGTTTTTGCACGGTAAACAGAAACTTTTTATTGAAAAAACAATTCGTGAAAATGGTTTTAACGGTCGAGGAAAAAGTGCAAATTGTTGTCTGGCATGTGAATGGATTATCAGACAACATGATTAGACAACAATTTGTAAATATGTTTCCAAATAGGCCGGCTCCAGCACGATCAACAATTCAGTCTATTATACGTATTTTTTTTACTTATGGATCCGTGTTCGCTCCAAAAGGAGTTCGTAGACGAAGGGAGGTAAATCCAGATTTGGAACTAAGGGACACTTTGATTTGTGCAAGTATTGAGCAAAATCCTACCCAATCAACATCTCGTCTCGGAGAACAATATGGAATTTCAAGATTTAGAGTAGGTAAAATTTTGAAAAGACATGGATACCGTCCCTATAAACTTTTCCAACCCTTTCCGTCCCTATAATCCAACGAACAATTCCCTGGGGATCAATATAGAAGTTTAGAATTTTGTCAAACTGCAATGGAAATGTCACATCAAGATGAACATTTTTTAGAGAACGTTTTGTTCACCGATGAATGTACGTTCTCATTGCAGGGCCGTCACAATTCAATGAATGCTCGGTATTGGTCTCGAGGAAATCCTCGTCAGATTTATGTCGCTCGTACCCAGCGTCCTCGAAAAGTAAATGTTTGGGGAGGCATAATAGGGAATCATGTCATTGGTCCATTTTTTATAGACGGTATGTTGACTGGGCGGAAATACTTAGAACTTCTGCAAAATCAAATTGTCCCAGCCCTTCGTAATTTACCAATACCTTTCGATTCCATATGGTTTCAACACGATGGTTGTCCCGCACATAATTCTCGCATCGTCAGTGAATATCTCAGTGCGACTTTTCCTAATCGATTGATTAGTGGCCACGGAGATATTTTTTGGCCTGCAAGATCACCTGATCTGGCACCTTGTGATTTTTTATGTGGGGATATATCAAGTCCAAGCTATATGGAATTGAAGACGATAGGCTTAATTCTCTCCAAGAATTAAGAGAAAAGATCTCTGATTCAATGAGAGGTATTAGTCCAGAAACATTAACTAATGTTAGACGAAACTTTTATAATAGATTGGGTTATTGTTCTGCTGCTAATGGAGGCTTATTCGAACATTTATTGTAAATACATTTCATTAGAATAATTTTTTTTATTTTTATAGAATTTCTACCTATTTAAATATTTTTGGAAGTACATTTATTTAGAACGTTCTTTTATGTTTGAAGAATTTTTACTTTATTTTCGAAAGTACGACATTGTTTTTTCAATAAGATTTTCATGTTTTACTATAAACACTTCTAATAAAGACTGAATATCTGCATAATTTCAAATTTTTAAAAAGTAAAACCTTCATGTGGGATTTGAACCCTGAGTGCCTGCATGAGAACATCGTGACTTGAACTCTGATCCATCAAACTTTTATATTTCTTTAGTGACAGTTTGGGTTATTGTTCTGCTGCTAATGAAGGCTTATTTGAACATATTGTAAATACGTTTATTTACAATATTTTTTTTATTTTTGTAGAATTTTTACTTATTTAAACATTCTTTAAACGTTCTTTTAATTTTGAAAAATTTTTACTTTATTTTCGAAAGTACGACGATACTTTTTTTCAATAAGATATTTATGTTTAACTTTAAACACTTCTAATACTAGTAACGACTGACATAAATGTTTAGCGATTCAAAGCAAAACAATATCTGCATAATTTCAAATTATTAAAAAAAACAAAAAGAAAATCACATGTGGGTTTTGAACTCTAATCGTCTGCGACGTCTGTGTCGAAGTGTCGAATTCTTACCACTAATCCACAAATGATTGTGATTATTCCGTGACAAGAGTGTATGAAACTAATCAAATCATAGTAGAAATTATTCTTGGTTAATAATTTAAAACGTTATATTAAATAATTACCATTAATTAAATTATTTTATTCACATTTTTGCTTAATTGTGGTCAATCAGTTTTTACTTTATGCGAAATTAAAAAATGGAAATACGTCACACATACGTTACACATAATAATTATGACCGAGGTGATTTAGCCCGAAGCTAACGTCTAAAGGTGTGAGACTATCGATAGTGGTAATGTAAATTATAGGTTTCTGCCGATTATTTCCCACCTCTACGAGTTTCATCTCTTTTTATTTCACAAGGTAACTGTGTTTTCTATCTCTTACGTTAAAAAGCCGGGTGGTAAGACACTCATTACTGTATACTACCCACAGCTTTAAAATAAAATATTTAACACTGTATAAGCTACCAAACGACCTCTTGTTTTTAAATAGTTTAAATGTCTCTTATTCTTAAAAATAATATAGACGCAACATTGGCTGGTGACTCGGTTGGCTAGCAGGCACACTTCGGTTTGTATAGATTATAAGGTTTATCGTTCGACACCGGACGCAGTCAGACATTTTATAGTCAAAAAAAACCAGTTAAATTTTGCGACTTTAAATTTGTAGGTACAAGGACAATATATGAAGTAGACCGATTGATTAGTATTACGGTAAGAGGCTACGAGTAAGAGGTAAGGCTTACGAAACCTTCAACCACCCCCGTGCTGGTGTATAAACAACACCATTTTTATTAAAAGAGTTGATTTGCACTTTGACATCTGAAGAGTTGATTTATTTATCATTTCCTGAGTGAAGTACAGTGTAGTAAATAAAATATACCTAGCAAGTAGTAATGTACGTAACATTAAGTGCCATTTACGGGCTTTTATTTATCCAGTAAATTGACGTTTATGTTGATTTTTGGACATTTTTATTATTTTAAATTGACTAAGATGGAGTTAGAGGAGCTGGATCAAATTATTTATGATTTTGAATCGAAAGAAGAATTATTGAACGACGATGCTAATACTTGATAATATTGAGAAAACTGACAACAGTATAGGTAGTGAAACCGAAGCAATCGGAGGAGTCGGTTTCTTTATACACAAAAGACTTGCAGATGACATAGTAATTATAAGAAGTATATCCACAAGAATAGCCTATTTAATCGTAAAGCTAAATTGAAGGTATAAAATATAGATTATTCAGGTATACGTACCAACAACGGACCATCCGGATGAGGAGATTGAAGACTTCTACGATGACATCTCTGCGGCACTGAAAGAAACACCAACACACTACACGATTATATGCGGCGACTTTAACGGAACGATCGGTCTAAAGCAGGATGAACAGGAAACAGCACTAGGTAAATTTGGATCCAAGGGAAGAAACGAACGTGGACAAACACTACTAGAATTTTTGTTACAACAAAATCTATACCAGATGAATAGTTTCTTCTCTAAAAAAGATCACAGAAGATGGACGTGGAAAAGCCCAGATGGTAAGACCAAAAACGAGATAGACTACATAATTGCTGACAAAAAATATATATTCAAGGATGTCACAGTCCTTAATAGCTTTACCACAGGCAGCGATCATAGAATGGTAAGAGCCAAACTAAAATTAGACTTAATAACAGAAAGATCCAAAATGATTAGGAAGAAAGCCAACCCAATATGGAACGACCCAACGAATTTAAATGAATATCAAGGCAATATCAATAAAATCATACAACAAAATGAATGCATGAATAATGTAAATGCCCTAAACGAAAATATCGTAGAAGCTATTCGAGAGACTCAAGTATAATGCTGCCCTAAAAGACGCCAAGACGAAAAAATAACCATTGAAACAAAGCAACTAATGGAAACTAGAAAAATCAAAGGAAAAGAAAGCATTGACGAAGAAGAACTGCGAAAAATAAACAAAGAAGTATCAGCTATAAGGAAAGATTGAAGGAAATTTAAGAATGAAAAAGTCCAGCGAACTAGAGAAGACAATAAAAGTCTGAAAGTCCTGAGAAGACGACTTAACAATGGAAAATGCGAAATACAAAAACTAAAGAACAAAGAAGGAGTCCTCACATCAAATAGAGAAGAACTACTGCACATAATTGAAGACTTCTATCAAGAACTATACACAAGCCAAAGAGAAGACCAAAAGAACTTGGAAGCCGCCGTATCACGCAAAATTATCAACCAGGGTTCAGAGCTCATGACAGAGATTACACTAAGCGAAATCCAGGACGCAATGAAAAATATGAAAAAGAACAAAGCGCCAGGAGAAGAAAAATGTTGTTTAACCTTTGTCTAACAGATTGTTGCATACCAAAAACATGGAACAATGCAGTAACAATTTTACTACACAAGAAAGGAGACAAGGCGCACCTAGAAAACTATAGACCAATCAGCTTATTGAACCACATCTATAAAATATTTACCCGAATAATTACGACAAGACTAGAGAAAAAGTTAGATTTCTACCAGCCCCGAGAACAAGCTGGCTTCCGCTTAAAATTCGAAATAAACGATCACCTACAAACAGTAAAAACCTTAATAGAAAAGTCGCTAGAATATAACAGACCACTGGTACTTATCTTCGTAGACTTTCACAAAGCCTTCGACACTGTGGAATTAGACAGCATTATAACTTTAAATACCAGCAATTATATACCAAAACGCCACAATGCGTGTAAAACTACATGATACCACCAAAGAAAAAAACTTCTCACCTAAATTATTTATAACGGTCCTCGAATACGCCTTTAAAATGCTAAAGTGGGAAAATAGAGGAATAAAAATAGATGGAGAAATGCTCAATCATCTGCGTTTTGCCGACGACATAGTACTTATTACCGAAGATCTGGGTGAAGCACAACAAATGGTACAAGAATTAGAAAACGTATTTTCAACAATAGGTCTAAATATAAGCATCAGTAAGACCAAATTTATGACAAATTTAGTTCCCAGCGAGCACCTAATCATCCAAAATCAAGTGCTAGAATTGACAGAAAAGTACATATATCTTGGTCATGAAATCAAAATAGGCAAGGACAACCAGACCTGCGAATTTCAACGACGAATAACACTGGCTTGGGCGGCGTATGGTTTACTAAGAGACATCTTTAAGAGCAACATCCCGATAGCTATGAAACGGAAGACATTTGACCAATGCGTTCTTCCTATTATGACATACGGAGCAGAAACTCTCACGCTCACAAAAACAGCAGCACTAAAAATGCAAGTGGCACAAAGGCGTATGGAAAGATCAATTCTCGGCGTGACAAAAAAAGACAAAATAAGGAATCAAGACTTAAGGAAACGAACAGGTATCAGTGATGTCGTCGAACGTATAACCAAGCTGAAATGGAATTGGTCAGGTCACATAGCGAGACTGAACGACACAAGATGGACCAGAAGTTAATTTCAAAAATTGCCGTACGAAATTGGAAGCAACCAGATGAATATATAGATACATGCAATATATTGAGAGATGATCTATGTTTAGCGACTTTCTAAAACGTCTATAACTACCTATTGTCTTCTAAAGCTAACTAATAACGACTTAAGTCTACCAATGTTTTTGTGGACTAAATTTACATTTGGTTACTCATTTAATTGGACTGGAATATTTCATTTCCAAATGTAAATGTTTTTGTGTAATTCAGTTAAAAATATACTTCTTAAAAAGATTATGAATAAAAAATAGCCGACTCTTTTAATTAAAGCCACAACAGGAATCCCCTCCGAAGGGTTTTTAGAAAATTAATTCTTCGTTTTTTAAGACAAAAGCGATAATTTGGCCCGTGTTGCGTATTTTTCCTTTTAGAAATATAACATCATCTGTTTAAAAATTAATGAAAACAAAAAATTTAAATAGTGTGAAACTATTGAAAATAATTTTCTAATTTCTGCATTTCTAATATTTGGTCTTACTATAATTCGGTAAGTCACCGTATACTTTTTATGTGCCAAAAAACTCATTGCCATTGTCAAATTCCAGCCTTTCAGTTCAAAAGTTCATGTATTTATAAGTAGATTCAAAACTTTTGATTATGTTTTAATATATTATTTCTCTAGAAATAGACGGTAAAACATATTATTCGTCGATAGCGATAGTCAATAAAAGAAATACGTATATTGCTGAAGTATTTTAAATAAATTAATAACCATTTTTAAAGCATTAATTATGAACTACTATATTTTACGAGAATAGACCATAATTATAAAAAAAACTGCATTATATTTGACGTTTCAATTTCCAGCTAGGAAATCGTTCTCAAAATATAAACTGAACAAACGATTTTGTTTGTTCGAACAAATTCGATCTGTGTGGAAAGCAAAAAGGTTTACACGACTAGCCATGAATGTTGAGTTAATTGTGGTACAAAAAAAAATTAATGTAGATCTACTATTAATTTGTTGTGCAATTCGGGAAGAAATCGCTAAATCAAACAAAAAGAAAACAAAAACGAAGGTAGTGGACCCGATCGTGGATGACGAAATACCCATGGTGCATCTGAAAGCCTGCTCCAAGAAATTGTTGTGGAAGTTCTAAGGTCTTATAAAAATCATCTAATAATGAATAATGCTCATTTTAGAGAACTTTTAGAAAAAACTGCTGAGACAATTCAAAAAAACGATACAAATATGCGTAAAGCAATACCTGCAAGGCTGAAATTGCAAATAGCTCTTCGATTTCTAGACACTGGAGACAGCTATGCGTCACTCGAAGCCATGTATCGGATACCAAAATGTTCAATATACTATATATGAAGGACTTCAAGATTATATAAAGGTGAGTAAAAGAATTTATTTTATTCGTATGTTATTTTAGAATATCACTCGGGTTAATATTAGAACATTATTATGGATAATTGTCGTTTTCACTCGTAATACTTGCCAATGCTGCAGCTAACAAGTTGCTATTGATATATCCGGCATTACCGTAGTATGTGCTGGGATCTGTGGCGACGGTAAACAAACCTCACTCAGCTGGGTATCCGAAGAATGATAATCGCTTGATGCGGTCGTGTGTTCAGAGAAAGATTCAACGTGATATGTTGGTAATGTTGAACTTAAATACTTTAGGCGTTCTTGTGTTAAGGTATTTTGGAACTGTTGTTCAATTTCTAAAGCTCTCTGCAGCGGTAACCGTCTCAATTGGTTAGCAATATGTTTGCCAAATGTTGCAAACTCATATTCGACGTTTCAGCTCTTTGAGATCTCCTCCAACTTAGTTAATGCTCGATCAACTGAACTTGTGTTGAAAATCTCGCGTATATTCCTCTTCTGTTTTTTTTTTCCTATTAAGTCTGTTTTCGCAAGATTAATTGCAATTTTAGTGATAGTTCTAGTAGCAGACGTTGACAGTAGATGTTGATGGGTTTCTCTAGGCGATATATTTAAGGACAAGTGTGGCTGTGATCTATCCTGAGAAGCGTCTTCTTCGTTAGTGTCATCAATATTTGCTTGTGAAGTCGTTTCTGCAACGTCTTCCATTAGTTGCGACGTAACTTTAAAATCGTCCAACTGCTGCGACAAATTTTGGGAATTCTGTAAAAAAAAGTAGATTTATTCATAATTTTTTTACTGTTTTAATCTCACAGGTACATATTATATATATTTGCCATTTTTGTTGTAGGTACCAGAATACAAAAAGGATTGGAAAAAAATTCAGGATGAGTTTTAAAAAAGATGGAATTTTTCTTACGCTTGCGCCGCCTTAGATCGAAAACAGGTATTAATTAGGAATCCTCCGCACGGTGCTTCTGATTATTATAATTATAAAGGAACCTACAGCGCCATACTACTAGCTATGGTAGATTCCACGTACAGATGCTAATACATAGATGTTGGGAAAAATGGCCGTATGAATAATGCTTCAATTTTTAACCAAGCAGAATTTAAATGCAGCACTAACGGAAAATCGACTTAATTTGTCCGAAAATGCGGTTATTGTAGCCGATGATGCGTTTCCACCACGTACAAATATTTTAAAATCGTATTCGAGAATTTTATGCTGGTACACAAACAAAAGATTTTTAATTACCGTTTATCCCGTGCCTGAAAAACTGTGGAAAATGGTTTTGGTACACTGGCACCACGATTTGGAATATTTAAAAGATAATTGCAACCAATTGGTCTACAGTAATGTCTTACATAATTGGCTTTGTACAACAGCTACAAATTATATCACTACAGGAACAGTGGATGTTGAAAATATGGATACATACTACTACGATTACTTTAGGATCGTGGAGAAGTGACGGAGGAGCTAGAAATTTAGGCGCAATTACAACACATGGGAAGTAACAACTATTCGAAAAGGGCCGCAGAAATTTGGGACACTTCTGCTGGTTACTTTGTGGGCCCCGGATCAGTGTCGTGGCAAAATGAAATGATTTATTAACGACTAGTACAACAAAATGTATGTTTTTAAAAATAAAAAATATTATCTACCTATCTTGTTTGATTGGCTTTTTCTGCCTCCCATTGTTAATGTTCTCAGAAAACTATCAGCATGTTTCAACCAAATTAGAATAGGTACATATAAGTGGTCAAGTCCAGAACCACTCTTTAGTGATTTCAATACTTTGCTCAATTCACGATTGTTTGTTGTTCTAATATTTTTGATTTTATTTTTCATTATTTTTTCATTATTTTCATTTTATTAAGTCATTTTCAGACATATTGGTTTTATTCATCTGTTGTACAATTGCTTGCAATGCTGCTCGCCTCGCTTGTAGATTGCGATAAAGCTCGGTGTGTCTGCATCTGACCATTTTTCAGTACTTTTTTTTACAAAATTACAGCTTGTCGTACTAAAAACAACAATTTTATACACGCTAGAAGTACTCTACTCGGCTTTCACCACGTTTCATTTCGACAAAGTGTTTACACATTCGATTCCAATCGTTTGACATTAATTCGGCGACAATCGCCCATCAAAAGTAGACAGTCTGTCTACTTCCGTCTAATCGAATCACTTCGCTGAACGGCCAAGTAGACGAATGGTTTACATATTCAATTTGCTTTTGGTTTAATAATTGACCCAAATCGTTCAACCCAAATCAACCTGTGAAAACGCGACTTAACGCAAGCATCCCATATCCCATACAGGTCTAACCCGTAACCGGTGAGCTGGAAACACGCAGACACCAGCTAGTATTTGCTATCAAAGAGATGAAGAAATGCATTCTTTTACTTTCATTTTAACGTCTTTTCTCTACGTAAAGAGCGAAAAAGATAGTGTTTTTCAAGGGTAAACCATAGATGCATCTCAGAATAAAAGGTTACCTCTAGCCTCGTTCAACAGCCTCTAGTAAGAGGCTTTGAATTTGCGGTTTACCTAATTTGCTATCAAAGAGAGGTCTCCCGACTTCTTCTTACTTCGTATAGATGCCGCTCCTAGCGTACCAGACTGTTATTTTAATTATAATGGCCAAATACTAGACTGCATTCATTTCAGTTTGAACTTCCACAAGTGTTCCTGATGAGGAGTTGAATAACTCCAAACAGGTGTAGAACAATGGTGGAATTCGAATTGAAATGAAATGCAATATTTTACTTTCATATATATATATTATATTTTTCGACTCTACTGTTTTAAATATTGATTTATAGTATCAGCAATCGGCCAGGAAATAAAACTCTATTTGTTCAATCTCAATATTTCGTTATGATTTTGTGACTTCTTCAGAAGAAAACTGTAAATTAATTAGAATAATTGATTATTATATGTAAACAAAGTGAATATTTTAATACTTACAACTATAAAAATAAAAATTTAAATTTTTTTAGCATATCTAAATAAATGACATATTTGGTTGATTTTATTTAGGAGTTATGGTAACTGCAATATTTTATAGAGTGAATTCCCGTTGTACAATTTTTAGTGAGTCGGTTAAAATAAATAATTACTATGACATAGTGTCATAGTAATTGTTTATTATGTATAGAAATGAATGAAAAAAGTCGCTTTTTCTTTTCTTAAATGTCATAACGTAGTAAAAGTTTCGATAACCACGCCTTTTCTATTGACTTTTCCCAGATATTCCAGTTAAAAAATAGCGCCCCAGTAAATTTTCGATTTTTCAAGTGATTTATTGGCATGGTTTCATGGTGTACTAAACTATAACCAACTTAAAAATTTCATTTAATTTAGTTATTTATTTCTTTAAATAAAAAAAAACTAGTGTTCATTGTTAATGTAGATAAGTTACTTAACTGATTTATACAGTTGTATAATTGTTGTATTATTATTTAGTTAATAAATAAATAATATTATTAAGATTTAGCCATACGGCTCACACTCCCTATAAGGGAAGCATTCACTCGTGCCAGATACCTAGGGTATCAAAAGTATTGAGCTCTGGTGGGACTCTTTTAGTGTTATCGAGCCCTAGGTGACTTGGTACGCTGGAGTATTTGCCAAAAATTTTCGTATACCTCTGGACGTCGCGAGGAATACAGCTTTCTACATGGCCTTATAGATATGTTCATTTAGATCTAGCTCTTTTATGTTCTCTAAGAGGTTCTTGGGAATAATGCCAGTAGTAGATAGAATAATAGGTACTGTCAGGGTATTTTCCATTCTCCATTTTCTACTGATTTGTATTTCTAGATCTCTGTATTTGGCGATCTTTTCATTGTATTTATCACGCAAATTATTGGTGTTAGGTATTAATTAATTGGTGTTAATTAACTAGTATAAGATCCGGTCTATTATGTGCCACTAGTTGGTCTGTGAGCATAGTGCGGTCCCAGTAGAGCTTGTAATTGTCATTTTCAAGTATTCTGTCAGGGACGTATTGATAATAAGGAAGTTGGTCGGTTTGGAGATGTCCCAGTTTATCAGCTAGTTCTTGATGGATAATCTTTCCTACTGAGTCATGGCGTTCTTGATAATCAGTACCGACAAACGCCTGGCAGCCCCCGGTAAGATGTTGGATGGTTTTTCGGGCTTGGTATCCATATTGTCATTTGTCATTTTGGACTTGAGGATCTTTAACTATATATTTCAGGTAATTTTTTGTTAGAATAACCTAATCCTGAATGGCAAGTATCAAACCCTCAGTCTCGGGAAACATCTTTCCTGATGTCGACCAATAGTTCGACGCTGTATTGTCGACATATTCTTGGCTGATCTCATTTAGATGTCGCCCACGCAGAAGTTCACTCATCCAGGTGTACATTTTTTCTTGTTTCTTTAGGTGGTTTATGCGCATTTCTTGTTCCTTTAGTTTAAGCGGCTCATCTACTGCGTAAATTGGTTAATGTAAAGTAGATGTTTTATCCTGCACCTAAAAATAAGTTCTTAAATTAGCAACTTGTTTATCCATTTGCTCATCTATATCCATGAGTCCTCTTTCACCTTGATATCGCGGTAATGTTGTTCTCTCTACTGCACTGCGTAAATGGTGTTTTTGTGCCTCTGTGAGAAGTCTTCTTACTTTCCTCTAAAGACTCTCTATATCGGTTTTTGACCACTTTATAATACCAAATGAGTAGCTCAGCGCGGAACAAGCGTACGTATTTATTGCCTTAAAAAAATTTTTATTATTAAGATATGACCGAGTTAGTTGTCTTACTCTTCGTACGGACTTATATGTGAGTTCGATTTTCATTGCTTGCTTGCTTTAATCCGAATTATTTGTACATATCATTTTCAACCATTGCCTCGATGTTTTGGCTATCTTGCATATCGAAACCGCCCGGCTAAACCTTTCCTCTGACTATATTTAGTATACGGCACTTGTCTAATACAAAATGCATACTGCTAGCATTTGAGAAACTTTCTACAGTTTTTAGCATCTGATCTAAGTGGCTTCACTTAGATCAGATTCTATCTAGATCTATTAATTTCAAATTATCCATGTACAACAAATGGTTAAGCTTTGCCTCAACAGTATTGTTATTATTGATGCTAAAACCTGAGTCAGTAGAGTTCAGTAGATGAGATAGTGGGTTCATCGCTAGACAAAACCAAAGTGAACTTAACGAGTCCCCCTGGTAAACGCCCCGGTTAATTGAGATATCTTCAGTTTCGATATCGGTTTCACCAGATATTTGAAGGTGAATTTTAGTCTTTCACTCTGCCATTATATGCTTCAAAAGGTCATTAGATTATCATCGACTTTATATATTTTCAATATATCTATAAGCCATTCATGCGGCACTGAATCAATAAAGTCTTCTTGTAGTCAATGAAGGCAGTAAAAAGGTTCCTTTTTTAGTGTATGCCTGGTTACAAATGAGTGATGAATGATAATGAAGTGTTCTTTGCAACTCATGGAGCCCTTAGCGCATCCTTCCTGTTGAGGCTCTATAATATTGTTTAGAGCACAGTGTTGCAATTTATACAAAGTTGCAAGACAAGTAATTGGGCGGTACTTAACTGGACCTTGGGTGTTATTTTGATCATTTGGTATTACATAATTGGTTTCATGTGTAAGAAATAATGGTATTTCGTGGGGATTAGAAATAAAATGATTAATCAATACTCACAAACACTCATGAACATTCTAAAACTTCTTTACCCAGAAGTTCTGAAATCTACAATTTTATTTAAACCATTTTTCTGTAAAGTGTATAGGAAAAAAATTATAGGCAATCAATGATTTTTTCACATTTTATGATTGTTTAAAAAAACAAAGCATTATCAAGGATTTGATTTGATCCCTCATACACCCTTTAGAACCTTTAAAATTCTGTATAAGTTTTTTCACTTGTAAAAGAAAATACTTGTAATAAATACTGCACACCAGATGCCATTCCGTAACAATCAACAAAAGGAAAGATAGATGGGATAAAATACACAAAAAATCTTTGGTAAACAAGAAAATTTTAATTATGTACCTTATGAGAAAAAGCTTTGATCTTTTGTAATGTAACGTGGAGTCATATGTCGCCATGTTACCTAATCCAACGGTAACTTTAGCATCCTAGCAATTTATATAATATAATGTAAAACAAATGTAACTAAATTTTTGTTAACGGGTTTTTACCCATGTATTTAGTGGCTACATTCATGTACACCTAGACACTGATGATGGAATAATGGATTCCGAAAACGTTTTGTCTATAACAGCCCGTTTGGGTTTTTAAAAATATATACCTTTTACAAAGGATTTTTAATAAATTTTTTTAATATATGGTATACAGCCAAATACAGGAACGTAGATTCCTTGTGGATTTTTTAATGTTATCTATCCCCTGTTACGGAATCTATTTAAAATAAATGGTAAAGCCACTCGATCCGAAAAAGTTAATATTGTTAACAGAAAAACGAAGGGCAATATTCAAGTAAAACCCTAGAGTTTAAATTCGTGTAGTACAAAGCATCCCCAAAACTTTTAACAAACGAAAATAAATCGTATTAAAAATAAAGTTTTTTCATCATTTCCGTATTTTTCGTTTGTGAATTACCGGAGGAAATGATGGTATTGGAACTGGGAGGTTCAAGTGGGTTGCTTTAAAAAAGGGTTATTTTAAATAAAAGATGAAACCTTTATATCTTTATATACCGTTTTCTCCTGGCCCACCTAATAACGCATCGATAATCAATAGGAACTGTCTACATTACCCTTACACGGTTCATTTAATTTTTAGGTACATTTGATTTAGTTTACGTTTCGGTTT
Source organism: Diabrotica undecimpunctata (assembly GCF_040954645.1). Lineage (NCBI taxonomy): Eukaryota > Metazoa > Arthropoda > Insecta > Coleoptera > Chrysomelidae > Diabrotica > Diabrotica undecimpunctata. Next base: position 47,279,359 of record NC_092810.1, on the reverse strand, counting down.
GTTGGAACCTTTTTGCTTTTACTTTTCATATAATCGACAGCAAACAACAAATGTTTCGGAATTATAACAAATCTATCTCACTGAAATGTGGTGGAGAAATCGAGTGTATGTATCTTTATATATAAAAATCTCGTGTCACGATGTTTGTCCAAGCTAATATTTAAAAACCACTAAACGGATTGCAATATAATTTTGTGAAAGTGTATTTGTTGGTCCAAATTAAGAGATTTTAATAAGAAGATACAGTGGTGTTAAAGATTAAAATAATCTGATTGAAGGGTTTTCCCATAATCCAAGAAAATGATGAGGTCATTATTAAGTCGTTAAAGTACTATTAAATTAAATCTTAATGACAAATTTGACACATATTTTGACTATATAAACACTGAAGTTACCCTAACACATTTATTTGCTTCTTGATTTTTGATAACAAGGTCAAAATGACATCCAAGACCAAAAAAACTAAAGTATCGGATGAAAAGCATTTTGAAATTATTTTTCACTTTAAAAACGACAAATCCAGTCGCGACATAACATCCGCAATAAAGTGTAATCAATCTACAGTAATTAGAGTCATTAAGAAGTATGCTGAACAAAGAAAAATCGACGACAGACCGCGTAGTTGCCGACCAAAGAAAACTTCTGTTCGGGATGACGCTGCCTTAAGAGGAACAAGTCTGGCAGACAGAAGCCTTAATTTCACCCAACTAACGAAGCTGTGGTCTGAATCTACAGGTGTAAGCGTGTGTATATCCACTGTGAGAAAGAGACTGCTTAGTTTTGGACTTAGAGGATGTAAGGCACGGAAGAAACCACTGCTTTCAGAAAAGCAAAAATTGCACCGTTTGAAATGGGCCAAGGAACATCGAATCTGGACAGCAGAGCAGTGGTAGAGTGTACTGTTTAGTGATGAATCCTCTTTCAATATTAATAATCATGCTGGAAATGCCTACGTCAGAAGATTTCCTGGTAAAGAATTTTCTCCTAAATGTGTTGTTCCCACAATTAAACATCCAACCTCCGTCATGATATGGGGTTGCATGTCTACTCTAGGAGTTGGTCGCCTACACGTTGTCTCTGGGGTGATGAATTCTACCAAATACATTGAGGTACTACAGAATAAGATGCTGGGTAGTGGAAAAGACCTGTTTAGCGAAGAAAAAATTATTTTTCAGGATGATAATGCTCCTTGCCATAGAGCAAAATTGGTTAGATAGAGCTTGGATGGAGAGTAATAAAATTGATAGGATGGCCTGGCCAGCGCATCTCATCAAGAATTTATGGCAAAAGATATCAAACATCATTTCCAAAAGAAAACCCACAAATAAAAAGAAATTATTCGAATCTATAATCCAGGCTTGGCATCACTGTATTTCCATGGAGTAACTGCAAAAATTACTAAATTCCAAGACCAAAAGAGGTGAACTAGTTAGTAAAAACAAAGACTGGCCAATTAAATATTAAAATTAGTTTAAATTACTTCAACGTGATGTACAATATCGTCTTGATGTAAATAGCCTAATTTTTGTAATATTGAATAAAACATTTTCCGAACTACATTTTTTTTATTAATCAAAATTTTTGCTGTGTTTCCGTTTTATAATATTGTGTTTAAGTGCTTGTTTGATGTAGATAGTAAAAGGTTTAAAAATTATTTCAGGTAAATGCCTTAAACTTCAATTTTCATGTATTTGGTAAGGTGACTTTTTAACAACACGGTAGATTTTGGTTGCTGATAATGCGGAGGATCTACAAACATTAATAGACCGTGTAGTGGAAGCCTGTGACAGATACGGTATGAAATTAAACCGTAAGAAGACCAAAATTCTTGTACTTAGCAAAACGACGTAATACAGCATCAATTCACAGCTAATAATGAACCCTTGAAAATAATCGACAAAAGTACATACATTGTATGCAGTCTAAATAAGGAATGGAGCACTCACAGGAAATAAGATAGAATACAGGTCGTATAGAAAAGGCGAGAGCTGTCTTCAATCGCCTCTGGAAGATTTTATGTAATATGCACCTAAACATTGATATTAGAACACGAGTCTTGAAATGCTAGGTATTTTCTACCCTTTTATATGAAGTGGAAGCCTGGACCTTGACGGATACAACATCCAAACGATTAGAAGCTTTCGAAATGTGGTGCTACCGCCGCATGCTCAGAATTTCCTATATCCATCATGTTAAAAACAACACCGTGATTAAACGTATGAAGAAAGCTTTGAAAATTATGCGTGAAAATTATGCGTATCGTGAAAATTAGAAAGGTGACATACTTGGGGCAAGGATACAGAAGGACATCGTGGTTGAAGAACATCAGACAATGGGCAGGAATGACTACTATACATCTATTTAGAGCAGCTGTCAACAAAGTTGTATTGACCAACGTGATTGCTAATATCCACAGAGGATAGGCACTAAGAAAAGAAGAAGAAGATAAAATATCATAAAATGACGTTAAACAAACGTCATTTTATGTTTTTATAACATTTTTATAATAAATCGAGAACGACTAAATCGATTTGGCTTATTTTGGGTTTGAAGTAATTATTTGAAGTCCTAGAAAGGTCTAATTCGCTGTGTGCAAGTACTTAGAGGGGATACGAGAAACGATCGTGCGCGTGCAGCGGTGAAATCTTGCAACTTTGTTAGCATAATATTTCATAAGTAGTTGAAGAAAATATGATTTCGCACATGCTGTATTATAAAGTAAAAATACAACAAAAAATAGTAAATTCACGTTCTATCAGTTTCCAACTTCTAATCATAAATTAATGCAACGAGATAAGTGGATTTATACCATAATAAAGCAGAAGTAAGTAACATAATCCAAATTTTGCATCCTTCTGCCCCAATTCGTAATAAGTTTGACGTGAACATTAAATTAACTTAAAGTTCGCTTAGGGTTGTAAATTTTAATAATATTAAGTTTACTTAAAAGTGTAAATTTTAATAACAATCATGTTGGTTCAAGTTTACAGTTTTATTTTTTTTTTCAAATTCAATTTGAAATAAATTCAATTTTCAAATAAAAAAATGCTACATATTTCTTCACGTTAAGATTACGCCACCCGATTATTATTTGTAGGAGCCAGATGAGTTGCATATTCCATTTTCTTAACACCTCAACAACTAACCTCAATTAGTGTAAGATAGAATTTGTGTAATTTAATGTAATTTGTACTAATTTTGCTTATAGTAGCACCCTGATGATGCAAATGAAGATTTGCGAAAGCTTGGTCAACTAAAAAGAGTACTTCTTTGTCCTGTCTTCAGCTGCATACCCAAATTGTGTTTGTATTTTAACCGATCAGCATTCATTACAAGCGTTTATATATATATATATATATATATATATATATATATATATATATATATATATATGAAAATTTGGACCTTTTATTTATATGTTTAATTGATTTAATATACCTTAGACTTCGCTTTGCAAAAACAAATAAATTAATTTTAATTAAAATTTGATCTCAGGGCTCCTTTTATCGTTAATTATAATAAGTGGCTTCAAAGTATTCTTTGAGCAGTTGCCTTTGAGGAAAGAAATATTAATTCTTTTAATTTTTTTATATCTAAAATAAAAGATTATTTTTATTGTGAAATGAAATCACTGAATAACATATTAAAAAAACCAAATTAATTATGAACTATACTCCAGTCGTCAGAGACGAAAATGCCACTGAACCTCTAAAAATTTTACACGAACAAGCTGAATTTTACCAAGCATATTAATTTTATGACCCCAAAAAAGAAGCATAAAAGATTACCACTTTTATCCCGGGGCTTTCCCGTAAAATCCCTCGTAGGGGGTAAAAACGCAAAAATATCAATTTACCAATAATCTGTATGCTTGTAAAGCTTGAAGCTATCGTCAATTTTGCATGTCAGTTACTGGCGCGAAATCAATGTTCAATAAAATTTGTATCAGCTCGACGGTAAAAATTCGATATCTTTTGATTTAAGTGACCTATCGACAAATATCAAGATGCATTTTTAAGGCAAATAGTTCAGCTTTCGTATGCAGTTCTTGTATTTTGCCGCAAATAAACTCAGATTTTATACAGGTATTAAATAAATAAACCTGGCGCGATTTTTGCCATTTTTTATAATTCTCACGAGATCAATACAATCTATCCCTTTCATTGACTAGTCACTATGAAGTTTCGATTACTAGAGCCTAACGTTTGAAACCTATTGTATGAAATTTTAGTTTTGGGTTTTGGCAACAAATCTGAGGCATTTGAAATATGCTTAAAAAACGCTGGATTTAAACTTTCACACAACAAACGATCTAAAATATTTAAAACTTTTTTTTAGTTACACTAGTACGTTTTTCAAAAGAACAAAAGTTTTGCAAGAAACTTAACCCAAAACCGCCTTTTTAAATGCATTTCCTGTGACGTGTAATCGTTTGTAATGAAAAAATATTAATTTCTTCGTTTTTTATTCATGTTTCAAATGCCTCATATTTTTTGCCACAACTCAAAATTTGTTGCTACAAGGAAACGGCTAGGGACGTTGTTACTTCATCGTCCAAAATTTGCGGGTATGTCATCTGGACCTGGTGATGTGTCTTTTAACATTTGGATTGTTTCTAATAGTTCTGTTTTATTAATTGGGATATTTATTTCACCGTTATTGGCTATAATTTGTCTGTATGTTTCAGCTAAGTCTTCTACAATTTTTTGTTTTCATTAATTAGGTTTCCATTTCGTTCTAGGTATTTTATTCCATTTTGTGTCCTGACGCCAGATATTTTCTTAACTTTTTTCCATGCTGAAGACATGTTTGTATTCCTGTTAATATTTTAAACATATTTTTTGTAAGACTCTTTTTTAGATCCGGTAGTAATTAAATTTTGCATATGCCGTTTTTTTCTTTAGCTGTATCAAGTTCTCATTGGTTTTATATCTTTTAAAATTATTTAAAGCTTTGTTACTTTGTTTTATTGCCAATTTACATTCTTTATTCCACCAGGGAATAACTTTGTTTTTTGTTATATACTTTGTTTTTCCCATTGCAATTATGGCGGCTTCAGTGATTAAGTTATTAAACAATTTTAAAGTTAAGTTTATGTTTTCTTCAATAATAGGGATATTCGATATTTCTTCAGTAATTTGTCAATGTCGATGGGTCAGAAATAGACAAGTCGATAGCTGAAAAATTTTCAGTAGCGGGTTTTAGCTCCGTCGTTCATTATTGTTAAATTAGGCTATTGATTACGTTTACTAATAACTTTCCATTTTTAGTTGTTTTTTCGTAACCCTATAGAAGATTATGGCTGTTAAAGTCCGCAAGAATTAATTTTGGTGATGGAATTTGTATAATTAAGTCGAAAAGTTCAGTTCCTTGGATATTTTGGCTCGGGGAATATAAATGTTACATATGTTCATTTTTTTATTAGTACCTATTGTTACTGTTACTGCTATTGCTTCTAAATTTGTATTAATTGTGATTCTGTTTACTTGTAAATCGGTTTTAGCATATATCGCAACACCGCCACTAGCATGATTTGTCTTTCTATTTTGATAGTAAACATTATATGACTTCAAGTTATACGCATTGTTGTCTTTAAAATTAGTTTCTTGAAGACATATAATATCAGGTGAATATTTCCTAATAAGTACCTGAAATAATGGTAGGTGGGTGTGAAAAATGTTTAAATTCCACTGTAAAATATTATTATACATGAATTATATTTTTATTTAAATAATTAGTTGTGAGATATATCACTGTCTAAGTCAGATGAACCAACATGTTCGAGCAGTTGTTTAGTTAATTTTTCACTTATTCTAGTACATTTAATTTTCATATTTCGATCTTCAGCCTGCAAATGTATTTCATTTATCATTTCTATAAGAGATGAAATAATATGTAGGGTATAGTCTTTAGCAATGGATAATGCATCCCTACTACCGTGAGTGTTCTCTAACAGATCAGTTAATTGTTGACTATCGAGTGGGAACTTGGGATTGTGATTGTCAATAAAATTGGTTATCTTTTGGGACAATTCTCGATGATATCGGGAATTTGGAAACTATCTTCTGGAGGAGATATGTACACCTGCCATGGAAAACTGAGTAAGTGACCATACGCTGGATCGGTTGCTCCAATTCGTAAGAATGTAAGGGGTGACATTAGCTGTAATCCAATAGTGTTTAACTTGGTTTCCAATAAATTATGTGGAATTGTAGGATAGAATAAGTGATTGTGACGGGATAACTAGCTTTCTTACTGGTATTACTGTGTTATCAATTTTAATAGAATTACGTTCTTTTAAAAATTTGTCTACAGCTGATTTACTTGATAAGTATACACAAACATGGTTGTTTGAAATTCTGGATGAAAAAATTGTTTTTTGGATCTACAAGTGGTCAAAGTTCTAATAAATAATCTTGTAATTTGAGGCCCTCTATTACAGAAAAGATAATTGTCTACTCTTTGCTAGGAAAAGTTATTGGTGGATTAGGTGAATATTTGGTAGATAGTACATTTGGATCCAAAGATATCGAATTTTTACAGTCTAGATGATACAAATTTTATTAAACATTGATTTCGCGTAAGTAACTGACATGCAAAATCAACGGTCGCTTTAAGAGTTGTTTCTAGGAGACCGGTTTATTCTACACAAAAGATGTTTATAAACATTTTTGTTTAAAATGATGTCAGCTACATTTTTTATTTAAAACATTTTTTTCTACGTTGTACAGATTCTTAGTAAACCGATTTTTTTTGTATTTATAGCCCAACTGCGAGGGGGGTTTTGAAGGCGAGGCGCGGAGTTAAAAGTGGTAAACTTTTTTGCATCTTTGTTGGGGTCTGAAAATTAATATTCTTCGCAAAATTTAGTTTTCTCGTATGATTTTTAGGAGCCAACTCTCTGACGACTGGACTACTAGTTATAATCATGGTTGAAAGTCTTTGTTGACTATATGACAAACTAACCTTTTATTTCCAAGAATTCTCTACTGACTTCTTTTCTTCTTACGTTGTAATCTTCCCCACCTTTTGCTCTTACTCTCAGTTGCTCTACGCACGCCTGCTATATCATCTACTTGTCAACGTCTTTCGCACACACTATCGCAGCAACAGTCTCTCCAAAAATTTCCTGGACCAAACTTCTATCTCACAGAAATCCAATTTCTTTCCAGCCGAAAGAATTTTCACTTAGTCCACCAGTAGACTACCCAGATCCACCACTTAGTAGACCAATAAATCCTTGGGACTCCTTACACAGACACAAAACACCTTTTACAATTATTATTTGTCAAGAACTTTGCTAACTTTCACTGCAAGATATGAAACAAAAACAACTTGCTTCTTCCGAAGTTCAAATCAGAGTAATCTTCCTTTTCCAGGTCGAAACCTGACTTCCTTCACTTCAATCCCTCCTTCTTTTCACCAATCAGACACATACATCCTACATACCACGCCATCCCTTTCGACCAATCAAATTCTGTTACGGTCAAACACAAGCTTAATGCTATTATGATATCACGATTTGTTTCCACGTTTCCAGATCCAATACAGCTATTTATAGGGTAAAAGGACTTTACTGGTCGATGAATTTAATTGTTTATTAGATTTAAATAAATTTAAACATATATATATATATATATATATATATATATATATATATATATATATATATATATATGTTTAAATTTATATATATTATATATATATATTATATATGTATATATATATATATATATATTATATATATATTATATATATATATATATATTATATATATATATATATATATATATATATATATATATATATATATAGAAAAAAGAAGTACTTGTGACTCGTTTGGAACAAATATATAACTGTTTTGGATGGGTTGGAGTCAATAATAGGGCTATTGGTTAACTATTTTTTTATTCTCGAGCTTTCAATTGTGTTTACAATTATTATCAAGAGCTAAAAAAGACAAAATACTTACAAGGTTGAACTAAAAAGAAAAAACAATTTTTGTTAACTTACCAAATAAAAATTAGTTTGGTAAGTAAAAATCACTGCTTACATGTTCAAAATATTTAATATAAAAATGTTTTGATCTAACAAATGTTTCTCCGAAAATTTTTATAATTTTGAAAACATTTTTTTTTTTTTTAATATAAAAATAATTGAATTTATAAATAAGTTCAAATAGCAACCAATTACAAATAGCCTCAATGTCATAAATGCCAACATAAAATTTTTATTTTTGACAATTATATTGCCAAAAGTAAAACTTCGTTTAAACATTCTTTTTTGTTTAGTAACAAAAAGAAGAAGATTTATTCACCCTTGACAGATGTCTGAAAGAATGTGACAGATATATGGAGAATTAAATATGACATTTTATAAATCATAAAGAAAGAATATAATTATAAATTTTACTTAAATTTTGAATTTCAGATCTTTTGTTTAAACTCTTATCATTTTTGCTAATACAAACCATTTCCAAAAAAGTCCTTTTAAATTTATTACTTTCACTACATAAAATTTTAATGTTATCAAAATCCATAATATGGTCTTTATCGATTACATGTTCTGCCAAAGCACAAGATGGTTTTTTAATTCTGCAATCACTTTTGTGAGAAATAATGCGATTTGAAAGATTTCTTCCGGTCTCACCAACATATTCAGCCTCACACTGAGTACAACTAATGCTGTATACTAAATTCGTTTTTTCAAATTTGTCTATAGGATATTTAGTTTTAGAATATAAAGATGAAATAGTTTTGATGTTCTTTGTTGCTATTTTTATATTCTCAATAACCTTTAGTGTTTGTATTAATTTAGGTGTTAATGATGGTATAAAAGGTAGTGAATGATAATAGATGTTCTGATTGTTAGATACAATGTTTTGAGATTGAGCAAAAAATGGTGTTAAATTATTTATATTACCAATATTAGAAAAAAGCATCCTATGTAGCATATCTGGAGGATAAGAGTTTTCAATTAGAATATTTTTTAATAACTGAAGATCTTCCTGTAGATAATCTGGATGAGAAAGTTTTAAAACACGTTCTTTTAATCCTGTTATAAGGTTCATTTTCATCTTATTTGGATGGTGAGAGTAATAGCTTATAAATCTATAGATTTATAAGCTATTACTCTCACCATCCAAATAAGATGAAAATGAACCTTATAACAGGATTAAAAGAACGTGTTTTAAAACTTTCTCATCCAGATTATCTACAGGAAGATCTTCAGTTATTAAAAAATATTCTAATTGAAAACTCTTATCCTCCAGATATGCTACATAGGATGCTTTTTTCTAATATTGGTAATATAAATAATTTAACACCATTTTTTGCTCAATCTCAAAACATTGTATCTAACAATCAGAACATCTATTATCATTCACTACCTTTTATACCATCATTAACACCTAAATTAATACAAACACTAAAGGTTATTGACAATATAAAAATAGCAACAAAGAACATCAAAACTATTTCATCTTTATATTCTAAAACTAAATATCCTATAGACAAATTTGAAAAAACGAATTTAGTATACAGCATTAGTTGTACTCAGTGTGAGGCTGAATATGTTGGTGAGACCGGAAGAAATCTTTCAAATCGCATTATTTCTCACAAAAGTGATTGCAGAATTAAAAAACCATCTTGTGCTTTGGCAGAACATGTAATCGATAAAGACCATATTATGGATTTTGATAACATTAAAATTTTATGTAGTGAAAGTAATAAATTTAAAAGGACTTTTTTGGAAATGGTTTGTATTAGCAAAAATGATAAGAGTTTAAACAAAAGATCTGAAATTCAAAATTTAAGTAAAATTTATAATTATATTCTTTCTTTATGATTTATAAAATGTCATATTTAATTCTCCATATATCTGTCACATTCTTTCAGACATCTGTCAAGGGTGAATAAATCTTCTTCTTTTTGTTACTAAACAAAAAAGAATGTTTAAACGAAGTTTTACTTTTGGCAATATAATTGTCAAAAATAAAAATTTTATGTTGGCATTTATGACATTGAGGCTATTTGTAATTGGTTGCTATTTGAACTTATTTATAAATTCAATTATTTTTATATTAAAAAAAAAAAAAAATGTTTTCAAAATTATAAAAATTTTCGGAGAAACATTTGTTAGATCAAAACATTTTTATATTAAATATTTTGAACATGTAAGCAGTGATTTTTACTTACCAAACTAATTTTTATTTGGTAAGTTAACAAAAATTGTTTTTTCTTTTTAGTTCAACCTTGTAAGTATTTTGTCTTTTTTAGCTCTTGATAATAATTGTAAACACAATTGAAAGCTCGAGAATAAAAAAATAGTTAACCAATAGCCCTATTATTGACTCCAACCCATCCAAAACATATATATATATATATATATATATATATATATATATATATATATATATATATATATATATATATATATATATAACCACCAGTTTATTAGGGCTGCAGTGAGAAGGTTGGCCAATATGTTAGAGAAACACTCTTTTGACTTTTTGTCGAGCTTTCGGAATGGTTTTATTCCTTTTTCAAGACACTGTAATATATATAAGAAATGTGTAAATATTTACAAAATATCACAATTCGTCAGTGCAACTTACCAGACGTTGAGATTATTTAAAATAAACTTTGACTCTTAACATTAAAAACACAAATATAAAATATAATAATGGACAATACATTCTAAAAATTTTGGTCAGGATAGTAAAACTTAGTTTATTTCATAACATATTTTGATGGAGTAGGGATAGTAAAACTTAGTTTATTTCATGACATATTTTGATGGTATGTTGTGTATGTATGATATGTCATAAAATAAACTAAGTTTTACTATCCTGACCAAAATTTTTAGAATGTATTGTCCATTATTATATTTTATATTTGTGTTTTTAATGTTGAGTGTCAAAGTTTATTTTAAATAATCTCAACGACTAGTAAGTAACAGGGACGAATTGTGATATTTTGTAAGGGCTAACATTTTATTTTTATTTCTGTTAAAAACTATACGAAATTAGCAATACCATTGTTACAAAGTCTGTTAAGTGGTTGTGTAGACACATCTCAATCGATAAGGGTGTATTAGTGAAAGGAAGTAATTTATTGCACAACGGTGAAGGAGCACGATGAAAATTTCGGTCGTGTTAATAATATCTGATTATTAAGGGAATGGAATTGTTGGTATAATATCAAGGCGTTTACAAATTCAATGGATTTACTGGAGTATTGCCAATATATCTTGAAAAGGGATAATGGTTGTGACACATTCAATACTAATAATAACACAAATATAATAAGAAAATAAACATTAAACAGAATCACTGAAGTTAAAACGTAAAAGATATAGTATATTAACTAGCGGACCAACTCGACATCGAGTTTTTTAAATGAAATTTTTATTTTGCGAGAAAAATATACAATATATACAATGACCGGAAGTAAAAATATTTTTATCAATAACTCAAAAACTATAAATGACAATTTCGTGAACTTACATTTTTGAACTCTACATTGAATTCTCTATTGATTTGACTAATAAAAACGAAACCGGAAGTCGACCTCAAAACCGGAATGCAATTTTTAGTTCATCAAATGTCGACATGGATATCATTTAGCAGTTAATTTTGCATGCTGATCACGAATCCGGTGTCAGATTTGCTCTATCTTGACGTTTTATGCGCGTTTCGGGTCACTTTCGGTGTCGGATCGCAACCGGAAGTACATATTTAGATTCGTCTCGACGAGACCTTTCGATCCATATATACATTGTGGGGTCTAAAACTTAAAGGAAATTTTAACTTCCGGTCATCTCAAAACCGGAAGTGAATTTTTGTACCAAAAGTATATCTTGACAATCTCATACGTCATACTAATAATATTCCGAAAACATATTTTAATTATCTAATATGGTTTTTGAGTAAAGTGGTGGACAAGAAAAGGGCTTAGCGTTTTAGTATATAAGATAGCAAATACGTAATTTAATATTAAAAACTTCAAATAAAAACTTATTTATTATTAAATTTAAATTATTCAAAAGGATTAAAATTTTTAGAACGTTTTCGGTCCTATCAGACAAGCAGACCAATATCAGTGAAAACATCTTAATAATAATTGAAAGCAGCCACATAGGAAGGTGTAATAACAATTATTGTGAGACGAGGTGGTTGTTTACTTGTTCCTTAGTCGAGGATCTTAGTCTAGTTTGCAGCCTATTACTGATATTTGCCCATGTATTTCTAAATATTAATTTTAAAATAATCATTTTTTCGGTTCTTAAATCACCATTAATTTATTTAAATAATGTAGACAAGCATTATTTAATTGTATTTCTACAGTTAGTCATTAAATGGCTTATACAAACGGCACAAGAGATTTGTGGGATAATAGTTGTCGAAAACAGACCTCTCGTCAACTATTCTCAAACTAGCTGCTATTTATTATAAAAGCTGACATGTGTGAACTGGTCGTGATATCTTTATAAATGAGGAGGTAATGATTGACATTACTTTTTTGTTGGTTTTATATTACAGTAGTAATACAACTGTACAAAAACCAGAGAAACAGATTTTTGTATTACCTTTGACCCAAATAAAAATTACCATTTTATTTCTTTTTTTTTTTCAAACATATTATCTATTTACATCACGTTTAAAACTTTAGTTTTTAAAAGTTTAGTGAATATCCAAAAGTTGCTTGCAAAACATACTACAATTCATGCTTTCTAGTTCATAATATTCTCTCACGGCAATAGAAACAGAAAACCGAGTATACTAAAAGATACAAATGGGAAACTAGTGTTGAATGCTAACGAAAAAATTAAAGAGATTGAAAGAATACATCAATGAGTTGTTCAAAGAAAGTAGGACAGAACAGATGGAAGTAGAAGTAAAAGGTGGTTTTAAACATATTAAAAGAGGCAATTAAAATGGCATTAAAAAAAATGGCAGTAGGTCCAGATTAAATTTCAGCAGAAAACTTAAAATGCATAAATAAGAAAACCTTAGACAATATAGTAGACTTGGAACTCTTATTAGATACCTTTTTGCGCGTTACTCTCCACCTTTTGCTCTATCCCTAAAAATACAAAAGCCAAAGACTGCAGTGAATGCAAAACAAGTCATGTTCTCAAATTATTTTTAAAAATAATTATTCATGGTCGTATAAATATAAAATTTGAAGACAGAATAAATAATAGTCAGTTTGGATTCAGAAACGGACTTGGAATCAGACAGGCGTTATTTGCTTTTAATTTGATAGTTTAAATATGCATGGATAGGAATGTGGATGTGCAGGTTTGTTATGTTGATTTTAAAAACGCATTTGACAAATTGAGACGTGAAAAATTAGTCCAAATTAAAAACAAAGGTAAAAGGGAAGAATAATAACAAGCCTTTACTGAAATCAAAGAGCACAAATTGGAGGAGAGCACAAAAGAGGAGTTGGGCAAGGATGTATTATGTCTTCATTACTATTCAATGTATATAGTGAATACATTTTTGAAGAAGGATTATTATCTGAAAGTAAAGGAAAAATAATTAACAGAAGAACTATTAACAACATAAGATATCCAGATGACACAGTGATCACGGTGACAAAAAATGAAAACAATTAATAATAATAATAATAATAAATGTCTTTATTAACAACAGATTAAATTTTCTTTACAATGAAATATAATATCAGTAGGGCGAGATTCAGTTTGTGTACCACTGTGCAACAGCGGCACACAACTGCTCTTCCACCTAACCCCCAAACTGGGGGTTCTCTGCAATAAAGATCTTAGATTAGAACTGAGAGTAAGAGTTCTGAGGTGATATGTGTTTTCGATACTACAATATGGACTTGAAAGCTGGACCCTGAAGAAAGATTACATAAATAAGCTATAATCATTTGAAACGTGATGTTACAGAAGGATGCTTAGAAAAGAATGGACAGAGAAGAAAACAAGCACAGAAATATTGCAAGAAATAGGCAAAGAATACGAAATAATAAACACAATAAAACTTAGATTACAATATCTGAGATAAATAATGAGGGAAAAAATATGAAATGGTAAGATTAATAATACAGAGAAAGAAGAAGTTTATAATGTGCAGCGCAATAAAAAGTGGATCATAGAAATCGTATTTTTTGTTAAGATAGGCAAAATGCCTATATATTTTTACGTTCTATGTAATTAATTTTCTTTCTCTATAGACTTCGAAAATAGATTAAATTAAGATTTTTTATAGGTTATATATATTTTAAATTAAAGGATGTCTTTAAAACATTAAAAATGGGTAAAACTCCTCTAAACCACTCAAAAAACCATGTTTTCGCGGCTTTTAAGAGTGTCGGCGGGGGTACTCAGATTCAGCGTAAGACTCAATTTTTTTGTTTTTATAAATCCGTAGGTTGACTGTACATAACCTAAAAATACATTTTTTTAAGTTATACTTCTATATGCGCGTTCGACGTTGGAAATTTGTACGGGAGTGAATTGGCAAAACCATTATATAATGTAAGATATAGGTAAGAGACAGACAGAAGATATATTTTCTCTCTCTTTCTCTCTCGAGAATAAAAATGTTCCTTTTGTAAATATATTTAATATTTATCAATATTATTATTATTTTATATTAATTCGGTAGATATATACATTTGGCCAAAATCTTTTGCAAATAAATATTCTTCCTGGAACTTCTATGATTCGTAATAACCTTTCCATTTTTGGAATACAATAAATAAATAAACACAAACACAAAATACAACCAAAAAACTGACATAGTGTTCTTGACAAATAATGACATCGATTAGCCACCTTATTACTTAAGGCTTTTGGTCGAATGAGTTGAGACACGGTATTTAGAACCAGAAGTCGAGAGTTCGATCCCAATGAGGGAATATATTTTTTTAATTATTATGTTCTGATTTTTGTCACTTTGGTTTTAAAAATCAAAGAATGTAGAAATCATAATATATTTTTTAATATTGTTTCGCTAATTTTATACTTATTTAATTTTCCAAACTATTTTATTTATCATTGAATATTTAGTACATATAGTAGTTATGGGCATAGAGATGAAAGGGACAAATATAATGCTTGTTATTTTAAATTTCTTTAATGTATATGTTTATATGCATGACATAAATTTCAAAAAATGGTAAATTAAAAATTAAGTACTGCGTAAGTAAGTTATGCATATTGTTCTGAAGCTATTTTCTTGTGGCATTTTAAATTAATTACTATTTAAATGGGAATAAGTCACAATTAAAGGTTAAAATACGTTTATTGACGTTTCAATTTCCACTTCGGAAATCGTTCTCAAAATACAAACATTACTAACGTTTGTATTTTGAGAACGATTTCCGAAGTGGAAATTGAAACGTCAATAAACGTATTTTAACCTTTAATTGTGGCTTATTCCCATTTAAATAGTAATTAAGTTATGCATATTGTCATTTTTAAATACTTATGAATGTTGCATTTTAATTTGTATTGTATTACTATATTGAATTATGTTGCAGTGTATTGTATAATATTTTTATATTAATAACAAAATAAACAATGAATTTTACTGCAGAGTATGTGTAAAACAATTTTTCTGCATTTATCTCCTTTCAGACATATATGAAAATAAAAATATACACTTTCGTCAAAATATTATCATATTTTGATGAAATCCTCGTATTAGAAGTCAAATGTTGTTTATATACAGCAAACGATACACCATATACCTATTTACCTAATTATGTTTCTCTTTCTGCTCTCTCTTACCTATAGCATTACATATGTAATGATTGTAAAGGTTGACTCCCAAAAAAATTTGTAACGGCGAACGCGTGTTTAGAAGTATAACTTCTACTGGCAGTCCCACTGGACTTTCACACCCGTTTTTTTTTGCTTATTGGCTTTGGCTTGGAACCTTTAGCCACGTCATTACATATGAATCTTAGTATGATTAAATTGTATTAAACTAAATATTCCTTGACTTCGTAGGTTGGTTTTCTTAAATTCGATTAAAATAATATGAAATATCAGATAATTCCATATAAGTTTACGCACTATCCCTCTTTTCGAAATAACCAACCCGTTCTTAGAGAATTTGTCTAGATAATTCTGGTTTAAAGCAGTGAACTTGAAGCTAGAGAAAATTACCTACGAAAATCTAGTCTATTCTTCCAATTTTCCAAGCAAAATTTCCAATGTCCTATTTGTTATTCCCCAGAGAAAGTAAGCAGAGCCATCGATCACGAAAGGATAATGCTAAATATAAAATGGATTTGGAGATTCTCAGAAATAGGCCAAGGAAACGCGGTTAATGTGATAGGATATGTTTTATCTCGATAAATGAGCCTCTTTTTTTAATTTTAAAATAACAGATTTTTTATAAGACTACACCTTTATAGTTGTAGGTAATTTAATCTATATATAAAAATTAAATGACATTTAACAAACGTCATTTTATTTTTTTATAACTTTTTTTCTAACAACTGAAGAACGACCTGATTGATTTGGCTAATTTTTATTTTGAAATATTTGTAGAAGTCCGAGGAAGGTTTAAAAAGTGAGATATTATAATGAAATTGTGAAAAAATAGTAAAAACAACAATTTTATTTTATAATACAGTTATATTCTATTTAGTCGTTTGGATTAACGTCACTAAAATCGTGGCTATTTTCACATCTATTTACTTTTTTTACTTTGTACGCCAACTAAAACTGTGAGATTGTAAACAAATTTTTCTTCAAACGTCAAATAATGATGACATTACTTATCTAACTTGATCCTGTCAAAGTTTGATGTCTCCGCCGGCAGCAGTTTTTTTTCCCATTTCTTTACGGCGGAGGGAAAAATGTTGTCATGGCAACAATATGAAACATGTCACAAAGCAACAATACAAATGTCATTAACAACAATTAAACATCATTTTTATTTATTTAAAAGTACAATTAGTTAATGAGGCATTTTCACAATTGAAACCGTGCAAAAATGTTCCCGACTCTTGATAGGCATTGGTAATTGTTGATGATACTGATGGTCAAGAACAACTTTCAGCAATCATTCCCGATGTTGGCGAATCATGAGGGATTAAATTTTTTTGAGCATTATCGTTCTTTTTTCTTATTGAATCCTCTATATATCCTTTGGCAACCGTGCTTGATTTCCAGCCCCCATGTCGTTTGAGGCATTCTAGATTTCCGCCCCCATCAATTAAGTGTTGCTGAAGTTCGTCGTAAAGAGTGACCCGTGTATGCGCTTGCATCGTTTAAATTTAAATAACTAGCTACTTTTTGGGCTACTGCGCTGATCGAATGTATTCCCATGACGCTTCGGTAACACTTTCCATTTTGGTACTTGATAAAAAATCGGTTTTCTGTGAAATTTTCAGGCCGCAGTGATGCATACTTTTTATACAGTTTAATGTAGTTTTGACCAATTATCGTAAAATATCTAATTTGTCGTGTTTTACTGTCTGGGATTTTGATAATTATTACATTTTCTTTATCCTCAATGTCCACAGTCTTCATTTTTACCATTTCGTCGCATCGACAGGCGCCGGTAACCCCAATTAACAAAACAATCTGAAATATTTTTATAATTTAGTAGAGTATACTACATGCTTTGCAATATAATTTTTTTTAACTAACTAACGCTTCAAACAAAAATTTATCAAACTCGTCTTTAGTGAAAACTTTAGACTTCTTTGCAGTATATCCTTCGCTTGTTTTTTTCAGAAAGGCACGTAACTTTAAAAATTTGCTTATATACACATTTTTTCTAATAACTAACTCGGATTTTATCATAGAGTATCGTGACCACATTGTAGAAGTTTTCCATTTATTTTCATTTTCCATTATATTAAAATATGCCAGTAAAACGTCTTCGGTAACTTGCCGTACTCCTCTTGTATCGCACCACTCTTGGAAGTGCTTGTACGCTAACCGATACTTTATTCCGGACTTGAAGGGCCCCAAACGTGCTACTGCATCATTAGCCGCGGACTCAATTTCGTTTAGGTTTTCCATTTTCGCACTAAATTTGCGCTTGCGGTTGCAACAACAATAAGCTGTCTTTAATAATTGCAAACAACTGTCAAACAACTGTAACCAGGGAGACGCAAATCCCACCGACGACTTAATTATTTTATTAAATTGTGAAATCAAATCTTTTCTGCCTTTTTCATTTTATTCGGATCTACTCTGTATGAGTACAAGAAACAAATTCGTTAAGGATTTCTGCTTAGTTGACGAGACATGTCGTGGAATGCAAATTTTAGATTCCCCATGTCTCTATTAACATCTTTATCAACGTCTGGCTATGCCTTGCAATTTTTAGAAGGCTCCAGATTAAAGCAGAAATCTGAATTTGTTTCGAAACTATCTTACCGATTTTTCTATCAGATGTCGCTATTGCGTCCATAACGAAGCCATTTTATTGTTGCTTCCTAATAAGACAGAGAAGATTATTTTTCACGTTAAGAACGGCTATGAATAACTGTTCTGATGAGACTTATTAAGTCGAAATACGTATCAACAGATACATAGACGCTTTGAACGTGAAATCAAATCTTTTCTGTCTTTTTCATTTTATTCGGATCTACTCTGTATGAGTACAAGAAACAAATTCGTTAAGGATTTCTGCTTAGTTGACGAGACATGTCGTGGAATGCAAATTTTAGATTCCCCATGTCTCTATTAACATCTTTATCAACGTTTGGCTATGCCTTGCAATTTTTAGAAGGCTCCAGATTAAAGCAGAAATCTGAATTTGTTTCGAAACTATCTTACCGATTTTTCTATCAGATGTCGCTATTGCGTCCATAACGAAGCCATTTTATTGTTGCTTCCTAATAAGACAGAGAGGGATATTTTTCACGTTAAGAACGCCTATGAATAACTGTTCTGATGAGACTTATTAAGTCGAAATACGAAATACGACTTTGATAGTTGTCACAGTTAATTTCGAGTAAAAATTGCGTATGAATTGTACTATTTATGGTTGAAAATTGCTACGTTTGAAGAAAAAATAGTATACTTTATTCGGCAAAGAAGCGACTTTTCTTGACTTGCCCTCTATTACGCGCCTCACTTCGTTCGGCGCGTAATATCGGGCGCGTCAAGAAAAGTCATGCTTCTCCGCCTCATAAAGTAATACTATTTTAAATAACAGAAAATTATCAAAACTTAAAACTAAAATATACAAGACACTCGTCCTACCAGTGCTGACATATCGGTCTTATGGATCTAGTAATTTTCGAACGAAAGATCTTCAAAAAAAAAAAATAAATAATTGGTGCAATTTGTAAAAACGTCATTTGAAAAAGATGATATGACTGTAAGCTCTACGGGAAATATAAGGACACAGCAAATAATAGAGATGTCAAATAGGTGAGCAAGGATCCATTTCAAGGTCATGTCAAAACTCCCCTTCTAAAACTAGCTATATTATTATTACCTGTCGAATATATAAGTAAGGGTAGGTCAAGATTGAGATGGAAAAATATTTTGGGCGGCACAATTGGTGCGGCAAATTGGTAAATTTGTACAACATATATTTCCGACTAAAATATGGAATTGGGACAATCTAAATATCACTCGCTAATAGTCTTGCGCTACGATCCTTTTAAATGCAATATCAAGAATTAATATTTGTACGAATAATAAATAAAAGCAAAATTTACTAATTATTTTACCAACTGTTTAGTTTCCTCTAATTTCTTAATCAATTTAGATCTTACACTAACATGAGCAGTGGTTCCCAAAGTGTGGGTCGTGACCTCCTAGAGAGTCGGGTTAGAGAGAGCTGAGCAGGTCGCGAATTAAGTTAATTTATTATATATATATATATATATATATATATATATATATATATATATATATTAAATTATTTCGGCCATTTAATATGGTATTTATAAGTACTTTGCATAAAAGTTTCAAACAAATACTTTCCGATAATATTGATTTCTACTGGAGAACAAAATAAAATATCTTCTGTGATGCCATTTTTTTCGTTAACTTATAAATGTCATAAACTGAGCACAGTTGTGAATATCTGTAGATTTATCCATCTGTAGAGACATACAATTTTTGTATGTTTTTAATATTTTGTTTTTGAATATCTTCTGCCATGACACTTATTGTTTTTAAGATAGTATTATTAGAAAGACTTTATGACTTTTATTTTTGGTTTGCTGTTTTTTGAAATCTGATATGTAACTCTCTAGTGCCTGATATTTATAGTTTTTGATTTATAGTGGTTGATGAAAAAATCGCTTGTTGATTATAAAGGGACCTTAACTTTTTTTTCAAAAAATTTTGCAGGCTTGTGTTTTTTATCTGAATTTTTGCTATTTAATTACCGTAGTAATTTCGAGTGCTTTATACTTTCTTTTGACAAAACTTCTCCACAAATCAGGCATTATGGCTTATCCAAAATAACTGCAATTTTATCAATATCGTTTTCGTTATTTTCGTAGAATTAGTTCATATTATAATTTTTAGTATTGATTATCAAATAGACTCTAAGAATAAATTAAAAAAAAATCGAAATATTTATAAAATGCAAAATTTACAAAACGTCTTCCAAAATTTTACAGCTGTCAGCGAAAACTTTATTCCATAGATACTGTTTTTCATAAACAATTCTGACCTTTTTCTTATTTCTTGGTCTATAAGATAAACCCAAAAGAAAAATCTGAAGTCTGAAGTTAAGACTGCTCCTTATATTCCTTAGATTCTGTAAAGGAAACGTCACTCTACATATATCCTACAAAGCTTAACCGTAATAGTATAGGGGTGGCATTCAATGAGGATGAAAATTTGTATGTGAAGCCGAATTAAGAGCTTGAATGAACACTTGTTGAGTATGATGGATATGGAGTAGACACACTACGGTTGATTTTCAGAGATCTATTAATATGTATCGAATTCAAGGGGAGCTATTTATGTTGGTAATTTAGTTGGTAATTGACATCATGTAGAGGATTTTGATCATTTTATTACAGGTAAATTTAAATTAAACTTAAATAAAATAATAAATATATCTACCTAATTTACAAAAATATATAGAATTTCATGTTTTTAATTAAACTAAAAATAAACTAATCAAACCTGTCATAAGTAAAAATGATAACTATTGTGTTTATACGGGATTAAGCCACAATAATTGCCACAATAATATTTTAATGATAATTAGGTACATTTTTAACTAAAAAAATTTAATTTTAAATTTCTACTCTTTATCATCCACAACTAAAGTTTACTATAGAATTTGAACAGAACAATAAAATAAATTTTCTGGATGTCTCTTTACATCGCATTACTAACAGAATTAAAACTATGTGGCCCACAAAGAAAACATGGTCTTCACGATATTTCAACTACAAATCACATCATCCGTTCTCTCATACGAAGTCTGTAATTGTAGGTCTGGCTGATAGATCTATAAAACTTCTTCTTCTTTCAGTGCCTATTCGTTCCGAATATTGGCAATCATTCTGGCTATAATTATTTTATTGACTGATGCTTTAAACAGATTCGTTGTTGTTGTGGAGAACCATTTCCTCAGGTTCTTCAACCATGATATTCTCCTTCTCCCAATTCCTCGCTTTCCGAATACTTTACCCTGTAGGATTACCTTCAGTAATCTGTATTTAGTGCTGTTTCTCATTATATGTCCGAGATATTCCAACTTTCTCCTTTTAATGGTATACATCACCTCTCTTTCTTTGCCCACTCTTCGTAATACGGTCTCGTTGGTTATCTTGTCTGTCCATGATATTCTTAGAATTCGCCTGTATAGCCACATCTCGAAGGCTTCAAGTTTTTTCTCCATTGCTTCAGTTAGTGTCCAGGATTCAACTCCGTAATACAATATTGAGAAGATATAACATCGTAGGAGCCTTACTTTTATCTCCAGATTAAGATTGTGGCTTTTAAAGAGTTTGGCCATGTTATTGAATGCACTCCTAGCCTTCTCTATTCTACATTTTATTTCCTGTGAGTGATCCCATTGTTCATTTACTGTTGTTCCAAGATAGTTATACTGTTTTACTCGGTCCACTGGTGTATTATTGATAAGTAGTTGAGCGTCTCTAACTTTATTTTTGCTGATGATCATAAATTTAGTTTTTGTTATATTTACTTGAAGTCCAAATCTTTCACTTACTTCATTTACTTTGTTTATTAGTTGCTGTAAACTGTTCAAACTGTCTGCAAAAATAACGGTGTCGTCTGCATAACGGATGTTGTTTATAAAACTAACAGATCTAAAATATAGACTACAACTACAATAACAAAAGCAAAAAATGCCCTCCTAAGTAATACATATCCCGAATATCTAATCAAAACAGTTTTCAAATGAAGAATAAATAAATTTTCAATATCAACGGAGATATGATGTAATGTTGCCTTCTGGCAATGCCGCCATGTATATTTTTTCTATCTCAACATATTCGCTATCCCCATTCCTTTCATTTAACGCTTTACACGCTCCAATTAGCCCAATAACAACGAACATATAATATAGTGCCCTTTTGCTAATGTTGTCATGTCTATTCTTTTTATGTCTTTGTATTGATCACCCCTACCCCTTTCCAACGAGGCATCTTACGTTACGATTCCACGAGCTGTTCTAACCTTACCAAGCTAAAACTGCCCCAAAATAATCATCTGACTACACCCAAATATCAATATATTTATCTACACAACTGTTATCCGTCAGCTGTCAGTTGACAAATGGTTCCAGTTTTAACTAGAACTGTACTTAGAACAAAAAATGAGATTGATTTCATAATATCAAATCGGAAAGATATTGTTCAGGATGTAACAGTATTAAATAAATTTTCAACAGGGAGCGACCATAGACTAATTAGAGCAAAAACCACTTTTAACACTAAAGTTGAAAGAACAAAAATGATCCTCAAAAAGAAAAGTGGAAGGTGGCTGTTCCCAGAAGATATAACACTTTACGAAGAAAATATTAAGACTAGTTTGGATACACACGACTTGAGAATATCAGCATCAATGAAATGAACAATAATATTACTCGAATATTGAAAGAAGCTGAAAAGAAATACTGTCCTCGTCCTAAAAACAATAACAAAAAATTAAGCCACAACACAAAACATCTTCTAGACGAAAGAAGAAAACTTAGGGAAAATCAGGATCATAACCAAAATGAACCAAGAATTTTGAATAAGAAAATTAAAAAGGAAGTTAGAAAAGATCTGAGACGATACAATACCATGGAAATAACTAGAGTAATAGAAGAAAACAAAAGCTTGAAAGTACTCAGACAGAGCATGTCCATTGGAAGAAAAAACGTCCACAAATTAAGAAATGAACAGGGGCAAATCATTAAGGATAGAGTTCAAATTATGAACACGATAGAGAGTTTTTATAGACAACTATACAAAGAAGAACAATGTAACCGGAGTGGATCATTACCAAAGATAATCAATCAGGGATCTGAAATTTTATCGGACGTAACACCCAATGAAGTTCGAAGGTCAGTGCAAGAAATGAAAAACAATAAGTCCCCCGGAGGCAATGAAATAGTGGCAGATGCCTTGAAAGTGGCTGGAAAAAGATTATGGCAGGTCCTTGCCAAACTATTCACTAGATGTTTGCAGGAAGCAATAACACCAACCCAGTGGTATAACGCAGAAATTATCATACTTCATAAAAAAGGGGATGCTACCGACCTCAGGAATTACAGGCCCATAAGTCTACTTTTACATATTTATAAACTATTTACAAAAATAATTACGAAACGACTAGAAAATAAATTGGAATTTTATCAGCCCATAGAACAGGCGGGTTTTAGAAAAGGCTATGGAACAAACGATCACCTACTGGTAATAAAAAATCTTATAGAAAAATGCACTGAATATAATAAACCACTAGCTTTAATATTTGTCGACTATGAAAAGGCATTCGACACCGTAAATCAACAAAAAATGTTGGAAGCCTTGACAGAATGCCGAATTGACTATCGGTATATAAATATAATTTAACACATATACCAAAACGCAACAGCCAGTGTTAGAGTGGGTGATCGTCAAACCCAGAAATTCCCGATACAATGTGGAGTACGCCAGGGGGACACCATATCGCCGAAACTGTTCACTACGCTTTTGGAATATATATGTAAAAGGGAAAAACTGACCGAGAAGGGCATAAACATAAATGGAGAAAAGCTTAGCCATCTAAGGTTTGCAGATGATATTCTACTAATAGCTGATAGGATAGATGAGGCCAAAGAACTTTTAAATCAGCTCTACCTTTCCTCGCTAGAAGGGGGACTGAAAATAAATATATCTAAAACCCAGATGATGACAAATCTTGTAGTCAGCGAAGATATATGCGTAGGAACAAGATCCATAGCAATAGATATACCAATATGCCTTAAAAGAAAAACGTTTAATCAGTGTGTTTTGCCAGTGTTAACTTACGGTGCGGAAACGTTGACCATGACAAGGAAAACAGTTCAAAAGATCCGTGTGTGTCAAAGGGCGATGGAGCGTGCTATGTTAGGCGTTTCACTACGAGACAAGATCCCAAATCGCCAGCTACGACAAAGAACAGGAGTGGCTGATGCAGTAGAGAGAGTAGCAACACTGAAATGGAACTGGGCAGGTCACGTGGCTCGAATGACAGATAATAGATGGACAAAACGGATACTGGAATGGAGACCAAGAGATGATGCCTACCGAAGCAGAGGTCGTCCACCAACACGTTGGACTGACGATCTAAAACGTTGTCATAGGAATTGGATGCAAGAGGCACAAGATCGAAATAGATGAAAAATTATGAGGGAGATCTATGTCCAGCAGTGGATAAGCGAAGATTGAATGATGATGATGATGATGTACTTAGTTAAGCGTTGGCCGGTAATTAAGATCCAATGCTTACCGACATGCACGCCAGTGACGTCAGAATTGGACTTTGACCGTCTGGCCCAAGTAGCCCATCACACTCTGCTGAACATTGTTTTCAAAAAAGATTATTTAAGAATATTATGTTAAAAGGGATGTATAACTGCCAAAGCTGTTGACGAGGTTATGTCATTTCACAAAATTGAAAATTGAATTACTTGGTTTGGGTTATATACAACAGCAATGCTTTGACTAAAGATATATGAGGGTGGAACTTTAAATTCTGTTTTTTCTAAGTATATTGCACTATTAATATGTGTTATAAGCGTTTGTGTTGTGTATGTGAAGTGTTAGTGTATTGGGTATGTGTGTATTGCATATTATGTATTGTCTATGATTGAAGACGATGTATCTCAGAGTTTCTTAAATCGATATTGTTGGTGTATTCTTGCTATTGACTTTTTCTTTCAATATTAGCTACCAAAGCCCACTACATTCTGCCGATGGGTTTTCTACACATTTTTCTTCATTAAGTAAGAAGAGAGCTGCTTTTTTGATTTTTCTTTTTTTCAGGTCTGTTTCATGATTATTGATGCATTTTTCCATTGAACTCTGTGTTCATTGTCCCAGGCATGTTTAAATATATGTCATTTGTCAAAGTCTATGTTTTTGATGTATGTTTCATGCTCGTTTATACTGACACTTAGTGGTCTTGTGGTGTCTCCCACATAAAAAATTGTTACCGGTACAGGGTACTTTATAGATGCAGTTCTTCGATCTCTCTTGTAAGCTGTCAAATTTGGTTTTAAACAGGATAGATCTGAGTGCATTAGTTATTTTAAATGTTGCGGTGATGTTGTAGTTATTTTATATTGGTGGTATTGTTGTCATCCTTGAGTCTATTCTTGGGACAGCTGAAAATACGTATTGTCTGTGCAAAGTGTTAGTAGCTCCATAATAGCTGATATATTCAGTTTGGCTTTGTTTCTGGATTGCTTGTGGTACTCGTATTTTGTTGTTTTCTTGTCTCTATCTTGTGGAATTCCTTGTTAATAAATGACAATGGATAGTTATTTTTGTTAAAACCGTTGTTAGCTGGTTTTTTCTTCTTGAAATACCTTTTTATTAGAGCAGATGTTTTGGAATTTTTGATGTTTACGCTGTTATTTAAGTGGTAATTTAAATATCTATTGGTGTGGGTTGGTTTTCGGTAAACACTGGTTCTACATCTTGCATCCGCTTTTTTGAATGGCACATCCATAAAGTGAATTATTGTTTTCTTTTTTCATGGTAAGTTTGATTGATTCTTCATTATTGTTGATGTCCATAAGAAATTTATTCAATGCTTTTGGTCCATGAGGCCAAATGGAAAACACATGATCTAAATATCGCCACCATACTATGGGTTGTTTGTTTTGTTATTTATAATGTTTTGTTCAAAATGCTCTATGAATATTTCTTCTAATAATAGAAATTCTGCTTATAGAAATCATTATTAAGCTGAAAATATGCATTGTCTGTGCAAAGTGTTTGTAGCTCCATAATAGCTGATATATTCAGTTTGGCTTTGTTGTCACTCTATATTTAACTCTCTATTATTTTAAAAGTTTCCTACAATTACACATCGGTGGAAAGGCTGTTAATACCAAATTTGACTGACTGATTGTGTGCTAGAAGTTAAATCATGTCTAGAAGGAACTTGGACAGTCTGCTGCAAGAAGAATTGATGCTGCTGCAAATTGGTCTGGGGGATATATTTTCTTTGTGTATTTCTAAGACTTCGTATAGGTATAGTATCCTACCGTATGGTACTATTGTAGTGTGTAGCATGAATTTTTCCTTTAACTATCGAATATTTAAAATGTATAAAAATTTATTTGATACGCCCTTGGCTGCTATGTAACAATAATCTGAAGTTTTCTTTACCCAGGTGTATATGCGAAACGTCTAAAGAAAATCTTAACTGCGTAGTGTCTAATTGCGTGTTTAATAAATAAATTCTCACAAAAATTTGAAGGCCCAGCACTTTTAACGTCCATTGTCGAATCAAAAGCCTAATTAAAAAGATATCCGATAGGCTGACAGTTAGAAACTAGATGAGGGAGACAAAGAAGGTTGACAACGAAAGGTGAGTGGAGAGTTAAAGGTCGAGAGAAGCGAAGAGAACGAAAAACGAGCACAGATCTTTTTCGGTTATAGTTATAAAATTCGGCAAATTTTGGCTTAATTCGAATAATTTTTGGTTAAAAGGAAAGTGATTAAGCTCAAATGCTATGTGGCAGTCTTTGTTCCGGTTTGTTACTGTATTCCGTGCCATGGGATTTGATAACAGCGTTTTTGAGGGCTAAGTGAGGCCCACATGGTTTTAAGTAAAAATTAAGCAGCCGACTTTTGAAGAATACATATTGTTATTATCCAGGATAACCTCAAGCGCAATTCGATGTTTTAGCTCTCCCAAGATTTGTCCAGCATCCATTTTGGGTCTCCCATGGGTCGAATCTAGATCCAGGTTTGAAGTTTGTGTGGGACAGTGTTTTTTGTATTCAATTCCAAAGTAATAAACTATTTTATTAATTTAAAAGAAAATAATTAGCTAAGGAAGAAAGTAGTTTAGTTAAATTTTTCTAAATAATTGTTTTTCGTTCATATACTAAGATTTGCTTTCATGATAAAATAAAAAGTTTACAAATAAATATGTTTTATGAATCAGCTAATTGTCATATTTTAGTTTTCTTTTACATATAAGTAACTTTTAATAATTAATTAATAATTCAGACAAGTTTGGTATTTCATTTCGATCTATGTCAGTCAGTATATCTATTTCTGTCATTTGGTACACAACCAAAATTCTGTTTTGTTAGATTCTGTTTTGTTCGAAGATTAAACTAAATGTAAGGTTTGTTGATGAATTTAGATATTTTTATTTATAATAACTGTTTATGTGAAATAAAAATAAACATGTATTGTTTCTCTTTAAATCAGGAGTTTAAAATTATTTATTTTAAAAATATTCAACCTTACAATTTTTAAGAAAAACCTTTCTAAGTACCAAGAAGTTTTTTTAACGGCGTCTTATTTTAAATAGTTTAGGAATCTTCTCGTATAGTGTTGCCCAGGACATATCTGTAAGTATTTTTCTATAGTTATAAAGTATGTTTCTTTTTCGTAGTTAGTGCCTTCCAGTCCCCCCAAATAAATAAATCCTTATCCACGAAGTAGCTTTCTATTCAAAAAGCTCGCAAACTTTTCCATTTATTTGCTTACTCTATCTCCAAGCCCAGTAATTGTTTGGTCCCCCTTTCAACCCCCTATAAGCAAATTAATAAATTTTTACAAGTGTATGTAGTGTTATTGTCCTTCTTTGGTAGTAAAAGCAGCAACAGCTGGTTATGTATTTCCCCATTCACCTCTAAATTGAGATTTCTTGAACTGACATAAATTCGATGTAAAATGTCATCTGACATGACATTCATAACATGTTATCTGAAATGTCTTTACATAATAATATATTGTTTTTGGCATCTAGTATAACAAAACTACTAAACGACTTGAACTAAAAAGTTCCTTATATAACAAAACAGCTTTCCAACAAGATATTTGGGAAAAACTTATCTCACAATTAAGCACTTTTAGAACTGCATTTTTACCATATTTTATAATAAGAACAGAATTTTATCTAGTTTAACATAAAATTAGTAATCATATAAAAACATCTGCCCCAATGATAATACACAATAATTTCTCATTTCATGCTGTCTTGACTTTTATCGATGCTTCAGTAAACTTCCCTGGGAAATTTTGACGTGGCGGTTCGTTGTTGAGAAAAATAATACTCTAACTTCAGAAAGTCGGCAAAAATGGAGAAAAGACCTATGAGTATACATTATTAAAAAAGAAATGTCGAAAAAGCAAATAATCACTTCTCTCAAAATGAATCATACTTTCGGTTGCATGATGCGAGCTTTAGGGAGTTCTAGTTAGGATGCTAGAAGAAAAGTAACGTATTTTTGGTATTTTAACAAAGTATTTAAATATTAGAAAGGTACAAAAATTAAAATTGAATAGGAAGACGAATTTGTTAGTTAATATTTGAACAGTATTTAAAACAGTTGTATCTTATTTTTTATATCACAAACATCTTATTATTTATATTTTTACATCAATTTTTATATTTTTATTGTTGATGTCGAATATGATTTGCCAGAAATTTAGCATTTTCGAGCTTAGTAAATTGTGCAGTTCTATGTAATCTACTACCATTTGCATTCTAGGGTTGAGCAGGTTAGTCTTAAAGCTATAGACTTTTAAAAATATAAAGTTAAAACTATTTTATCCGCTACTTCATTATGTAGATGGAAAGCTCTTTTTAAAACAAAAGTTTTAAAAACTTCATTAAACATTTTTAAATCTTGTATTTTAAAAATGGCTCCGTTTTGGAAATTAAAGTGTCGATTTGCTCTGGACTTTCTAGACTCTTTCGATATTAACAATAATAGTTTTTTATAACTTCTAAATAGTTATAAACCCCAACCTCAGAGGGAATTTTCAACCCCAAGCTGATGCTACTTAACTTCCAAAGTATTAGTGTTTAAAAAGCATGTAAAATTACTTGGGAAATTAAAAGCTTTAAGAATATTAATATAATTTGTTTGACAGAATTATAGGAGAGAATTGACTCGGTAAATTACGTTAACCTTAAATATTATAACATATTAAGAACTACACCCGTAATAACTAGAACCTGCACCGCTTGCCTAAGGGAGGCGAAGACTCGTCGTTCTATAAATAATTTATTTGCCGTGCGAAATGGACCAAAAGTTTTATTATTCGCTGCGAAGTATACGCGACACATCAACTTTCTTCACTACGGATGCAGCAAAGATGCCATCAGTTTTAACCACGTCAGGTCTTATTGCAAAACTAAAGGGTAAGTGTTTGTTTAAATGAATTATTTATTTTGATAATTGTAATCGAGTTGTAGCATTTGACTGTTCGTATATTCACTCCCATATACATTTAATTTTTTTACTGCCTTAATTAAATAACCAGCTAGTTCTAATATTTTCTATATTATCATCATCAATCCCTAAAAATACGACCCCTTCTCGTATTTCGACGGCATTCCATTATGTAGGTGATCGACCGACGCTTCTTTTGTCTCTCCCTGGTCTTCATTCCAATAACCTCTTTGTCCAACGCAAGTCTGTTATTCTAGCTATGTGTCTTGCTTATCTCCATTTTAATCTGGCCATCCTTTTTATGACGGTCAGTCTTCTTAGTTGTTCTCCTAATTTCTTCGTTTTTTATATTGTCTCGCATTATTCCTAACAAAGATCGCTCCATTCTTCTCTGTGTGACTCTCTGTTTGTCATTTCCTGTATAAGCAATAGGAAAATGGCAAAACTGACATAAAAATTAGCTGGTTATCTGGGGAAAACATTACAGACACTTTTCTGTACAGCAAAGAAAAACTAGAGAAAAACATAAAGAAACTAGAAAACTTTTCCAGTAGATCTATGTTCGGTAATGACTCAAATAATCGAACGATGGTGATAACTTAAGTTTGTTTGAGAATTACAATAATTGTAATTGGAATTACACATTGTATGAGAATCACATTACGCATTTAACTGAAATTGTTCTCAAAACATAGGGGACAGTTGCCAATATTGTACCACTTAACATATTTCGAATTTTAATTTGAATAATATACGTCACATTTAACTGAACGATGTATTAGGTTAAATAATATAGATTTACGTACACATGATAATTTTTGTAATTTGATATTGATTTTACTGTTAAAACATTATGTTTTGCTGGTAGGTTACAAGTGGTACACTTGATACACTAGAAAACTAGTTGCCTTTATTCTACCACGGGTTTTCTTAATTGTACCCGTGGTAACCTATATAGAGGAATCAGTGTATATATGTTAGTGTAAATACCATTAACCATGTGTTGTTTAATACAACTTATTTTCCAATATCAGAAATTATTAAGTTTGAACGTACATAATATTTTTATTTATATTCAAAGCAAGAATACGTTTGGGTTATAGGTTGGACTGGTATAAAAAGTTCGTGGCTCCATGAACGGCATTTGATGCATTGGATGCAGTCTTCAATTCTTTTTTCTCGCAAATTGAACAGGACCACTGATCAACACACATCTTTACAAAACTATAGGATTTTCACATTTATTTTTTGCTAAGTTTTTCTTGGCAGCTTCTTTGTTCCTTTTAAGACTAGTTTTACCTTCTACTTTTATTTTTGGAGAACTTACCAAGTTTCTTGGACGATTTCTGTTTAACCTTCTCCAATTTAATTTTTATTTGTTTTATCTGTTTCTGCGCCAACTGTAACTGTTCAGCTAATTCTAATTCATTTTTATAGGGACTTCTCGTTAAAACAAGCGCCTTTTATGCTGATTCTTTCTTGGATTTTGGATGAGACTTCGGTATCGGGGAAATGGAATTCATTGAAATGTCAAGTTTTAGACTAACTTCACTAGTCTTTTTAGTACGCCTAATGGGTGTAGTAGCCGTAGCTAAGCTCTGTTTAGGACTAAGTAGTTCAGGCCAGATTATTTCGTACTCTACATTAGATCCTTAGTAGAGTGGTTAAAGCGTTAAAGTGTTGTTGTGAAGCTCCTAAGTGGTTCCTTGTTTGTATCATTAGACTCTTTATTTTCACCATCTTCCCGAGTTTTACTGCCTTTATGGTCATTTAAATTTTCAGCCGCACAAAACTTATGATCTTAAAAGACCATGCGATCGACAGGCCATACTGCACTAGTTTGGAAACCATTGACTGCAATTTTAATGCTTGCTGTTCTCCCATAAGCTTCAGAAATCAAGTCAGCTACGTGAAGTTGTGTAACACATAATCGGTTGTGTTTTTTTTATAAATGTGTCATTTTTATTTGCAATTGGTTTTAAAATATTTAATAAAAATTTTGATAGTTCACGACAAGGAGAATTCATGTTACTACAAATGGGTCTAAGTGGTATATTCGTTTTATGAACTTTTAATTTTTAAAGTTCATAAAACGAATATGAAAAATTTGCAATTTATGTAAATAAACTACAATTACTAACCTAAAAATGGTCAGGGAAAAGGAAACAACTCAGTTTTATACACCTAAATACATGCTTTTCGTGTATTTATGAATCAAAATGGTGTGCACATACCTTTACAGATTCTGTAACCATACGTATGGAACTAAAAAACTATACTGAAACACTATGAAATACAAAAAATTCGATAAAACAAAATCGACAAAAATGTGAACGAAGTTCATAAAACGAATATGAAAAATTTGCAATTTATGTAAATAAACTACAATTACTAACCTAAAAATGGTCAGGGAAAAGGAAACAACTCAGTTTTATACACCTAAATACATGCTTTTCGTGTATTTATGAATCAAAATGGTGTGCACATACCTTTACAGATTCTGTAACCATACGTATGGAACTAAAAAACTATACTGAAACACTATGAAATACAAAAAATTCGATAAAACAAAATCGACAAAAATGTGAACGTTGTAAAACTACAACACTCAAATCTAGGTAGTAACTTGCTCCACTAAACGACGTAACAGCGCTCTGACTTTCTTATAAAAGATAAACACAGCGGTGGTACAATGTTGGCGCCGGTACAATTTTGGCTACTTTCACCTAATTGTTAAAATTAACTTGCGTTTTAAAAACAATTTTTTGGTCCCGGGATCATATTTTGTTTCTTAGAGATTTTTACATCACAACTAACTTTTCTTGTTTACATAAAATATTTTCCAGTTTTAATTAACGAACAATTGTGTCCACTTACTTAAAATAATAATGTATCTAGAACATATTCCTTACATTTTCCAATTCAGTAGTTATGAGCGAGATTTCTTTAATTAAATAATTGTGTTGAGATACTTGTTCTAATTTGTAACAAATGTATTCAACTTGATATTGCCTTTGCCAACTATACTGGTGTAAATTATACTATAGATTTTGGTATATCCACGTGATTTATTATACCACAATGAAGAATATTTTGCTAAAATAATCAAGCTATCATCTAGTATTAATTATTAATACATAATGAACGTTATTCTAATTATGTGGTATATGTACCATAATTAATGACCTTAATTATTCCCATTTACCCTCAAACGAACAACCAATTTTCTTTTCCAAAGTTCACAGAAAGTTCCAGCTCCAGGATTATAAAACTTTACTGTCCCCGGGGTTCAGAGGAAATATCATATGAATCACATTTCATGCGATTGTTTGAGTTCCGAAATTTTTTATTTATAAGCTTTTGTTGGCGTGCTCTTTAAATATATTTTAGCTTTGAGTTTGAAATAAAAAAGATAATACGAAGTATATGCGGCTTTATTCATACGAACAAGGGAACAGTTTGCGTTAAATTGTGTTGATATTATTCCTTAGGAGATTGAATAAAATATGAACGAAAAACGATCTAGGATACATTTATATTTCTATAAATATGTACATAGAACAATTTTTAATTTTATTATGTATTGAATTGAATTGAACATTCTGATTTACTTTACAGATTCCATACATATACATAATGATAATTTTAAATACACACTTACATAAATTTTACATACCTATTCTTTGATTGGATTCGTGTAGTGAACCTCAGGCTAATTACTTTAGTTTATTTTCTCGAATCTTTCGTGTTTACTTTTAACCCTATGTATCATATATGAAACATACCGAGAATTTACATGTAGAACACAGTGAAATAATATTAAGTCCAAACAGTACTATGTAACATATTCGATATATACCACTCTATTATATTATACACATTTTGTAACCTTGCAACGTCGTCTAATATTTTATAAAACGTGCGTATTAGTCAGTTATCACTTAACCGTCGTGTTAACGATAACGCTGAGTTTAAAATTTTTTTATAGGTGGTTATTAATCAAAATTGAATGTGCAAAATTGCGTTTTCTGTTTATTACACATCCACAAGTCATCCAGTATTAGTTTTATTCAGCATCTACTATTATTTTTAAAGGTATGGTAAAAAATTTGTTTGTATCATTTATGATACATAATGTAATTTGGGTATCATTTTAGATGTCTAGCTGGTATATGAAGAGGCCTTTATCAGATAAAGAATTGCAAGTTATAGTCGACAATTGGGATGATAGTGAAGATGATTGTGATGTAAGTGATATTGACGACTTGAATAATGATGCAGATGTAGAAAATATAGACGTATCTAATATTCCAGTGGTATTTGAAGATGAGCTGAGTGGAGCAGAAATGGAAGATACAGCAGAAAAGTAGCCAGGACGACCATCTACAAGTTCTATTGAACAGGATATACAATTGAAGAAAAAGAACGGGCCAACAAGCTATATTCCTCCAAAAGATAATCGAACAGATGCTGTAGGACATTGGCCAATCTACAGTAGCGATCGAATCCGATGCAAAAAGCCAAATTGTAAAAAATTAACCTATGTTAAATGTGACAAATGTGGCTTGCACTTATGTTTTAATAAGGATTCAAACTGTTTCTTTCAATTTCATCAATAAAAATATTATACTATAAAGGTACTTAAGTATTTTATTTCCTATATATAATTTTGCCCAAATGCATTTTGTATCAAATTTGATACATAACCGAAAATGTCCTGAAATTTAAAAATAAATAACTTTAAATTTTTTTAAGCGTTTTTTCGGACTTCTTTATAAAATAGCTATACATATAATTTTTTCCAATCTAAAATTAAAAATTGAGCATTGTAGAACACAAATTCGTACTGGTTTGTTGATATTTAATTCAATAATAGAATTGGTACACCACTATGGTTATTGGTAGTACCGAGCATTACGTATATCATATTTTTTTGATACAGCTAACTTTTGATAACTGCTCTTCAGGCCTGGAGGCCCATGGCCTACGTTTTCTTTACTATTTTTTTTCACTCATCTCTGTTTTTTATCTTTTTCTCTTAGTCCGGTATTTTTAGTTTTCTTACAATGGTTTTAACCTTTTCTAAGCACTTCTTTTTTGGTCTTCTTCGTCTGCTTTTTCCACCAGATTCTCCTAAATACTGTTTTTACATGTCTGTTTGTGGACGTCTTGTAAACATTTCCCATCCAACGTGCTCTTTGTGGTTTTACTTTTTGTATGATGCGTGTTTCACTGTCATGCATATTCGACGGTTGCACAATCGTTTTGTAAATCTTGATTTTTGTATTCCTGGATATTAACTTAGATTTGATCATTTTCTTAAGTGCTCCTACAAATTTACTTTATTTAGTGATTCTTTTTTCTATTTTAGTATCTTCTTCTGCTTATTTGTAATCGTCACTCCAAAGTATTCAAATTAATCCACTTTTTCAAAACAATCTTCTCTACTTCCGCTACTCATTCTTAGGTTCTCTTCGAGCTCTATTTTCTTTGCTCTTATTTTAAATTATTTTGTTTTATTTTCGTTTATATATAGTAGGACTATATATAAACGAAATCTATTTATACCAATCTATATATACCAATCTATACCAATCAACTAAAGCTATACCAATCAACAGAGGAGTTCGCCAGGGAGATGTTATCTCACCAAAGCTATTCGCACTTGGACTGGAAGACGTGTTCAAAGACATTTGAGATCCGCTAATGACATTGTAATATTCGCTACAAGTTTCGAAGAACTACAGACCATGATTACGCAACTATTTCAAGCTTGGGAAAAAGTAGGTCTTAAGATGATCTTGGAAAAAACAAAAATAATGACAAATGCACCGAACATTATAGAAATAACGTTGGACGACATAAATTTAGAAACCATCTGGGACAGACACTGAAAGTTAACAAAGAAAATCAAACTGCCAAAATTACCAGAAGAATAAGGTTAGTATGGGCAGGATTTAGAAAACTGAGTTGGATCTTGAAAACACTAAAATAGAACAATATTTGAAAACCAGAATTTACGATCAGTGTATCCTCCCTATAGTCACGTATGGTTTATAGACGTGGACACTCACCAAGTCTAATATGAATAAAATAGTAAAAGCACAAAGAGCGATAGAAAGATCAATACTCGGGTGAGACTTATAGACAAAAAAAAACAAAACAAATGGATTAGAAGCAAAACCAAAGTAAAAGACGCAGGAGAAAATGGTGCCATATTAAAATGGAGCTTCGCAGGACACAATGCCCGACTAAAGGATAAAAGATGGAACCACGAAATACAACAATGGAGACCATGGTTAGGAAATAGAAGCAGAGTAAGACCACAAATGAGATGGGCTGATGACATTAAGAAGATCGGAGGACACAACTGGAAGCAAGTCGCGCAAAATAGAAAACACTGGATTGATTTGGGGGAAGCTTATGTCCAAAGTTAAATTACTTAAGGCTGAAGAAGAAGAAGATGGTCAGAACTTTTTCAACATTGTTTCCAATTTCCATTTTTTTAAATATACTTTGATGAGTTCTGATTTTGATCTCGTAATAAATACAATATCGTTAGTGCAAAAGCGATAACTTGTCTCTTGTAGCATCTTTTGTCTATACACCACTTTGTCGTAGGATAGCTTCTAGGATCAGGTTAAATAAAGTTGTGGATAGTGGATCTCCTTGTCTTAACCTCTTTTGTTATTTTTTACTTGTACTAATAATAAAAAGTAACTAAGTTCTGTTAAAAAAAAAAAACATTGAACCATGGATCAAAAGTTAAACTTTTTTATGCTTCATTATAATCAAATTGATAGCTAAAAAATTATTTTGTGAGTTTTAATTTTTCTAAGTTTCAATTTGCAATTCTTAGTAATTTTTTTTATGTGTTACCGATTTACTTTTAGATCAATTTTAACAAACGTCATTTTATGCTTTTTTAAGTTTTTTTTTATATCTAATAAATCAAGAATGACTGAATGATTTGGCTTATTTTGGTTTTGAAATAATTATTTTAAGTCGTAGGAAGGTTTAGTAGGTGAGAAAATGTGACAAAATTATAAACAGAATAGTAAAAACAACGGTTTTATTTTCCCAACAGCTACATTATACCCTTATACAAAATGTTTTATACTCTACCTCTAAAGACTCTACCTCTACTACATTGGTAGTTCATTTAAATATAAGGTGAGGTTTAACAAACGTCATGTCTATTTACTTTTTTCTTTTCGCATAAACTTGAGAAAATATGATGAAATTGTAACAAAAATAGTAAGAGCAGTTTTATTTTCTCATACACACAATTATAATATACTGATCTATACCATATACCACCAGATATCAACTTTTATTAGCTGTATAACGTATTTAACACATTGAGTGCCACTATGGACAAAAAAATCTGTCCGTGGGGAAAAATTTTTTTTCTCAATTTTTAAATGAAAATAATCATAAATAACTTTTTTTTTGTGCCATTAAAAAAAAATAAAAATCCTGCAATTTAACAAAAAAAAAACAAAATGGTGACACGTTGGTCTCAAGTGGCCTCTGAGTTTTAATTTTTTCTTTCGGGCCATATGAGACCAATGTGTCACCACACCATGCTGATGTAATATATTCACTGATTTCGAATCGCAAAGGTTTACGTCACGTCGCGAACGTTGTTTACAATATCGGATCGGTTTAGTCAGTTGTTGTTGAACTTTTGGTGAGTAAAGATGGACCAACAATTTACTAATACTACATATGTCTGGGAGCCAGTCAGTGGCAATTATCTGAAGAAATTTGATTTTGTGGCAAACGAAAATGGTACTGGATTTCGAGCGGCTTGTATGAAATGTACAATAAAACTCCATATGATATTTACAAATTGTTTGTAAATGAGGATATCATAAACTTAATGGTAATAGGCAAACATAAGTTTTTTGGATTTTTTAACTATTTTTCTACTTTTAGGTGACTGAAACTAATTGCTACGCTGACCAGTACATTGAGAAAAACGATTATCCTAATTCTCGCGTAAAATCCTGGAAACAAACAAACTCAGATAAAATAGAAAAACTATTCGGAATTATTCTTTGGATGGGTTTATGTCCATTTCCTGAAGTGAAGAGCTATTGGTCTCGAGACAAAATATATAGAATTAATATCTGTAAAGTTATGCCTCGCAACAGGTTTCAACTTTTACTTAAGATGCTCCATTTCAGCAATAATGCAATTTTGTCAGACGACAGGTTGCAAAAACCGACGCCCCTATTAGAAAAATTAAGAATTACATTTCAGAGCTCGATTGTACCTTCAGAAAATATATGTATCGATGAAAAGTTAGTTCCGTTTATAGGATGGCTAAAGTTTTTACAGTATATCAAAAACAAACGCCATAAGTTTGCCATTAAGTTGTTTAAGTTATGCCTTAAAAAGGGATATACCGATAACTTTAGTATATATTCTGATAAATCCAAAAACGAGCAAATGTCAGTTCCATCCAAAATTGTCATGAATCTAATGGACAATCTCTTAGACAAAGGGCGCACACTTTATACGGATAATTGGTATACCTCTTGCACGTTAGCAACTGAATTATTAAAGCGAAATACCCATTTTGTGTAAACCAAAAATTCAACCCAAAAAATTGCAATTATATTGTATATATATATATATATATATATATATATATATATATATATATTGTATAGTACAAATAATGTATATATTGGTCAGGTCAGAATTGCACCAGATCATACTTAATATTTACTTGGATAATATACAGAAAGCTTGTTATTTTAAAAATACCTGCCATATATCCACCTGGTTTTGATCTGTTATCTTTACCAATTATATCCTTACCCACTCCCAAGCTGATGCTCCCTGAAGCTCCCGAGTTTAACAACGAATCCTTCGTAAAGTATTTGTGAACGATCAGCGTGTTACCACCTACTCTTGTTAGCTTTTTCTTTACAAATTTACTATTTTTATTGGGAATAAGCAACAATTTTCCTTTAAAATAAGTTTATTGCGATGTTATTAAATTCTTATTTTAAAATAAAATGATGGCTTATTCCCAATAAAAACAGTAAATAACAAATTTCTTTAATTTCTCCAGATCCATTGTTGTGTTTGCTACGACATTTTGCTATTAAATAAGGCATTCTTGAGATGAGTAGTCTTCAAAAATTTAAGTAATTATTACAAGAATTTTGCAATAGATATTAGAAGAGGAGCGTAAGGAACGAGCAAAGAGCAGCATCAGGAACTTATTTTAATTAGTCTCAATATCAAATAAACGGTTTGAGAACAGAAGCAGCTGAATAGATTATCATCAATTGGAGAGGTTAAGAGTGTTTTATTTCATATCTTGATTAAATTATAGGAATTCCTAGCAAGATTATAACAATAAACAAACGTATTCGTTACAGTCATTTTTGCAGCATCCAATTTTCAACTGAATTTTCAAATGTTTTTTACTATCTTTCGTTAAGTCAATATCTTACAATATATGTATAGAATTTTACATTTATATTAGACAATATTTGTTTTGTGTCCACATAGCAACACAGAAGTTCTGTCATATATGATTCTTTTTATTATAATAATTGTTTTAACAATTTTCATTGATTATGGAAAAACATCTATTTCTTCACAACTTGACTGTCCCGATGGTGATACTGACATTAACAGAGTTAACGTGCGGACTATGAGTCCGCTTGTCGAATTATCTGTCGATTTCTGACGGTTAGTTATGATTTCGGTCGTGGCGTAGCCGGCTAGTTTCAAAGCAAGAGGATACTCTATTCAGTACAATTATGAGAGTTGTCTAGTGCACTTAGTTCTGCTGCTATATTGAATTTCGAAACTTGAGTCCGTTATACGTTATACCAGTTGTCACAAATCTTCATTCAATTTTAAAATATTTTATTTCTGGGGTAAATAAAAAAAAATTATATAATTTATAATTGGAAGTGATCTACTGATATATACTTATTTTTTACAGATTTTTTAAATATGAGTTTTGAAAAGCAACAAGTATATTATGAAAAGCTTCATGCGTAATTTCTCTCTGATTCTAAGCCAGAAGTTGAACCTGACGATGACGATGCTAGTTTGGAAGGAGATTTCGAAGAGATACAGGACCACGACACCGACATAGAAGAGGAAATTGAGGAAAAATCTTAGAAGTCTTGAATGTTCCACACAAGAGTGCCGCATTTCATTGGTAAGGATGGAACAACTAAATGAAAGGAACATGTAGGAATACGGATACGAATTCACAGTGACAATTTAATGAAAATAAAAATTTCAAAAGTAACTAGGGAAGTACGACATATTTAAAGGGCATCAAAGATTTGAAGTTGTTTTTTAACTGAAGAAATTTTGTAAACCATTGTACACAACACGAATATCTTTATTGAACTGTGTTCTTACAATCTTAGTTATAAATCTGCAAAAAAGACAGAAATTTTAGAACTTATTGCACTATTGGGTCTTTTATATATAGCTGGGGTAACCAAAAATAACCACAGAAACGTAGAAGATCTTTTTAGGACAAACGGCTCATCTCCAGAGATTTTTAGATTGACATTGTCTCTTGCACGGTTTAAGTTGTTGCTCAGACACATCCGTTTTGATGATGAACGAACACGATGGACTGCCGGAGTGATGACGTAGATTTTATTGACATCTGTCAGTTTCACTTTCCAAACAAACCTTGTTTAGTGTGGATAATTTGTTTTTTTCGTTATTTTTTCATTTTTTTACCGAATATTTCCGCTTTTTGCAATATCTAAGTATTCTAATCGTTACTATAACAATTTTACAAGGTTGTGTATAGTTGTGTGTGTAGTTTGATTTTATGACTAGAGACATAATCTATAAGCCTATTATGTTTTGAATTATTAATTATTTTTTTTTAACAATTGTTATAGAGAGAACCCGTAACAACAATAACATCTTATGTGTTAAGTAACATCTTGTTAACATTAATTACTAACTAATATAATTAATAACATTAATTAACATCTTGTGTAAGTAATAAAGCATGTTGTTTTCAAAAAAATAGCAATAAAATGCATGTATCAATAAAGTAAGGTTAGAATTTCTTTAATTTAAACTTTTAAACTATATTCCATAGAAATAGAACACTGAGTTATGATGGCATTATCGTAAAAAACGCTATAATTAAAAGAAAAAGCAGCAGAGGAAGCAAAATGTTAGCATTATAGCAATTAAAAAGTCTTGAGATTGGGCACTTCAACTTTTGTTTGGAAAGTAATAATAACAATATGACAAACGTGACGTCATGCTCCGGCTGCCCATTATGGAGGCAAAATTATGACAAATTAGCAACTGTGAGAGAATTATTTGATTCGTTTAATTTAAATTTACCTTTTTAAAGCATTTAAAATATTTTTCATTATCAGCATATATGGTAGATGGAAAAACTGGAAGCTTTTCGTGACAAGTGTGGCTTTAGGGTATATATGCCCAATAAACCTAATCAATACGGCATAAAAATGTATGCATTAGTAGACGCTAAGTTGCTTTATACCGCAAATCTAGAGGTGTACGTTAGACAACAGTCACCTGGCCCGTATAAAGTTGACACGAGCATTATTTCCCTCGTTTCTCGCCTCTGCAGTCCTATACCTGGTTCTCACAGAAACATAACAATGGACAATTTTTTTACGAGCCTTAGCTTGGCCGATCTTTTTTTGAACAAACATTATCTGACTATGAAAGGTACTATAAGGAAAAACAAAAGAGAACTTCCACTTCAATTTACTGATCCTAAGAGACCAGAAAAAACAAGTATGTTTGCTTTGTACACCAGAGAAAATGTACGATTGTGTCATATATACCTAGAAAAACAAAAACGTTATTTTACTCTCAACGATACACA
Source organism: Diabrotica undecimpunctata (assembly GCF_040954645.1). Lineage (NCBI taxonomy): Eukaryota > Metazoa > Arthropoda > Insecta > Coleoptera > Chrysomelidae > Diabrotica > Diabrotica undecimpunctata. The sequence goes on along the minus strand of NC_092810.1, from coordinate 47,237,648 downwards.
ACGACATTTTATTAGACGAATTAACGGGCAAGCGAGAAATCATCATTGACTATAATAAATCCAAAGGAGGAGTAGATCTAGTTGATAAAATGTGTGCCGCCTACAATTGCGCTCGAGCCACTCGCCGATGGCCTATGGCCTTTTTTTATTCTGCAATGAATGTAGCCAGTATCAATTCATTTGTAATAAACTAATAAATAAAAAAAATAAATCTAAAGAGATAGATAAAATGCCTAGAAGACACTTTATAGAAGCTTTTGGTATGGAACTAGTAAACAATCATCTGTAATGTCAATTTTTGAATAAACGTATTCCTAGATCAATTAGGTCAAGAATACAAGAAATTCGCCGTATTGAAGAATAAATTGTTTCAGTCCCAAATCCACAACCTAATCGTCGAGGTCGTTGTTTTTACTGTAGTAGACAAAAATCAACGCCAACCAGATATACCTGTCAAAAATGTCAAAAATTTGTATGCTTAGAACACGCAAAATGCATTTGCTCCGACTACTTACAGGATGGTATTCCCGAAGACAGCAGCGAAAATTGACTTCATATATCTACTTTGCGTATCTTAAACATTTGTTTTTGATTTAGTCTTTGTTTAATTTCTTAACAGTCGTTCTGTAAAAAGATCTATCTGTTAATTTTTATTTTCAAATCACGAGTTTAAATACAAGTTATAATAAATTTGTGTGCAAATGTTTTTTTTGTCTATTTTAATTATATATTTAAAGAATAAAAAAGAAAGTTCTCAGACAGTTTGTCCAAAAAATTTTTTTTCCTAGATTTGCGGACTGCTAGTCCGACGTTATATTTTGTGTACCATCATGTCACGGTATCCCTGAAAGGTTAAGTTAAAGAGTTTAGGTCAGACATAGGCAAACTGTTTAAGCGGATGACAACATAAATTATTAATGAAAAAAAATGAATAAGATGAAAAAAACTAATAAAGCAAGTTTTGATTAGTGATGAACAAATAGTTCTACATCACACATATGTTATGAAGGTTTATGTGAGATATGAAACTCAGACTAAGCTTCTAAAAGTTGTTCATAATCTGACAGAAACTAAGACCAGCTGATTCGCAGGTGTGAAGTACTGGTCAGTTAATACGTTCTTCTTCTTCAGGTGCCATCTCTGGTACGGAGGTTGGCAATCATCATAGCTATTTTAATTTTTGAGGCAGTAGCTCTAACTAGTTGTTTTGAGCTGCATCCAAACCATTCTCTTAGGCTCTTATCTGCCATCTATCTTTCCTTGCATTATGAGTCGCAGGATGCTATACTTCTCGCCCCGCATCACATGTCCGAGATACCGTAGCTCTTTTTGCGAAGCTTTATAGTAGAAAACACCTGTTAACAGATGTCTTCTTCTTAAAGTTCCATCTCCTATCGGAGGTTGGATATCATAACGGCTATGGTCACTTTGTTAGCTGCTGCTCTGAAAAGTTGTAGTGAACTACAGTTAAACCATTCTCTAAGGTTTTTCAGCCAGGATATGCGTCTTCTTCCTATGCTTCTTCTTCCTTGGATCCTTCCTTGCATAATAATTCTCAGCAGCTGGAATTCTCCAGCAGCTTGGTTCCATTCTCATTGCAAATATCGCAATTATCTTCTGAGCATGAGATTTCAGATTTGGGATACTAGACTTTCACAGGGCATTGTAGAACTTTATTCAGTATTATTAAGTTTAAGCTGCAATTCTGGTTTTACTAAATCACATTCCACATGCTGAAAATGTCCACGTCCTGTTTGATAACTTTGAATTTTTAAAATCTTCGGTTAAACTCGCTATTAAGAAATTTCACGCTTTTCTCAATGCTCTTAATATTGCCATTCCTAACTCAAATAGTTTTTAGCATTGGAAAATAAATAAGGCAACAATCTTTCTTGTCTAGTTGTTTAGAAAATATATTCAATTGCATTTTGAAAGCTTCACAGCTAGAGCTTCATTGCAAATTAGGCACACGGGTTTTTTTCTTAATAAGCGCGAAAAAGTATTTACTCCATAGTCAATCTCCAAGTCTTTAAAATATTTAAAAACACGGCATTCTGAATCAGTATTACCCTTTTTAGTTCTCATTTTAACAATAAAAAGTCACAAAACACTATAAACAAAGCAAAACTATAAAAACAGTTTTTATAGAAAATTATTTAAAAACACAGCCGCCGATATGGATGTCATTGTGACTGTTTGCAACTACAATGGTTGCGCGCAATCCGTTCCGAACTAAGCCAAGCAACACACGCACTAATTATACTCAACATCGCTGTCACTATGAGATGCTGGGTAAAGAGACTGTGGTAATGGGGAAACGCAGAGTCCAAAGAGGCTCAGTGCCGAGTGCTGTCGTGCAGTTTTCTGTTTCACTACCTGGCTAACACCTCACTGTGATAATCTGCTTCCTTATTTAGACGCAATGGACTACCTAATCTGACGTCACAATAAGCGAGACTTTTATAAACCTTTCCAAACATTTCTATTTTGTGTGTATTTGTCCCATAAGAAGGTGGAAATATTGATTTTTTTAATTGTTTGAAGAATAAACAAGGAATTTTAGTTGTTATAAACATTCATTCTGTGAGATTGGTATTATTTGTTGTTTATGAATTTGTAAGGTAAGTTAAAGGAATATTTTAAGGTTATGTTATTGTATGATTAAAATTTTAATTATTTTTTTACTGTATTTCAAGGTATTTTGTTGTTATTTTTATCAGGGTTATTTTAAAATAAATCAATAAATCATTAAATGTATTTAAAAAGTTGAAAAATATTTAAATTAATGTTTTATTCCTTTTTCGTTGCCGGTGATTTTATCCTGTGAAATATTAAAGATATTTCTTTTCTCGTAGTTTAAGTTGTAATATAATATTCTGTGGAAACCTTTCTATTAAATTTCCATAATAAGTATTAAAAAAAATGTTTTTTAAATGGTGTAATAATTTTTGAGTTTATTTTTTAGAACTGGGCATATAATGGCTAGAAAACATATGTTGAAGATATCCAGTATTACTGAATTTTTCAGTATTGACAACAAAACTACTATTAACTATTTAAACTACGACAAAACGATTATATTTAGGCTTTTAGGGGATAAAATCACTAGCACTTAAAAAAGAATAAAACAATATTTTAAATATTTTTTAACTTCGTTAATAACTTCAATAATTTATTAATTAATTTTGAAATAACCCCGATAAAAACAATAACAAAATACCTTGAAATACAGTAAAAAATAATCCAAGTTTTAATCAAACCATAACATAACCTTTAAATATGAACATTCATAGTAAATATCTTAATCCTTTGGTATTTTTACCTTACAAATTCATAAACAACAAATAATACCAATCGCACAGAATGAATGTTCATAACCAAAAGTCCTTATTCATTCTTCAAACAATTAAAAAACCAATATTTACAACTTCTTATGGGACAGATTAGAAATGTTTGGAAAGGTTTTTAAAACCCCCGCCAATTATAACGTCAGAGCTAAGGTAGTCCATCCGTAGATTTCTCTAAACTATATTGCTGATCTGAATAATTAGACCAAAGGGCCGCACTTGGGGGGTTTATTTAATCAATTATTATATTTGCTAAAGGTAAATTATTAAAATATTACAAATTAAATCATTTGGGTTTGCCAAGGAAGTCGTCGTTTATTTACAAAATAATCAGCAAAAATATTTTGTGTTTTTAGATTTCGTACTTGGTCTTTCTGACTTATTTCCTTTACAACACTTTAAACTACAAGTTACAACAGTGACTACAAAAAAAAATTAGTAAAAATGTTGTATTTACAACAACAAATAAAATAAAAAAAGCTTTTACTATTTTATTGTGTTAAAAAACTACAAGAAATTAACTGTGATTTTATGTTCGTATATTTTAGAGTTTTTGCATCATTTTCAGATTAAACTCGGAAGCGGGACCAATAAACGTTGTTCGTTACGTTGGATTATTCAATTAGCAAATCCAAAACAATCGACTTGCCAATATTGGAAAAACTCTGTTGACATGAACAAAAATCTCAATCACGAAACCAATTCATCTCTTGAATACTTGATAAATACTATTGTAGAAATTTCCTTTTTAATTTCATGTATTTGAGTTTGCTCGTGTTGACAGGGTTAACATACTTGAAAACAATTAGCAGTTATTCAAATTAAAAGTAATGACTATATTTTCAGATGAATATAAAAATATAAAATTCTTATTCCTTTAAACTGCGGCTAATATAATTATATGTTTTAAACTTGAGTCAGTGTTCAAAGGGATTTAGTTATATTATACGTACGTAATACGAGGTATAACTTTGTAGTAAGTATATACATTAGAATAGACATTTCATATACAGGGTGTCCCAAATTGATAGGGTTTTACAGGGTATAAGCAGAGAACTTACGAACACAGAGAAGCGACACAACGGTCCAAAAGCATGTACCATTTTTGTATACGCATGCCCGATTCTGGTTGTTTAACTGTCAAAAATACGTGCTTATTCTTTAATTCCGGTTGTTTTCGATAGTCCGTAGGCGTCTATGGTAAATACTCGACACAACAAGTGCATTTGACCATTTATATAATTTCTTCTTCTTCTGGTTCCTATCCGTTTCGGATGTTGGAAATCATATTGGCAATCATGACCTTGCTCGCTGCGGCTCGAAACAGCTCCGTTGAGGTTTTCTTAAACCATGTTCTTAAATTCCGCAGCCATGATATTCTCCTTCTACCGGGTCCGCGCTTACCTTTGACTTTACCTTGCAACATAGACTGCAGCAGGGAGTAACGGTGCTGATTTCTCATAACGTGTCCCAGATATTGCAATTTTATGCGTTTGATCGTAAACACAATCTCTGGTTCCTTCTTCATTTTTTCTAGAACTTCCTTGTTCGTGATCCTTGCTGTCCATGATATTCTCAGCATTCTTCTATAAAGCCACATCTCAAATGCTTCAAGTTTTTTAATAGTGGTGTCTGTAAGCGTCCATGCCTCCGCCCCGTACAACAACACAGAGAAAACATAGCATCTCAAATGTCTCATTTTTGTATCCAGGGATATGTTGTGACTTTTGAAGATGGCGCTCATTTTGTTAAAGACCGTTCTTGCCTTTCCTATGCGGCACTTTATTTCCTGTACATTGCTCCACTGTTCGTTTATAATAGTTCCCAGGTAGCAATACTGTTTTACTCGCTCTATCTGCGTCCCATTAATGTATAGATGAGCCCCATTTATATTCTCCTTGCTGACAATCATTTGTTTGGTTTTATGGGTATTAATGTTTAGTCCGTACTGTTGACTGTACTCGTTTATTCTGTCCATTAGCCTCTGAAGTCCCTCTAAACTATCTGCTATCACCATGGTGTCGTCGGCATATCTAACATTGTTTACTCTTTCACCATTTAGAAGGATGCCTTCGTCTATTCCGTAAAGAGCCTCGTTAAAAATTTTTTCTGAGTACATATTAAATATCAACGGCGATAGAATACATCCCTGTCTAACTCCGCGTAGTATTTTTATGTGATCTGTTTCTTCTCCGTTAATTTTAATGTATGCGGTCTGATTTCAGTGTAGTTCTGAAATTATTCTGAGGTCTTTGTCATCCAGGTCTGCTTCTTTTAAAATGTTTATCATCTTTTGATGTTGAACTCTGTCAAATGCCTTTTCATAGTCGATCAAGCACGCGTATACGTCGCAGTTAACGTCCCTGCATCTTTGAATCAGTACCTGTACTCCGAAAAGTGCCTCTCTGGTACCCACTGCGTTAATGAAGCCGAACTGTCTGTCTGATATTTGTTCCTCGCACTTCTTATAAATTCTTCCATGGATGACTCTAAGAAACAGTTTCAACATGTGGCTCATTAGGCTGATTGTTCGATATTCTTCGCACTTTTTAGCCCCCTGTTTTTTAGGTATCGCTATGAATTCTGATTCTAGCCATTTATCAGGGATGATTCCTGTATTGTATATTTTATTGAAGACAGCCGTGATCCAATTTATTCCTTCATCCTCCAAGAGTTTTAAAAATTCAGCTTCGATATTATCAGGCCCTACAGCTTTTCTGCTTTTCATCCGTTTTATTGCTTCTTCTACCTCGGATTTAAGTATGTCCGGGCCCGTCATCCTCTCTGAAAATGGATGCCTATAATCCGTTCTTTGATCTTGAAAAAGTGTCTCCAAATATATTCTCCATTTGTCCTTCATCTCTTGGGTGTCAATGATTAATTTTCCATTGGTGTCTATGAGTTTCATTTGTGTTCTCTTTTTAAAAGTACCCGTTATTTCTTTTACCTTTTTGTGTACATTAAAATTGTCATGCTTGGCTTGTAGTCTTTCTATTTCTTTACATTTCTCTATAGCTTCTTTTTCTTTAGCTTCTCTTATTTTTCTTCTGATGTAAGCCTGCATTTTTTTGTATTCATCTTTATTTCCTTTAATTAACCTTCTGCGTTCCATTAAGTGAAGGATTTCTGGAGTCATCCAAGATTTCTTCTTTGTTTCTTTGTTTGGTTTTAGCAGATCTTGTTTAGTTTTCTTAATTGTTTCTTCGAATTGATTGATTTCTCGTTGGATGTTATTTTTTTCTTTTAGTTGCTTAACTTGACTGTTGATATATTCCCCCACTTGCTTTTTAACTTCCGAATGTTGCAGGGCTGTCATGTCGTAGTTAGGTCTAGACTTTTTCTTTATTGTATAATTCTTTATTTATTATATAATTTATTTATAGTTAAAAGTTTAATTTATATTTAAAATGTCTGGATATATTTGTGTAATTCGCGGATGTTCATCTGTGACAGGAAAAGGAATAAGTTTATTTAGATTTCCTAAGAATAATAGCAGGTAATTACTATTGCTTTGTAATTATTATTAGTTATTACATAATAGTATTGGTTTGACTTTCGAACAGTAAGCCGACGCCGACGTGTCTGTTCGAGCTATAAAAAATAAACTTTGGTCTGCCAAGGGATAGTTCAAAATAAAAACATTAAATTTGGTGTCAGTGCTATTTCTTTTATTGAAAGACGCAAGTCTCCGAAGGCTCAGGTCAAAAAATCAACAGATGATGGTCGGGTGTCAGCGCGCTCGAAGACAACAATACGAATATAGTATTTTTAGGAAATAAAAATATATAGAGGGTTTTATACACGAGAATATTTGATTTAAGAGCGTAGGCGCAAAATTTCGGGCCAATGCTTTTTAAATGCATTCATTTTTTTTCGAATCCTGAAAAAACTAATAAGTATTTTTGAAAAATTTAAACGCAGAATAAAAGACTACATTATTACTGAGGGCCGAAAGTCCCTGAAAACTTCTATAATGTTTATTTTAATAAGTTACAGGGGTGAAAAAAAAAAGAGAAAATTTAGTGTGATTTTTAATTTCAAATATCTCATTCAAAAAAACTTTTTGTTTATTCTAAGGGACTTTTGGCCCTCGGTAATAATGTAATCTTTCATTCTGCGTTTAAATTTTTCAAAATAATTTGTTAGTTTTCTCAGGATTCGAAAAAAATGATTGCATTTAAAAAGCATTGGCCCGAAATTTTGCGCCTACGCTCTTAAACGAAACAAAGAAATTACTAAAATGCTCAAACTAAAAATTGTTGGAAACATAATTAGACCGATAATTGGGAAAATCTTAAAATTACAACAGAACAAGACTTTAAAATTGTAAAAACATGGTTGCAAATAAAGAAACTTACATTAAATTATGAAAAAACTAAATACTCATCTACTTTTTGCTATATACAAAAGTTGTCTGCCAATTTTTAATTCGTTAAATATAAATAACAAAGATCAAATATATGGATCGGAGTACATAAAATATTTAGGAGTTTTAAATGGGAATTACAAATAAAAAATATTAAAACTTTATTTGTTGTATATCTCAATATTTAGTGACATTTTTGTGACTTAGGAGAAAACTGTAAATTTATTAAGATTAGATATTGACAAAAGTTAAATATTTCATTACTTACAATATACTTAGAATATACTAATACTCTTATAGTTGTAAGTAATAAAGTATTATTTAGAAATACAGAAAAAGTTCTTTGTTTAAAATTTGTTCTGTTAAAAATTTGTAGTGCCAAAGTGTGGACAGAAGCTTGCAGACGAAAAGATTTGTTATTCAGAATGGATTCACTTTATAATAATTATAGGATTTGTGAACTGCATTTTGAATATTTGCAATATTTTATATTTATTGAAAGTCAACATAAATGCTCAATTTTATTTAAGAGCGTAGGCACAAAATTTCGGGCCAATGCTTTTTAAATGCAATCATTTTTTTCGAATCCTGAGAAAACTAACAAATATTTTTAAAAAATTTAAACGCAGAATGAAAGATTACATTATTACCGAGGGCCGAAAGTCCCTTAGAATAAACAAAAAGTTTTTTTGAATGAGATATTTAAAATTAAAAATGACACTAAATTTTCTCTTTTTTTTTTTCACCCCTGTAACTTATTAAAATAAACATTATAGAAGTTTTCAGGGACTTTCGGCCCTCAGTAAGAATGTAGTCTTTCATTCTGCTTTTAAATTTTTCAAAAATACTTATTAGTTTTTTCAGGATTCGAAAAAAATGAATGCATTTAAAAAGCATTGGCCCGAAATTTTCCGCCTACGCTCTTAAGAATTTATATTGTGTGATATGCCCACTGACTATTAATTTTCTGGTTTTTAGCTGTCATTGGCGGCTTGGCCACGTAACTTCAAAGGAGTGTCGCTTCTCTGTGTTCGTAAGTTCTCTGGTATAAGTACAGAAAACTAGAGATAGAAAAAAGTAGTTAAGATGTCATGACTTCTTTATTCGTTAAAGTAACGATTACCTAATAGCATCATCAGTCGTTCCCCACATTAGCGAGATACAGGGCGATTATTGGAAAATGTCGAAAACGACATGGTTAAATATTTTCTTTATTAAGAAAAATTTTTAAAAAACTTTATAAAAACTTTTGATAGATATATTATGGAAACGTTCAGTAGTGTACGAGAAATTTTTTTAGGGTGTCTCACTCAAGGAAATATAATACCAATACAAAAATGTTTTTTATATATGACACCCTATATATTTTGACATTTTTTGTTTGCATTTTTACAGTGGCGTAACAAACTCCGTCAGGACCCCCCCCCCCCTCAAAATTATAAATTAGGCCCCCTTTAAAAAATTACTAAATTCGACTTGTGTAACAAAAACTTATAATTATGTGTTAGTGTATTCATGCACTGTTTATAACAACTAACATTTTTCATCTTTATTGGTATAGAACAAAATAGAACAAAATAGAACAAAATAGAACAAAATAGAACAAAATAGAACAAAATAGAACAAAATAGAACAAAATAGAACAAAAATTAATAAATGATTACATTATTATATAATGTAATCATTTAATAATGAACAACTATGAGATGAACAACTTTCTTCGTGCACTACTATCAGCGAATATATCTACAATTTTATTAATATCTATCTGATGGGCAACGTTATTTTCGATACTTATAAGCGCTAGAGAAGATAACCGTGCTTCTGACATTGTAGTACGAAGATATGATTTTATTAATTTAAGTTTAGAAAAAGATCTCTCTGAACTAGCGATCGTGACGGGTAAAGTTAAAAATAAGATGTACGCATGACACACTTCTAGTATGCAAGCACTAGTGCAATGAAAATCTATGAGAATAATTTTGGTTGCATCATAAATAGAGTTTGCCGATTCCAACCGTGTCCTTATTGACTTTCTAACAAACTGCTGTTGCTCCAAAAAGTCATTACTTAAATCTGACGGGTACGCAGCAACTAATTTACTGGCTTCGGCAAAAAATTCTGGATCCGATTTGAAAAGATATCCACTTCTCGCGTTGATCTTGTAATAATTCATCGAAATGCTTCTTAACTCTACCAAACCTTTTGATTTTAAAAGTACAGGGCAAGCCACAATTAGTAGCAAAATCTTTGGATTCTTGTAAAAATAACGTATAGTTTTGCCTAAGATTTGATAAAAATTCTTTACAGTTATGTAAAAGTACTGTTGCGCGTGAGAGATCCATATTTTTAAACTGCAAAAGAGTGACAGCTAAATTTATAGATTCCAAAATTTTATTTTGTAAAATAGAAAGACAAATTCAAACTGTTCCATTTTACTTTTTAAATTATTAGCTGTCATTCTCTCCTCACGATCTGTGGTAGTTAATATTATTTTAGACAGTGTTTTTAAAATTTTTATGTAGTTGTGCTTTACACCAAACACAGTTTGAAATCTGGATTTTGGAAAGCGATTTTGGTTGGAAATTTTTCTGCATTGTTAGCAAATGATCCCATCTTTTAATACTTTTGCCGAAAAAATTATAAATACTTTGTATGGTATCGTAATAATCGCGGACTTCTAGTATATGATTGCTTGCGTCCTGCAACACCAAATTTAAATTATGAGATGCACAATTGATGTATGCAGCTTGGGTTTGGACGGCTTTAATTTTCTTTTGTACTCCGGAGTAATGTCATACCCTGCACCGTCATAACCCTGTCCGCGACACTTTTCAACTGATATACTATGTTCTTTTAAGAAAGATAAAATATAATTTAAAATATCTTCTTCAGTTTGGCCATGTATGTCACAGAAACCCAAGAATGATTCATTATTTTTTATATGACTAGGAACATCAGTAATTGGATCTCTTTCAATAGAAACGTACCTAATTATGACTGATAATTGGTCTGTTTTAGAAATGTCCTGTATTGTATCTAATAATATAGAAAAAAATTAGCTTTTTTAAATATTAATTATAAGAGAATCTCTAATTGAATTTCCTAATAAAGTTATTAATTCATTTTGAATTTTTGGACTTAAATATCCTGTTTGATATTTCGGTTTTTGTATTAATTCGCCTAAGAAATTGTCGTATTTAGCCAATAAATTAACTATTCCTAAAAAATTGCCACCATTTGCATCACTAACTATTTCCCTATGTCCTCTAAATTTAAAGTTATATCTACTATCCTAATTAAAATGTTTCTCCAAAAAGATTTTTTTCTTCTAAATTCACTCTCCCTACAATACTCTAAAGATTTGTTATTTTTGTTCATGTCATAAACAACTGAGGCATGGAGGTGAATTAAAGATTTTTCATGAACCTTAATTTTTTTTAAAGACCCTGCCAATCCTTCATTCCTTTAATCCATACGGAATTATATGACTCTGCTGTTCTATCGGCAAAAAGCCAGCAAGGCTCGCAATATGCAACATCGGTTTTTTGCGACTAGCACAACCAGTAACGCGGTAATTCAGTTCCAGCAGGAGATTTAAAACAATAAAATAAAAGAACGGTTATTGGCGTCTTTTGGGAATGGCACTTTAGGTTTAGATGGCCCCTGCTGTAGTATTTGTTTTTTTATAGCAAAATCTTCAATATTGTCATTATACAACCCCTTATTGGAACAGTGATAAACTTCATGGGAACTAAAAGCATTTTTTTAATTATTATACCCAAATAAAAATGAAACGTTACCTGGAACTACAATAAGCGTAATTAATCTGCTTGACGTCGAATTCTACTTCTGGGTTGTCATTTTCATTTTGAGTGGGATTAGTAATTATTGTTTTCTGACTAAGACCAACTGAATCTATTGATGCTTCACCAGCTTCACTAGGCTGCTGTTTTAATTCACCAATTGTCACAAATAATGAAAACATTTTTGGTAATTTTTGTTCGGATTTTTGAGCACGTAGCTTTCGCTTTTCTGAACCACTTTTATATTCCCTCAAAACTCATTCTGTCTCCTGCAGATATATTACAATGAGAACGTTATTACATGTGTAAGTATTATAATTTCCTTATCTTACCCTTTATCTGTTAAGATAGTGTCCAATGATAACACAAGTCATCAATAATTGATAAGTAAGTGCGTACCAAATTGATGCAACTAAACCGTAAAACAACACAAATAACACAAAATGCAAATAACCAAACAATGTAAGGATATAATACTACTGCCGAATATCGTATCGAAATACTAAACGTAAACAGAAAACGCATTTCTAGATCTAGAAAAATATTGTTCTAAAATTCGCAAAATTGCAATTCTCAAACCTTTCAAATATTTCAATAGTCACGTACAAAGCATTATAGTTTAGAGTCGTCATCATAAAAGGTCGGGACACCGGAAAGGATTAAGTTTATGTTTATGGGAGTAGCAGATATGAGATGATAGTTGCCGAAATGCCGAATATTTAAAAATTTGCATTCTTAAATTTAAACTTACAGGTTTTATGTTAGTTAATGTTTTTATGTTTATGTTTTTAAGATTTCCAGCTACTGCTTAAAAAACGTTGCGTCTGTATGCGTAAATTAATATAAAATAACACATTTTTACATATATTAGACGATAAGATGGGGTCCCTGATATATTGGGACCCTCCCGCAAGCTTCATGCCACGGGGGCCTCTGCATTTTTAATTCTTTTGCACCTGATATGACACATTATATATCTATTTTCAGTCGTTGGAGCTACTCTGCAAATAAATTCTTTATTTGACATCACGTTATAGATACTTAGAAACAAAACACCCAGTAACACATTCTAACATTTTATTATGGGGATATTGATCCTTCACAGTTAATTTACCAGAAATAAGATCAATCAACTTAAAAAATGGAAATAACACATCTACCAACAACAAAAGACTACTTAACAATCAGAATTAATTTTACGAAAATATTATTATTATAATAAACACAAAAACAACAATAATACACATAGTAACAAATAGAATTCATTTTACAAAAATTTAAAAATTATATTAAATTTTATTAATTGATTTATACACTACTGCCCAAAATTAACGCACCACCTTAAATGTACAATAAGTTTGAAGCTATTTTTCTTCTGAACGAATAATTGGATTTTGATGATGTTTTTTTCATGTTATTGGTCTATTTCTAGTAAATCAACATATTAATGTTTTCTAAAAAATATCGAAGTTTTACCCGTATACGGGGTGTAAAATTTAAGTTGTGTTTTTTCATCGTTTTTTGCAATATCCTGTGGAATTTATTAGAAATAAACGCAACATCTTATTAATATTTTAAAATAGACTTATTCTTTCTTAAGATTTTCGTAAAAAAAAATGATCTCGATATATCTATTATCAAAGATTATACAGAACTTTAAATGTAACAAGTTTTTATTAACATTTAAGGCAAAGAAAACATTATTCACATAAACTTTATTGACATTTAATACAAATAAAGCCTAAAAAAATATAACCTAAGTAATCTTTAACAATTCTCCTTTCCCAAAAACACTTAATAACGAGTCCACCTCTACATCTTATAACTTCTTCCCAGCGACGAGGTATACTTAAAATCAAGCAGCGTATTTGGTCTTGATCAATTGCATCCCAAACTTCTCTCACCATACTTCTATGTCATCAAGAGAGACAGGTGGTGGTTATCGGCTTCCGAGTTAACGATCAATAATATCCCACAAATTCTCTATAGGATTGAAATCGGGGAGGCAGGGTGGCCAGTTCATGGTTTGTATTCAACCCTCATCCAAATATTCACGGACCACACGTGCAACATGTGGTCAAGCGTTATCATGCATTAAAAGAAAATATTTACTATACTGTAAGAGATATTCCTCCCCAAACCATTACAGATCCTTCATTGAATAAAGTAATAGGTCGTATATTACACTGTGCGTAGGCCGTCTTGGCCGTCAAAGTCAAATAACTCACACGTCTCTCTGAGCTATATAAGCAATACCTCGATACATCAGTGAACAAAACGTGCCCCCACTCATCAACATTCCAGTCAAGGTGCTCTCTGGCAAATTGTAATCTACTTCCTACGATGATTTACGTTTAAAGCTGGTGCTCCGACTGGTATCCTTATATGCAGATCTTGTTCAGCGAGACGCCTTTTTATAGCGTTTCTACTAATTTGAATATTATGAACTTTTGCAACTTGTATTTGTAAATGTCTTATTGCGAGAAAACGTTTTCTTATAGCACGAAGCCTGATAAACTGATCTTGTCGGGAGTTTGTCTTGCTCTTCCTTGTCCACGCCGTCTCGTATGGTCGGTTGTTTCTCGAAAACTTTGAAATGACTTTGAATGAACACATTCAGCTCGACTCAGATTTTTTTAAATACGGTCCATGTCAACTAAATAACATACGCAAAATAGCGAAACAATTTTTTGAAATGTAAACAATATTGACAGTCTAAAACTGTCCTGTCAAATTGTTTGATTTTTCATAGCCAACTAACTGCTTCCATTAATGAGTATTACAATTCGATAAAATCACGTTATGCTTTGAACGTACTTTTCTTTTTTGATAATAAAGATATTGACGATTTTTTACGAAAATATTGAGAAAAAAAATTAAGCTTTTTCGAAATATTAATAAGATGTAGCGGTTGCTTTAAATAAATTCCACAGAATGTTGCAAAGTAAGATGAAAACTCAAATTTATTTTTACGTATTTTTAGTATATGGGTGAAACGTTAAAATTTTTCAGAAAACATTAATACAGTAATTACTTAGAAATATGTCTGCAATGTGAAAAATTTTTTATCAAAATCCAGTTAAGGATACACAAGAAAAATAGCTTAAAAATTATGGTAGACTTGAGGTGATGCGTTAATTTTGGAGAGTAAAAAATCACGTAATGCTTTGAACATACTTTTATTTTTTGATAAAAGGGATATCGTGATGATTTTTTTACGAAAATGTGGAGAAAGAATAAAACATGTACCGTTTGTTTCTAATACATTCCACGGGGTGTTGTAAAATTAGATGAAAAAACAACTTTATTTTTACACCCTGTATATAGGTAAAACGTTGACATTTCTTAAAAAATATTAATATAGTCATTAATTAGAAATATACCTACAATGTGAAAAATAAATCCTTAAAATCCAATTTAGGGTTCAAAAGAAATATAGTTTTAAAATCATGGTCCATTTTAGGTGGTGCGTTAATTTTGGAGAGGAGTATATAATATCCCCATTAGTTTTTCCGTTTTTATAATGAGTATTTGTGAGTATCATATCAATGGGTATCAAAATATAAGAATGAGGGACCATTAATATAAGTATCAAAATTACGTAAAACGGACTTGGTTAATAGCTAGTACTTACGTGTATGTCTAACGGTTCTTCCTCGGGAGTTAATGCCAAAGAACTCTTTCTATGTAGAACACTTCTAGTGGTATCTGAAATAAAATAGAACATAATTATTTATTGCCTTTAGTAGTCAAATGTTTGTCTATATATTATATATATACAGGGTGAGTTTTTAGTACGACATCGGTCGATAATTCCATTGTGGTACAAGAAATCCGAAAAAATTATATAGAAAAAATGTAAAAACGGGCAATGATATTCCCCATACTTGGAAACTTGGAAAATATGTGGAATTCTACAGGGTGATTAATAACTGCGTGACATAGCAAACATACAATTTTTTAAATGGGACACCCTATATATTTTTTCATATTTATATTTCTCTCATAATTCTTGTTTTTATATTATTGTGCTTTGTACTACTATACAGAGTATTTAACTTTAACAAATTATGACCATCTTTATTTCGAAATCCCTATGAAGTCAACACCATGTATATAAAGAAGTAATGCATAAACAATTATTTATTTTATTTAATAAGGTAAACAATATATTGCAGTTTTTAAATTAAGTTTAATTGAAATCATTGACTAAAATTTGTATACAGGGTGAACTACAAAACGAAATTACGATTTTCTCAATTTTTTTAAATAGATTACCCTGTATTTTATTGCTTAGAAATATTGTATTTATAATACTCTTTTATTTTTATATAGCATTTCCTACACCCAAACATTATTTTCCGAGGTATTTTTAGTTTTTTTTAAATTTCGGGTAAGTAGAAATAAGTATTGAGTATTGAGTGATAATATAACAAAATTATTTTTATTCAATAAGTAACTGACAAAAAATATAAGTCTACAGTAAATGTCCACCTTCAACGTCTATACAAGTTTGTAACCGATATTCAAATGACCGAGTCATATTTCTTAACATTGCTCTAAACCCTTTCAAAGACCTGGTAATTCATTTTGGAAAAGGAAAAATGTTTATAATGTTATGTGCTCTGGTTCATATAATCTTAGGAACTGATGAGCGTTTTTTCCAGTGTATCCCTTATTCTTTCTAATGTACGATAATCTATTGCTCTCTGGAATATCGTCTTTATTTCTATTAGAAATATTCCATTCAGATTCACTTTCTTACAGATCTACTACTTTATGGTCTGATTTTTCAGCATCAGACTCGTAGATAATTTTGTCACTATCCGTTAAGACCTCTTTCATCAATTTTTTTTAATTTTTCTGCCGTTTTTCGTAATAACTCGTATCTTTAATAACACATTGCTGCTACAGACCGTTTAAATTCTTAACTGTTTCAATATTCACGTAAAATTTGTCACACTAATGCACAACGTTCCTTTAAGCTAGTTGAAAAAGTACTGTGCATCCCGTCCGAGTCTTTTAGATTATTCAGTTATTCAGTTTTAATATATTTATCGGTATCTATATTAGCTGAATGTGATATACACAACAATTAATTCGAAAAAATAATTCACAACAAAATCCAACTATTGGAGACGAAGAAAATTTATACCTATCTAACTTCTAGCAGCACGGTGTGTTTCTTATTCTTTTTTTTTACTCGTCTTTTTCACATATTTCTATCCATCGTATTTGCTTCCTTCAAAACTTTCTCTCCCAAATATTCTACCACATAGTCCTTTCATCTTCTCCTCCGTTTTCCTATATCTTTTTTTCCCTTAACTTATATCTTTCGTCTCAGATAGCGTTTATTTCTACAATTGACGTGACCAAACCACTGCAGTCTTGCTCTTGAACTTTTTTTAAGGCTATAGTCATCCTGGCTTTCACTTATTACGTCGTTTCTTGACCTTGTCCCTTCTAGTCTTACTCAACTTCCACCGTAATAGTTTTATATCAGCTATCTCCATGTTCTTTTCCTGAAACCTCTTTACAGGCGAGATTTTACTCCCGTACACCAAAGCAGGCCTCACTACACTCTTGTATATCTTTGCTTTCAGCCCTGCCACCATTTTTTGATCACAGAGTACCCCTCTAATTCGCATCCAGTTAAACCAACCAACCTGTATCCTGTGGCAATTTCTCGAACTAGTGTGCCATTTCTTATATAAGAGCCAAGATATTTAAATTCTCCGAACCGTCCTAGTTTTTCCCAACCCTTCCCAACCATTCCTCTTCTTTTTTATCACATTTACTCCATTTTCTACGTGCTAATCTTAAGTTGTCTTTTGCCCTCCTCCACGAACATAATATTATCCGCAATTGGCATTGACCAATGAGCCCTCTCTGTCAGTATTAACCGACACTGGACAACTTTTGGCCTATCCGACATAAATCCTTACTCTGGTGAACGCTGCCTCATACATATCTTTCACGACCCTTACGTAATCTCGGGAACTCATTTCTCCCTCATACATCGCCAAAGCTCAAAGCTCTTGTAGGGAAGGAATTACCAGTAGCACAGTGAACCAACTAACTACTAAAGTCGATTGATCACTTTGCAATTGATATGTTTCTACTTGATGGCAAATATTCTATAATAAAAGGTATTTTGAATTTTTGTGGGTCAGTTTTGTATTACTTAATCGCAATTATACTGTTCAATTTCAAATTTTAGAATTGATCCGGTTGGCTTGTTTTTTTTTTAAGTAAATTTTTAAAATATACTGTCCAATACATTAAAATTATGATAAATATTATCCAGAAATGTGAAATTTTGGGATATTTCTTTTTTATTAAGTTCGACA
The DNA here is from genome assembly GCF_040954645.1 of Diabrotica undecimpunctata. Classification (NCBI taxonomy): domain Eukaryota; kingdom Metazoa; phylum Arthropoda; class Insecta; order Coleoptera; family Chrysomelidae; genus Diabrotica; species Diabrotica undecimpunctata. The sequence continues at coordinate 47,219,779 of NC_092810.1, read as the reverse complement.
TACCAAATAATTTTTTTCTAATATTTGGTGGATGCGCTGTATCTATTGGTGTTGTCATAGAAATAAATTACTTTAAATAGGTTATATTATTATAATTTAATTTGATCATTTATACAATTTTTATTCAAAAAATGATCCTGGACAGCACTTATAGAATATACAGATAGAAGAAATAAATTTCTTAGGACTTTCTTTTGAACGTAGTTTAGAATGGGAGAGCCCCATAAGCAATCTGCACCGTTCTTGCCAATCCCGAAATAACCTACTAACAATGCTGCCAAATACTTCTAGGGGGGCTTATACAACAACCTTAATTACTCTATATAGATTATTACCATGAAGTAAATAAGATTACGGCTGTTTATAAAACGATACTGCTAATTAAAACATCTTTAAAGAAACTTTGAAAATACTGCTTGATATTAGTTTTAGGTGCTATAAGAATCATTTCACTAAGTAACTTACAAGTTCTTGCTAATAAACTCCCCGTAAGCCATGTAGCTGTTAAAAATCCAATATCCAAATGCCCATCAATCCATAAGATCTTCACTGATGCTTCCAAATGTGATGAAGAACATGCTGCAGCTTATATCTGGAAAAACATTAAGTCCACCGCACGAATTCTAACTAATTGTTGTATATATACTAGAGAAATTACAGCAATTAACGAAGCTATGAAAAAATGTAGTTTTATTCATGAAAGCAAATTTGTTATTATCACCAATTTAAAGAGCGCATTACTTGGAATAAAACAGTTTATAACTACAACTCACGCTATACTTCTCGAGATCAAAAAATAATTATCTTATCTACGGGCTCAATAAAAAGATATTTCTTTTATCTGGGTACCTTCTCATATGTGAATAAGTGGCAATGAGTAAGTGGACTCTCTCGAAAGCAATGCGATAACAGACCAAAATATTGCTATCATAAATGAAATTCCTTGGACTAACCACAAAGTAAACATTAAAGGCCACATCTACAGAGCGTGGAAGACTACTTGGGATCACACTACCATCAAACTCAAAGAATGCATAGGTCAAGTAGGTACTACATTCATCCTACCAAGTAATAGAAAAGATCAAGTCATCATCCAAGGATATAAAATAGGAGATCTTCTACTACATACAAACATATCTTTAACAAAGATGCTACTTCGATGTGTACCAAGTGCAACACTTAATTATCAGGGAAACATTTAATTATCGAGTGTCTAGTATACACGAACAATAGAATCGACTGTGCTCTGGGTGACAATTTAAATACTGTGCTGACAAATTTAACATATTTATTAAATTATCTCGATACAACCAAACCAAATATATACAAGCTATACGCTCCCATCAGCAGTTTTTACTCGAAGATCCTTTTTGTGTGGGGGTTATAACTCTTAACGAATTGCTCTTCTGTCTTCTCCTTACGTGTCCATACCATTGATATATTTCTTCGAAATACCTGTGACATTTTTCTGCTTCTGTAACTATATTAGCTGACCGTTTTTGGTTACCTAGTTTTAAGTATTGGTACAATGGTTTTGAGTTGTGTCTTTTATTTTCTGTTTCTATCTCGGTTATAATTTTTTCTAATTTTTGTTTTTTTTTATTTTAATAATTTCTTTGTCTTTTGCCTTTGATCTTTGTATTTTTTCGTTCCTCTTTTTTGCTTGTGCTTAACCATTTCAATCTTGTTTTATTCTTTTCTTCCACTGTTTATTTGCACTTATCGTCGAACCAATTATTTCTTCGTGTATTTTGTATTTTGTCAACCACTTTTTCTGTTGCGTTGTTTATTTCTTGTTTGATTTTTTTCCACTTATCCTCCATTTACTGTTCTTGGAACTGCATTTTTGTGTTTACTTCTTGTACAAATCTTCGTCTTACTTCTTTTTCTTTCAATGTATCTACATCTCATTTTCTCTATGCTTTTCGCCTTTCATTCTTCGTTGTTTTTATTTTACATTTTGTAATTACTCGCATATGGTCCGAATCGATGTTGCCCTCCCTGTGAGATCTAACGTCTCATTTGTGTTATTTTGTGTATTTCTTTGTGTTTATATCTCGTTCAACTTATGTCCATGTTTAATGCCGCTGATAAATTATACAGTCCTTCTCCATTATTGTTTGTTGTTTCATGTATTGAGTTTGCACCTGCAATCTCTCTGAAGCAATTTTCTTTACCTATTTGGGCGTTGAAATCTCCTATAATAATTAATATATCTTCTCCAGGCATTTTCCCGGCGATTTCTTCTAGTGTTTCATACAAATGCTATTTTGTCTAGTCATCACTGCTTTCTGTGAGTGCATAGATATTTATTATGGATAACTTGTTTGAATTGCTGTTTATTCTTATGTATGATATTCTATCACTTATGAGTTTAAATTATATAATTTTAAGTCTCATTTCTCCTATCAACATATAAGCCGTTCCTCCATATCCCTGTTTTTCTTTACCTGCATACCATACTGTATAATTTTTCTTTTTCGATTTTTTCATGTCCTCCCCATCTGGTTTCCTGAATTCATGCAATATCTATATTGTATTTCCACTTTTCATATTTCCAGCAGCGTCCTCAAGTTTCCATGTTCCAAAGTTTTTTGTCATCATCTTAATTCTCTTTCCCTTTTTTGTATTTTTTAAATTATTCTGAATATACCTTGGCTCCAAACCAAACAATATCCCAACTTGTAATGTATCGTACTATCTGTGCATGTCCCCCGCTATTAACCCTTACTGGTTTATAGAGGTATATTTGTGTAAATAAAAAAAAACATATAAAAAACTTCCCTTAATACCAATGCGTTGGCACTATGCCTTAAGTTTATGACTAAATGATGTAAACATTAAGAAAGAAAAACTATTTATGGTGTTTTATTTTTAAAACCAACAATTGTAATTACTGACAAGCCTCCAGCAGAAAAAGTAACTTAATATAAACAGAAACCAAGTTTTTCATGTTTGCTTTTCAATTCAGTGCCACATTTAATTTAAGTAGTCATTTTAATTAAATTCCGCTTTGTTGGTTGTTCTGTTTTCAACTAAAGTGCATGTAATGCTTGCAATAAGATGTGCTGCATATTCATGAAGTACTTCAGGCTGGCTCGTTTTAATTACGAATGTTTTAATAATGTCTCGTTTAATTCCATAAGCTATAGATCTTAAATTACCTTAAGGGAATATGAGATATTAACAATCAGTATTCAATTACCGTTTGGGTTACGCTGAAGATCTTTACTTTATGTTATAAGAAGATCCTATATATAACCAAAATATGATTTAAGCTATATACATATTGTACATACATAGTACACATTATAATTTTACTTCTTTTGGAATAATTCAAGCCAAATTTCACAAAATAAGATAAGACAACTGGTTATAATTGAAACAAATATTAAAAGTTTAGAATTGCGTAGGTTTCACTGTTAAAAACTTAAAAGGGACTTTTAATTGAGATATTACTTGACATAAGATCTAGTCATGAGCTAAGTCGCTATTTTTAAATAGCACTGCTATTTGCGATTGCTATTTTTAGATCGCGCTATTTTTACTTGCTATTGCGATTGAAGTTTTGTTGCGATCCCGTATATCACATAACGGTTAATAGCAGGTAGCGATATATATTAGCAGCGAAGCTGAACATTATTGGAATAGAAAGAATGATCGCAGTCTTATTGTAGGCATCTTATTTATGATCGCACATGTTATAGTTAGGAAATTACGCAGTGACGGCGAAGGATTATTATTATGATAAAAATAATGTTAATGATAATAATAATTATTTATTTCTGAAACAACAAAAAATGATTAAATAAAAATAAAATAAACCACATAAACTTGTAATATACAAAATATTTGTGAAAATTATTGTACTTTATTATTCTGTACAATAAATAAAGTAAGGGTATTATTATATATTATATAAATATATATTATATATTATCACTGAGTCTAGTTCTTCTTTTATTTAGTACTTGCCCAGCTTGTAAAAGCAGCTTTTCACAAGGTACTGAAGAAGCAAGAGCACATAATTTTTCGTTTGTTATTATTGATAAAGTGGAATAGTGGTATTTGTGTTCGCGCGACCAATTTAAGGGATTTTTATTTCTTGGTAAAATTTCATCCTCCAAGAATCTTTGTAACTCAATAATGGCACGAGATTTGCTGGTTCCCCGAGGTTAAGCTACTGTCACAGACTTGTTGAAAGAGCTCTAGATTGATAATTCATCACTACCAGTGGCAATAGTGGATATAAATCTGTTGCTGAAATATTTTTTTTGCATATACAGGGAGGTCCTTAAGTAATTGTACAAACAGAAACCGTAGATTTTGTACTTTAAAATATTACGATTTAAGCCAACTTGCTTTAATAAAATGTTGATATTAAGAAAGATGCAGGGTGTTAAAGTGGAAATATAAAATTTTATTTTTCGCTATAACTTTTACGTTTGTAAATATTTTTGGACAAAAGTTTACAATTTGATGTTTTTAAGTAGGATAAATTATAATCTTATATATCGTTTAATGTAACTGATAGAGGGCGCCACATATGCTACATGTGTGGCATAGATTTGCGCTTAACTTTTTTGCTCTTTGGGTTAGCTCTATTTTTGTTAAAAATTATTAAAGGTGCATTATTTTTACAAAGAAAAAATATACTTGTTAGTAACCTCAAAATTTAACCGTTTTCGAGATAATCGCATTTTATAAGTCAGCTGCATAATAATTCTTAGTTGTGATATTTGTGCGGTAAAGCACTGAATACATATAGATAGGCATAATTCATAGTTTATTCTTATTAAAACAACTCAGATGATAATGTAACATTACAAAATTTTTGCTATGGCTGCTAAATGTCTTATTGGAGAAAATAAACTTCATCTTCGTCTTTAGCTGCAGTCTCCATTTTCAGACGTTGGCCGTCATCATGTTTACAATTTCCCTTTTATATCGCTTCTTAAGTTTCTATACCTACTGGCATTATATTACTTTTTCCCTATTGTAAAATGCTGAAAACCCAAAATATGTGGTTTATGTAGGATGGTACACCACCACATTCTAGAGAGAAGATAGTGAGAACATCTTCTTCTTCTTAAAGTGCCTATCCGTTCCGGACGTTGGCGATCATCACGGCTATCTTCACTTTGCTTATTGCAGCGCGGAACAGTTCAGTGGTAGTCGTGTTATACCACTTTCGCAAATTTTGAAGCCAGGAAATGCGTCTTCTTCCCGGTCCTTAAATATAACTTTTCTGAACGTTGGATTGGTCGTGGCAGTCATATTCCTTGGCAAGGTGGTGAGATATTGATATAATTATTTAATTTATGAAAAATCCCAAAATAATACTTATTATTCATTACGTAAGTTGTTTACTCATTTTTATTAGGACAATTAGAAACTAAAGCACAGGTATTGAATAACACATATGTGTCTTGTTTCATAATACTTTTGCTACAAATCTAACCTTAAAGACTCAGCATTTTTACAGAAACATCATCGTTGGCCTAATAACCGATATTGTTATAAATATAGTATACACACAGGTAATTTAGTTCAGCATAATATTAGTTCGTTAGTTAATCATACTAGTCCATTTGTTCGGGATGTAATTATAGTTACTCGTAAGCTGTAACGTAATCATATAAATAAGTAATGTCATCGATAGGTTATTCCGTCATCACAGTTTAATAGATTATTTAATCTCTGCGACAAATAAGGTGTAGTTCCATAATATACCATAAGATTTGGATATGTATCCAAAAGAATATATTCATCCATTATACATTATAGCCACCTCGTACCCCAGAATTTAATCCGCTTGATTTTGGTGTATGAGGCGTATTAAAACAACGTGTCTAAAACAATCCCATAAACATTCGCAATCCACTATGGGAAGAAATAAATACTGCAGCAGTTTCTTTAGAACCAATGATGCTATTTAATATAAAACGATCTTTTATGGAATATATTGACAAATGATTTAAAGAAAATGGCGGACATATCGAACACTTACTTTGACAAAAAGTTATGTTATTTAATTTAACTATTTCTTAATATGGTTTGTAAACAAAATGTTTTGATTGTGACTTTAATTTAACATAAAACGTAAAATGTTTGATGTAAAATCCTATTATTCTGTTTTTTGTCAAATCCTATTATTAGTTATCCTGCTGATATATTTATTTTATTTAATATTTCGTTAACTATTAACTTAAGTTAAAGGTATTTTATACCAAAATTTAGATTTATTAATGTTTTTGTCTATTTTTCCTTCTTTTCCTAGTGTAATTGCCTTAAATCAGAATTATGCAGTTGATTTGTAAAATGCGATTATCTCGAAAACTGTTGAGTTTTGAAGTTATTAACAAGTATACCTTTCTTTTGGTAAAATAATTTATCTTTAATATTTTTTATCAAAAATACAGATAACTCAAAGAGCAAAAAAATAAAGTGCAAATTTATGCAGCATATGTGGCATATGTGGCGACCTCTGTCAGCTACTTCAAAGTTTGCATCAAATTATAATTTCTTATATTTAAAAGTACACAGTTGTAAATTTTTATGCATAAATGTTTACAAACACAAAAGTTATGGCAAAAATTAAAATTTTAAATTTGCACTTTACGACCCTGTATCTTTCTTAATATCAACATTTTATTTAAGCAATTTCGCTTAACTCGTAATATTTTAAAGTGTAGAATCTACTGTTTCTTTTTGTACAATTTCTTAAGGACCACCCTGTATAAGTTCTTCTGCATATTTTTCTGAAACTGCTGCTATAATACATTGCTTAGCATTCTCACCTGAATTTATTCCAGAAAATCCAAACGTTTTAATTCTTGGATCTAAAAATGTTAAGATAATTAAAGTTTCACTTTTCTCTACGTTTCCTAGCCGCTCAGTTCAACCAGTCAGAAAAGTTCTTAGATCTTAATCGGTTGGGAAAAATCTTCTTTATTAAATTTCTGTAAACACTTAGACATGGGAATTACTAATGATGCAGTGTAGTATAATTCTCCACTAATAATTAGTGTAACATCTTCGAATGGTTTTAGAATACTACATAAATGTTTAATATTTTTCCAATCAGTTACATTTATAATAGGAAGTTCCTTATCAATGAGCGCGACTGAACTTCTTCCAACATGTAAAAAATAGAGTTCCAATGAACTAGAACATCATTAAGCAATTTTAAAGGGATTTTTCCCAGTTTACGCTGATAAGACAATAACCTCGCATTAGCCGTATATTTCTTTCGGGAATTAGTTACAATAGTCTTGACTTTACAAAGAATTTCCATAATTTATTTGTTTTTCAAACCGTCTTTGACAATAAAATTTAGTGTATGTGCCATGCAACCAAAATGATTCCAGTTTAATTTAGAAATTATTGCATTTTTAATATTATCGGCATTATCAGAAACTGCAAGCAATATTTTTTTTTCTATACCCCAAGGCTCTAAAATTCGCTGAAGCTCTTTCGACAAATTCTCCGAAGTATGAGCTACATCAATAGCACTACATTCTAACAGAACAGAGTAAAACTTAAAATTACTGTCTAAAAAATGAGCACTTACACCAATATAGCTAATGGTATTAATAGATGTCCAACAGTCAGTAGTAATACAAAACTGTTGAACATTGCTATTTGATTCGCATATTCTTATAAATAGCTATATTTAGAATCGCGGTAATTTTTCTTTTTTATAACAGTTGCTAACTGCGAGTTTCAAATAGCAGCTATAAAATCGCCGATTGCGATATATTGCTCGTCACTTAAGATTTCATTTAAAATAATTTCTCAAAATGACGTCTATTGTCTAATTTTTATAATTTATTACATTGTAAGTTTTATATGTTGAAGCTAAATCTGCAAATTATTCTTAATCGAATTTATAAAATATCAACAGTATAGGGCCCCAGAAGAACTTTAGTTTCAGAAATAATATCAGAATATCAGAAGCATTGTCCAGTTTCTAGAACTCTTTTTAAATGAAAACGCTTTTATTAGATGAAATTTGGGGAATATTAAAAAAACAGGAAAGTCCAAAAGAAAGTTTATTCTAGTATTTAATTTGTACATAAAATAACTTTTTGTACGAGCGAGTTAATCATTGCAATAAAGTAATGACTAATGTTGCGAGTTAATCATTGTAACATTAGGGATTACTTTATCCTGTAGGTTAATAAGGTTTCTTCCAGGAATTTACATCGAAATTGAATTTATAGATACAGAATATTCATAAATGATACGCCATTCTTTAAATTTCAAACCACAATAATTATTTTGTTATATAATTATTTATAATTAATATTGGGTTTTTACTATCGCATTTACTATTGCGATAGTAAAAAACCCAATACTCATTATTCGCTCCGTGCGTGACTGACGCGACACCTACCGCCTTCATCTGACTGTTTTGGACCTACCAATTTTCAGGTTAAACATATGACATATGTTTGACATTCTTAAATACAGGCGAAATTGACAATTATTAATAATTAACTTTTTAATTATATTTTTTCAGTTTATGTACAAAATAAATGTAGTATTAAAAACTGGGTTTTTCAAAATTCATCATAATATATCTTTTTAACCCCAAACGGAAAAGAAAGGGAAAAATCTAGTACTGGCAAATCAAGTTTTTCACGTAAAAGAGCATATAATTAAAAACAGTAATAGTAAAAGGTATAATATAAAAGCTAAAGTCATCAGGCACTCTGCAGTTAGTTTGAAGCCTTATAAAATATCATTTAAGGTAAATTATTTAAATATTTCAATTGCAGAATAATGAGATTAGGTGATATTTACTTTTTCATATTAATAGCACGGATCCATCTTTTTCTTTTCTCTAATCTATATGCAATCTTTGGGAACCTATAAAAACTACACTTACTATTTTTACTATTATTAGCACAATTAAATACGCAATATGTATATATACGCAATTTTGTCATATTTCGCCGCTACGCACGCTGGCATCGTTTCAAAGTATCCCTACCATGGCCACGCACGGAGGGAATACAACAAGGTTTTCGAACCATAATTTTTCAATAAATTTATAAATTTAATAGATACTAAATTTAGTAATAGCGAGATACAACTTTTAGAGAAAGGATTTAAACCCAACTTGTCCTAACAGAATAATTAGAAAACTTTAGAATATTTAGGTGTAGAATGTGAAGTAGCATTAAACAAAACTGCTAACAATATCGAAAAAAGTATAACTGCAAAATCTATTACAGATGTGTGTAGTGAAACCAAAAATTCTTGTTACAAAGATAATAAAACAGCCATTTCACTTAAAAATAAATCAATAGAAAACAACATAGTGTTTACAAAAGCAGGCAAAGGTAACACTACTATTGCTACAGATAAAATAGAATATAATAACAAAACAATAGAATTTTTAAATAATTAAAATATTGAAACGTTACACAAAGATCCAACAGAAAAGTATCAAAAACAAATTAAGCTAGCGTTAGAAAATTCAAAATCAATAGTAAATCCAACAGAGCAGAAATACCTCAATATCATGAACCCACAGCCTCCTAAATTATGCTCTTTTATTAAACTACACAAGCCGGATCACCCAATAAGAGTAGTTTCTTTTTATAGGTACAGCTCCATCATATAAACTTTCAAATAACTGTTAGAGATTATTTTAGAACACACTAAATTTTCACCTAAATTCACTATAAAAAATACAATAGAACTAGTTAATAAAATACAACATTTTGAATTATCTAACAACTCCAGTTTAATTTCATTTGACGTAAAAAATCTTTTACTTAGTATTCCTTCTACAGAAACCTTTATTCTAGTAAAAAACCTTTTAGGCCAAAATAGTACAAATCCAATCATTACATCTGAAATTTTATATCTTCTTGAAATTTGCATAAACCAGGACTACTTTGAATTTAATAATCAAATATGTACAAATAACAGTGCAGGACTTATAATGGCCAACCCTCTAAGCCCACTGCTATCAGATATTTTTATGGATCATCTACAGACAAAGATTTCAAAACATCCCTTATTCAAACAGTTTTATATTGGTGGAGATACGTAGACGACGTACTGGTATGTTTCACGGGAACTAACATGCAACTCGACCAATTTTTATTGTATATTAATTCACTTCATAGTCATATAGATTTAAAAATAAGCAGACTTAAAAACAAACATGACTTCTTCATATTTCATAAACCTACCCATATTGACACGATTATAGACAATTCATCATCCCATCCCACACAGCATAAACTAACAGCCTATCATAGTATGTGACATTGTAACATGTTTTTCAATTCATAACAGAAATTTCAATAAATAATAATTACGAACATTTAGTTCTCAATCATTAAATAACAGTGCGAGATAGATGATCTACTTAACCATGTGCGGTTTGGTTAAATTTTTATTTCGATAACCTTTTTGTATTCTTGTAAATTAAGATTTGATTAATTTTTGTTATTTGCTATAATTGTTATACATTTTTAACCCAGTGTCTCGAGATATGCCCATTAAACAGCAAAGAAAGCTTCTTTAATCAACTTTGGTTGAATTTTTTTCTTACTCACTATCAGGCTCTTTTCGCTGATAATTTTTCGACTGTTCTAACAACCATTCAAATTTTGTCATTTTGTGTCATGTGGAACAATTTCACCCAATCATGTCAACATTAGACTGATAATTGCATTCAGTGCAATTTTCAATCCCTATGACAACACGATCGAGTTTGACAACTTCATCCAAATAAATTTCAAAATGTCACGTTTCGGCAATGTTCAAAGTATAAATGATTATAAATATTATGCGTGGTAATAGATCTTCTATAGTAGAGAACAACAACGAATCTAATGTTAACTTAAATTTTAATAATTGTACTTTCACTAACTGTACTTTTAATAAATAAATGTTTCGTTATGTTGAGTTATGATTTTTTTTTTCGAAAAATTATCCGCCGAATATCCCTCGGACATTGATGAATGCCTCATAATTTCATGACAAATTTCTTAAGCTCGTTGCTTGGTAACAGCACTCAGCCTTCGGCTTCGGCTGTTACCAAGGAACGAGCTTTCGATTGTCATGAAATTATCTCGTCTGTTATCAATGTCCTAGGGATATTACTACTGATAATTGAACCTGTGCATTATTATATTGTTGTATTTGTAAAGGTACTTATTTTTATTATTACTGCTTATTTTTATGTGTCCACTACCATTTCATAATTGATGGTGTATTTTTATTACTTGTATGTACATTCAGCTACCGACATCATTGTGTTGTTGAAATATTTGATTTTTATCTTTAAATACTACTATACCTTTGACCAGTAGAAAGATCAGGTCGATTAAGTTTCGTAGGTAAGTAGATGGACGGAGTCCACCTAATATGTTTATTATTTGTTTATGTATTGTGCTGACCAAATTTATTTACTAATTAACTGTTGGTATCTTTATTTGGATTTGGTCTCAGCACCAAAATATCTTACTTTATCTCTTTTCTTTTCCAAGGTTTCTTAATTTCCTTCTTAAACTCCAAAAAAAATTGAGTGGTGCCCTGTTTCTATCTTATCGTATCTTTGGTAATTTTACCCATCTATCTTTTTGTTTATTTCTGTATCTTTTCTAATATCTCTTATCCTATCTTTACTTATTTCGTCCGTTGGACCCATTCCCGGTTCAAAAAGCTAGTTTCGAACCCACGACTCGCTCTCCACCAACTATCTGGCTGCCGTCCGCAGTGTCTCCATTGGTGACCTTTCTAGCACCATCCAAAAAAGGTTTCTGAGGTTACAACATAGATACAACAAACAAACAATTAATAAAATGTTAAATCAAAAACTACACAAGAAAGCCCTGAAATTAGTAATTCCACCATCAGAGAAAAAACCAAGTACCTTCTGCTCGATTACATATACAGGCAAAATATCAACAAAAATAGCCAAACACATAAAAAGAAAGGAATAACACCAGCTTTCAGAACAAATAACAGCTTAGGCAAATATATTTAAAATAACAAGAGCCAACATAAAAAGCACTTACACAGTGGTGTATACAAACTTAAATGTGGCGATTGCCCAAAAACTTACATCGGTCAAACTGGTAGAAATTTTAATAAACGAATAGCAGAATATAAAAGGGCTTTCAATAATAGAAAAACAGATTCTACATACGCACTTCACCTTCTAGATCATAATCATTCTTTTAATGACGAATTTAAAATTCTTCACATTCTAAAAACGCATGCCAAAAATAGATCACTTGAGAAAGGCTATCAGTCGAAATAGCTGTAGTGATAAGAGTTTAAAATAAATTTTTGAAAGTTTTGAAAACAAAATTTTCAGTGTTTTATTGTTACATAAAATGAATTTCCATCAAGTAAAGGTCGAATCCATCAATTAAATAAATTGCTATCTCCTAGAATTACAACACTCTATTTTTCTAATATGTTATAAACATGATTATATAACTTAAAATTATTAACGCATTAACGTAATAAACTTCTACGTATGAATATCTGACAATTCATATCTTATAATCAAACGTAACTAATGTTGATCAGAACAACTCTACATAGCAATAAACAACTTCCTGAATAACCACATTAATCATTCGATGCCATAATCTCTGTAATAAGAGCAATAAATAAGACATTCTTGTCATTAGTAAGACGTAGTGAGGTCCCGTTTTGGAAACGGTATTATTGCAAATTGTCGTCATTTGCAAATAAATTGCACGTAACTCAATAAGCTGCGTATTTTCTGTCATAACACCTTTTAAATTAATTTGATGATATTTTGGGCACGTGTATGATGTGGGATGCGGCCGTGTTGACACAATGTTTAATGTTGATTATGCAAATTCGATTTATGCAATATATACCAAACCTTTTTTTGCATACAATTAATTTCCTGCAGTTTTTATTTGTATGTAAAAAACACGTTTTGATTTTTTCTCTTTATATATTACTAATTGACATTTGTTTTATGTAAAACTTGGAGATCGCTTTTTAAATGAAATTCGAATAATAATCGAAGCAAAAATGCCTGAAAAAAAAATGAAATATTTTGTCTGTAAATAAGTTAGCGAAAATAGCAGATATTCGTTGTGAATAATTACGAAAATTGGCTGGCTTTAACTTATTACTTTTTTTTTTATTAGAAAAAGATGTCGCATCCACCAAAACGTTATTAGCGACGGAACAAAATATAAATAACAAAGTTAAACACCAATAGATTATACAAAATGTTTATGGATCTAAGATAATTCACTATAATATTGTCACAGGAACAGTTTTGACCTAAAGCCTGTGGTAGAGCGAGTGGATCTTGTAGCGCTGTCTTTCTTGGTCATATTTACTACAAATTGTTAAAAAGTGTTCGACTGTTAATCGGACGTTACACTGATCACATATAGGTGGATTTTTCTTTGTGAAGAGGTAGGAGTGCGTTAATCTGATATGTCCTAGACGTAAACGCGCAACCACAATTTGTTCTCGTCTATTGCGCGACGATGGAAACCACTGAGACACATTATTTTTGATTTTATTTAAATTGGAATTAGTTTGAGACCACTCATTTCGCCACAAACACAACACTTTTTAAAATAAGCTTTTAAGTCACTGGAAACACACTTGTCTATCGGCTCCGACAAATCACTTAAAATTGGCTCTCGTGCAATCCTGTCAGCTTCTTCATTTCCTGTTATTCCGACGTGTGAGGGAACCTCACACCTGAGAGTTAGATGATACTGAACGATTGTCTACAGAAGAGTCACTATCTAAGTCAGAAATCTCTTTCCCTAAGTGGTTGTGTAGTTTCTTTTGAAGTTTTGTAAACTTGCTTTTTGTAGATCTATCATTTGCATATTGATAGCTGCTTTGTAAAAGATGGAGTAAACCAGCCATATCAGTTGTACATTCTTTTACGACGCTAATAGTGTTGGGGGAGCCTTGGACATTATCAATCAGTAAGGACAATTGGTGGAAATTTAAAACGAATGGTGGGGTATGATTATCAATGAAATTTTCAAGAGTTTCCCGTGTAGATTGGACTTTAGATGAGCGTGGTTTTTTTGGTTTAAAGAGTTTGGGTTTTGCAAACGGATTTTCTGATGAAATTGCTGAATCTGAAGGAGGCGTGTCGATCTCACCAATACTGCGTTTTATGGAAGAACTTGCGTTTTCGCAATTGCTATTAGAGTTTTCACTTAGATGATGTGGCTTTATTACATTTGGAAGTACTAGAGCAAACTCATTGGTAGTGACAGAAGTCGAGCTTGTAGTTTTATTTGTAAGATTGGTTGAAATAGTTGTTTCAAAAAATTGTGGTGATGTATCAGTTTTATTAGAATTTTCTGCAGTTGTATCTAATGGAAAAGGAGCTGATAGATTGGAAAATATTGCTTCCGAAGTTTGTGAAAACGGTATTGCTGCTGAAGGAGGTTGATTAAAAGTGTTGCTATGAGTAGGAGTATTAGTAGTTTCTTTGTCGTGGAGATTTGTAGGTGTAGGTGATATGCTCGGATTTGATAATGGATAACTTGATGACTGCTGGGTGATTGGTACCTTGTGTAGTATACTTGTTGAAGCTGTTTTATTTGGTACTTCATTGTTTGACTCAATATGAGTTGATTCCGTTACTGAACTGGTTTTGCATTGGGATGATATGTGTCCTGCATTTTTGCAAATATAGCAGGTGAGTGTACCTTGTGACAAAAATATGCGGTAAGGTGTTTGGTCGAAATTTATTAGAATAGAATCTGGAATTGGTGATGTTATAGGGCTTATATAAACTTGCCTCCGAAAGCTCAATATGTGACTATATTCGGGAAGAGTCGAGCTAATTTTCAGAAATGTTATTGGGGAAATAAGCTTTAAACCGATATTCTGTAATTCTTCAACTAATACTTGATGAGGAATTGACGGTCAGACTCCAGACAAGACTAGTCTTTCTGCTGGAGAGACAAGTCTTCGTGCTGTTACAACTTCGCCGAGTACTTCTATAGAGCCATGTTGTGTCATGAAGTTATCTACTACGGTTTTGTTTGCCAAATACATGCAGATTCTATTATGAGATAATCTAGATGAAAAAATAATATTTTTTGGGTTGATGATTGTACCCAAAGGAATGAGATAATCATGCAGTTTAGCATTATCGATACAACTAAATACAATTGCTTGGTCCTTACTCGGAAAAGAATGTGAAGCGGCTGAAGCATAACTGTTTGTGATATTCGAACGTTGATTTACTGGACTGGTTAGATCGGAAGGTGTGTTTACATTGTGTGAAGTCATTTTAAGCTGCGGTGGCGAAGGCCTTACTCCGACTCTGGTAAATGAAAAACCAATCGCATGCTACTATAAGCTACTTATAGCAGCTAACCTCACAAAATGATTGTAGGGTAGTGTATATTTATTATTTGACGTTTTCTTTTGACAATAATAAAATAATAATTACGTATAGATGACTTACGTAGTAGTATCTAGTAGATAAACACTTTAATTTTAAAAAACTATTTAATAAAACCACTTGTTTTTATTAAAAACTAGGAGTACGATATCAGTACAACTTAACCGTACCTTGCCCTTAACTTATTACTGTTATCTGTACAATTACCCACTTCCTTTTTTAAATATTGGAATATTCGTAGCCAGTGGAGTAGCGTTGTTACCACGTCGCGACGACCAGGACGCCGAGGCTCGATAGAATGAGACCAATAACTGGATGTTTTCACTACGCTGTGTCGCTAGGAATTGTTCGCATTTGTAAGGATAAAAAATCTGCACCTAATTAAGTTTGTTGGAAACACCGTGAGGTTTTTTAAAAACTATTTATTGAACTATTACACTCAATTACTTATATACATTAAATAATTAACAAGTACTGTGCTTCACAAACCTCTAAAATAATCTATCTATGAAAATTCCTAATGCTAAGTATTTATAGTTTTTCTATGATAAACAAATAATTTTAGAATATTAATATGTTTATAATAATTTGGTTAATTTTATATGATAATGTTGTTATTTGTCGGAAGATTCTCGTTTATTAGGAAAATGCCATTTCTAGAACATATAGGGTGTCTACTTAACTCCTCCCTCCTTAAGTTGGGAAAATAAGGTTTTCTTATTTTGCGATGACATGGGACGAAGTTCTTGGTCAATTTCTTGATTTCTGTTCTTATTACATTTGTTTAAATTTGGTTTAATAAATCTAAAATAGCTAAAAACAAAGATGATAATAAATACGATTATAATAATTACAGTATTTGACCATAGGTGACTTCTTGATACTTCTTGAAGATTTGTAGATTTCATGTTTCTTGCCATGTTTTCCAGTTATTTTATTCCTTGTACATTAATTTCTTTAATATGTATGGGTGGTAAATTATTTTTTGCTTGACTTATTTCAATTTCTTGTAACTCGAATATAAGTTCTTCATGCACTGTTCGTTCTGGTATAAATTCTTTTTCATAAATTTCTATTTTACAATTTTCAAAGTTGATAACTGAAGGTTTGATAATTCTGTAAATACCATTATTTTCACACTGTGCTCGAATATTTATTGGTTCCATGGGTAGCACCATTAGTTGATTTGAGTTAATTTGTTGAATATCTCTTTCGGTTAGATTCACTTTTATACTTTTGACATTTATTTTCACCATTTTTTATTAGGTTTACTATACAGGATTCAGCTTTTTGAAGAGATTGTTTTTTACAATAGTAGTAATTTTCGACTTCAGCGCATCCTTCGTCTGTTGACCATTCTTCATAAGAGTTGATTAAAAGGAATGGGTATTGAGGAATAATTATTTGATTAGAGATCGAAATAGAACATAATTTGAAATATTTATATGTATTGGAAATTAATGGAACATAAATTTTAAATAATATTATTACATTTTTAATTATCACTTGTGTCGAAAATAAATTATAATAATTCATAAAATTATTAAGTTTAGGAAGTTTTGATGAATCATAAGTTTCAGAATTTAATATTAAATTTTTTAAACTTTTGGACTCAATGATTGAATTATGTAATATATTTAATTTTGCAAAGGATATAGCAATTTCTATATTATTAATGACATTTTCTATATTTCTTAATTGATAATTTAAATTATCTACCATCATCATTAATGGAAATATATCTTCTATTCTAAGAATTCTATCGATTGCATTTGAAATTGATCTAATTTGATTTCCTAATATTTTTTGATTATCAGAAAGTATTTGGAATGTTTTTGTATATTTTTCTGATAATTCAAACAATATGGTTTGAAATTTTGTTAAGTCATTATGTAGTAACATATCATTGTTTGTTAATATTTTAAAATAGTTTTTATATATAGTTCATCTTCAGAGTCCTTAGTTCCGAAAAGCCATTTTTCTATGTTACCGAGACCGTTTATTAATCCTCTTTTAATTCTTTTTTCTTTTCTAGGTTCTATATCAGATTCGAATTTTTTTTTTCCATAGCTAATGTTAAAGTGTTGCTTTAACAACTGTTTTGAGTAGATAAAGTATCACTTTAACCGCAAGGGTAGATAAAGTTTAACAGCAAGAGTTTTAACTTTTTTTTATTCAATAAAATTTACAAATTCAAACACATTAAGGATTAAAAACAACTGAAATTTTACAATTAACATTATTAGAAATATCTATTTTTGGAGCATCACAACTTGTACTCGTTTGCTTAAACACTTGATTCTAGGTACTGGATTGATTTTATATTGGATACAGAGTAATTCATAACCCTAGCATCGGAGCAACACAATTGCGATTTTTGTGCTAAAAATTACAATTTTCTTTAAAATTCAATTTTTTACCTGAACTTGAAGTCTTGCTATAAAAAAAAATGTTGTATTGCAAACGACGATAAAATCGCATTATCATCTCGAGCATAATTAGCGTCTCGACTAAAAATAAAGACGATAAAGTACAATTTTATCGTCTTGTACAATAAATAACTGTTATTTGTAATAATCTTACAGTTACCTTTTTGTACAGGTAATATTGGATTTTTTAAGTTTATTATTTTCAAGCTTATTACTTTAGTTTGTATATTCCATATTAGGATTATTAATATTTTCAGCATGAGCTTTATATTCTATTATTGGATGATTATCTGAAACAAAACGTTGTGGTTTCAGTAATTTTGCCATAAAATGCCATTTCTAGAACATATAGGGTGTCTACATAACTACCTACAACTTCTAAGGGGTGGTCAATGGTTCGTGGGGCAAGTGCATCCCATAAATCAACTCTATTGTAGGGTGATTTTGAATGGCAATAATTTTAACTAAATGGTCACAGTAATATGATACTTTATAACGTTTTCTATGGTTTGAAATGAAGTAACCCAACAAAACAATGAAAGTCGAATCTTTGAACTTAAAAATAGACTAAATGTGCTAGCCACTTTAACAATGAAAACTGAATAACCGAAATCAATATATTTTAAAGCAAATATGTAGTTATAATAGACCATTAAATAAGATCCATTATAGTACAGCAAAAGAAAAATATTAAATGTAAAATATAAAAATAAATACTACATACTTACCCAAACAAGGTTATTAATTATTATTGCATCAGAAAATTTAGTTTATTTATAACAAAATAGATAACCACACTTACCCTTAAGTACTGATGCGTAGTCTATCAGACTACGGCTGTTTTTAAAACGGTAATATCTACCGTAATTAATAAAATATTTAGTTTTCCGTCAGTATACTGTATCGCTATGTACTGTATTAAATAGCATTAAAACAAACGTATTTACCAAATAATAAAAATAGATCTCAAACAGAAGCGAAATTATCTGACAATAAAAGTTGAGGCGTAGTCTGTTAGACGATACATCAGTATAAGACTAAATATTATTAGACGTTGCTTATTTGATTACTGTTACATTGTAATAGTTAAAAGTGGTCAAAATTAGCACATTGCTCAAAGAGTGTGTATTTTATGGATAATAATTATGAAAAAACAGTTACAAAATGATATGAAGAATTTGCTAGTAGTGGAAGTGAAATAGAGAATGCAGAATATGATCGTGCTATCGAAAGTGAGCATAATATACAGCATCGGAAACATCGGAAGAAAGTGACGTAGATGAAAATATTGAGGACGATGACTCATCTAATCAAGGTAATATTTTCGGCAAAAATCGTTTTAAATGGGCAGTACAAGAAGTTGTACCTACACGAGGGAGAACTTTGAAACACAATATAGTTATTCAACTTCCTGGTCTAAAGAATTCTGCTCGTGCGCTTGGAAATAATGCATCCCCTTTAGATGTTTGAAATTTACTGTTTTCTACAGAGATGATTAAGCAAATTATTCACTGGACCAACGCTAAAATCTGTAAACTTTGTAGTTATCGGAAAAATACAAAAGAACTGATAGAAGTGACATTTTTCGGTGTGTTATGAGTAAAGATCAGTTTGCGGTCGTGTTATCGTGTCTTCGTTTTGATAATCCCAACGACCGAAAACAGCGTCAACAAGCTGATCCAACTGCTCCTATATCAGAAATATTGAACACGTTGGTATTAAATTGCCAAAACGTATATTCAGTTGACCAGACTGTATGTGTCGATGAGCTGCTAGTTAATTTTCGGGGCAGACGTAAATTTAAAATTTTCATGCCAAACAAACCCCACAAATATGGTCTCAAACTGATGTGTCTTACAGATGTCATTAACAGGTATTTTTATAATAGCTATATATATTGTGGGAAGAACTCTGATGGGCATAAACTATCATCATCATCATCATTTTGGCTTTACAACCCTGTGTGGGTCCTAGCCTCCCCAAGAATTTTTCTCCAGTCGTCCCTATCCATCGCCTTCCTCCGCCAAGCACGTATTTCCATATTTCTCATGTCTTCATCGATGTTATTTAGGAATCTTGTTCTGGGTCTTCCTCTTCTTCTTTGACCAATAGGTCTATCAAGGAGCGTTTTTCTAGCTGGGTCGGTTTGCTCCATCCGCATAACATGGCCTACCCACCTTAGACGTCCTATCTTTATGTGTTTTACTATCAGAAGATGAAAAAAAACCTTTCGAAGCCAACTCAATCTCTTTTACGACTTTCTTGTCTGTTGTTCAAAACAAACCGAAATGTCAACGCATATAATTGGTTTTCATCTTTGGGGTTAGTGCAACTTTTATGGAACAATGGTGTCTTACGTGGGAACCATGAGAAAAAAAAAATAAAAAGAAAATTCCTTCTTCTTTTATACCAAATAAAAAGAGGAAGATAGGAAGCACCCTAAATGTTTTCACTGAACAGATGACATTGCTGTCATATGCAAGAAAAAAAAAGTTTTAATTCTTATATCCTTAATGTACCCTTCTAAAGATACTGATTCGTAAACAAACCAGCCAGAAATTGTATCGTTCTATTCTACGACCAAAGCAGGAGTCGACTCACTAGATGAGAAATGTTCCAAAAGTACTTGCAAACGTCGTACCCGAAGATGGCCAATATGAATATTTTTCAGAATTGTAGATATATCTTGTAGCAATGTATACATAGTCCATCAGGCATACAAAGACAATCCTACAATATCGTAAAAATCTAATTTTCTATTACAATTGGCAAAACATTTAGTAGAACCACATATGCAAAGACGGGAAGCCATAAATCGTATTCGAAGAGAAATAAAAATGTGTTTACGTCGGGTATTAGGTATTTAAAAAACAAATGCGTCAGATCTTGTAGATGACGACATCTTGAAAAAAGAAAAATATGCTCGATTTTTCCAAGTAAAAAAACACGAATGACTTAATACCTTTGTAATAATTGCAACAAACCGATATGCCTCCAGTATACAAAACGAGTATGTATTCAATGCGAATATATATATATATATATATATATATATATATATATATATATATATATATATTTGCATTGAATACATACTCGTTATATTATTTATATATATATATATATATATATATATATATATATACATTTTTTCCACAATTATTTTTAACTCTGTACATAAAGTTATCTTTTAAAACTGGAAATACAAACCACCAACAATAACCTAGTGGCGATGTAACATCAAATTTGGACTTCTATAGTCCTGTCACCGCTAAACTTAATTAATGAAATAACAAATGTCAAATTAAGGACACATTTGGATCGAGTTCTGCAACTTATTAGCAGGTACCCACGGGGCGTCTAGAGGCCTTTGATTGCAATACATGACTGGAATAATATTTGTGTTACTCGAATTGCCTGAAATATAACACATACCATGTAAGTTTGCTTCAATTAGTTGCTGCTTATTAATATTCATCAACTTAATATAGATCTAGCGAAAGGATTTTAATTAAAAAGGAATAAATTATGCCGCGAAGAGTTACAATTTATAAACTAATATGATAAGGAAAAATAAAAAATTATAGCATTGATTGAAACATAATAATGAAAAACAAGTTCCATCTAATGAGAGTGAGAAATCGAGAAAAGGAACTCTGCCGAAACAAGTGTAGTGATAATGAATTATATTGAATTTTGTGGAAGTGTTAACAACAAAATTTTCAGTGTTTTATTGTTAGACAAAATGAACTTTCATCAAGTAGAGGTCGAATTAATCATAATATATATATATATATATATATATATATATATATATATATATACATGTATAATTTCATGGAGTTTCTTGAACCATACTATATTTAATATAAAATTAGAATCTAAATAAAATATATTTCAATCTGACTTTAATAATAATAAAAACACCATAAAAAACTTTTAAAGTCATAATATATCTCCACTTTACCATTTTCAAAAACACCAACGATACGCCCATATAAAAATAATTATATATACTAATGAGAGTAAACCATGAGATATCAGATAAATTTTTACTTCCGTCAATTCATTAATGTCTTGACAAAGGCAAGGGTTTCCTGCCGAAACTTTGATTTCAATGGAGAATAAAGTCTAGTTCCAAATTTAATATTACTTATTGAACCTAAACCCAAAAAGTACCAGTTTTATATTATATTATATATATATATATATATATATATATATATATATATATATATATATATATATATATATATATATATATATATATATATATATATATATATATATATATATGGTGGTTGTAGAATAAAGAACAAACAAACCATATTTTTCTTTAGCAGAGCATGTAACTAACAAACTGACAAAGATAATATCATGGATTTCAGTATCATTAAAATTTTGTGTATTAAAGGTAAAGGAGCTTTTTAGAAATGGTGAGTATGTTTCAACTGTAGTAGCTGATATTTCTAGGAACAGTAAAGCCTCATCAAACAAACCAGTGGCGTTCCAAAAGAATCAAATTCAGTTATCTACAGTTACTTTAGCAAATGCCTGTTCCACCAACACTTTTACGTCTTCTAACTTAAAATAAACGTTTTGTTTTGCAACTTCATTTTTTATTTGCGCCCAGACCATTACTATAGGGTTCAAGTCTGGATAATATGGCGGAAGTTTTAAAGAAACATGTCTATAATTTTGCAGCACTTTGTCAAATTTATATTGAATATGATCTTGTTTGTGTCGTTTGATGATTTCATACAATTGCGGTTTTAACATTGACGTTACAAATGGTAAATTTTTTTCTGTCAACCAAGATATCATATCCTTTTTTTAGAAATACTGGTAGGTGCTTTATTAATTTGTACATTATGATATGACGCATTATGCCACTGTCATCTGTCCAGCTATTTGGCATACAATATGTAAGGCATATATATATATATATATATATATATATATATATATATATATATATATATATATATATATATATATGTATATGTATATATATATATATATATATATATATATATAAGTCTTATACTATAAGTCTTATTAAATAGCATTAAGCTATTTTTTGGGATGTAAATATACCATACTTAATTAATAAATAATAAAATTTTAAATATAAATTATTTTATGTGTCATTTCGATATTACAGCTAAAATGATGCAAATAAGATGAAGCATTATATAACTTATTAATTTGAAATTTGCGAAGTGAGCGTTGCATTCAAGATTCATATTGTAGTAATTATTATGTTTAATTTGACATTTCAAAGTATTTAACCACAAATAACAAAATTATCGGCAAGATAGACGGGGTTGGAAACATGAGGAAAAGGCCTATGTTCAGCAGTGGACTCTTGAGGCTGGATGATGATGATGAACAAAATTCTAGGAATGGTGAATAGGTAAAAAGACAGTTTGGAAAACAATGTAACCCCGAAACAATTCGACGGATATTACGAAAGAATAACGTACATGATCGAACTGCTAGAAATAAACCTTTTATGAACCAAAGAAATATTCGTAAAATCGCTAGGGAGCATATTAACAGAGATTTAAACTTTTGGAATTCAGTAATATTTACTGATGAAACCAAAATAAACTTGTTTGGGTCAGATGGAAAAATATCGGTGTGAAGAAAACTGAATGAAGAACTAAAATTAAAAAATATAAAAGCTACGGTAAAGCACGGTGGAGGTAGAGTGATGATGTGGCGATGGATGTCATCTGCAGGAGTAAGTAACTTACATTTTATTGTGAAGGGGATACGAATCAATAAACGTACTTGGATATACTAAGGCAGCATCTCGCCGCTAGTGCTTAAAAATTAGATATTAACAGGTTGACTGCGTTTCCAAAATATGTCAACCAAAGAACAGTGCGTTACCGGTCCCCCGGGACCGGTGACTTGACGAGAACACGGTGCGTTACCGGCCGTCGGGGACCGGTAGTGACGTAATTAGTTTTTACATTTTTACAGTTTTATAATATAAATTATACGAGTTTTAAGATCAGTTATTAACAGTAAAAACATTTTAAAACTTACCATTGTCATTAGTTTTTTGATCAGGTTTCCTGTTAACAATATTTTAAAGTATCAAGACAGCTTACTATTTTTTACATATTTAGATTAAAAGATCAAAACTTCTTAATATTTTATTAGTGTAAATGATATTTGAAAACAAAAAAACATGTAAACTAAATAATATTTATGTCCTTAGTTATTAAACAAAAAAAAAACAAAGTTTCAGGAAAATAAAAGATTTTTTCGTAGTTATTAAAAAAAACAATCAAAACAAACAAGTTAAGTTTCAGAAAAATATATTATTTTTTATGAATGCTATTAAAGCAAAATAAACACATTCCTGGATGTACAGGAGATTCATTGCAGTAACTTGTTACTTTTGTCACCATGACCATATTACTTGCCTGTTTACTTGAATGTGTTTCTCTTAATTTATGATAGCATCTTTGTCATTGTCTTCTCCTTTTCTTTCCAGGTCCTGACGGTTTAACAAAAGTATGTGGAATTCTTCTGGGAGTAGGGGTGTCTTCGTGTGCAGCTGTAGTAACAAGTAACTCCTGCGCCAATCTTCTTCTAAATTCCATTATAGATAATGTTGTGGAAAAACTAATCTTGTTATAAACAATCCAGGCATTTACAATACAATAGATATCAAAAATTCAAAGGCTAGTTTACGGTACCATTTTAAACTTTTTCTTAAAACAGAATGATAAGAACTCTGATTACTAAAGTCCACTCCTTTTTTTGCTTTGGTTTCAATAATTGCCTTTGGTTTCAATACAAACTCACGTTGCCAGTTTCGCTTTTCTGTTGGTTCTAAAGTAGTTGTATGGGTTGGATCAGTGCTTAATATCAGAACTGGCCGTTTGTCTATCCATTTTATAATACGTAAGGAGTTGTTCTGTGTACCCCAAATTTTTCCCTTTTTTATTTTTTTAAGTACCGTTTTGGGAATACCTCTTCTGTTGGACCTCAGGGTTCCACAATAAAATATTTGTTTTTTGAATAATGATTTGGCTAAAGGTAAACTCGAGTAATAATTATCAGTATACAAGTAGCGATAGTAGCCATTTTCGAATTCAACATGTTCAAGAAGATCATACACTATCTGCTCACTCTGAGCATTATTTGAATTGGTAATCATATTTTTACCACGATAAACGATTATGTTGTTAGTATAACCATCCACTGTACATAACTTATATAATATAATTTAATTCCATATGGGTGTGTTTTATTTGGCAGATATTGCTTTATTTGCAGTCTTCCTTGATAAGGTACTATACTTTCATCGACTACCAAAATCCATCCTAGAGTTAATGCAGCTTGAAAATTTTTATTCGGTACTTTTAAAACTTCCCCTAAATTATAGAGCCGATCATCTTTATTACACTGCTGATTATTACAAAAATGAATGCAACGCATCAGTAAAAGGAACCTGTCTCGTCTCATGGTAGTCGTAATAAACTCATTCCTGAACATGGGATCTTTCGACCAATATAAATTTATTTCGCGACCATCAACTAATCCCATAACTATACATATTAAAAAAAAAACGTTTCAGTTAGGCTATATCGCAGTCAACCCAGTAACGTATACGTGATTTTGATCGATGTATATTTAACAACATTTCCCGAGCAAATCTATTTGTTTCAGTGACAATATTCTGTAAAAGATCATCGGTTACAAATAACTTGTAAGCGTCTATAGGATTTTTTATTTCGTTAACGTTAAAACTTAATATAGGCATATCTTGATATTGATTCAACTCACCAGTTTCATTGTCACTCTCACCTACATCATGCCACTCGTTTTCATCATCATTTTCAGATTCTGAAATTTTTTCGTCAGATCAATTTTTGTCTCATTATCATCGTCGAATAAATCACTCTCACTTACATCACTGTACGATTCATCCGAAGAAAGAACATAGTTTTTGTCGATTACAGAATCGTCCGAATTAAAAGGATCGTCCCGTTCATTTTCACTGTCACTATTTGGCAACTCTGCAAGCACATGTTCTCTTAAATCAGTTGGACTTTGGCGCGAATTTACAATACTTAGGTTATCTTCGTCATATTTTTTATTTTCAACTGAAGTACTCGGTTCGTTACACTCTACAGTTTTTGTTTTGTTTGCATTAGATGTTTGAGCTAAAAATAAAATCTTATTACCGCGAGATGACATTTTTAGACTAGTAAAACCACGTAAAACACGGACGTCAACACACCTGCTATTGAAATACAAACGATACTAAATGTCGATTGACTGCACAAGCATGCAGATATATAAATATGCACCGGTCGCGCAAGACCGGTCTCGCACCTGAGTAACTAATTGTAATCTCTGTGCGTTACCGGCCCCCCAAAGCCCGGTACATTTTTTTCTTTTAGAAATGTTTAGAATCTTACGACTTAATTCTTAAGTATAATGCTGTTTTTAGCATTTAAAACAAACGAATATTAACGAAGATATGCCTTTCGCAATTTTTAAAAGTTTGCAGTTTTCACACGCCGCACTTTAATAATAACGAACAATGGTCCCAGGGGACCGGTAACGCAGTCAACCTGTTAATAACAATTACCGGTTTTATCAGGACAACGACAAAACACACGTCATATCGTTCGGGGATCGTACTTGGTTGCTATTGCCGAAATGTCATTAAAACACCAGCCTAGTCACCAGATTTTAATGTTATTGACAAATTGTAGTTAACATTAAAAAATACTGTGAATAGCGCTCCAATATCAAATAGAAATGAATTAAAATTAAAAACTGGGACACAATTTCTCTAGAGTAAACTAGAAAGTTAGTCGATTCAATGCCTAGAAGACTGCAGGCTGTAATTGATAATAAAGAAAACCCTACGACATAAAGCAATAATGCGTAGAGTTTGTTTTTTTTATTAATTTTCTTGAATCATTTCAGCTGTGACATCAAAATCATACATACAATAATTAAATATTTATTAGTTATTAAGTATGGTATAATCCCAAAAAATAGCTTATACTATTTTAAAAGATTTGTAGTAATTTAATTTTGGTATGTAATTTTTTTCTAATAAATATTGAGCCACTGACACAAGCTAGTTTTATTAAGAAGCTACTGCATCATTTAAGCCGCGAGTCACATATTAAACTTAACTAGACATGTTCGAGTTCCACTAGTTTATATTTTAATAAATCCCCTTATATTCGCCTCCAACAAATCGCCGGAATTCTTTACTGTTCTTGTACGTCTCTCAACCCGCAGTAAAGCCTCCACGAGTGCCTTCGTGGTTTTTGCTTTATTTGCTTCCCCCTAAGGACTCGCGAAGCGCCCCAACTATTTCTAATAAATGTGCTTACATTCTTATGTTTAAATAAGAAAATATAGCTTTATTTTATTTTCGAGCAGTCTAGTTATTTTAACCTGGCTTGTTAAACCAAGTGTTAAAACTGGCTTCGTTTACGTCACTCATTCGAGTGTGCTGGTTTGTAATTTTTGGTATCCGTATATTTTATCCATAAAAATTTAATAGCAAAATCTACGCTTTGCTGGTAAATTTAAAAATTACCGTCTATTTTTTATTAAATTAGTATATTCTTGGAAATTAAAATAAATCATTTAGTTCCGTTTAATCTGCTGTTTGCGTAAATAAATTGTTCGCTGTAAGAAAAATAATGTCGAAAAAACAAAAAAATAAATACACAAGCCTAAATATCGAATTATGAAATTTTGTTGAAACTTAAGTATTATTAATTGGTAAATCTGTTTGATAAAAAATAATAGATATGATTGAGAGTGCACTATGGTTTTGACATTTATTGTACAGGTTTCACTTCCAGAAAGAGGACTAGATATAGCACTATAGCACTTTTAGATGTGTGTTCAACGAGGGACTTCTATTGCATTATATTCAAACGCTAGTTGAAGAAGATCTTAAGTGAAAGTTCCATTGTGGTTGAAATTTCCTCGTCGCTCTCAACCCTGCAGTCAATCAAGCTGCTCTGTTATTTAAAGGTTCCACCCTGTTCAGTTCTTTGTTACTGTATGAACTTCTGGCTAATCAATGGTGATTAACCATATTCCTGTTTCTATCATTTAGTATTAAAGTACATAAAAACTTCAATTAAATAAGGAGACGTGTTTACTATTTTATTGCTGCATGACAAAAGAGAGAGATTACAATATGACAGCCGTTACATCAATCATAACAGGCTGGCCAACTCTTTCACTACACGTACCTAAATTTAACAAAATAAAATTTATGTCTTAACATGCCGCTACCCTTGAAACGACGCACTTTCTTTCAAAACCTACAGAACTAACAAAATAAAATCAATGATTAATGAATTCAAAGAAAAGGTTAACACTACAGTTAAAACTTGTGGTTATCATTTCTTAAATTGAAATTAACATACAAAACTTTATGATGAAAAAAATGAAAAAACTATCGAAACTATCTTACCGAAAACTTTATGAATTGCTGAAAAATATACTCCATCTGGACCTGGATGCATTTCTGTCACTCGTCCAAGAGGCCATGAAGTGGAGGAGTCCTGACGTCTTTGATCAGCACCAAAGAACCTAGCTTTAACATTTGGTGGCAATTAGATTTCCATTTCTGGCGCATTTGTAGCTCGTTCAAGTATTCCAGTTGCCATATCGACCACAGCTGTTGAACCATTACTTGTATAGATTGCCATTTGTCGAGACGGTTCTCAGGAACATGAGTAATATCACAGTCTGGCAACATAGTTAAAGTACGTGCACTTATAAAGTATGCTGGCGTCAAGGCAGTGCTATCATCAGGATCGCCGGAGATAGGACAAAGTGGCCTAGAATTCAATATACCTTCCATTTGATGCAACAATGTACTAAATTATTCAAAAGTCATAGACCGACAACCCATTACTCTTTTTAAATGAGACTTAATACTTTTTATTCCCGCTTCCCATAAACCCCCAAACATAGGAGAATTTGCAGGTATAAACTGCCATTTTATCTTTTCATCTAATAGACTTTGAAAAATGAAGTCAGATGAATTTTCAAAAAACTCATAAACAGCATTTATTTCCTTGTTTGTGTTTAATTTGAAACATTATCAGAGTAAATATTAGAAGTAGTTAGAAGATTAGTATTTTTCACGTTATTTTTACACGATACAGAGAAAATAAGCTTGTTATTACTAAACTTTTTGAAGTTGTTTTTTTAGCATGTTTAGTTTGGTGGACTCCCTTATGGAACCAAAATTTTTGTCGGACAAGATTTTTTTCGGATATTTCACGAAGTCAACTTTTGTATTCATTAAACAGCAATACGTCATTAATAGTCTTAAGGGTCGAGGTCTTATTAAGCTATCCTGAAAATTGTAGCCTATTATGTATAAGTGATACAGTATGTCGCCTGGTACCTAGACTAATCTGTTTACTTCTATTATATTTTCAATTGCTATTATAATAAGACTATGCTACCCTTTATTAATAACATATTAACTGCCATTATTTAATAGTACTTGGATAAGAACTTAAATTATTGGGTACATATATGTGGCACTTATAGCTCTTGGAAGAAGAAGAGGAAGTTGATACAACAAATACTCTTTTTTATTTAATACCGCATCGATCACGTAGAGTCATTAGCGTATTTGAATTAATGTGATAGTTGATAGAAATAATGTATGTACATAAGTTTATAATATGTGTATTACAATGTGTGTTTTAGATCTTTTGAAGTAAATGACATTCTGTGTGTATGAGTATTTGTGTTTACTCTTACGGCATATTTTATGGAGTCGGGTATATTATATTTCCGTCATTTCCTATTATATTTAGGACATTGTATTAATCCTTAAAGACATGGGATATAAGAAGACTTAATTTGTCTGTTTCTATACTTTTGGTATCTAAAGCAGGTAAATAAAACATATTTTTGTTGAAATAAAAAATAATTTGAAAAAGAAATAAAAGAAAGTGATGGAAACTATTTTCTCGTTATTTCTTCAAAAATGTTTGTAGGTGGGAAATTCATCACCCTTGTTTAGTTTGTAAAAGAATTTATTGAATAGAAAAATACAAAAATGCATATTTGGGTGACAAAACTAATTTAGGTCTTAACTACAGCAGTGTGAAATAATTTAAAACAAATTTTCTGGGCATAAAGCTACTTGACAATAACTACATATAATATTAGTTCGGTTTTCTTCTTTTTTTGTAGAACAAAATCTGCATCTTCCATAATTGATTGAACATCTGGTAAATGTGGTCCTACATTTCTCAGCCGAATTTCGTTTGGAGTCGGTCAGACAGCCAAGCGGGCTGGGCGGCCGGTTCTCATTTGCTTTACTGCGAGTGGATGTGAATTCGATCCCCAGCTCGATGTACAGGAAACAAAAAGGCTAACGCAGCAGTTTAAAATTCTAAATAAATCTGCGGCTTAGACTAGAATATGCTGGTGTCTGATCGGCCTATGGTGGAGCAGTACGGCAAGAGATAATGGCTTGCGGCTCAGTGATACTCTTCCATAGATCCCTACCGGAAGGGCAAGGCGCCTACATACCGGTATATATATATATATATACAGATTGAACGAATTTAAAACGGAACATACAATTTAATATATGTCTGTTTGAACTGCATTTGAAATAGTGGACCAATATAAAACTTGGACAAAAATAAATCCATACCCGGTGATAGACATTGTATAAAATATCGTTCAACTATCTGTCTCCTTTAAAGGAAAGAGGAGCTTGCCTAATAGTCGGAGAGATAGAGTCGAAATTTAGAACTGATCAGGAATATGACATTTCTCTATTGGAATATATTCATTGTAACTGGGTTAAGACTTTGCTTTACAGGCGGACTCCCCTCATGGTACAGGGGGTGCCTATACAGGGATGGAGTTGTAATTTTTTTTCGGAAAAATTAACGATCGATAATATGGCTGAAAATTTGCCCAGAGTAAGATCTTGGTATAACTAGACGAAATCCCAAAGGGCGGACGCGAGAGTTGATACATAAGGGGTGGCGGACAGGGGTGAAGTTGCAATTTTTTTGGGGAAAAATTAACGATAAGTAATATGTCCGCCATTTTCATGGCTCATTATTTAGCCCCTAAAAACTTTAAATCCAAAAGAGCGGACAGCTGGGTTGGTACAAAAAGCCATAAAACGGGGTCAAATGTACTACTTGCCTACGCATTTTAGGTCTCGGTAACAATTTTCAAACTGATTTTATTATGATATTTTTATACCGATTGATTTGAAAATTTGTATGCTCACTTCTGTTACTATTCTGAAAAGCGTCAAGTAGAGTTTTCCTCAAAATTTTCCAAAACAATTTCGTAAATAAAAATTTTCGTAATTTTTTGAGGTAAAATGTTATTTGTAGAATCCTTTCGATTTTCTATCAGTTATACCATGATTTTTTTCCAAAAATTTTCAAACGATTTTTCCGATAAGAAAAAAAATTTAGAAAAACTTTAAAAATTTCGTCATTTTTCTTACTCTCATTGATGTCATCACATTCATCATCTTTGTCACTTTCACTTTCAATAATATCACATTCATTATCTGCTTCATTTTCAATCACTACTTCTCGAACTGATTCTGGCATCTGAGGTCCAATAAACCATTTGAATTTATATGTTTCATCTTCAAACTCCCAACCATGTTCTTAAACAATCAACTCTGTTGGTACTTTTTTATGAGCATTTGTCCAAATATTTGAAATATAATGGGCTCGCAGTAGATGTTGGTGTAATTCATCTTGACATGGTTGTAAGCTTGAAGCATCGAAATTTTTTACTTTTTTTTTTTAAAGGCTCGTTCACATCATGCAACTTATACTGCCGGTTAAATAGTGAAAATCTGACATCGTTTACTTTTCTTTTTGGAATTGTTCTCGTCAGTCCTGTTCCATATAAGTGACATATGAAAGTTTCTAAGGTTTCAAAAACTTCATTACAATCGAAGTCAGTTTCACCAAGTTGGATAAAAGCATCTTGATACTTATTACATTTAGCGCATGCGTGTAGAATTACTGATCTAAATGGAACGCGCATCATTATTATTTTAATATTTTAAAATAATAATGATGCAAAATTAATGTCCAAACAGAATTTGTAAAATTATAATTTACTAATGAAAAAAAATTCAATCAATTTAAAAGTTAAAAAAAATATTGAAAATATCTACAAAGTAAATTTCAAAACTTAAAAAATTGATAATTCTACTATTAAATTGATTTTTATTAATAATTATTTGTAAAATGTTAAAGGAATTCTACAAATTGAATTTTACCTATTGATAAATAGAAATAATATATTTTGTATTTGATTATTAATTTAATAATAAATCAAATTTTTCTTATATCTGAACAACCATTATTTATGCAATATAAATTTAAAAACCTTTTTATTGTAATAAAAAATAAGTAAAATTACTATTTGTTATACCAAAAATATTTAATAGTTATCATTATAAAATTACTTTAATTTAATAAAATATTAAATATCAAACATTTATTCAATTAAAAATTAATTCGTAAAATATTTATATTTAAGAAAAAAATGTGATTTGTAAAGTAAATATGACTTTAGTTTGAAAAAAAAAACATTATCATAATATCATTTTAAAACTACAAAATATTCTATAAAAGATTCAGACGATGACGTAGAGTTTTATCAAATGTTTTAGAAAAGTTTTACTAAATTTTTTTTTTCTAATCGGAAAAATCGTTTGAAAATTTTTGGAAAAAAAACATGGTATAACTTACAGAAAATCGAAAGGATTCTACAAATTAGATTTTACCTCAAAAAATTACGAAAATTTTCATTTACGGAAATGTTTTTGGAAAATTTTGAGGAAAACTCTACTTGACGCTTCTCAGAATAGTAACAGAAGTGAGCATACAAATTTTCAAATCAATCGGTATAAAAATATCATAATAAAATCAGTTTGAAAATTGTTACCGAGACCTAAAATGCGCAGGCAAGTGGTACATTTGACCCCGTTTTATGGCTCTCTGTACAAACCCAGCTGTCCGGTCTTTTGGATTTAGAGTTTTAAGGGGCTAAATAATGAGCCATGAAAATGGCGGACATATTACTTATCGTTAATTTTTCCCCAAAAAATTGCAATTTTACCCCTGTCCGCCACCCCTTATGTATCCACTCTCGCGTCCGCCCTTTGGGATTTCGTCTAGTTATACCAAGATCTTACTCTGGGCAAATTTCCAGCCATATTATAGATCGTTCATTTTTCCGAAAAAAATGACAACTTCATCCCTGTATAGCCACCCCCTGTACCACGAGGGGCGTCCACCTGTAAGGCAAAGTTTTAACCCAGTTATACTGAATATATTCCAATAGAGAAATGTCATATTACTGATCAGTTCAAAATTTCGGCTCTATCTCTTGGACTATAAGGAAGCGATAAGTGGTTTGACAGCATAATAACTGCTTGTGTAGTCTAGTTTTTTCAGTGATTCTAGGCAACCTATTTGGGTGGAGTTTTGACTTGTTCTTGAAAGAATTCAGAATCCAGCAGCCCGCTGAAGTATTGGATTTTTATAATATAATTATTTGACAACCTTTTGTTGGCCGACCACCTAGAGCGGAGTTGAGCCGAAATACATTGATTTCGTATGTTCCGTTTTAAATTCGTTCAATCTGTATATATATATATATATATATATATATATATATATATATATATATATATATATTTTGTTTTAAACACCAAAATTTTCCGTTTTTTTTATTTTTAAATGTCACAGGTCGACATGCCTTTACTGTAAAGTCACCTGTGAGCTATAGGTAGCTTAACATCTCTTTCAATGCGAATCCTAAAATTCTTGTGTGAAGTATTTTTTTGATCATGAATTCTTGTGTACATAATATATGCATTAATCACACTTGAATCTAAAAAGTGGTCAAAACCTCCCATGTTTAGTGTATATTCTGCAATAACTTTTTATTATATAAATCTTCCAACAGTTTGCAACTTTTAAAAAAGTTATCAAAAACAACCAAAGATTTGTGTGGTATATCTTGGCATAGTTCAGGTACAACCTCGTATCCCCAACCATCATTTTTAATGCTTTCAGTATTTCCAGAGTGGATAATAAACTCCAACTCTAGGGGAACCTCGCACTACAGCTGCTAAATTATTATTTAGATTGATATTTTGTATTAATGTTTTGAACCTGGTTATTGTAAAAGCTTTAAAGATAATAGGACTGCTATAAAAAGGATCACTTGACCAATATCAATCTTTGTCTGGTAAAGGGTGCAGTTATTAAAATAAAAACATCTAGCAATGCCCTTATTTCTTCTTGACTAGTGTTTGTGTAATTTTTGCTGTCTTTTTGTACAGCATATAAATTGGGAGCAACAATTTTTTCACAATTAGATCACAAGTGACGAAATTCTTAAAATAAAATATTGGTTGGCTTTTATGAGTAAATTGAATATTTAACTATAAAAGAGACTCAATTTTTGGTATTTCTGGAACATCTGTTTCAAATGTCCATTGTCCAGTAAAATTAGTTAGTGTAACCATTAACTGTTCTACCAAGACACTTTGATTTTCTTGTGGGTCATTCTCAGATGTTCTTTCAGTTGTGGAATTTTGCATCAATGGATGTAGAAAGAACAGCTTCATCAGTCATTCATCATCAGTGATGTCACTAACAAAATTTTAAAATTTTAACTTTCCAACTAAATTTTAAAATGTATATTGTCCATTATTTTAAATGTTATATTTTATATGTGTGTTTTTAATGTTGAGTGCCGTAGCTTTAGAAAAATAATCTCAACGACTAGTAAGTTGTAATGACAATTTGAGATATGTTGTAAATATTTACACTTTCTTCTAATTACAGTGTCTTGAAGAAGGAATAAAAGAATTCCGAAAGCTCGACCAAAAGTCAAAAGAGTGTTTCTATAACATCCCGGCCAAACCTACTGACTGCAGCCCTAATAAACTGTGTTGTTTGTATATATACATATATATATATATATATATATATATATATATATATATATATATATATATATATATATATATATATATATATATATATATATATATATATATATATATATATATATATATATATATATATATATATATATTGTTATGATATGTAAAATCGAGAAAAATATTGGTTTGTTTAAAAATATTTCAAAGTTCAAAAACATTAAAATAATTCAGATAAGTAAGATAATAAACAACAAACATTTCAAAGAAGGAAAGTTATTAAATTCTTGGATTACCTGTACTAAACAAAATGTAAGCTATACATAAATTATTTCTTTGTTATACTTGAGCGACCCGCATAATTTTAAGTGAAATCCAAAGACAATTGAAACGGGTTTTCCAAAATACATTAATGCAGTGATTAGAGACAAATAGAAGAGATTTTAGAAAGAGGTTTTTGTTAGTTTTTAAGAATTATAGAAAATATTATTTGTAAATAAGTTTTAGGAAATTTTATAATTATAGGTAAAAATTTGTTTGTTATCGAAATGAAAAAATGGGGGAATTGTGACGAGTTTTGATTGGCGGAGATTGAAAAAGGTGGGATAAGTATGTAGGAAAAAGTTTAGCGAGATTGAGGAGAGAGAAAGGAGAATCAGTTGGTTTTCCAAATCTGTAAGACGAACAGTGATTGTTCTCTGGCAGTTCCTGAGAAGTAGCAAGCAGTAGTGTTGAATGTTAGTGAGTTTTTGTGGAGTTAGTGTATCTGACAGAAGCTGGAGCAGCAAAATATTGTAAGTCATATTTTCCTACTTATATTCCAAGAGTCACTGTTCAGGCCAACGAGAGATTCAGTTTATCGTAAAGAGAAGATATTCCAAGTCATTTTTCACTCGGGCCAACGAGAGATTCAGTTTATCGAGAGGAGAAAGGCTATCATAATTTGAATGATTGTTGCTTTTGAAGGAGATCATTAAGGACGATATACTTGCAACAATCTGTTGTAAGATTGCTGATTACATAGGGAGCGGTTGAGAGGAGATAATATAGTCTACAAGGAACAAGGATTTGGACCACTCATCATCAGAGAGAGGTATTTTGTTTTCTGCAGTTTTTTCTTTTATTGATAACACAATTTTTACACTTAATTTAGAAAGGATATAAATATTTTGATTAGGAGAGTTAGAATAGTTTGGGATTTTGAGATTTCAATTAATATTGTTTGTACCATTAATTTTGATTGTTCACGTACGGAGAACAAAATTTTGAGAATCCTTATATGAGATTTGTTTATTGAAAACTTTTGAGTGTGAATTATTTCATTATTTTTATTTCAATATATAGTGTTAGATCATATGTGTTTTTTATTATTCCGGTATTCTCTGGACCTTACCTTTCACATGTAATAGCATAGATATTGAAGCACGAATTTAACCCTGAGATAAAAGAGTTAAAAATTGTGATAGAGTCATAATCATATCATCTAGATAATTTTAATTAATCAAAAAAATTAATTAGCTAATTATTGCTTGGCGCACCAAGACTTTAAATATCACAATAATATATATACATATATATATATATATATATATATATATATATATATATATATATATATGTATATATATATATATATATATATATATATATATATATATATATATCATAAATACAATTACTTTGTACTACCAGAATTTTTGGAACCGATTCAATAAATAATTTGCGAAATTATAATAAAAAATCAACTTTTAGCGGCAAGAAATATCATAACCCATCAACATCTAATTGACTATTGTCAAGTAAAAATCAGATCCGCCGAATAACTGTTAGAATAGTTGGTTTATTTATCCATGAAACGAATACTTAATTATCACAAAATTCAACATTCTGTGTATTGACAGCGACCATCAAAATTTGGCGGTAAAGTACAGTGGGAAATATGTTTCTGTTGTCTTATTAAGGATTAAAAAATGTTTTAGCGTTAGAACACTGTTGCACAGAGACTGAGGAGTCTTCCGAATACATTGTTGCTCCAACTTAGTCTTCATTTTTTGACGCATCGGTGTATACATTCTAGGTATTCCTGTATCTGTGTAATAGTTTATGAAACGCTCGTTTTATCGTTTTATGACGAATGACGATATCTCTGATTTTCTTCGGTTTGTTAGACTGATGTCGATAGCAGGAAACAAATCCAAATACTTATATTAAATAAAATCATTGGTACGAGATAAGTAATAATTATATAATATGATTTAAGACTTTTTCATAGTTTAGTTGGACTTCTATTAACTTCTCCGTTTATTTTTTAAATTGGTATACACCTTGTTTTGTCGTAGTTCATGGTGAAGATGTAAGAAAAAAATAATAGATATATTAACCCTTAACCCGAAACATAATACTTTTATTGCTAATGCGAAACATCAGGTAAAAATTGAAATAAATCAGAGACAAAAGTATTTCAAATCTTTTCAAAGACATCGTCATTCTGAATATTGGCCGACCCAAAACATCTTTAGAAAACAGTTGAAGCATATCTTCATGAGAAGATTTTATAATTGAAGATAGCATAAAAAGCCCAAGCAAAACCTTTAACTCAACTATATTTGTGCTTTTGTAGTTTGATGTATTAGTCGAATCAGATAACTTTTCTCTCATAATAATAATTTTTTGCTTTGTCCATGTTACAATTTGTTCCAACATTTCATCAGTAATCAACAACTTCCAAATATCTGATTTAGAAGGGCTATTTCCCAGAGTCCTGCTTACCGCTGTTAGGCCTCGTAATTCTCTGACAATGTTATGTGTTCGTGTCCTTGTATTTCTCGGAGGCTCCGTTCCCTGCCACTGCAAACCATTTTTTCCTTTGAATATATTCACATCCCCTTCTACTTGTAAAAAGTCGGTTCTGGATTGTAAATCATTCGACGGTTCATCTAATTCCAAAAGTTCGTGATCTGAATTCGATTCTTCGCTGCTAGAAGGTTTACTTTGCTGAATTACATAGCCGGGATCTTCATTAGAATCATCTATAACATCTCTCATGTCCTCGTCACTCCCTTGCTCTGATAAATATAAATCTTGATAGTCGTATCTTTGTATATCTTTGTATATTCTTTTCACAATCTGGGTCAGCCAGATTTATTTTTTTATTACAACCAGTTCCGCCAGGTCCTGCTCTATCCAGTATTACTACAAAATTAAAATTTTTAGAGTAATTAGTTTTGTTATAAAAAAAAATATGAAATACCTTATTGTGTATCAGTAGAAAATCCATAACAAGTGGCTTCCTAGACTTATCATAAAAACACTGCAATTCAAAAAACCTGGCTTACTAGACCTACACGTTTTGAAAACTACTGTTATTACGACGTAAACACTAAAGCGATCGCTACGATACTGCAGAACTATGCTTATTCTACACTATTAAGAAGGTATTTAAAAGGACAATGCATGCGGCCTACACTGTTGCCGCCATTAGCAGACTATCCTTTCGCTGTGGTCCGTTAGACCAATGTTTCGGGTTAAGGGTTAAAAGTTCTTTAGTCAACGCATTGTACCTGTTCTACGTCTGTTTTATTTTGAAAGGGCAACTTTTAAACGTCTGTCACCTCATACTATTTGTGTGATATTGTCTACGTAAGCACTTAAAAAATTTTGTGGAAAATACACCATAATTTGCTAGTTTGGTTTTAAGGAGAGGCACCGAAAAAAAATTCTTTATAAACTTACAAGATTATGCTTGTTAAAAGTTTAAACAAGGTTAGCGAACGAAAATATTAAGCAATGTCACCAACGCAACTTCCTAACTTCTTTATAAACTAGTTTCTTGGAAGTTAGCAAAGTTTTTTCCACATTTTTTCGGGAGATACACATTTTCACAGTAAACTTTTCTTATCAGAATTTTTTGCAGATAACAATATATTAGGAATTATAAATAGGTAAATTTAAAATCTTTGCATGTTAAACTTTTAATGCTTAATATCCAAAGTAAGCAAAAAAAGCTGCAGTAACAAAGGAAAAGATTGAAATTTAAAACGATTACAACTATTACTATACAGGGTGAGTCATAACTATTGGGACATAGAATAAGGACAGGTTATTTGGACCAAAATATGGCTATTGGGCCAAATATGCCTTAATAAAATGTTGCTGAGAAAAAAAATACAGGGTGTTAAAGTTAATTTTTGTTTTTCGTTTTTTGCTAATAGTTTCCTTGTATATTTATAAATTGCTATCAAAATTGGCACAGAGGCATAATCTCAGACAAGAAATAGTATTTTATTTACAATTCCACTATCAAATACCAAACTAATAAACAAAGTTGCAACTAACGTAAGGTTTCCGTTTTGACGATAAATCAAAACTAAACACACTTTAACTTAAAAGAACTCACAAAAACTCAAACTAAATGTTCTACATGGTCTCCTCCGATTTCTATGCCTTTTCTAATTCTTTTTATAAAGGATTTTCGGACTTTAAAAAAATATTATTCTGTCCCCTTATAAGATTAGCTGCATTTTGAATGTATCTCCAAAGTTCGTCTCGTGTATTAATTTCATTGGCATAAACTAAGGACTTCATATGTCCCCAAAAATAAAAATCTAGCGGGTTGTACTCAGGACTTCTTGGTGGCCATTGAAAATCACTGCCTCTGCCAATCCATCGTTAAGGAAATATGTCATTAAGATGATTTCTAACAGCTAATGAAAAATGAGGTGGCGCTCCATCCTGCATAAACCACATTTTTCTTCTTACATCCAGTGACAAATCATCTAAAATATCACTAAGAGTATTTTCCAAAAAGAATAAATAAGAATCTCCATTTAAATTCGGAGGAAGAACATAAGGCCCTAGTAGTTGGTCGCCTATAATGCCACACCAAATATTCAATTTAAACTCATGCTGAAAATGTCTAGCTTTAATAGCATACGGGTTTTCTTCTTCCCAATAATGACTATTTCACCAATTAAAAACCCCTCGTCTGGTAAAAGTTGCTTCGTCGGTGAACATAATATTCTTAATAAAGTGTTTGCCATTGCGATGTTTATTCAGAATACGTTGGCAAAACTGTAACTGTCGTGGAAGATCTGTTGGAAGTAAATTTTGAACAGGAGTGAAGTGATAAGGATGGAGGTTCTCTTTTTTTAGAATTCTAACAATAGACGACTGACTTACTCCTGTTGCTGCTGATAGATGTCTTGAACTTATTTCAGAATTTTCATCTACTCGAACCAAAAGTTCATCTTCTTGATTAGGTGTGATTTGTTTCGGTCGACCACCCCGATTTTTAGTATGAAATGATCCAGTTTCACCTAAACTACGATATAATCTTGCAAAAGTTTTGTGATTTGGTTGCCTTCTGTTTGCGTATAGCATTCCATACCTTCTGGCTGCCGAGCGACCGCAAAAATTTTCTTGTGCGTATACGCAAATCATATCTCGCATTTCTTCATTAGTAAAATAATTGTGGCGAGGCATTTAAATCAAAAAAAGTAATGATTACTTTTAAAAAATGCAACATTACACGACACATCAAAAATAATTTACTCTGAACAAATGATATTTACCAACAACAATTGTCTGACAGTCCAAAACATACTTTTCATAAATGAAATAATATTCGAAATCCTTTTTTAAGACTCTAAGCAGTTCGACTGCGTTTTTATCGAAAACGGTTGAAATTATCATGTTTAAACAAGAGTACCAATTTTACGTAAAAATGATGTTTACCTCATATTTTCTAATAAAAATTACTAAAAAGTTTCATCAGAAAAAGTTTAGACTTAATTTGATCATTAGGAATGATTTACGTGGCGCCCTCTATGACAAAACGTAAAATTGTAAATAAAATACTATTTCTTGTCTAAGATTATGCCTCTGTGCCAATTTTGATAGCAATTTATAAATATACAGGGAAACTATTAGCAAAAAACAAAAAACAAAAATTAACTTTAACACCCTGTATCTTTTTTCTGGGCAATATTTTATTAAGGCATATTTTGGTCCAAATAACCTGTCCTTAGTCTATGTCCCAATAGTTATGACTCACCCTGTATAATAGACTTACATTTACTTTTAAGTTTCTTTTATATACAGTTCTTTTACGATAACAATGGAATGATGTATTTCTAGTAACTTTTAATGTCCAGCCATATATCAAACTCCCTATGCGTAGATTCTGATATAATCTAGTGACTTTTAATGAATTATCAGTTGGCAAAATATTGTAGAATTGTAGAATTGCTATTGTAGTTCATTTCTCGTGGCTTTTTGTTATTGTGTTTATGAATTGGAGGTTAGGTCGTTTTGGTTATTTACTTTGTCGATTCAATTTTTGCTGCAAATTTAACTTAACAAGTTTTTTTGAGAACTAATGAGTCTTTATAAATTTTCAAAATTTTCAAAATTTTTAAAAGTTTTTATTTTAAAAGGGTAGCATCGACGTTAAATATGAGCCTATCCCTTCTAAATAAAATTGCAGAAAAAGCCAATAGTAGTGAACCATTAAGAAGCCCAAAGCAAAAATGGCAACGTGCAAAGCCAGTTGTTGATATAAACGAATTCAAGCAAATGATCATTCGAGATTTTATACACGATATGTACAAAAAAAGGTTTTGGTCGATTTTACATATCAATAATCTAGAATTTCATTTCTTATAGGAATAAACCAGAACCAATACATGAGATAGACAGAATAGCTGAACAATATGGGCATAAATTTATTCGACTTATTTTTATTCGACTTCACCCCACTGTATTTTTAATGCAATTGGGCATATATGGGGAATAAATAAACGGTATTACTCTGATCATTTTGTTACATATGACAGTTCTACTGCAAAGTCTTTGGCAGAGTAAAAGGAGTCCCTGGCCCAAATTGCACCAGAAGTATGGTGAAAAATAATAAAGAATACAGAATCTGAGATACAGCGCTGGTAGGATAAAGAATTGTTTTTGATCGTAAAGATATTAGACATGTAGTTATTGATTTAGCAGAAAATAATGATGATGATGATGATGATGATGATGATGATGATGGCGATTTCTTGCATAAATAACGGCGACGAAGTCTTTTAATTGTATTGAAAAATTAATTATATAAGTATTGCAATATTGTAATAAAAGTACATTTCTGCAATATATATTTATTTAAAATATATTTGTATTCGACTCAGATAATTAGGTGAGTTTGAAAAACAACAGACTATCATATGTATGGACAGTCAGAGGAAACAAACGTCAACTACTACCTGAATTAGTAAGTACGACAAACAGACCAATACAATCTAACTTTTTCGTTTTTAGTGAAGATTGTACTCTTGCATCGCATGTGCCGAAGAAGAAAAAAAACGTAATTTTAGTATCTAGTATGCACTTCAATGACCAAGTAAATTCAGATACGCACAAGCCAGAGATAATCAATTATTACAATCAGACGAAATCAGGGGTTGACACTGTGAACCAAATGGTTGGTTCGTATAATGTAGCCAGAAACAGCAGAAGGTGGCCTATGGTGATATTTTACGTCGTCTTGACCGTTGCTGGGATCAACGCACAGTCCATTCACATGCTAAATCAGAATTCAAAGATACGACGTAAACTCTTCATTCGAAACCTTTCAAGTCAGTTATTGTCAGAGCAAATAAAAAGGCGATCGGATATTACTACAGGTCTTCACAGACCATTGTAGCTTTAGCTTCAGAAACATAAGAAGGAAAGTTCAACCAGTGGAGCAGATCCAGATGTTGCTAAAACGGGCAATAAAAGAAAACGGTGTTCTTCTTGCTATGCGATACAGACGACGCGTTTGTCCAAATACTATTGTAAATGTTGTATCACAGTTTTATGTCTTGAGCATAGCAATATTGTTTGCAACAGTTGTTTTAACCGTTTTACTTATCCTTCCGCTGATGAATCTGATTAAGATTAGCTAAATCTAACTATGTGCTTGGGTTATTTTGCCTTAGATTAGTAACAATAATAATAGTTATTACATGTTTTTATTTTGTTATGTTCTTAATACTGTATTTATTTTAATTTCTCTTGACAATTTAAATCCGCTTATTTTTTGATTAGTTATGTTTAAAATAAACGTTTCATCCGATCTCGATCAGTTTTTTTCAATCTTATTAAAACATTTAACTTAAACGAATGTATCTCTGAGATACACCGTGACCTATACAGTACAGTTTATGACCGTGACGTCCAAAGGGTTAAACACCTAAAATGGATCAGATGTCTTAATACAAAAATACTTAGAAAAACCAAACCCATCATAATATATTCCTGCAACAAATAATTTAAAAAAATTTAAAAAATACTTACAACTGTTGTTTGGGTCAGCAGTAGGTAACCAAATATAATACTTGATAACCTTCTGAACAAGACGGTACGTATTAAATTTAAATTAAACACTGACAAGTTTATTATTTCGAGTAAAATTAATTTTAAAGGTTTTCTCATACATAGTTGAAAAATCTGCCAAAAGATCCAATCATCTTTTCGCTGAGGATAAAATTTTCTGACACAAAATGCTCCCAAGGTAAACAAAGTAGAGCAACAACCTTTTACGTGCTCAGAAAACACTTTTCAGTATTATTTGAATCACGCGACTGAATTTACCTTATTTCTGGCTGTAAGGAACTCTGTGTGCAATGAATGTTTCGAAAATTTCACTGCAGTATGATTATGCAGATATTCTGTAAAGAAAATACAAATAGTATTTATTCAGTCAAGCGTTGAAAGGGATTTAAACGAAAGGATTATAAATTTATACAATTTTAATAGAAGTTGGCAAGGCATGCCAATATTTTCCTAGATGCTGTTTAAACTTAAACGAAATAATAAATAATAATAAATTGGTTTTAATATTATATATATATATATATATATATATATATATATATAATATATATATATATATATATATATATATATATATATAATATATATATATATATATATATATATATATATATAATATATATATATATATATATATATATATATATATATATATATATATATATATATATATATATATATATAATATATATTTTTATATATATATATATATATATATATTTATATATATATATATATATATGTATATATATATATATATATATATATATATATATATATATATATATATATATATAAAACGGAGCTTTGAGGATGTTGCCAAGCCGATGTTGAAACTCTTGCAAAACATTATTAAGGGTATCGGCATTAATTAAATTAATTTCGGTCCTAATTCTCTTTTTAAGTCCATCATTACTATAAGGTCTTTTATAAAATTTATACTTTGACGTTACTTACGATTTATACTTAAGGAGATCTAGCTGGCGTGTCTAAAAATCCTCCTCTGCCAATTCATATACATATTAGGGAAAATATTTAAGTATTCACGTACATGTCGTGCGTTATGTGCTAGCTAT
This sequence comes from Diabrotica undecimpunctata, assembly GCF_040954645.1. Lineage (NCBI taxonomy): Eukaryota > Metazoa > Arthropoda > Insecta > Coleoptera > Chrysomelidae > Diabrotica > Diabrotica undecimpunctata. Next base: position 47,175,493 of record NC_092810.1, on the reverse strand, counting down.
TTAATTGTCCGATGGCTGAGGATTTTGATGATTTGGGCATAGCAAATGCGAGAATTATTCGCTGTTGAAGTAAATTAAAATACTTCGTCACCATTCAGTGAACCGTCAATTAAAAATGGACCCACAATTTTATAACCAACTATTCCCGCCCACACGTTAATAATTGTCTGTGGGTACTAAGTGGGCCCTTCTACTTTCCAGTGAGGTTTCTCTTATGCCCAGTACCTACAGTTCAGCCTATTTAAAAGGCGACTTCATCTGAGAAAACACATTTCCGTATTAATTGCGGATAATGATTACATCTATCCATCATTAATTAACAAAATACTTGTCTGTGATCGAAATCATCTTCATTAAGTTCATAAATCACTTGCACTTTATATGGGTGGCACTTAGTCCCTTTAAGAGACTTTAAAACAGCCGTTTGACATATCGATTACTTTAACACAATTTGAATAAAATCAAAAATTGTAATTACCACAAATAGTCTGGCTAATTGGCTATGCCAAAGCCATTAAACAATAAAAAAAAACAACTTGACAAGTAGGTTTATAAGGCTTTTCTTGCACTGATAATATTACATCCAATTGTTGATCTTGCGTAAGACCTGGACCAAATTTCATATATTTATTACCGAGATTAACAAAATTTCTAAGTTTTGGTTCGACTTTACTCATCGTCTATTGTGTAATATTTGTAAAATAAGACATGATGAAATAAGGGCAAAATTGAACATCTCCTCAATAGACGACAGAATAAATAAAATTTCTTTAAAGTGGAGAAAATACATTAAAAAAATCAACAAAGACAGATTAGTCAAACAAGTAGTCAACTGCAGACCAGGAGAAAGAAGAAAAGTGGGTACATCTAGAAGAAGATGGCTAGAAAGAAAATGGAACAGGCTGCAAGTATAATACTTAAAATACAGAACAAGAAGGTACTAGGGCGGTCCAATAAGCACTTAGCCTACAAAAGAAAAACTAAAATTTTGGAAAAGTGGAGATTTATTTCTTAACATAGTCTCCTTTTAGCTTGATACACTTGAACCAGTGATGCAATAACTTCTTTAACGTTTGAAAAATAGGTTTTCTCGAGGTCTGCAAAGTAGGATTTCGTGACGACGATGACCTCCTCATTCGACTTAAATTTCTTCCCGACGAGTGCCCTTTTTAAGTTGTAACGTTATAAACGTCACATCTTTATTAATTTATATTTAAATAATTATTTTATTTTAATTTCTTTATTAATTTATTAGTTCCTTTACCTTCAGTTTCTTTTTTACTATTTTTTGTTCAAAAAGTATTTGGTGCCCTTTCTCTTTCTGTCCCGCAGAATAAATATTCGCTCTCTCTCTTTCTGTCCGATAGCTTAAATATTCTGTTCTATGTTGACCGAAAAGCTAATTCTATCATAGGCATACGTCCTATGGCATCTATACTAAACTTTATTGCAGTCTGCCACTTACCTTTTGTCAATCAGCTTTCGAACGTAGTGGGATATGTTTTTTGTCTGTTTTTGAGATTTATAAAAGAAGGTAAAAGTTATTATAAGGTTCATTTTATGGTCCGAAGAATTCTCTTGGGGTTAGTACTTTCACTGTAATCCATATTCTATATTTCTGACAGCATTTTCAATATTCGTAACCTCACTTCTTTTAAAGCCACGTTTTCAATCCTTGTGCATGTAGGAATCTAACAAAATTTAGCTAATTTTAATATTAATTCTATTTCATTTTATCCTTGCCATTTGCTATTTGTTTAATTGTAATTTTGTAATTACAATTAAACAAATAATTGGAAAAATTTTAATTGGTAAAATAATTGGCATGGAAGTTAAACCCCCTTTGATGTTTCTCTAATACAGGCTGTTATTATATTTTAGTTTATTGGCTTTATTGAAGATTCTATTGGTTTTATGGGATATTTCTGAAACACTTTATTGGACGACCTAACCACCTAATTGGGAGGCTACACAAATATAATATGGAATAACTGCAGCTGTCAGGAGGACCTAACCACCTACTTGGGAGGCCACACAAATATAATAGCAAGCAGCCCATCGATGCCATAAGTATCGTTCAAATTTATTTAATGTAAAGCATTAGCAGGGTTGTTTTTGCTGTTTAAATATGTTTATTTGTTAAATAAACATGATTAGTTAAATAATTGTTTAATTTGCTACCAGCTAAGGGTTCATTGCTTAATTCATAGTTTAAGACAAGACGAATTTACACTTGCGAGACTGAGCTAGGCGAAGCAAATACGATAAGCTCCCATAGTTGATTGAGGTATTATTTTTAAAATAGTATTTCAATTCTTATTGGTAGTTTTATCGTTACAAAGTTTGGAAACAAAAAAAGTTGCACGAGATCCAATCTGGGGAACACGGTGGATGGGTCAACAGTTCGTAGGAAAATTCTATCAATTTAGCCATATCGAAGACGGAGGTATAAGCCGATGCGTTGTTATAGTGGAAGAATACTTTTTTCTTTGCCAAATATCATCGTTTTTTTGTAATTCTTTGTCAAATCGGCCCAATAATTCGGCGTAGTAGGGCCTTGTGACAGTTTTGAACTTCTTTAGGTAGTTGATGTAGATCACCCCTTTTGAATCCCAAAAAATGGTAGCCATCACCTTTTCGACCGAAACGACAGTCTTCACCTTCTTTGGAGCACGTCGCCGGGTGTCATCCCCTGTTTCGACTTTTCCTTGGTCTGGGCTGGTTGCCAGTGGATCCATGATTCATCAACGGTTACGAAACGAAGGAGAAAATTCTGCAGATTCGGCTTAAATATAGTCAATCACTGCTCTGAAGTGGTCTCACGGTTGTGCTTGTTGTCTAGAGAATGCGGCACTCATCATGCGAACCTGCCAATTTTTGATGGTTGTTATCGAAGAAGAAGAGTTATCGTACACAACATTCAAACGCTTTTTGATTTAGCAGCGTGATTTCCCTTCCAAACACAAGAATCGATTAATCGACCGATATTGCTCAGTTTTCTTTTTTCTAAAGTCCGCGGACCGCATTCACACACTGTCAAAACAAAACTACAACTCCAATTCAGCTGAAATCTTGATACTAGCAGTCCACAAGAGTGTATTTCACGATAGTAGATGTCTCTTGAGATACTGGCAGCATCGGGCGGTGAGGCTTAGTACTTATCGGACCGCCTACGTATAATAAATACTAATTACTTGCATAAATGAAATAATCAAGTAAGTGTAATAAAGCCATACATTTAAAGTATATATTTTATTTCAAGAACAAATTATAATGCGTTTCATTTTTGCGGTTTTTGACTCTAATTGACAAAATGAGGAAATAAGCATTCATTAAAAAGCCACTCCGTCGTTCATATATTTAACAAACGAGAAACATAATTTTATAACTACATTAGTAATTCTGGACAAAGCATTCGTGTAAATTTACCACTAATTGTACATATTTGAGTTAACATCCAGAAATTCGTAAAATGCGGAATACTGCACAGTACTTAATGCTAATTAATTTAACTTGGAAAATTCACTACTATATAAAATGTACAAAAAAAAAGTTTTTATAAATTATTTTTAAAAATAGATGCTATATAAATAAGTTTAAGTAATTAATATTCAAACATTTTAACATTTTAACTAAACATATTTTAGAGTTATTATAAACATAATACAGAAATATAAACAGAAATATAATATATATATATATATATATATATATATATATATATATATATATATATATGTATATATGTATATAGATATATATATATATATATATATATATATATATATATATATATATATATATATATATATAATGTTTTTGATGGGTTGGAGTCAATAAAAGGGGCTATTGGTTAACTATTTAATATCTCGAGCTTTCAATTGTGTTTACAATTCTTATCAAGAGCTGCTAAAAAAGACAAAATATCTTACAAAGTTGAACTATAAAGAAAAACATTTTTTGTTAACTCACCAAATAAAATTTGGTGGCATTTATGACATTGAGGCTTATTTGTAATTGGTTGCTACTTTAAACTATTTATAAATTCAATTATTTTTTTTGTTAAGAAAATGTTTTCAAAATTATTAAAATTTCAGGGAAGAATTTATTAGATAAGGGCATTTTAGTATTAATTCTTTTTGACATGTATTTGCAGCAATTTTTATTAACGAAACTAATTTTATTTGGTGAGTTAACAAAAAATGTTTTTCTTTATAGTTCAACTTTGTAAGATATTTTGTCTTTTTTAGCAGCTCTTGATAAGAATTGTAAACACAATTGAAAGCTCGAGATATTAAATAGTTAACCAATAGCCCCTTTTATTGACTCCAACCCATCAAAAACATTTATATATTTTTTCCAAACGAGTCACAAGTACTTCTTTTTTCTTACTCTTATATATATATATATATATATATATATATATATATATATATATATTATATTTCTGTTATGTTTATAATAACTCTAAAATATGTCTTCATATCAAGGCGAGATCCGACTAAATCGAGGACAAGCCAAGATTTCTTCTTTCTTCCTAAGCATTAAATCTGGATAATCAATAAAAAGTGTACAACAGTACTTAAAAGATATACAACAATACCTATTATTACTATTACGATAAATAATAATATAAATACATTACAGTCAGTAGGTATTCTAAAAGTGTTAATACATAGGTACAACGAAACGTGCCAAAAAGTCTAAATTTTTAGGCTATGACTATGTATTACAATATCGACGGTTGAAAGGCAAAAATGACCAAGCGGCATTTGGCTAACTTTACAACAGAGCGGCTTAAAGTTTAAAATTTTGAAAAAAATTCATAAAACATGATTTAGTGGCTTTATTGTCATAACTCCAACGCACTTTAAATGCAGTTTAGATACTTTATAAACAACCTATGTATTTTTTTAATAGTATAATAGACTATGTATTTTTTTAATAGTTTATGAAATAGTGTCGGTTAGTAATATTTTCTGCTAAATTGCAATCAGAAAAAAGTTACCAATTGACTATATTTTTTTATCTTCAATTGGAAAAAAAAAACACTGAAGGTGTCCTATCCGAAAATAACCTATCCGAAAACCATTCATGTTTTGTAACAGGTAAAATGGTTGAACTAGAAAACTAAAAAATATTATTTACAGCAATTATCATATTAATAACAGGCCTTACATTGAATCGTCTCGTCTTTATCCATACGACATGCATGAGCAGTGAAACGTATAAATTTCTTATTTGAAATATGTACTGATTTCTTGGCATATTACTACACTACTTATAAAATAAATGTTTGACATTTTTGGTAAAATGAACAGTGGAGAAGATATGTGGAGAAGATATGTGAAGAAAAATTGTAAAAAATTAATACTACAAATAAACAATGTTCCCGAAATTTTTTAGACTTTGAGTACTTACCAATGTGTTCTACGTAATGTTTACTAAAAAATTACTTAAAATCATCTAACTCCTAAAAATATCATCAAAACGACGATTTCGAAGCACTTCCGACTGGATTAAAGAAGCTATTATCCATTCAAACAAAAGTTGTGTATTTTTAACTCTAAATTTCAACTATTTAATTAAAAATAAAGGGTACCAGTGAAAATTCAAAGTTGCTACACCCACCGCGTTCGCAAGCAGAATAAGAACCCTGCTATTGCATAAGTATAAAGATTTTGAAAAACCATTAAAAAAGCATTCCTAAGTTTTTTCGATACGACGTCTAGTTCTCGAGATATTTGACAATCGCCTTTCTAGACAGAGCTCTTTAATAATGTAAATATTATTATTCAAGCCAGAAATAAGCAGAGGGGTGGGAGAGAGCTGACTGTAAAATTCATTTGAGATGTTGCCAAATTTACCGGATCTCGGATTGTCTACAAAATGTATATTTAGCATATACACAACGGATCGCTCGAGCTGTCCTCTACAGCGGATTTAGTGGAACTAGTGACAAAGTTTTCAAACTAATTTTGACAGAAATCCCAAACATAGCTTCATACGGATTGCACATGATGCCAGAATGGTATGGTCGGTTCTTAGCGAATTGTACAAATCTAAAACCCTCTGACCACTTGTTTGTTTGGCTGCTTTCCAACCAGAAACTCAGCGTATTTTCAATGTCTTGATTCGTTCAACAGATTACTACCTTTAAATATTTTCACATGAAGCACAGTTCTTCTATAATTCTCTTAGATAATTCTGGTCCATTGTCGCTTTGAAGAATGTTAGGACCTCCAAAGGTAGACAATATGTCAAGAAAAACTAATGCAACTTCTTCTCCACGTGTAGTTTTCAACGGCCATATTTGTTCAAATTTTGTTAAGTGATCTTGGTAGACAAAAATGAATTTGAATTAATTATCGGCTTAAAATTGCGTATCTATTAAATCTATTTGACATCTAGTATTAATTTCTTTTGACAGTATAGGTTTTACTACTAAACCTTTTTGGGAAACTTAAGATTTTTTCTCGCAAGTTTCACACAGATCAAAATAAATCGTTATGATTTCTACAGTATTGTTCTTGTACTTTTGTTGTAATTCTTTCAACATACTTGTCCTACCTCCATGCCCAATAGATTTATGCACTCCACCAATCAATTTAAAGAGTTCTTTCAAATTATTATAAAATAAAATATTCTGTTCATCTTCACTTACGCAGCAAATCAGTTTTTCAGATTACACAACCTTTATGACATCATAATTTTTTAACAGTTTGTAATCATGCGGTATTTTACCACTAGTTTTAGATTTACTTACATGTACATTGTTTATTATACTTTGGTACTTCTCTTTTCCAAGCAGAACCGTATTGTGCTTTGTACTATTCATCACTTCAAGTACTTTTTTTGTATTAAAACCCTCTACTATTGTTAAATCAAAAGTAATTAGTTCTAGATAATGTAATGTACAGCACTGTATGTAGGTAGGTTAAAACAAAAGGTTATGTCGGTAAAGAAAACACTTCAAAGATAGGTAGGTAAAATTATTTTTAATTAGAAAACACAAAGCACATGCCAAATCAGGGTATAAACACTTTTGATGTCCCAATCAACTCTGCAAACTGAAGACTGATTACTAGACTTCGGCAAATATGCATATTGCATATTTTGCATATTGTGCATATTTTATGCAAATATTTCATATTTTGGCATATTTGTATAAAAGTTTGCATAAAGTGCATAAAAGTTCAGATTTTTATACTGTATTTGAAAATTTTTAAACATACCAATTTATTTCAATTCTTGTATAAAATTTTGTAGTCATTTTAATCAAGAAATGATCTAAGTACGTAATCTCTACAGGTACAAAACATTTACAATTTCAAAGAAGATCAATTTAAGTAGCCCTCAACATTCTTAGAAAGCCTCGGTCACTGAGGCATTCAGTTATTGGATAATCGCTAAGGGTTCGCTCATTTGCATTTTATGATCTAATCCCCAAATCTATCTACAATTTATTGCATCTTAACAGCATGTAAACGGCTAATAGTTTTGTTCCTAATTTAGGGATTTTCCAAAATCTCCCAGTTTATTGAATTAGGTACCTAAACATTTCTAATTTGATGCTCAGATTTGTAAATCATTTTTGTTTTGATATTCAAAGCGTAAACACTCGTTGTGCGTAACAAAAAGGAAGATTGTGATTTTATAATGCCTAAAACAACCAGTGCTTCACCTTGGATTAAACCTTATAAAGAGCTGTCTATGGATATGGGAAAAATCTACTGTTCAGTCTGTGGCAAAATTGTAAGTATCTAATATTTTCTATTAAATATCTAATATTTCATACATACAGGGTGTTTCCAAATGACACTTACAACGTTTAACTGTAGATACTTCTCGAAAAATTGAACAAAACGATATAGTTAATGAGGGGTCAAACTTATTTACTTTTCGAGATACAGGGTGTTAAAGTTAAAAAAAATTAAATTCTTTTAGTTAATAACAACAATAACTTTAAAACCAATAAACGTATTTACTTGAAATTTAGTACTCGTAGGTTGTTTTTAAATGAAAAATAGCTTCCTTTAGTGAGAAAAAATTGTCCATGGTACAATACAATGGTGTGTATTTAGAAAAATTTTTCACCTTTACTTTTTTTTATGAAGTCAGCTATTCTAAAACACAATTATTTTTATTGTAATTGAATTAACAAAAAAAAAACTTTTGTTGAATTTTAAAATAAGTTATATGATGTACTAATGGTTAGTAACAAAAACTAATTTGTGGATTAATACTGCATTTAAAACACTTAGCGAGTGTTTTTTTTTCCAAACCAGTTATTTAATTAACCAAAAACACCTTGTATATTTTTATATTTTAAAGGTTGGGTTATAATAAAGGTTTTTATTTTTATTTATAGATAACATGTGAGAAGAAATTTCAGATAGACCAACATGTGAGAACTGCTTCACACATTGCAAAAAAAGGAAAAATAGGAGGAAAACATCAAACTTCAATGGCTAAATGTTTCCAATCTACTTCAAAAAAATTAGATGAGCAAGAAACTTTTAATGAAGACTTGTGTCGCGCATTAGTGTCTGCAAACATACCGCTTTCAAAATTAGCAAATGTAAATTTTAGTTCGTTTCTAAAAAAATATTGCAAACTTAATGTTCCAAGTGATCGGTCTCTAAGAAGAAATAATGTGAACGGGCTATACTCGTCGGTGTTAATTAATATTAAGGAAGAAATTGCAGATAATTATTTTTACATATCTGTAGACGAAACCACTGATTCCTCAGGAAAGTATATTGCTCATTTATTGATTGGTGTTCTTAAAGAAGATACCTTACCAAAATCTCATCTTATTTCATGCCAGCAACTTGAGAAAACAAATGCTTTAACAATTTGGCGTTTTATACAAGAAACATTAGCAACTTTTTTTCTTCCGACAACTATTCCTTCTAATAAATTACTGCTTATTTTATCGGATGCTGCTCCTTATATGGTGAAAGCAGGACAAAATTTAAAAATATTTTTCCCAGATTTAATACATGTTACTTGTGTAGCGCATGGATTAAACAGAGTTGCAGAGGAAATACGAAAAAAGTTCCCTCTTGTAAATACCATGATATCCAGTGTCAAAAAAGTATTTCTTAAATCTCCTATAAGAATTCAACTTTATAAAGAAATGCTAACATTCCTCTTCCACCACAACCTATTTTAACGCGATGGGGAACATGGTTAGAAGCAGCTAATTTTTATGCAGATCATTTTGTTAAAATAAAGAACATAATTGATACGTTAACAGATGAAAGTTCCCAATCTCTTTTGGATTCTAAACAAACTTTTCAGAGTAACTTGCTTCAACAAAAACTTTCATTTATAAAATCAAATTTTAGTTTTGTTCAAAAAACAATTACTCAGTTAGAATCACCAAAACTGTCATTGTTCGAAAGTACAGCATTAATAAAAGAATTTGCGTCATGTTGTCGGAACGTTAGAGGTAATATTGGAAAAGATATTTTAAAAAAATTTGAAGCTACTATGGAAAAAAATAAAGGTTACCATATTCTTTCTGAAGTAGTCAGTGTTCTAGCTGGAAATATTTCGGAAACAATTAATTTAGAACCAAATGTTTTGGTTAGTTTGAAAAATGCTCCCGTTACATCAGTTGATGTTGAACGAAGTTTTTCCATATATAAATATATGTACTCAGACAGAAGCCACAAGTTTTTGTTAGAAAATTTTGAACACCACTTGGTCATTTATTGTTACCATAATTCTAAATAAGTTTATTCATACTTAAAAATGATGTAGTTACTTAAAATAAATGTAAATCTTAATGAATAGTAGGAAATATTTAGTTATGTACACTTTTTTTTTAAATAAAATTGTTACTATTTTACGATTTTTTTATTTATTTGTATGCATATTTTGTAAAATATTTGCATATTTTCGGGTAAACACGTGCATATTTATGCGCATATTTTCTACATTTTTATTTGCATATTTGCCGAAGTCTACTGATTACGCACGAGTTAAAAAAAAGTATTGCTCTTGCGTATCGATCGTTATAATTTGAATTTTTTACTTTTACCAAAATTCTTAGGGAAATGTATACAATTACCAATAAAAGTAGGAAATAAAGGGTCTTTAAAGAATATTTTCTTCATTTTCCGTCGAGTCTGGTAATTGTATATCCGTGCACGATCTTACTATCAGAAACAGTTGCTGTTCTTCTTCTAGAGTTATTCGTTCATATATTTTTATTGCTAATGTTCTTGTTGGTAATTCAAGTGGTATATTTAAAAGATTTATTGCTTATTAATTATTATTACCTTTCTCATCCTCTTTCTTGAAGCACATTAGCATGGTCGTTTTTCTCAATTCGCCTGATATTCTGTTAGTGATTACTATTTTTAGTATGAGAAATTAAAGATAATATAAAATATAAAATTAAGGATAATATATATAAATTTTACAAGGTAATTACCTACATACTTTAAGAGCTTATTATTTAGTCTTCTCTTGGTGATTTCCAATTTTTTAATTTATCGATTGCTGGTTGAGATAATACTTCGGTATTTTCGTCAGTTATTATATTAGACATTTCTAGCACGAATTTTTTATTTTTGTTTGTTCAACAGATATAAGATTTATGAAGAAGTTAAGCTACATTTCGTAGTTTTGTTTCCTTTAAATAAACGTTGGAAAGTTGCAATTTGTAATTTTGACATTGCATTCAAGGCAATCTAATTTAAAGTTGAAATTCGCCTAAATCAAGCAGAAAACTAAAACACATTTACTAACTAGATAGATTGCACATTTGTAATCTTAGGTAACTTGTTAACTTTCTAACTACTCATGCAAATGTTCAGGTAAATATAAAGCTAAGCTGCCGACAGCGAAATAATAAAATGAAAATTATGCCAACAAAATATTTGCTTATAGTATTCAGACTCGACCAATTTCTCTCCTGTTTATTTAAAGTTTATTTCTTTTGCCAGTTTTAAATCAATGATATTATCCAATTTGAAACTCATTTTGAAAAGATATTTGTGATTGTAAATTGTTGGTTAGCTTCTGTATTCAATTTTTACCTATCACTTGAACATATATGAGAATATCATTGTTGAAAATTAAAAAAAAAGTATATGTGGGGGAGAAGGGCGATTTTCAGCATTGAAGCTTACACTAAAAAAATACGTGCTTTTAAACGTGCTTTTAAAACCATGAATTGGGATCATAAAGGGATTAGTATCGACAGGGGGAAAGTCTATAACATGTGATGATGTTTATTTCGCCTTGGTCATAGGCGAAATAAACATCATGTTGGAAGAACTTAAAAGAGCATGCAAAGAAATCGGTTTAAAAATAAATATCCCCAAAACAAAATAAATGACGAACCTCATGCCCAATAACAATTTAAAAATTCCGAAAGACAAAGTTTTGATAAATGAATAGGCAAGGACAACCAAACACGTAAGGCATCAATAAGAATAGCACATGAATAGGCAGCATATGGAGCTCTTAAAAACGTATTTAAAGACGGAAATATACCGGTTAAGCTGAAGCTGAAAGTCTTCGATCAGTGTGTTCTGCCAGTAATGACCTCCGGTGCGGAAACACTGCCCCTTATCAAAAACAATGCTTTAAAACTAAGAGTAGCACAAAGAAGGATGGCGCGTTCCATAATATGAGTACTAATAAAAGACAAGATCACAAACGAAGTCCTACGAAAAATAACCAGAGTTATATATGTTGTGAAGAGAGAGCTTGCAGATTTAAATGAAGATGGACTGAACACGTGGCAAGGATGCAGGATGGAAAGTAAACACGCAAGCAACCGAATGGAGTCGAAGGACAGATAAACAAAACAGAGGAAGACCACCAACATGATGGTAAGATGACCTGCGAAAGATGACGAAAAATTGGATCCCTACTGCACAAGACTGTGCATTCTGGATACAAACAGGGGAGGCATATGTCCTGTACTTTAATTAAAACGGGTTGATAATCATAATAATATAAATTAAAAAGCCAAATATATGGCGAATGAGCACAATTCGTCAAACCTTCCGCCTTTAACAGGTTGACTGCCACAAAAAATGTTTAAAAAAGTTCATGGTGCCAAGTTGAAAAAAGTGCATCTGGCAACCAACCGAAAAACTTCCATTACTAATATTTTAGCAATTTCATTTATTAGTTCCAATTTTTGAAAAACTATGTCAGCGGTCGAATACGACCGCCGGGGCGTAAGCGACATACTTATTCCAGTGGTGCCAAGCGGTAGGTCGGGTGGTCGTTCTGTTCATGATGAGACTTGTCGAGTATTATTCTGCTGAGTGGTTGTTTTGATCAATACTTTACCAGTAGAGGTTTGATTCTTAGTAAGACAAGTAAGTTGATTGTACTCGTGTTATTTTTAGAGTTAGATAATAGTAAAAACAATTATTATTTCTTAAAATAAAATGGGAAGTCGCGGTAAAATAATGGTTGGTATGGTTTTGGAAAGCAATGAACGTTCAGGTAAGATATAATTTTCTTATTTTCATATCATATGTTCATATCATATTTTCAGATGTAAATAATTGCATAGGATTACTGTTTGATGTACGTACCTACACAATAAGCAAGATAATATTCTGAAAAATACACTTTTATTTATAAGTAGAATATAATAGAAAGATAGAAAGATATATAGACAATATAGATATCGAAAGATTTATATTCAAAGTTTAAAAAGGGTCAGAAAAAAACAATAACTGTTACAATTTACTAAAATTATACAAATCGTGAATATAAATAAAAAATAATGAAGTAAAACAAAACCAATCTATTGCAAAATTTAAATAAATTGCAAATTGCATAATTTATGTTTTTTTGACAGTTTCACGGTTACAAAAAATATTGTTTTCTTCTTTCAGATGACGAACCTAATGATTTTTCCTTTGATTCTGACTTAGACCCTCTATTCTTACCGTCCAGCGATAAAGAAATTGCATATTTCTCCGATGGGTTAGAAGCGGAAGAAAAAATAAATTTGGAAAATAAACGTAGAAAGCTAAACACTCTTGTTGCAAAAAGAGAAATTGGTAATGAGCCATGCTGTTCTAAGTCACTTTCCAGCCGGGATAACATTTCCAAAGAAATACACTATTTGGGTGAAATTAAAAAAATATTGTCAAACTACAGCCTTTGGAATCGAACAGTGCTATTTCTTCGGAAGAATTAGATTACTTTTTTCAAGTTAAAATCGATCAACAAAACCATCAAAACATATTATTTTCTGAGCAAAATGAAGATCACCAAAGGCAGGAAAATTTTGCTGATGGATACGAACAACTCTCATGGAAAAAACGTATTGGCAATCACAAGATTTTCAACTATTCTGCGGAAGCTGGATTACAGGCAAATTACACTGCAGCTCCTATAAAAAATTTGTCCCCCTATAATTTTTTGAATTTTCGTGGACGATGAAGTTATAGATGAGAGGGTTAATCAAACTAACTTCTATGCCACCCAGATTTTGTGCGATACTGATGATATCAGTAACGAATCTAGACTACATCGATGGGTCAGCAGAAAAGAACTGATACAATTTATTAACCCTGTGGGTTATATGGGACTTGTGAGGCTGCCTTCTATTGACAAATACTGGAGCACTGACAATTTCTACAAAAATTGTATGGGTCCAAAAATTATGCCTAGAAACCGATTTCAGCTCCTTCTAATAATGTGGCATTTATCCGATAATACCACGGATCCAGATGGTGACCGCTTGCACAAAGTCAAACCATTGCTAGATAAACTTATTAAAAATTTTCAAGCAGTTAATACACCAGGGCGTATATTCTGTATTGATGAGTCTGTTATTCCTTTTCAAGCTCGGCTATTAATGAAGCAACACATACCGTAAAAGACGTATAAGTATGCAGTTAAGCTTTTTAAGCTTTGTAGTGACAATAGACAATGGAATATAAGGATCTATGCAGGTAAGAAGAAAAATGTTAGTGATTAATGTAGCTTTACCAACAAATGTAGTAATTAACCTATCAGAACGCCTTTTGAATTCAGGACGTACGATAGTAGCAGATAACTACTATACAAAGCTAGAGTTATGACAGGACATCTCTGTAAGTATTTTGTTTGATTTCTTTTATGCAGTTAGTCCTCCCAGCCTTCCCAAATAAAGGAATCCTTATTCACGACTCAGTTCTCCAACCAAAACACGAGTGGCCGTTCGCAAACGTTTCAATTTATTTGCTTAACCTGTATCTAAGCCCAGTAATTGTTCAGTCCCCCGTTTCAACCCCCTATAAGCGAATATAAATTGTTGTAATACTGGACATACAATAACATGGAAAACTGTGTTGTAGAAGAATAAAACATAATTCAGGTAACAAGGCTGACGAATAGGACCCAACCTACCTATACACGCATAGCGCCAATCACAAGAAGCGCTACCAAGAAGCGGTCGAGAGAAGTGTGTTAAGATCGACTATTTAAGTCACTGCTTCGAGCAGGAGAGGCAGTTTACTTTGTAGTGATGATATAATTAATTAATTCATAAAAAATCCCGAAAGAATACTTCTACTAAAACTACTACTACCAAGACTAGTTAGTATAAATTGTAACATTTAGGTTTGATGGTTCGACTTTGTTTATGAACGCATTCAAGTCGTCATCTATTAGTATTAGTGGATCCTGTGATCTTACGTTGGCGGAGGTAATCCTGAATTCTCCTTGGCTCATTTGCACTATGATTGTTATTGCTTCCATAGTATTTAGCTGTGGTGTTAGGATTATGGTGTGTGTAATCCCTTTTCTTACTAGAATAGCTGTGCCTTCTGATCTTTCTGTGTTGTCGTTCCTATAGATAACGTAGCCAGGAAACTGTAGGTTAATGGTGTTCGTAAGCTAAGTTTCCTGTATTGCTACGACATATATTTCATATCTTTTAGCCAGTTCATCCGAAATATTTTGGTTGGTTCTTATGCCGTCTGGATTCCGGGAACCTATTCTCAAGTATCCCTCATTAGCTTGGCTTAGTTTAGAATTAGAAGGCTAATAAGTGGCCAAATTCTCTTTTAATTTAAAGAGCTTCACTAATCCTTCCAAAAGAGTATTATTACAGCTTGCAGCTTTTTTTTGCAAAGAAGGTCAATAAGTATCCAAATTCTCTTTTAATCTAAAGAGCTTCACTAATCTTTCTAAATGAGTATTACTCTTGAAGATTTGGAACGATGCTGTTTTGTAAGTACAAAACGAAACGTTTCCGCTAATATACAGAATAGTAACATCTTGCTTTGTTTAATTTATCCTCTTATCTGACTAAGACCTTCAAGAGTCACAGTGTGAAAGGATTCCAACCCTTTCCATTGTTTTATCACTGCTTATTGAGTTTGACAGTCGTTGCTCTTTATGTATATATATATATATATATATATATATATATATATATATATATATATAGTGGTGAAAGTTAATACATGATCCGGTTCAGGACCAGACACCTAAAATTTATGAAACGGCTATTTTCTACTACATCAGAAGTAAAAAAGCTACCCCTATACTCTAATCCTAAAATTTAATTTAAGCAATTAGACAAAAGACCCCAAATATAATGAAACATATAGAGAACTTCCCAAAAATCCTGAAATACGGGAGAGTCTGACGACACACATAAATAATGGAATCCATAAATTTTTTGAAACTTTAATTAAAAACAATCCAGAAACAAATAAAACAGAAGCAATACTACCAAAAATCAAGAAAAAAAAACTGATCAACAGTGAATGACTCAAAAGATACTGAATCTAATGGAATACTGATGAAACTTCAAGAATAAGCTCCTTAAGTATGATGAAAAGGATCAGTTATTTGGAGGAAAATCAAATAATAAATATGGTTTGAACAATGCTGTAAAGAAATCAAGAACCTTAATATAGAAAATAGATACAGGGAAATTTCCCCTATAGAAAATATGACGACTAACCTCAAAAAAAAGGTAAAAATAAGCGGCACCGAAAAGTCAAACGAAAAAGACTTCTCAGGATTTTTAAAAGTAAAAACCAATGCACGTAATTTTAAAAAAGATAATTAAAGACATTTGCTAATCACAAAATAATAATTTTTTAAAAACATAGGTTCTAGAGCTACAAAAATTAATATATTGAGCTTTTTTAAACTCTAATTAACTTATAACTGAAAATCGAATGATTTTCAGTTGATAGCAATGATAGCAATGAAAGACAAAAGTTACTTCGGACCTTTATCGTCCAGAATGAACAGAGCAATCTAAAAGCAGTTGATTTTTGCGATTTGTTAAAATAATAAAATTTTAACCACTTTTAATTTGGGCGACATTATATAAATTATTTGAGTGACAAACAAATGTCAATTTTTTTTATATATTCTGTTGATTCTTTGTCATATGAACTCTTATTCTGTTCATCTAGGACATATTAACAGAGGAGAAAAACACAACTTCCTACGACTGATAAATGAAAAGAAAAGTAAAAGGAAAAAGAGGTCCAGGAAAAAGAAAATGCTCCTGGCTGCAAATGTAAGAGACTGGACAGGCATGGATACACATGCGATACTAAGAACAGCTCAAGATAGAGAGCAATTTGCCATAGTTATAGCCACCTTAAGAAGAAGAATTCGGTTTATGCTCTGCTTAGTCAGTTTTGTACCATGTGCCTGACCGTATATTCCGCATGGCCACAATCACAGTAAGCCAAGGAAAGTTTACCTTATCTGTAGAGGGAGTCGGCGCATCTTTTCGGAATTACAATGATGTTTTCTCGCTTAAGTGAGGAAGTTCCTGATGAGACGAATCAATATAGGGGTGTACAATGTGCAAGTCTCTCTGACTGGATTTAATCAAATTGCTTGGTTGCTTGGAATGTTGCTTGAGTGAAGTATATCAGTGTAAAACATTGCAAGCCATTGTTTAGTGTATCAACCACTGTGTATCAGGAACTCAGGATGGGTGCTATCAAAACCAGGTGTTTTGCCTGATTTTATTTCTTTCAGAGCATGAAATATTTCAAAAATACGAATTCTTGATAAATATTCAGTGTTCATTTTGCTCGTTTCCTGGAGTGCTTTTAAGTTTCTTTCCAACTTGGTAGTGTGCAGTATGATATTGCAGACCTCTAGATAGAGATACTGTAGAGGAGTTAAGCAAAAGGATAATGCCTGCTTACAAAGCATACCTACTTTTTCCAGGTGTTTGGAGACAAAGACATCCATAGGGAAGTAAATTTTTAAATATATTAAACCAACATACGACCAATATAGCGTACAAACATGGATCATGACATAAAAGACAATAAAACTTATTATAACTTTTGTAAGAAAGATATTGAGAAGGATATTGGGACTCATTTGTGACAATGGTATGTTGAAAAATAAGGTTAAACCACGAGTTATATCAATATTACTAAGAACCCTCTATAGAAAATTATAAAAAATTACAAAGATTGCACTAGGCAGACCACCTTATAAAAAGGACTAATAACAGAACATCTAGTAGAACGCTTAGTGAAAACATAATGGGACGTCGGCCAGTAGGAATACCAAGAAAGAAGTGGATAAACGAAGTGAGAACCGATGCTAAAGAGATATTGAGGGTAGATAACTAAAGAAAAGCAGTCAAGGAAAGGGATGCTTGGAGGATTGTGCTGGGGGAGACAAGGCCTGACTTAGACTGTAACGTCATAGAATACAGATAGGAGTTAAACTTGTCAGAAGATATGTTATTTCCTCTGGATTCCAGTTGGTTAGCTTCTCCAATTTTTCGCAAGGGAGACTATGCCTGTCAGATAAATTTTTTGAAGTTAATTCATCGTATTATTACCTATCTTCTTGTAATGTTAGTGACTGTATTGACCCATCTTATCTCAGATCTGTTGATATGAGACTAATTAATTTTCTACGATTGGTAACCAGCATCTACATCTGCATCTAGGGCTTCTCTTGTCCTAAATCTTGTCTTTTAGAATTAATTATAGAGGCCGGTATTTATTATTATGCATAATATGACCAAAGTAAGCTAATTTTCTGTTTTTTTTTTGTGGTTTTAATTATTTTCTTTGTCTTTTCTCAGCCTCTAGAAAATAGTTATGTTAGTCGTGTGGTGTATATATAAGACCCTTAATATACGTCGTTTAGCACCACACTTCAAATACTTTAAACCGTTTTATGGCATCTTCTGTAAGACTCCAGCTTTCAACTCCATAGAGGAGGAACCAAAGATGTAACATCTAAGAATTCGTATGCGTATATTGATACTTGAAGATATGTTGCAGAGAAACTTCCTAAGAACATTAAACGAGCCAGGTATCCTTAATATTACAACTCAGACTGCATATTTTCTCCACTTTATTATTTTTGTCCGTTATTTAGTTTTGGGCCATATTTGTAACATGTTTATACCCATGTTAATTATCCATCATCCTTTGAAACCCCTCCGCACTATCTGCCACCAATATGGTATCGTCTCCATATCTAACATTATATATAACTTGGCTATTTACCATAGTACTGGTGACAGTACGCAACCCTGTCCAATTTATAGTTTATTCGTCTTCCGGGTTTGGACCGTGTCATTTGTGAGTGACCCAAAAGTGGGTTCATCTCGACGTTTCGCTACAATTGTATGTAGCTTCTTCAGGAGAACAAAAAAGGAAAAGAAAACAAAAGACAGGAAGATGGGTGGTTAGCAACGGTAACTCAGTTACTCAACGCAACCAGAGGCGAATACTAACTACCAAGATGGGCATTTGGTCACAGTAACTCAACTACTTAACGCAGCCAGAGGTGAAAACCAAATGCCAGGACAGGGATTCACGTCCAACAGCTCAGAACACTAACGCGTCGAGAGGCGGGGAGTGAATCCGACGATTACTCCGCTACCGCTCTATTTATAGTCGCGGTGACCTGTCGTGTCGGGACGTATCGGCACACTCCGTGGCGCGAACATCAAGAAGCGCGCGCTGGCCAATCATGTGGCTGCATCGTGGTAGCGGGACCGGACGGCGGCTCTAGACTGAGATTCCAGATGGGAGACAAGTAGTATCCTTCCTCTCGATTGATATTATGTGGATTTTTTCGGATCTCTAGAGATTCGCGGATTTTCCTGGAATAAAAGAAGGGGCTCTTAGAAATAATATGGGTTTTTTCGAACAATATGGAATGACCGGTTTCTTGGCAGTGTTCTGCAACTGCAGAATGGGAGAAAAGACCTGATCGAATGCATCTTTGATGCTCTTGAATCCGAGTTTTGACGGAACGACCAGTTTCGCCAATATACACTTGTCCACATGAACAAGGAATAGAATAGACACCACAGGAAGATAGGGGCGGTAATGGGTCCTTAGGAGAGGGTAGATATTGTGAGATTTTCTTGGGTGGTCGAAGAATAGGATTCTTTGATAGGATTGGCAAAATTCTTCGCAAAGAAGGTATCAGGACTACTTTTTGACCACTCAAGAAAATCTCACAATATTTACCCTCTCCTAAGGACCCATTACCGCCCCTATCTTCCTGTGGTGTCTATTCTATTCCTTGTTCATGTGGACAATTGTTGCTAGTTGATGGAATCCAGCTCAAGGTGTGCTCTAGTTGTTCAAAGAACTCCTTCCAGTTTACTTTTCTAAGATTTTACCTAGGTCGAGAATGTAATCTGAGAGGTTGGTATGCCGATGGTGATATCATGGTGAAAATCATCTTGAGTATGTGGGAGGTGTGTAACGATACTTCTCGCAGTTGTTAGTGGTCTATCATTGGTATTTTCTATGGGTTGCTCTGGTCTCTCATTATTTTCTTTATGCTTTTGACTTAAATGTTCCCCTGTCCTTGGCATTAAACACCAGATATAAAAAAGGCAGATTGATAAAACTGTTTTTATGAAAAAAAAAATCTCATTGTAATATTTTTTTGAGCGAATCATTTGTTTTCGTTTTTTAACTAGATATAACGTTGTTTTGCTGTTTTATCAGTTAGTTTGTTATCCTTGTTTTTTGTTATTTTTTAATCTAATTTTTTAGGCAACTTTTATTATTTTCTGTAAAATAAATCGAATCTATTTTCACCAGTAATATTTGAACAATAAAGCTAGATAAAATTCAAAACAATGTCGATATATTTATTTTTGCAAAAAATAGCATTATTTACTCACTCCTTAATACCTGACAGTTTTATTATTGATTAAAATTTTTATCACAATATGTATTATTTATACCAGGGAAGTTAACAAAAAAAAACACATATAGTATGTTGTTATATAAACACTGATAACCTGTTGCAAGCTATACAATAAACCTAGAATTAAATATAAATTCTCTTATTTCTAAAGTTAATTCAATTGGTTTTTTATCACCACTAGAAAAATCAAATGTAGTGTTTCTTTTACAATACACCGCCAATAGATAATATTGTGATCAATGAAATGCAATTTCACATAACAAAAAAATATAGTAACGTATTTTGGTATAACACTGGCCAAAAAACTTAGTTGGAAAGCATTCATCCATAAATTAAATTTTCTAAAACTTATTCGGAAATTAGTGGGGATCTGACACACAAACCTGTTTATTGTTTTATACAGCTTTCATTCGATCGGTAATAGATTATGCTAGTATTTTTTATGGTTCGCCCAGAAATTATATATTAAAACGGTTAGAAGTGATACAAAACGATGTTTTAAGACTATGTTTGGGAGCAATGTGGGGTTCTAATGGGGTAGTGATGCGTCTCAAATAGCCTCTCCTACTCAACAGTCAACCTCACCTTCCCGTTGGTGAACCCTGTTATCACAAACGAGGCTCTAACGACCGAGTATAGGCGGTATAACCTTATCATCCTGCACGGAGGAAATGTCGTTGCCATCTCCAGGTCCACTACCCCCTGAGGCTTGTCTGGAAGCTACAGTCGACAGCCCCGGCATCAGACTCGGATGCAGAAGGCCAATAACCTACCCATTCTAAATTTGACCTTATTACTGAAACTTTGGTAGAAACAAACCGGACGGAACACATGTTGACGACCTTGGCATCACCGAAAACACGGACACGATTTGGTTGCTGGAATGTTAAAACTCTGTATGAGATTTCTAAACTAGCTCAAGCAGTAAAAGAGTAAAATAGGTACAAATTAAGCTTTGTCGGTCTTTTGAAAGTAAGATGGTTGGGTAATGGTGAACACCATACCCAAACAGGAGAACTCCTATTATACAGTGGTAAAGAAAATGGGAGCCACGAGAGCGGAGTGGGTCTTTTACTAAGCAAACAAGCCAAAAAAAGCCTTATTTCATGGAAACCCATTAATGATAGAATTATGACTGCCAGATTTTATACCAGATACCGTAAGATAACAGTGATTCAATGCTATGCTCCCACAAACACATCTCTCCACGAAGAAAAAGACATTTTCTACGAACAACTAGAACAAACGACCCAACAAGTAAACCAAGGTGACATACTAATAGTGATGGGCGATATGAACGCTAAAGTTGGAGAAGACAATATTAACTTAGAAACCGTAATGGGCAAACATGGCCTAGGAATGATGAATGAAAACGGAGAGCGCTTTACAAATTTTTGTTCCAGTCATAGTTTAGTTATTAGTGGAACGATCTTTCCACATAAAAATATTCACAAGGTAACATGGACTGCACCTGGCCATACAAGAGAAAATCAAATAGACCACATCGCTATATCAAAAAGATGGAGATCATCTCTTCTTGATGTACGTAATAAAAGAGGAGCAGACATCGCAAGTGACCATCATCTCGTAATTGGTACCATTAAAATCAAGATGGCAAAAAACAAAACCACGCGAAACACCAAGAGACCAACATACAATCTAGATAAACTAAAAACGGTCCCAGGAAGACATATGTTTAGAGAGGAACTTCAACTCAAAACAAGAGAACGTGAAATAAATAGCTGGGAAGATTTCGCACATATTTTGACAGAAATAGCTGAAGACAAACTGGGTAAAAAAGAGAAAGATAGAAAGGAATGGATATCAGATGAAACATGGAATCTTATCGAGGAAAGAAAACAACGAAAAAAAGATATCCTGCAAGCAAGAACTGTAGAAAGAAGAGCACATCGACAACAGGAATATCAAACAATAAATAAATCAGTTAAAAGAAAAGCAAGAAGAGACAAAAGAAGGTGGGCTGAAGAACTTGCAAAACAAGCACAAACAGCTGCACAACACAACAGAACTAGGGAGCTTTACCAAATTACTAGACGACTAACACAAAAAGGGTCCAACTGTTCGAACATTTTAAGATCCAAAACAGGCGAATTGCTTACTACAACAGATGACCAAGTAGAGAGATGGAAAGAGCATTTTCAGGAGATGCTAGGTATTCCCAGAGATAACGCAGACGAAATAGTCGAAAACCCGCAGAATATAGACTTGCATATTTCTTGCGAGGCCCTTTCCAAAATGGAGATAATAGCAGCTATCAAATCTCTGAGAAACAACAAGTCACCGGGAATCGATAACATTGCTGCTGAAATGCTTAAAGCTGATCCGCATCTAACTGCTGAACTTTTGCTCCCCATAATCCGAGAGGTGTGGGAAACAAACCACATTCCAGTGGGCTGGGAAAAAGGTAACATTATCAAGCTTCCAAAAAAAGGCAACCTCACACTGTGCAAAAATTGGAGAGGAATAACCTTGCTTACTGTCATAAATAAAATTTTTGCGACCATCATACTGAAAAGAATAACAAACCAGGTTGAGTTTCGAGCTAATCAAGCAGGCTTTAGGCCAGAATCCTCCTGCATAGACCACATTAATACTGTGAGGGTAATAATGGAACAATCGGTTAAATGGAACACACCCCTATACATGGTTTTTGTTGATTTTGAACGTGCCTTTGATAGCTTGTCTCACGCTGCTCTATGGAAAATTTTAGAGCTAAGAAACATCCCGCAAAAAATAATTTCTATTATAAAGTCACTATATACTGATGCGAAATGCAGCGTGACACACAATGTGATCAACAGTGACGAATTCAACGTACTTACTGGAGTTAGACAGGGATGCGTGCTTTCTCCGTTTCTTTTTAACATAGCTATAGACTATGTTCTCTCCAAACTAGACTCCGACACAAGAGGGATACAATGGACGTTAACCACACGCCTAAGCGATCTAGAATACGCGGACGATATCTGTCTATTAGGTCAAAGGTTCCAAGATCTGGCTTACCAATTGGAAACACTTTCCACTGAAGCCAATAAAATAGGGCCGAACAAAATAGGGTACAAAATGAAATTAAGTCCAGAAAGTGGGGTTGGATCGGTCACACACTCCGAAAAACTAGTTGCAGTATCGCAAAGACTGCCCTAGAGTGGAATCCCCAAGGGAAAAGAAAAAGAGGTCGCTCAGTACAAACTTGGAGAAGATCCATCGTGGACGAGATAAGAGGCCAAGGAAAGTCTTGGAATGAGGTGAAGGCCTTAGCGCAAAATAGAACCCGATGGCGCGTTTTCACTGAAGCTCTATGTTTTATAAATATCGAGAATAGTGGCTTAATTCTTCTATCCCTGATGTTATTGTAAACATTGATAATTTTACTATATATCGTAGAGATAGAAGTACTCGTTTAGGGGGAGGAGTATGCATCTATTTAGCAAATGAAATTACCAATACTTTTTCCATCAGTAATAAAACAATAGACGTACCCGGTACAGAAATTATCCACTTACTTATTACTAATAACTCTTTCATATTTAATATAGTTTGCATATATCGACCTCCGGATATCTGCAGTACCTACTCAGGACAATATGCTTATTGAAAAACTTGATTAATTATCATCCCTTGAAAACCTCATTATTGTTGGAGATTCCAATTTTCCAGAGATTAGCTGGCCCACTTTTTTCAAAACTGATACTATCAATTCCCAACATTCGTTTAAAAACTTTATTATGAACTCAAATTAATTACAACTGATAACTAAACCTACAAGGTTTAGAGCCAACAATAATCCTACAATTTAAGACTTATTTTTCACAAATGACGATCAATTAATTTCTATACTTGTGTCCTCTCCTTTGGAGTTTTCTGACCTTTCGCTTATTACTGTCCACTATTGATTTCTTTAATGTAAATTCAGTTTCATCCCAGTTAAACTGGCCATCTATTTTTCTTACTCTGATACATCGTCAATGTGGGACTCTTTTCCTCTTACTATTATTAACAGGACGGCAGCTATACAGAAATCGACTAAAACTTTGGATTAACCTCTCAGCTACGCATTTAATTCCACATAAGCGAAAGCTTTGGCAAACATATAAACTTACTGGTTTACTTGATGATTTTCTCGCCCACCGTAATTTTTCTAATCGAGTCAAACAATCGTTGCTAAAGTTAAGAACAGAATTTAAAGAATCAATCATTGCAAGTGGTAATATTAAAAAAGTTTATCGGTACATTCGCACATCTTTATCTCCTAAACTTTCCATAACATTACTTCAAAAAGCTGACGGGTCTTTATGATCTTCGAATAGCGAGTCTTCAAAATGTTTATCGTTACTCTTTTTTCAGGTCTCTCGTCTATGGTACTTATGTTGTGCAAGTGCAACACTGACAAACCGTAATTTGTCAGCACGCCGCGTCGGCCGCCACGCGGGCTATGCTGAGTACCATGCGCCGTCGGAGGTTTTATGACTTCTGGTGGCACATCAGTAATATTTATCTCTTGCTTCAACACAGACGTGTGACTGTTTTGCAACGGTTTTATTTGATTACTTTTGTGAGTGTTTGCCAAATTTTGTATATATAATTGAAGCTATAGACAACGATTGGGAAGAGGTTACCCACAGTTTTATTTCGGAAGATGATTTTCTGGGCCATCTTTAATTTCGTTAACTAACGTGTAAAACATTCCTTTATTTTTTCATAAATTTACTATAGGATGTATCCAATACCTGCGTTTCTTCTTCTTCTTTGATCTAATATGAAGTAAACTTGCACTTATTAGAAAAAACAAATCGTCGTCACTTTCACTAGATGATTCTAGAGATATCATCATAACATTCCACGTCCAAAACTCGACTAAATTTGACAACAACGAATACAATGGCAAAACTACTGCCACTGTTAAACCGTCTTATGTGTTTTAAGCCGCGCGGCAGCCGACGAGGCGCAGACGCGGCGCAGACGCGGCGCAAGCCGCTGCCCTGTCTGTCTTTAACTGTCTGTGTCGGTGTGTAAACGTGCAAACTCAAAACTACTTTTGATCCGTAAATGTTTTACACGTATATCTCTAACCTGTATTAGTAAACTTTACTCAATAAGCGTTAGACCTATTCTTGAGTTTACCAGGCCAGTGTGGAATCCAGATCTCAGTCGTGATAAAATCGTACTTGAAAATGTTCAGCGTAAAAACCACAAGACTTGCATACGGCCGTATAAGACCTAATTATGAAGATAGACTATCCATGGCTCATCTCAAGACATTCGAGCAGCGACGTCTTCGAGATGACCTAATTATGTCCATCCGTATTTTAAAACATAATTTTGGGAAACTCAACATCATATTTACTTTAAATCGAGATGACAGATTAAGAGGCCATTGTTACAAATTAAAGAGGGAACGAACTATTGCAAGTTCCAGAGTGAACTTCTTGCCAAATAGAATATTTAATATCTGGAAAAATTTGGATCAGGACACAATATAGGAAACTAGTGTTAACATCTTTAAAAATAAACTTAATAGCGCTTTATTTTATTTATAGGATTGTGTTATTTTAGCACTGCAATATTTATTTTTGTTTGACAACTTTTGTATAAAGTACTTAATTGTAACTTTGTAATCAATATTTCCAGCAGAAACTATAACTATTATAAGAGCATGTCAATACGTGAAAATCTAAATCTCAAACAACTAAACATATTATCTGACTCATTATCCATTCTAAAAAGTTTGTTTAGCCAACTAGACGTAAATTCTGTTAACGTAAATCCTACATCACTACATAAATAAAACTAGATCAAAGAATTAAAAATACTATTATCTAATTTAACAACTGTGCAGTTTAATATAGCACTTACGTAGATAAAGTAATGAAAAAGTAAATCAGACAAGTTCGAATTATTTCTTATTCCCTGTGTCCGATTCTTCTCGATCGACATTGATAAAATAAAATGTTGAAGTCGTGGACTAAAATATAGTTTTATTGACAGCTAATGAATTATTATAATATAGTTGTTGTTAAAGTAAAAATTTATAATAGACTGCGTCCCAAACTAGTTTTGAAACTATATTTATAATCTCACTAAAATGCTACGATTCATCAAATAAGTGTATTGCTCTCTGCATGGAAAAAACACCTTTTACTTTTGAAAGCTGGCAAATATAATTTAAACCGATTGAATATTAGTCCATCTATAGTTTTAAGGAAGTTAAACAAACTGTAATTAAGCTACTAATCGATTTGTTTCACAATTATACACGGTGAAACTATAAAAATTCAGACGATTAGGATTAATGTGAGATTACAAATTAATGGACTTCTTCTTCTTAAGGTGCCATGCATTTCTGCGTAGGCGTCCACCGTACATCGTCTTGTCAGGTGAGATGTTAAATATTCTGGATTAAATAATTCTGTTTTTAGCAGCATTGCGAAGCATTTCATAGCTGTGGATTCCTGTCCATTGTCGAATATTGCGCAGCCATGACATTTTTTTACGTCCGAGACCTCTCCTACCCTCTATTTTCCCTTCGAGTATCAGTTGCTGAAAAGTGTATCGATCTCCTCGTATAATGTGCCCCAAGTATGCAGTCTTCTTACTTTTTACATAATTAAAAAGTTCCCTATCCTGTAAGCCCGCTCTTCTGAGTACTTCCTCATTTCTGACCCTGTCCGTCCATGATATTCTGAGCATTCGACGCAGGCACCACATTTCGAACACTTCAAGTTTGTTAATGGAACTGGCCTTTAACGTCCATGCTTCCATTCCGTACAGGAGAACAGGCCACACGTAACACTTAAGCATCTTGTATCGGAGGTTGAAGTCCAATTTGCGATCAGTCAGAAACTTACGAAGCCTCAAAAAAGCATTTCTGGCTTGTTCAACTCTGCTCTTTATTTCATTCTCGGGGTCCCAACCCTCATTCAGCAAACATCCCAAGTATTTGAATTGCCTGACTTGTTCGATTTCTTCTCCAGAGACATATATCTTTGCGTTGGGGTAATCATTTCTACTTATAATCATTGATTTTGTCTTCTTGATATTTATTTTCAAACCCCGAGCTTCACTTGCAAGAGTTAGATCATTCAAAAGGCATTGAAGATCTTCGATGTTATCTGCCACTATGGCTGTATCATCGGCATACCTGATGTTATTAATAAATATGCCGTTAACTTTAATACCCTTATTAGAGTCTTCCACTGCTTCTGCGAAGGCTTTTTCTACGTATAAATTGAACAGCATTGGAGACAGTATACAACCTTGCCTTACTCCTTTTTTAATGGAGAAATCTTCTGTTTCGTTGGAATTTTGAAGACGTACTGTTGCTGTCTGATTCCAATACAGATTGGCAATGATTCTTATATCCTTTGCATCCAATCCCAACTCTTGTAGGTATTTTATCATCAATTCATGTTTTACATTATCGAATGCTTTCTCGTAATCGATGAAACAGATAAAAACATCCTTTCTTTGATCTAAACAATTCTGTATCAATGTTTGCATACTAAAGATCGCTTCTCTCGTGCCAAGTCCATTTTTGAAACCAAACTGACTCCATCCACTGACCTCTTCACATTTCTTAAACAATCTAGTGTGAAGTATTCTCAGGAAAAGTTTCAAAAAGTGACTCATTAGGCTTATTAGTCGGTGGTCCTTGCAGAAGTTCGCACGTGGTGTTTTTGGTAGGGCGATAAATGTAGATCGAAGCCAATCTTTTGGAAACTGGCCCGTATCGTAGATGTCGTTAAAGAGCTTGACAATAATGTCTAGGTTTTCTTCATTAAGTAACTTGATTGTTTCTGCGTACATATCATCTGGTCCTGGGGTTTTGTTACTTTTTAATAGTTTGATAGCGTGTACAATTTCAGCTTTCAAAATACTTGGGCCATACAAATGGTCTCCCAGTTGTGGTGGTTTTTGTGTTCTGTCATCATTGAACAAATTGGCTGTGTACATTTTCCAAGTATTAAGTATATCGCTAGGGTCCGTTATTAATTCATTTTGGTCATTATGTATACCAGTGACTTGTTTTTTCTTGAAGACACCAGCAATTTCCTTAATTTTCTTGTGAAGATTGAAGCTGTCGCCGAGTTTATATAGGCTTTCAGCCTCGGCGCAAAGTGTAGTCATCCAGATCTCCTTCGCCGCTATAATTTCTTTACGAATTTGACTGTGTATATTTCGGTACCCTACTTCGTCCTGCCTGATCTTACACTGCCTGCGTTGTTCCATCATCTCTAATATTTCTTCTGTCATCCACTCATTCTTGGTAGTTGTTTTACTCTCGAGTAGAAAAGTGTTGTTCAACTCATCAAATGATTCTTTTATGGTGGTCCATGACTTTTCAACATCATTCTCAGTTGCCATATTAGAGAACCTATTGTTTATTTCCTCTGTGTACGCTTCATTTGTTTCATTGTTTTTGAGTTTTCTAATGTTTACTGATGCCTTCTGGTGTTTTCTTTTAGCTGTAGCGAGCCTCAGTTTGATATTTGCTACTAAGGGATTGTGGTCGGATCCTATATCTGCTCCAGGTAATGCAGATACCTTAGTAATAGCATTCCTGTACCTTCTATTAATTGTCACATAATCTATTTGGTTCCTTATAATGCCCTGATGTCCGTCTAAAGGCGACTTCCATGTGTAAAGCCTCCTGGGTGGTAACTTATACCAAGTATTCGTTATGACTAGATCTTTGTCTTGACAGTACTGTATCAATCTGTCCCCTCTGTCGTTTCTCTGACCAAGACCATATTTTCCAACTACGTGATCTACAGCTCCTTCCCCAACTTTTGCGTTGAAGTCTCCTAATACGATGTTAATTTCGTGATTCTTAGTCACCTTTAAGGCTTCGTCTAGCTGTTGATAAAATCGCTCTAGTTCTTCTTCTGGCTTGTCTGCTGTAGGGGCGTAGACTTGTATAATATTTATGTTAACTTTTCCATGCAACTGAATAAGTATGACTCTTTCGGAGATCGGGACAAAGTTCTTCACGGAGGCGCGCAAATTTTCACTTATCAGAACTCCCACCCCATGTCTGTGGTGAGGGTCTGTGCTATCACTGCATGAGTAGTAAAGGGTTTTACCAGTAGTATTGATCATGCCTGTGCCCTCCCATCGCAATTCGCTTATGCCGAGAATATCGATGTTAATTCTGTTCATTTCCTGAATTAGATTTTGTAGTTTGCCTGCTGCAAATAAGCTTCTAACATTCCACGTAGCAATTTTGATTGTCTTATCAAGTTGAAACCGGGAGATTCTTCGCACCCCTTGGCCATTTAAGACCTGCCCGGGACTAGGGGCCGTTTGTTTTGTTTCTTCCAACATGACAAGAAAAAATCTACGGACGGATGTCCTGAGGAATATAATGCGGTAGTTTCCTACTTGCTTTCCGCATCGCAGTACCGTAGCCCTCTAACTGTTTCAGTCTCACCTACGGTATTCTAGTAAGAAGCCGGTTTAGGATCATTTCCTTTACGCCTAATTCTAGTACTGGTGATCGCTGCTGCCCTTCACCAGGTTGATTCTATACTATCCCTAGAAACAGGGTTGCCACTTCCGTTGAATTCACTGAACCGAATACTATATTCTCCACCTTCATCATCGTTGTGGTCTTCACCCGTATCCCTGGGCAAGGGGGCCGTGTTATACGCCACGGAACTTAGTTAGTTAGTCATTAGTCAGTTATTAGTCCAAATTAATGGACTAATTTGTGATTAAACACAGCATTTCCAGTAGCGAGGAAGTATTAAATGATATTTGACTTCAAAAATGCATAACCATAACTAAAGCCAAGCTACACGATAACAAGAAACTTTATTGGAATCAATACTGTCTAAATAATCCGACAAGGTACAGTCTTTTGCATCCGAAAATCCCGACAAATTATAGACATAAAAAATTTAGATTTTTCAAAATACGATATTGTACTCTCTCGATTAAAATTCCGCCACTCCTTTTATTTCGTACATTTATATAAAATCAATTTAGTACAGTCGGATATAAGGGAAAATTGCAAAAAAGACTTAGATCATATATTTTTTGCATGTGACAAGTATGTGATACTAATAATTATATTGAATATTCAGCTATTGCCAGAAAACGTTTATCCCCCGTATAATCTTATGAACTTACTAGCTCTGAACCAACCGTCAATTGTAAGGATTCTTCTAGGTTTTGTAAATTGCAACTTTAGCTTAGGTCTACCTTTAAGTCACCCTGAACGATTCCTGGGTGTAAAGAGTTTTTTTCCTTCCCTATTTTTGATTATTCGATTAGGTTCGTAATAGTCTTAGTGCATAGTAGGTTTGGCTAGGCGTTAATTTTAAGAAACGTTGCACAGCTCCCAAAGTTCAAGAAGGAGGGAAAAAATGTATGATTTATGACTATAAATATTTTACGTTGTTTCCATTTTCTGAAATTGTGTTTATATGTTAATTTTTGTAAATTACAGTCATCTAATCAAACTAAAACTAATCGTACTCACCGATACATCTGAGATAAGAACCGTACTTTAAGCTGTACTCACCTGAAATAGAATAATTCAATTATTATAAGATAGTCAATGTATAAGCTTATTCTTTATAGTAGACAAAATTAAAATAAACACCCGCTTACATAATCTAAATACATTCCAAGATAATGTTTAATAGAAATAATATAAAAGTTTCACTAACATTCTTCTTCTTCTTCTTTTTCCTTCTTGTATGTAGGCTTTAAAGCTTGTTTCTTCTTCAATATTAGCCTCCTAAATTATTTAAATTAACGTACCATCTTTTTCTTGGTCTGCCAATACTTCTTCGTCCATTTGGTGACATCTCGTGCTATTTGTACTATTTTATCGTCTGCCATTCCACTTATGTGTTTGTTACACTCCTGTTTCCGTTTTGTCATCCATCCATTTATGTTTTCTATATTACATGCTCTTCTTATGTTTTCGCTTCTCTCCCTATCCAACAGACATTTCCCTGATATTCGTCGGAGTATTTTTATCTCTGTTGTTTCTTGTAGTCGTCTCGTTTTAGATGTGTCAGGTCTTGTCTCAGCCGTGTATGTTTATATAGGTCTAATTGCTGCTTTATAGATTCTTGTTTTTGTGTCTTGTCTTAGGTGTTTGTTCTTCCAGATTGTGTGATTAAGAGATCCCGCTGTTTTACTTGCTTTTAAGCTTTGTTGTCGTACTTCTTCTTCAACATCTCCGTAACTAGTTATATCTATTCCTAAATATCTAAACTTTGCTTCCTGCTTTATTATTTTCCCATCAATTTCGATTTTACATCGTAGTGGGTATTTAGATGTTGTCATACATTTGTTTTTTTGCTGATATTATCATATTGTATTTCTTGGCTGTTGTATTAAAGATATGTGTTAATCTTTGGAGCTCGTCTTCTGTCTCGGCGATTAATGTGGCGTCGTCTGCATAACTTAATATTTGGATTTCTTTGTTCCCCATTCTATAACCATGACCTTTACATACTGCTTGTATTATTTCGTCCATTATTATATTAAAGAGAAGTGGACTTAACGAGTCACCCTGTCTGACTCCACTTTGTACTTATATACACTGTAATATTCATAAATAAAATACATAAATCTTTAAATTGTTTGCAACTACAAGTAATGC
This sequence comes from Diabrotica undecimpunctata, assembly GCF_040954645.1. NCBI lineage: Eukaryota > Metazoa > Arthropoda > Insecta > Coleoptera > Chrysomelidae > Diabrotica > Diabrotica undecimpunctata. Next base: position 47,143,686 of record NC_092810.1, on the reverse strand, counting down.
GTTTTTTTCTGCTTCTTCGGCATCTTTTTTTTTTTTCGTTTTAACGTGCTGTATAAAGTACACTTGGCGTTGGCTATTAACATGGCAAGAATGTCCCTGTCTTGAGCTATGTTGAACACTTATTCCGCTTTCCGTATCCCGGTCAATTCTCTGATGTTCTTTAACTTTCTACCAAATCCCTGCGTTCTCCGATTTCATCCATCATAATTAGTCGAAGAATATTATACTGTTCTCCCCGCATTATATGTCCAAGGGATACTATTTTTCTGAATTTGACGCTATAAATCAACGAATTAGTAACTTATGCTTTGTTAAGAACTGCATCGTTTGTCTACTTCGCCATTCACGATATTTTGAGCGTTAGTCTAAACAATTACATTTAAAAAGCTACTAAGTGGTTAATAGTGGATATTTTTGGATATTTGCAAGAAGAGCTGTGTTTTCTGCAAAACTTTTTTATTTTTGGTCTTTTTTCCTTCCTTAAAGCGCTTTTTTTATAATATGCTCTCCATATATATATATATATATATATATATATATATATATATATATATATATATATATATATATATATATATATATATATATATATATATATATATATATATATATATATATCTACGGCATTAAGTGAACTCCGCCCATGTTAAAATTCAGGTTCAATTGAGCTCCGTGGTCAAGTGGATACCGATATACGGAGCTCACTTGACAATTCCGTAATATTGGTTCAGTCGATTCATCAGCATGTAGAGTTTAATAATTTATAAAAATTTTTTGGAGCCCGTAAATACCCCTGTATCATAAATGTATATCGCTTAGTTCACGTGTATATATTATAGGGGTCGTTCAGATCTTCTTCATTGTATATTTGAACCATACGTTTATCGGTTTAACTAAGCTCTGAGAGTTTGGCAACTGTGCGATTATACCGTATATTTTCAACATATACCCTGAACGGTTTATATGGGCTCCTTATTTTTATCTACTGTTTGTAGACAGTGGAATGTCATACGCATAACACTGTGTAACAGAGGATATCATATTACCTGGTATAACTACGTACTAAAATGTAACTGGTTCTTTAAAAAACAGGTATGAAGATACAAAAGGATTTGGGCTTATTATTGAATGGAATGTTCGCTTGCATAGAAAATTTTATTTTTTCTGTATTTTTAAAGATGTTGTTTTTTCATTTAATATAATTTTATTAGTTCAATGCCGAACTTGATGTTTTTTTTAATTACAGAAATTTCGTAATATATTTTGTTTACGTGAGTGTCTTTGTACATTTTATGTAAGCATCTGATTAATAAAAACTACTTTTATTTTATTCAATCTTCTGCGATATATTGTATAAAGCTTTTTTAATATTTTAGTTCTGGTCTTATTTGTGTACTACATGTGATATCTCGATAGAAGGTTATCTCAAAATAAATATGGTTAAGTGCTACAATAGATATTTTTGTGTTAAAATGGGTAGTAGTGTGCACAAAAAGAAAGAATGGTTAATTTGTCTAACAAGGTATATTCGGCAGCACAAGCATATAGTACAAGCGTCTATGTTTTAAGGGCGGAAGGACGTGCGCCTCATTTTTAGCTGACAAGCTTGCGAAGAATAATATTTCTGGTCCTCAATTTACCTTTTAGTTTTAAACAATAATCTATGACTGACCCGGTGTGATACAAACTATTTTGAAAACGTCTATGTTGAGGAAATTGAAGGAGCACCCACGAGTTTTTCAGGGGTTTTGGCTGAAAATTTATTCATAGTTTATTTTTATTGTGCAATAATAGGTGTCTCGTCTATATAATAGAAGTCCTAGTATCTACCGGTATGCATCGTTTGTTTGTGTAAATGTTATACAGTGTAGGTGCCTTTATGTTACCCCAAGCGAGACCGTTCTTCATCTGCTACTCTTACCAGTGAGTGATACAAAAAATATTTTCTTATGTTGGCATACGCAGACAATGTAAGTGAGCTTGTTATCTAAGGGGATATCATATAGTTTTTGGAGAAATATTCTGTAATTTAAGGTGTCGTAAGCGGCATTTAGATTGAAAAATACCACCCCTGATACCGGATATTTTTCGTACCCGTCTTTTTTTTGCCAGGTTTAAGCAAGGTAACAACTTTGGCTTGTCTCTAAATTTTGGCTATCTCCATAATTTGAATACAGTTGTTCATCATGCGGATAAGCCATTGTAGAGTGTTTTTGGTCCAGGTTTCGTAATAAGCTTTGTGCTCAGATCCTCAATGTCGGTAGTTGTATTATTTTTCATTAAATATGTAGATGGTGGATCCAAGCTCAACATCGTTAAAAGGTTCTCTCGGCTGACTGGTTTTATCCTTTCTTACTTTAAGTTATTCTTTGCTTCTTTTGCGACAGAAATAGCATGTCTATATCTATGATGTGGTTTTCAGCGATCAGCTATATACCAAATACCCTAGGTTAGGCCCTATATGTGTTTCGTGCACTAGAGATAAGTTACATTCGTGTTTAGCTCATATGTCTGATAAGTTTAAGTAAAGTAAAGTTTCTTGATCTCTAGATATACCCTAAACAGTTATAGACATATGTTATTAGAACAGTTGGTTCTAACAAGGACCAATTTGACAAAATCATATTAAAGGGGTGACTGAAGAATTAGCCGATTAATTAATTAATCATTACCCGGGGTATGCCCGATTGCGGTGATCTTATTAGTACTTCAATCTTCCTTAACGCGCGTTCTTTGAATCCCATAAGTAATGCCTAATCTTTTACTTTTTATTAAAAATTTAAATTTTACATGTCGTGTATTACTTTTTGACGATATTTCGAATCAGATTTGTATAGTAATAATTTTAGGTATTAAAGAGCCTCTTTGTGAAAAATAAATAAGTTTGTGATATCGGTCGCAACTCATATCTAGATAATAACAAAATAAACAGTTAAAATAAGTGTAAACAATTTCAACTACATATATCGGTGCCACTGTTCAGGTGATGGGTTTATCACAGATTATCAAAGATTACATTTTAATTCAATGTTCTATTTACGTATTTTCAATATTAAAAAAGTAGGAAAAGACATGTTTATGCTTTTATTTTTTTAAATTTATTCTATTTTCTTTTTAGTTCCGTCTTTTTTGAACGACCTGTGTTCTTTTTTTAATTAGGCACTTGTCCAAAGCTATGACAAATACTCTGTCCTCTACTATTCTACATTAATATGACTGATTCATTATTTTCTTTAAACACTCTGTCCTCTGCTATTCTACATTAATATGACTGATTTATTTTATCTTTCTTGCAGCAATTTTAATGTTTATCCTGTGTATCTTCTTCTTCTTCTTCTTCTTCTATTTATATAGACATGACTTTCATTTTTCAATGTGCCTCCAGTAAGTTGCCGTTCCATCGTTTTCGTGATCTTCCTACTGATCGTCTTCCTACGGGTTGACCGACTCTTGCCGTCTTTACTACTCTATTTGTTGTCATTCGGCTTATATGATCGTTCCATTCTACTCTTCTATTTCTTAACCAGTTCTTGATCTTCTTCATCTTGCATCTACGTCGTATATCTGTACTTCTAGCTCTGTCCCGTAGTGTCTTACCATCAATTTTTCTAAGTGTTTTCATCTCTGCTGTTTCTAATATCCTTTTTGTTCTCTCTGTGTCAGGTCTTGTTTCTGCCGCGTATGTCATTGGTCTGATGACTGTTTTGTAAATTCTGCCTTTCGTTTCTTTGCCGATAGTTTTATTGCTTCATATTGTTTCATTTAGTCAGCCTGCGGCTCTGTTTGCTCTATTCACTGGATCTTCCACTTTAGTTTCGAGCTTTCCGTAGCTAGATAATGTGATGGCTAGATATTTAAACTCCATCACTTGTTCTATTATCTGACCTTTCAGCTCCAATTAACATCTTAGTAAATTTGCTGTTGTATCCATGAATTTTTTCTCTTTTGGGGAAATTAACATGTTAAATTTTCTGGCAGTTATATGAAATTGGTGCAGCACACGTTGTAAATCATCTTCATTTTGAAAGAGTAGTATTGCGTCGTTTGCACAGCAATTTTAATTTGTTTTTCTTCCATTTGGTATCTTTTTTTAGTTCTTACTTATTTATTATTTCATCCATATTCAGGTTGAACAATAGAGGACTCAGGAAATATCCCTGTCTTATCCCATTGTCAGCTTTATTAGGGTCGGTTGGTTCTTCTGCTTTTACTTTTATTGTGTTATTTTGGTATATATTTTCGGTCGTTTTGATTTTTTCTAGAGGTATCTCTCTTGCGTACAATAAGTGGATAACGTTTTTTAATTTGTGTTTCTTCTGCATATCATTATTTCTTCTGTGTATTAAAAGTTAAATTTTGCTTATTATTAAGATTCCCTTAACGTGTTTATTAATTGTCTTGTTTCTGCAGTACGAATATATGTGTATCATGATAGATTGTAATGCATATTTCATTTGCGTTTGCCAATTACTTTATCACTTCCTCAGCGATAGGTCTTTTTTTCCTCATCAATAACCTTATCTTATCCTCGCTCGATACAGCTATTCTAAGATATTTATATGCTCTATCATTTGGTTTTTATGTCAAATTTGCACCTATGACGAAATTTATAATACATATCTAATATCTGGTGCTTTCATATGAAAGTGGAATAAAACACTTGGTAGATAATATTTATTTGTTTTGAGTACACTTTTTTTAGAACCTAGTACATAAAGGAATAAATATTTGTCTGTTTAGTGTTTTCCAAGTCTGTAAAACATAAACAGGCTTAAATATTAGATTATACATTTATTAAGAATATTCAATATCGAAATTGAAGATTTTGTATCACAAAATATGAATAGGTTTTTACATTTTGTTTGACGTTTTAATCTTCTAATCGGAGTTCATTTTTCGAAAAACTATAAAATTGTGAAAACAAATTGCTATATAAAAGTACGAGGCAATATTCTCATGCTGTGAGCTTTGCTGCTCTGTTACTTGTATAACGCTTAAGCTATTTTTAATTTTTTGTCAATATTTTTGAGGTGTTTCCTTAAATGACCATGTTTAAGGTTAGTACGTTTGATTAAATGAAATTGACATTAATTTAATAGTTTCCATTTTATTAGTACTGATGGTATATAACTAGCATCTGTTGGTACTATATATCAATTTTAACATGTGGAAGTGAGAACACTCTCTTGTTAGTATTTTCAGTGTAAATTATGTGGCAGCCGTAGCTCAGTGGCTGTGTTACTGGCTTAACAAGCTGGAGGGCCCGGGTTCGAATCCTGGCACCGACAAAATTTTCAATTTCTAATTTAACTGCGCTGCCACCGTGCTTCGGAGGGTACGTAAAGCCGTCGGTCCCGCTACGAAAGTAGTCATTAAGTCATGTTAGGGGCGCTTGCGCGACCTGAAAACCCTAACACTAGACCTTAGCCAGAAGGTTACACGAACTTACTTACTTACTAGTGTAAATTATGACGAAACCAGAAATAACCCATAATATTCCCCCCGTGTGATCTTAGTATTTCCATTGATTGAATAATATAGGGTCTCCAATATTTCAGTCAACGGTATGTCAGAGTGGTTTTTATTAATTTTTATATATATTTGCAACATGAAGAAGAAAGTTCAGTATAGGCAGTTAAACAGTAAACCTGTCAATTTAAAAGTAAGAGCAAGTACCAACTTGCTGAAAAGCATACCCATACACAAAAGGGATGATAAAATGTACTGCACAAACTATAGCGGTATAAGCTATATATTAATTATTAGGATATACAGATTTTTTTCTAATAAACCTATAACGATTGAGTGAATAGGTGAACTATCAAATAGGAGACTATTAGTGTGGAATTAGAAATAAATCATTGATCAATTATTCACAATTAGGCAGTTAATGAGAAATGTTGGGAATACAAAAAAAAACATTAAACTAGTTATTTATAGATTTTGAACAAACACATGATATAATAATAAGAATAAAACTATGGAATACTATGGCATAACTAGGCTTAATTTAACAAGGAGTAACGTACAAGTAAAGTAATATTTCAAGGAAAATTATCGACTTATTTTCAAATGTACATTGACCTCAAACAGAAAGAAGACATTAGAAGAAAATGTAACGTAAAGTGTATAAATGAATTTACACAAAATAGAAAAAAAGAATGGAATAATCACATAAGCAGAATGGAGGAGACCCGTGACGTCAAAATTGGAAGAGATAAGTCACGAATCGGCAGAAGAAGTATCGGACGATCGCGCAAAAAATGGAGTGATAACCTTCCATAGAGGTATTATTTCACCAATGAACAAGTAAAATTGCTTATAAAGAGAAATAATAACAAGAAAAAAAAGTAACATCTCTCAGATAAATAAGCGGAACAACAGAAACTGAGTATAAACGTGAAATTCCAAAATTAACATTAAATAAATTACCGCAAATCGTACGAACTGAAATAAGTGTTATTTTCTGCTCATATATATAAATAAGAACTATTTTTAAACCAAGTGACAGAAAAAAAATTATATATATATTTACTTCTAAATGATTAAGGTCTATAAAATTATTATTAAAGTTAAAGCTTATACAAGCGACAAAGTTTTTAAAACAATTAGACCGAACATAATATCATAACTCTAAAACATAATATATAAGGAAACAATAAAGAAATAGATATGTTTAGTGGTTATGAAACCGCTTGTCGTCTGCCATGAATTTTATTACAGAATCAAGTTACCAATACCATAAGACACCAAAATATTTTGTCTGAGTAATGACTTACTACGATAAAAAGAAATAGAATACTTTTATAATACACAACGTTATAACGTTGTGTAAACGCATGTTAATAACAATTGGTAATAAAGACATAAAGATACCCACTAGAAAGTTTAAAATTTTAAAACGACAGTAAAATAAAGTTCAAGTATATTATTTTCATTATTTGTTCAATACTGATGCCATCAATTTTTATTTTATATCTAGTTAGTTCTTTGCTGACTACTATTGTTTTAGTTTTCTGAGATGAAATTGTCATAATAAATTCATAATGCCAGGTATTTTATTTCCATTACCTATGTGGTTATTCCATTCTTTTTTTCTATTTTGTATCCATTCATTTATACACTATACGTTACATTTTCTTTTCGATTTCTCAGAGTATTTCCTGTAATTCTTCTCAGTACTCTCATCTCTGCCGCGTCCATTATTCTTTGCATTGTGGCTGTGTCGGATCTTGTTTCTGCTAATGCTATCAATTTCTATTTTACATCTGTGGTCCTTTGCTGACTACTATTGTTTTAGTTTTGTGAGATGAGATTGTCATATTAAATTCTTTTGCTCTTATGTTAAATTTGTGGACAAATCTTTGCAGACTATCTTCATCTTGGGCTATTAATATTGCGTCATCTGCGTAACGGAGTACTTTAATTTCTTTGTTTCCCATTCTGTATCTTCTTCGTTTGTTAACGCTTTTGATGATTTGATCCATGATCAAATTGAAGAGCATGGGCTCAATCTCAACGAATCCCCTTGTCTTATTCTGCTGCCTATTTCTATAGGTTCTGTAAGTTGTCCCTCTATTCTGACTTCAATTTTGTTGTTTTGGTCGATGTTTTCAAAAGTTTTTATAATATTTAGGAGAGCTTCTCTATTATACAGAAGATGGATTACATCTTTCAGTCTTACTCTGTCAAACGCTTTATTTAGGTCAATCAGACACAGAAATGCTAGTCTATTATACTTCAGTGATTTCTCAGTAATTAGCTTTATAACGAATTTTGCATCTGTACACGATCTACCACTTAAAAAACCCGGTTGTTCATCTGCTAAACTTATATTGTGATTAATTAGCACTTGTAAAATTTTAGTTGTAAGTTTTAGCGTAGTATTTAGCAAGTTTATACCTCTGTAGTTTTTTGTCTGTTTTTATCTCCTTTTTTATACAGTAGAGTTAGTTCGCTCCTTCTCCATTCTTCCGGCATTTTATTGTGTTTTATAATTTTATTAATTAATATTGTTAATTGTTCTGTCATTGCTGCTCCACAATATTTCAGTATTCGTTTGGTATCTCGTCTTGACCTGCTGCTTTTCTGTTCCTCAGGTTTTCAAGTATTTTCCGAACTTCCTGTACATTTATATTAAGTTCTTTATATGTTGTAATTTCTGATGTTTCCGGTTCTAGCGTCGTTTGTTCTTCTCCTGTATATAGCTTTTTTAGGTAGTCAATCCACGTATCATTTTCTATGTATTTTAGTTCTATTAGTTACTTTACCTTCGTTCTTTGACGTCTGATGAAGCGCTATATTTCCTTTTGCAGACGAGAAAAATTATGTTCCATTTCTTTCGAAAAACGTTCCCAGTGACCATTTTTTATTTTTCTTATAAGTGCATGTGTTTCGTTTCTAATTGTCTTGTAATTATGTTATGCCTCTTGTGTTTTGGTTGACATGTATTTCAGGTAAACTTTTTTGTTTTCTTTACATTTTTCCTTCACTTTACTTATATTTCTTTTACCGAGAACTTTCTTGGCCGAGGCTAAGATATTAGACTTAAGTATTGTTCAGCTTTCTTCGACTCCATCACTTTCTGTGATATATGTATTTCTGTTTTTTTCGGTTCTTCTTTTCTGGAATAGGTATCTTGTCGAGTCATCCTGTAAGCTTTCGACTTTTATCTTTGTGGTGTATTTCGGTGTTTTGTTATCACATATATGTTAGTGCTCTCTATTCAACAGAATATAGTCTATAATAGATCTTTGTCCTCTACTGTTTTCAAAAATGTATTTGTATTGTTCTTTGTGAGGGAAAAATGTATTATTATTACGTATCTGGTTTTTGCTGCAGAGGTCCGTTAGAAGGTTTCCGTTTTCATTTCTGATATTTTCGTTATATCGCTGTTTTATCGCTGGAACTAAATCATTGCCAACACGGGCGTTAAAATCACCCATAATGATTATATATTTATCATTTGGGGTCTCGTTTATTACAGTCTGAAGGTGTTTCTAGAAGTTTTCCCTTGTGGTGGTATCTTTGTTGTTCTCTGGAAGTGAATTGCTACCACATTCAGAGGTTTAACATCCAGTATAATTTTTACACTTACTATTTTTATACTTGGTGTAAAAAATTTTTGTGTACTAACAGAGCGACTCCTTCTTTGGCTCTGGTTTCTTTGGCAACACCACTGTAAATCATGAGATGGTCATCTATAATAATTTGACCCTTTTCCTTTTTTCTTTGTATCTTTTAACGCACACATGTCTATATTTTTTTTTCTACAAGCTCTTTTGTAATTTTCTGCTCTCTTGTAGAGACTTTACGTTCAAAGCACCGATGCGAAGTGTATTTCTCGTTTACCACAAATTCGTTGTCCTCTTTCTCCCGTTAGTCGTCGTAATGAAATCATTCCTGTCCCGAGGCATAATTCTGTTTCTATGAGCTGTATGGTTTTAAAGTCTATTAGTAGGGTGCTAAACTGGCTGTAGACCCCCTCCTCCTTTATTTGGGCTTGGAACCGGCAACAGTTCTGTCGAGCTACTCGATCTACCCAAAAAAACTGCAGGCGGATTTGAGATATGTTACTTAAGGATGTACTTAATCTCTATTAATTCTTTGATCTGTTTTTTATTCCCTTTCAGATCTGTTTTATATTAGGTAAATTCTTATTTCATTCCTTAGGTAAATTCTTATTTCAAACCCTCCGGCGTACTTTCAGGTCTACTAATTATATAAGTATTTTAGTTTTTTTTTTCATTTTACTTTCACCTCTTTTTGTACTTACTTTACTTTCCGTGTCCGGAACACCAACAGCTTTAAATTTTGTATTTCCAATGGTTGGCTACATAAATGGCCCTGTCATTCGCTAAAAATAAATCTTCTTCTGTGTAGGTCTCTCTCATCTCTGTGCATGCTAGTAGATTTTTTGTGGTAACAAACTTTATAATCTTACCGAAGGGGCTTCTAATTTCAGAAACTGTTACACGATTACTCTATTTGATATACGTACATTTATGTACTAAATGTTTTAGTGCCAATGCAGTTTAATAAAAAATACTAATTAATAAAAACGGAAATTTTCGCTTTTCCAAGTTTATAATACACACTTTCTTATATTTGAAAATATATAAAAGTAATATAAATTACCGCCTTGCTTATTAAAACTAAAAAGTAAAATAAAGGTATATGGCGGTTAACAATTTATATTTAACTACATAAATTAGCCAAATAGTCCTTAAATTCCTCCATGATTAAATTGATGGATATTTAAATAAATTTCAAGTTCCAGAATGTATCTGCTGTAAAATTTGAAAATCTACTACTAATACAATTATTGGCAACATCGCAGGAGTTTAGAAGTATATGAAATATCGTAAATACGGATCCCAAAAATGGTTTATCCTTTTGTGGAGTCCACTTAATCCTACGTGTTGGTCGGAGTCTACATAAAGCGCTACTTAGATAATAAAATACACGGTGTATATTCTACTGGAGTTAGTATAATACCGTTTTAGAACGGAGCTTACATTAACCGCTAGATGTATATATATATATATATATATACAGTAGACTCCCTCTATAACGAGAACTGAAATGGCAGACTAATTACGTCGTTATAAGCGTATCTCGTTATATCCAACAACAATAATACTGTGCATACATATGAATATGTAGTTTTCTAAAACATTAACTTTCTATAGTGAAGCCATTCGGAGCAATATAAGATGCTAATAAATATTGTTTGAATGGCGTTTTTAAAACAAAGTTGTTTACTTTTATTGTCAATGAAATGCATTAAAACAAAAAGAGTTGTTTACTTTTACTGTCAATGATATACGTTAAAACAAAAAATCTGTATTCTGTAAATATGTATAATGTATAAAGCGTATAAAGTTATTTTGTCATTGTTGACTGCTTTAAATTGTCCAGTATTCTATCTATCATATTTTCTAAAGATGTGAAACAGTTTTATGCTTCTTCATTTGCGTTTTGTCCTTGGGTAAAGTTTCTGCCCTTTAAACCTTTAAAACACTTTCCACATCTTGTCTATTAGGACCCATATTATTAGGTGTGAATGGTCAACCCAATACAATGACACTTGTGAATCATAAATTTTACATTTCCGACTAAGAATCATAAATTGTAAGAAGTTTATTGCGGACGGCCCGCAGTTAAAAAGGGTATTTATTTATAGCTACGGCCGGGCCAAAACGTAAAAAACACGTTTTTCAATCTTATTACTTCCTCGTTATAAGCAAATTTACCTCGCTATAAAGGGTTATAGTTCAATAGAAATTTCACGGGACATCTAATGTACCTCGTTATAAGCGAACGAAACCTCGTAATAACCGTGTTCGTTATAAAGGGAGTATACTGTATATATATATATATATATATATATATATATATATATATATATATATATATATATATATATATATCTATATATATATATATATATATATATATATATATATATATATATATCTATATATATATATATATATATATATATATATATATATATATATATATATATATATATATATATATATATACAGATTGAACGAATGTATTTCGGCTCAACTCCGCTCTAGGTGGTTGGCCAACAAAAGGTTGTCAAATAATTATATTATAAAAATCCAATACTTCAGCGGGCTGCTGGATTCTGAATTCATTCAAGAACAAGTCAAAACTCCACCCAAATAGGTTTCCTCGAATCACTGTGAAAACTAGACTACACAAGCAGTTATTATGCTGTCAAACCACTTATCGCTTCCTTATAGTCCAAGAGATAGAGCCGAAATTTTGAACTGATCAGTAATATGACATTTCTCTATTGGAATATATTCATTGTAACTGGGTTAAGACTTTGCCTTACAGGCGGACGCCTCTCGTGGTACAGTGGGTGGCTATACAGGGATGAAGTTGTAATTTTTTTCAGAAAAATTAAAGATCGATAATATGGCTGAAAATTTGCCCAGAGTAAGATCTTGGTATAACCAGACGAAATCCCAAAGGGCGGACGCGAGAGTGGATACATAAAGGCTGGCGGACAGGGGGAAATTGCAATTTTTTGGGGAAAAATTAACGATAAGTAATATGTCCGCCATTTTCATGGCTCATTATTTAGCCCCTAAAAACTCTAAATCCAAAAGGGCGGACAGCTGGGTTGGTACAGAGAGCCATAAAACGGGGTCAAATGTACCACTTGCCTGCGCATTTTAGGTCTCGGTAACAATTTTCAAACTGATTTTATTATGATATTTTTATACCGATTGATTTAAAAATTTGTATGCTCACTTCTGTTACTATTCTGAGAAGCGTCAAGTAGAGTTTTCCTCAAAATTTTCCAAAAAAATTTCCGTAAATGAAAATTTTCGTAATTTTTTGAGGTAAAATCTAATTTATAAAATCCTTTCGATTTTCTGTAAGTTATACCATGATTTTTTTCCAAAAATTTTCAAACGATTTGTCCGATAAGAAAAAAAAATTAGAAAAACTTTTCTAAAACATTTGATAAAACTCTACGTCATCGTCTGAATCTTTCATAGAATATTTTGTAGTTTTAAAATGATATTATGATAATGTTTTTTTTTTTCAAACTAAAGTCATATTTACTTTACAAATCATATGTTTTCCTTAAATATAAATATTTTACGAATTAATTTTTAATTGAATAAATGTTTGATATTTGATATTTTATTAAATTAAAGTAATTTTATAATGTTAACTATTAAATATTTTTGGTATAACAAATAGTAATTTTACTTATTTTTTATTACAATAAAAAGGTTTTTAAATTTATATTGCATAAATAATGGTTGTTCAGATATAAGAAAAATTTGATTTATTATTACATTAATAATCAAATACAAAATATATTATTTCTATTTATCAATAGGTAAAATTCAATTTGTAGAATTCCTTTAACATTTTACAAATAATTATTAATAAAAATCAATTTAATAGTGGAATTATCAATTTTTTAAATTTTGAAATTTACTTTGTACTTAGATATTTTCAATATTTTTTTTAACTTTCAAATTAATTGAATTTTTTTTTCATTAGTTAATTATAATTTAACAAATTCTGTTTGGACATTAATTTTGCATCATTATTATTTTAAAATATTAAAATAATAATGATGCGCGTTCCATTTAGATCAGTAATTCTAGACGCATGCGCTAAATGTAATAAGTATCAAGATGCTTTTATCCAACTTGGTGAAACTGACTTCGATTGTAATGAAGTTTTTGAAACCTTAGAAACTTTCATATGTCACTTTATGGAACAGGACTGATGAGAACAATTCCAAAAAGAAAAGTAAACGATGTCAGATTTTCACTATTTAACCGGCAGTATAAGTTGCATGATATAAACGAGCCTTTTAAAAAAAAACTAAAAAATTTCGATGCTTCAAGCTTACCACCATGTCAAGATGAATTACACCAACATCTACTGCGAGCCCATTATATTTCAAATATTTGGACAAATGCTCATAAAAAAGTACCAACAGAATTGATTGTTGAAGAACATGGTTGGGAGTTTGAAGATGAAACATATAAATTCAAATGGTTTAGTGGACCTCAGATGCCAGAATCAATTCGAGAAGTAGTGATTGAAAATGAAGCAGATAATGAATGTGATATTATTGAAAGTGAAAGTAACGAAGATGATGAATGTGATGACATTAGTGAGAGTGAGAAAAATGAAATTTTTAAAGTTTTTCTAAATTTTTTTTTCTTATCGGAAAAATTGTTTGAAAATTTTTGGAAAAATTCATGGTATAACTGACAGAAAATTCTAAAAGGATTCTATAAATTAGATTTTACCTCAAAAAATTACGAAAATTTTCAATTACGGAATTTTTTTTGGAAAATTTTGAGGAAAACTCTACTTGACGCTTTTCAGAATAGTAACAGAAGTGAGCATACAAATTTTCAAATCAATCGGTATAAAAATATCATAATAAAATCAGTTTGAAAATTGTTACCGAGACCTAAAATGCGCAGGCAAGTGGTACATTTGACCCCGTTTTATGGCTCTCTGTACCAACCCAGCTGTCCACCCTTTTATATTTAGAGTTTTTAGGGGCTAAATAATGAGCCATGAAAATGGCGGACATATTACTTATCGTTAATTTTTTCCCAAAAAATTGTAATTTCATCCCTGTCCGCCACCCCTTATGTATCCACTCTCGCGTCCGCCTTTTGGGATTTCGTCTAGTTATACCAAGATCTTACTCTGGGCAAATGTTCAGCCATATTATCGATCGTTAATTTTTCCGAAAAAAATGACAATTTCATCCCTGTATAGCCACCCCCTGTACCACGAGGGGCGTCCGCCTGTAAGGCAATAGAGAAATGTCTTATTACTGATCAGTTCAAAATTTCGGCTCTATCTCTCCGACTATTAGGCAAGCTTCTCTTTCCTTTAAAGGAGACAGATAGTTAAACGATATTTTATACAATGTCTATCACCGGGTATGGATTTATTTTTGTCCAAGTTTTATATTGGTCCACTATTTCAAATGCAGTTCAAACAGACATATATTAAATTGTATGTTCCGTTTTAAATTCGTTCAATCTGTATATATATATATATATATATATATATATATATATATATATATATATGTATATATATATATATATATGTATATATATATATATGTATATATATATATGTATATATATATATATATATATATATTAAATAATTGCCGAGACAATAAACATCTTTGACTGACATCTTCCTCTGGATGAAATTCGTTTGAGAGTGTATCAAACACTTTAAGTGTTCCAGTAGTGTGTTGATATAGTTTAGTCATAAGCGAAATTAAGTGTTGTGGTATGCCTACTTCTTTTAATAATTGTCATACGTGTTGTCATTTGACCCTGTCGATCGCTTTGCGATAATTTATATAACAAATGTAGTGGGATATTATATTACCTAAATTACCTAAATTACCTAAATATATTATAAAAAACATATATATATATATATATATATATATATATATATATATATATATATATATATATATATATATATATAAGAAATACTGGATTAACTGTCGATATAAAAAAACAACACAGTTTATTAGGGCTGCAGTCAGTAGGTTTGGCCGGGATGTTATAGAAACACTCTTTTGACTTTTGGTCGAGCTTTCGGAATTCTTTTATTCCTTCTTCAAGACACTGTAATTAAAAGAAAGTGTAAATATTTACAACATATCTCAAATTGTCATTACAACTTACTAGTCGTTGAGATTATTTGTGTAAAGCTACGACACTCAACATTAAAAACACACATATAAAATATAACGTGTAAAATAATGGACAAAATACATTTTTATAAAATGTATCCCCAGAATTTTTATGTAGATACCACTTTTTTGTACCTTTTTAAACATCTGAAATATCGAACTCGGAGTATAAATTAATTAACCTGTACCTACGTGCAATAAACGATAATTAAAACTTGTTTTATAAAGGATATCTATGTTAACAAAATAACTACCAAAAATCAATAAAATTAAATTAACTTCAAATATTATTTATGATTCAGTATTATAATAACCTAATTTTATCATCTCTTTATAATTACTATAATTAAATTAGCCAAATCAAAACTTAAAATTAAAAGTCTTTTCTATACAACTACATTCAAATGTTGCGTGAAGAAGCGTTCTTGACTATGTCATGCGCGAAGCGAACCGGTTTTGGAACATTATGTATCATACCTTGTGTTCATTGTACTATGCCAGCGTCCCAATGCATAGAACATTGGAAGAGACTGAGGATGGCGTATATCCAGTAGTAGACGCGATTGGATAAATAATGATAATGATAATTATAATGATATAGAAATCAACAAGATTTTTAAACTTAAGTGGATCGATATCTGCCTAGACAGTCAAGCGATTTTAGGCTAGTAGTCCCTAGACTAGTGTGGGGATGGAAATTAAGAGAAGAACTAATAATAAGAAGTTATAAGTAGACTTTGACCATTGACTAGACTAGGCCTGATAAGGCAATTGGCTGCGGAAAGACCTCTGTAGAATTGACAGCTTTCAGGAAAAAGAAACTTACATATGTAGAAACGAGTTTCTGAGTGTTAACATTAAACGTTAAAAGTCTAAGTGTATTATCCTGTAAAATAATGTAACATAATAATAATGTAAATATATTCTCATGAGTATATAATATTTAAAATGTATATTTCTAGGTGGAGTTCATAAACAATCAATTGTATAATCATGTCAACATTTTCATAACTTGGACTCTTTATTGCATCCTTATTACCATTTTTACATAACAGATTTCTTTGAATGAATAGGAAACAATGCGTGCATATTTAAGGTTAGTGCTTGTTCCGTTTTGTGACCGACAAGACTCCCACAAGTATCCTTGTGAACTACATATTATATAATATGTACCTACAGTGCTTTTCAGATAAGATTATCCACCTTAAATAACTTTTCAACTTCTAATTTTTAGGAAAAGCGCAAAAACACGCCAATTAATATTTGAAGGGGAGACATTATGTCATATTTAAACTTGCTATAAAAGTTACCCCGTCACCCTCGTATAATCTCTTTATTTTTTTAAAATGACTTCACCCTTTGTTTATTTTATATTTGGATTCTACTTTTTTACTGATTTCAAAAATGTATAATAAATTCGGATTGAAGTGATTAGTTTATGAGATAGACAATTTTTCTTTTAACAAGATAGTATCTCTCTCACCTTAATTGACTGTAACAAAATAGGTTGTAGCATACTTAAACTTTTTGAATATTTAACTATACTATTAGTTGTACCTTTAAAAAGTAAGAAACAAAAAACTTCACTTTTTATTAAAGTTTTTTATCAAATTTTTCTATATAGTCGGTTAGCTATTCCCAGTCCGAACTGTCTAGTGAATTTAGTAATTATTTTTTTGCGAAGTTATTTACTTTTTGAAAGACTAGAAGTGGCTGGAAATGACTATACAACCAAGCACACGTACTCATAGCCAATATTTATAGTAAACAAACGTAAATAAAGTAGAACTTTACGAATTACCGACAATCAACATTTATTTATTTGTACCGTGACCTAAAACATGCAAACCTCTCAAGAATTTCAAAACCTCTGTTTCTAACCGACTCGCTCAACTCTCTTCTGGCAATACAGCATCTGTATCCTAAACAGCCCTTGAAGCAACTAATAAAAACTGAACTACAAATCGCCCAAGAGAACCACATAACTCATAAATTTATATGGATCCCATCGCATATACGAGTTATCGGCAATGAAGAGGCAGACAGTAGTGCTTGTGATGCAGCAACGTGTGTGGAATCTGAATTAGTGCGCGAGAGTGTATGTAAAGATCTCAAAATATTTTTTAAACAAAAAGTGATTGGTCAGTGGCAGCGCAAATGGTTTCTATCGCAATCTAAATTAAGATCGCTAAAACCAGATACATGACAGTGGAAAACTAGTGCTAGTACACGGTTTATTCAAACGGTTCTAAGTGTGCGTTCATAACGAGGCGCCGACTCTCGGTCTTACCATATGATGGTATCATAGTATCATCGCCACTTAAAATAAATGCATTACTTTAAAAAATCCAGTGTTCACCGTCAACGCGCATCGCCCAGCCTAGAGCCAGGTATCGGACCATGGAGTTGGACCATAGTATTCCAGCTTAGTATTTTTTCGATTCTCGTCCGTAGTACTCTAGGATCGACACTACAAGATGCCGAACACCGAGCCTCGCTGCGACCAAATAAATGCATTTAAATCCGAGCGTTCACTTCATGTATATTTATAGTTCTTAAAATATAATCAAAATTTCAAAGTGATGGGTAAAATAGTTTAAAAGTTATTTTATTTGTTTATCCCAAATAAATTTTTTTTTGCAACAATGTAAGTCAGAAAATTATATAGTTTTAGTATTTATAAGGGTAGTTTCTGGAAGAAAAAAACTTGTTCTATGATTTACATTAAAAGAAAATTAAGAAAATTAATTTTAAATATTGCAAAATAATTTTGCAAAAACATCGATTTTTTGCTTATAAACAATTAGAATACCTTTTTAACCATTTCCTGTAAGAATATTATTTTTTTATATTTAAAAAGCCTGAATTTTTTTTACAAATTCAAAAGTAAAAAAAATTGTCCTAAAATAATTTGGGACAAAGTTAGCCTCTTTTTTTATTTAATTATTCATAGCAGCTTTGTTTATAACAATTATTAAATCTAATTAGCGCTATTTGAATAAATATACTTTTTTAGTTTTAATGTACTAGCTTCTAAAAATATTGCCTTTTAATGGAATCGTCCACAAAGCTTCAAAATGCGTTCTTTAAAATCAGCCGACTTTGAAACTCCAGGGAGCTGAAGGGAGGGGGAATAAGCTGTTAACTGTATGTCTGGTCCTTTTTTATGTATTTCGAAGTTTCTTTTTGAACTTGTAGGTACTTTTTGTGTACATTACTAATATGCATTCGTTCAATAAATAAATTGTCAAATAAACCACCTAATTTGTTTAATTTTTTTTAATAATATTTAAGGTAAGTATTTTGACTCTAAATTTTGACCGTATTTTAAGTACTATAAGACACAGCATTCCATGCAATATAAATGTTATAAGTTTATTTTCAAAAAAGTTATTAACAGTTATAAAAAAACCAAAATTTTTGACTTATTTTGCAACTTTCTTAGCAACAAATAAGGATAGAAACATTTAGAAAACGCTATTTCGAAAGTTTTTATGTAACTTCCAAGTTTCTTCTCTTCTAAAATTTGTTTAAAATGCTTCACTTTCTGCTGATAGAAGAAGCAAAAATTTTCCGTGTTTTGACCTTAATTTGTTAATAACTAATTAAGTCCAAAAAATCGACTACAGGAAACATATAGGTTTTTGTTACAGAGGTCCATACTACTCAAAACAATAATTGTCGTTTGCCTGGCCGGACGAGTGTCATGAAAAAATGCTTATTTCCCTGGGCTATCAGTGCTATGATCTAGGCGAGGATACCATGCAATGGTCTCCATAATGAACGCACCCGTAGGACACACTAAGATTACACACTCTTATTTACTTTCGGCCAGTGAACGCCCCCTGTGCGATCTATGTGCTACGCCTCTTACCGTCGTCCATTTGTTAATTGAGTGTCCAAAATACCATAGAGAATGTTCAATAAACAATATACCAAAAAATACTATTCCCGATTTATTAGGAGAAAACTGTCACGTAAAAAACTTATTAAATTACCTAAGGTCAATCAATATTTTGTATCAGATTTATAGTTTTGTTTACTGAGTAACGCCGCTAATAAGCTGTATGTTTCTTTTTAATAAAAAAAAATATGTATTTATTTGCACCATATAATGTATTGATAACAAATAAAAAACTTATGTAGTGTACAAAATAAAAATATTCTGAGAAAATAAATTCCACAAAATTTAGCAGTCTCCACTCAATCAGAAAAGTTCTTATGCCACAGAATATGTGCTTATGGCATACTTAATTGTTGTTGACGTGTTACTAAGATAAAATCAACATAAACTTTGGTTTCTTATCTTACAAACTAAGTGTACTTCCTTATGTAAAGAGGATTTAGCAAAGCAAATACATGATACCATAACAAATAAAGCAATTTCAATCAACGATATTAGTAACTTCCAACAATTCATTCAGTTATGCTAGGTATTCATGTCCTGCAGAACAACAATAGAACTCTATTTAATAAAATAAACTTTATAAAATATAGAAATATAGAAAATAAATTTTCTAGAATATGTTAAATTATAACTGAAATATATTTTTTAAATATATACTAATCAAAATTTTATGGGTTTAGTATACACTTTCACTATTTGTAATAATTCTTCTTTTTTAATAAAAGAAGTATATGTATTAAAAGTTTATTTAAACCGTTAATACTGTGAGATAGAAACTTTTGTGTTGTAGGTTTCCAGCTATGAATCCGTCGATATATGCCCGAACTAAGCGAATGGACCTTATTTGTACATTCATTTTAATCGGTTAACTGTCAATGACAATTTTTTATAATTTGCAACAGAGTGTTTTGACACGTGTGTCAAAAAATGTGTGTAAAATGGTTCACACTTTCCAAAAAAGAATCGAAATTGTAGGTTTATACTACAAAAATAATAATTGTGCAAGAGCGGCTGCTAGAATTTTTAATGAAACACACCACAATAGACATGCAACTCATAAGTATGAGATTGACAGAGACTTGTTATAATATAAGTAGTCGTTTTAGAGCAAGTTAACTTAGAAGCTGAGAAATCATAGTCACTGTGAACAATAAGCAGAGCAATGGGTGTTTCACCTTCTGCAGCCTTCCGAAGCTTTCATAAATTTAAGTTCCATCCATTCACAATTAAATTGCTCCAAGAGTTAAATGACGTTAAATGTCTTGGTGAATAGACATACCTAATTGCCGATACTGGGCTGAGAGTGATTCACATATTGTATGTGAATTTCACACACAGCATCCCCAAAGGTTTAACTTATGGTGTAGTATCTAAGAAGATCACATTATCGGACCCTTTTTATCACTGCAAACTTAAATGGTGCATTATCTTGAGTTACTTAGCGAAGTGGTTGATCGTATCAGAAAAATAGTAGAAAATGATAATAACCTTTTCGAAGATTTGGTTGTATTTCAACATGATGAAGCTCTTCCACATTTTGCTCTACCTGTGCGACAATTTTTAAACGAAACTTTTCTCGCTCTTTGGATAGGAAGAAGAGAACAGATGATGGCTGGTCACCTAGGTGACCGAATTTAAGACCCCTAGACTTCTTTTTATGGGGGTATTTAAAAACCAAAATTTTTGCTACTTAGCCAGAATTTCTGGATGATTTATGACAAAGAATAGAGGATTAATGTCAACAATTAAATAATGCAGAGGTGGTAAGCAATGTCAAAGAAGAATTTTAAAATAGATTGTACTATTGTATGAAAGTATGTGGTAGTCATTTTGAACAATTATTGAAAACATTTTTGGTAGTGAAATCTGAATGTTTGTAATAAATTTGTTAAAAAAATATTTTTTTTCAATCCAGTTTTTTGATTTTGTTTTTATTTCTCTTATAAACTATTCACTTTAAGCATGATGTGTTATATATTTTTAAAAGTAGTACAAAGAGGAGAATCCATGAGGGGTCTCGGGAGAAAACCATGAATGTCACACAATATTTTATTAAAAAAAAAAATGAATTTTACAGTTAAATACCGCGTAAAAACTAAACTATGTGCCTGATATATTATATTCCAAAACATTTATCATTAACATTTACTACTAACAACTAGTACTTAAAACTAAACGAATGAAACAAACAGTTTTTGTAAAAAATAGGAAAACATCAGTCAGTGTCAATATTTTATGGAAGAAAATCATGATAGTTCAGGTGCGTTTCTTTTCTGAGCCAAACGTTTCTTCATTATAACAGGCTGCAATTCCTCAAGATTTGAATTATTGATAGTTCCTGTGTTGTTTTCTTTATCTTCATTTCATGAGGTATACTCATATACATTTTTTTTACTTGTTCGGATTCGCAAAACTTTTACAAAAACATTACGTCTTTGAACTTGTCTTCATAGCAATAGCAATAAAGTTGAAGTATGATTGCATGGGTAGTTCAAATTCCGAAGGTGACAATTTATGCGACTTTTTGGCTTGAAGGGAAGAATCGATGTGGTCCTCAAGTTTGCTACCATTATATGAATCTCGGTGAAATACAGTGAGAACAGACATCACATCTCTTTAATTTTTTGCATATCAAAAGAAGCTTTTTTGACATATCTATTGTTAAAAAATTCAGTCCATTCCTTGATGAAACACTGAGATACTGAAATTACATTATATGGGGCAGGCTTTGTGCGATAAGCTATAATATGTTCCTGCCAATCAGGAGGCGTTTCCATTTTTTTTTAAGGTTAATAAGGCCCATATTTTTATCGCACTCAAGGTACGAATGGCCTCTAACGGGGTATGTTATTGTAATGAATTGAAGACGTTTTACTACTGATAGCATGTAATGAATAAACCGTACCTCTGTATAGTTTTTGTTTTGTTTACTTGCTCCGTCACAGAAAATGTGTAGATGTTGAACAATTGGAGACAAATGATGCATAATAAAATCGAAAAAAAAACGAACACACTTTATCTGATCCCTTTTTAGTTTTTATCAATAAACTCTGTATATGTATAAAAATAAGAATCAGCGTTTGATAACACATGGATGTTAAAAGAGTAAATCGAGAGCTGTCGGCGGTAATATACATCATTGGTGGAGATATTCGGCAGGGAAACATTTTTTTTTTAAGTCCATAGCTATAGCTTCATAATTTTTTTCTACTCGTGCCCTTCTTTTGCTTTTTCCTGTCATAAAACGCTTGAGCTCTACGAAGACGGAGCTCTCTTAGTGTTTTTCATTTGGTTATTTCAGTACGTCCACTTTTCTTGTTTGTTTCAGCTGCTTTCATTTTTGCAGTAATTTCGTCACATTGACTGCAGGGATACCGAAACTAATGTTATATTTTTGTCTAAAAATTTCTCTGTAACTTTAATAAGAAATTTTAACTTCCGGATATTTTTCTTTAAACAGAGAAAACATTTTCATTATATTTAAAGTTTCAGGCAAGTAGGTTTTACCTTTATTATTATGTAAGGTAAGCTACGGTTTGTTAGAACAGTGCGCAGCGCATAGCATACACGTACAGCAGAATCTGTTGTACTCGACTCACGGCAGTTTTGGTTGAGTCGGTTTGTTAGATTAATTCGCATAAATATTCTGTCGCTCTGAAAACAAGTTTAAAAATTAGTTTCACGTTTATTCTCTCAAAGGTTGTACGTTTAAAAAAATTAATTCTCGCATACTTAACGCAATAATTTTATTACTCCAAGAATAGGAGGAAGAAGAAGAGTTGATAACGTTACATCTAAATAAAAGAAATCAAAATGTAAATGAAATTTTTTCATGTCTTAATAGAGAAGGTGCTTTTAAATTAATAGTCGAAGAAAGATTGTTTTAAAACGAGGAAGAATATTTTAGACTTTCCAGGGATTTATTTGGAACTGTCTTACAATTTGTTCTAGATCCACTAGTCTTTTATCTTCCTTGGGAGAAAATTTAGTAGACATCACTTAATTATTACAATAATAATAACTATATAAAAATACAATTATCATTTCGGTATAGATGTGTACGCTGTGAGCTCAGCTGAACGTTTTCATCCAAATCAAATCGCAGTTGATTCCAGCGCACACCGTCGACGTACACGGCTATCGGTCTGCAGTGCACGCAGCTCCGTAGAACCTAAAGGTGGGTACACATATGCGAGCCAAACGGTATACGTACCGTACGCGTACAGATCCTTGAAAAATATTCTACATCGTACTGATCGCATACTTATCTCGATCCATGGAAAGCAACAAACCAACAACGAACACACATGTGCGAAATGATTCATTTTCAACGATTTTATTTATAATTTGGGTACTGATTTATGTTTCTGTTTTTGCTTGTTTAACAAAAATAAAAATATGTACAATAATCAGTTTACTGTTATATCACGTCTTTCTAGAAAGGAACACGTCATTCACACAATATCGATTTGATGAGACAATAAAAATGTTCGCTGCGTCTAGTAAGCGCCGTCCAAACTGAAAGACGAGCTTCCTTTGAAGTCGTGGAATAAACCGCAACAATTTGGTTCGCGACGAGTCACGATGAAACAGTACGCAAGCGGTTTTTTCTGCCGTACACATTAACGAATATAGCGTTCGCATACCGTATGCATACCGTTTGGCTTGTATATGTGTACCGAACTTAATAAACCGTTCTCATAGAGAACCATTTCTTTGATTTTGACGAACGTGCGCGGCGTTCGACTGACTGTGAGTTATGCGTCGCTCACTGTTCTAACAAACCATACCTTCATAGTGACTACTTCTTGATTTAAATGACTGGATATGCTCGTGAACACTATTAACACTACTCGGCTTCAGTTTCTTATAATTTATTCCGCCCATATTATCTTTAGGAGCTGTGCCAGACTGCTTTAACTCTTTCTGTAGATGTTGATGTTTTGCCCCTGTAATACCATGAACTGCAGGAAAAAACTTGGCACAAACTTGTACTTCTTCGTAATGTTTTTTCTCATCCTCAGCATTAGCAGTTGACCTTGGCTGAACTCTGACCCTGTACATATAGGCTGTATCATGATATATTGCATCATGTACATTTTTGGCCGCCTCTGTACGTTTACTAATGATATAAGAGAACATAAATATGCATTTTGTTCATTATGAGATATCAATATATGAAATGATTTAAAATTCTTTGTCTATTCATTTTATTAACTGTGTGATAATACTTTAAGCGTTTGCATTTGCATAATTCCCCAAACTCATGTGACTGAAGCTTCATTTTTTTTATGACTTCGTATAACCTGCCCATTTTCTCTCTTTTTAGTGGATATGTTTCCACTATCTGCCATAATTGTTTTAAATAAATTAACTAACCAAACAGAACTGCACAAGCACGTGGTTATAACGATGTATTTACTACACTGACACGACCATTTGCAAGACAAGGATGCCAATTACATTTTCTGGCGCTGCTGAGTGGACATTCAGTGTTTCAGCAGTTTACGCGCGGACATGCACAGTTTTCTACCGATATAGGGTTTTAAAAACTGTAATAACTCGTGACACGCACTGTTTTCTTCCTTATTTGAAATGTCCAAACATAGATATTAACAGAATTTACTAGATGGCGTACTCAATTTTAGTTAATTTGTGATATACATGGTTTTCTCCCGAGACCCTTCAAATATTAAATAAAAACGGGTGGAAGTAAATTAAAAACAATTAAGGGATGATATGGAGGATGAGAGGGTGCCTTTTCCAGCAATCTTAAATATGACATGTCTTCCCCTTCAAATAGTAATTAAGGTATTTTTGCGCTTTTCCTAAAAACTAGAAAATCAAAAGTTATTTAAGGTGGATAGTTTTATCTGAAATGCACTGTATATTAAATATTTATTATACCAAATACGTAACCAAAAAGGGTCGAAAATATTCTTATATTTTCGCACAATTTTAGATAACGTATTGCAAAAGGTGGCAAATCAATTGAGCGTAAAATGTTAACCTCTAAAACGGTTGAGTTCATGTCAAGACCCTCGTATCATTTACAAACTTAGTTTGTGGTCCCATATTTCTTTCAATTTTAGCCACGGCTCCGTCCCGCGCACCAGCATGCTCTTTCGTTCGAAATTCTAGACACATCAGATCGTTTCTCTTCATTATCCCTACAGTGGCGGTTCTTTTAAAACTAGCGTATTAAAGTGATAACTTACTTAAGAACTCACTTTCTTTCTACGAGCTCATTGCAAACTTGAGTTTATTGGATAATTAGATAAATAAATGTCTGGAAGAGTTGAAGAGGGTTTTTTCAAAAGTGACTTTTATTTATGACTTTGTATATATAAAAATAGTTTGTATTCGCAGTTAATTATGTTTTTTTATGCGCTAAGGAAGTATTTTCTATATTTTTTATACAAACATTCTATTAGCTACTTTCTTACTTCATTGTATCTTTAGAGTTATTATTTTTCTGATTAATTCTTGGATGTTACATTACAATGTAATATTAGGACATTTTTCAAGATTTTTTCTCTATACTTTATATCTTTTGTATTCAAATTTATAATGGAAATTGCGGCTTTTTAAATTTTTCTTATAATAAATAATGTAAGCTGATTTTACAATTCTTTTTCTGTAAGGTTGAAACTACCTAAAATAAAGTAGATTATTTTCTCTCAAATAAAAAACAGAATGTTTGAAGCAGTTGCACAAAAAGGATATACATATGTGAAATTATGAATACAATTTCAGTTAATGAGGACTTTATTACATAGGGCTGGTTCAAATAAATTAGGATATGTGGTAAAAGGTTATACAGATTATAGCAAATTAAGTTTATACAAAGTCTTACCAATATTTTTGCTCCATACACTCGCGGTATTGACAGGCTTACACTCGTGGTTGTTTTTCATACGCGGAATCTGTCCGGGTACCGGTTTCTGAACATGTGTTTCGCGATACTAACACTGAGATCACGAGATAGAGCACATTTTGCGTCTGTACACGATTTAAAACAGTATTTGCGGTATTTTTCGCGTAACTAAAAGCAGCGGAAAGATAATTAGTTAGCGGCAGTCAACAGTAGAGAAAACACCCCTGTCACCAAACGACAGTCAACAGGGGAGCAAGAGCGTCCGTTCTCATCGATAGACAACTGGAAAGAGAGAGTCTTTCTTGTTTGCTATCTTACAACTGTCTGTATTTCTAATGGAGTGGGGCTAAAATGTGAGTAGGAAGGGTTGAAGAATGAGAAATAATTGTAAAATTGTGGTAGAATGGTAGCTAGTAATACAGCGAAAAAATGACATGATTTTTCGCATGTGAAAAAATTGAACAGCAGTCACAACAATAAACAACATAAAATGTAGTAGTCACCACCGTATAGTTACAGCGAAAATAAATATTAACATAAAAGAAGAGAGAAAAAGGATCTTTAAAAAACAACGTTGATAGATGCCTTCAAAGTAAGAACACATAAAGAGGAATTCCGAAAGGTCTTAGCCGGTAAGTTCGAATCAGATTCTTTACATAATCAAGACCAAATTAAGAAAATTAACAAAAACATAAACAAAAACCTTTTGAAGCGGGATTACAGGCCGAAAATAAAACAAGAACTAAAAAAGACAAAATAAGTAACAAAACTAAAAAACTAATGAAGGAAAGAAGACAACTACTAGCGGAAAACAAAGGATATACTCAAGTATACGTAGAATTTAATAAAACAAACAAAAAAGAACTAAAAAAAGTGTAACGAGAACTTAATAGAGTAAGTCACTGAAAACAACAGGGACATAAAATGTCTAAGACCAACACTGGATGTCCAAAATTATATCAAAATTAAAGACACCAATAAGAAGGAAAAGACGGACAAATATAAAATACAAAGATAGTCAAACACTTCTATAAAACCTTGTACAACTCGTAAAGCCAGTCTAATTATCAACAAAGGAGAACGTCAAATGAAAATAAAAACGTGGGATCAGAGGTACTACCAAATATAGAGGGATTCCGAATAAAAAGAGCTTTAAAAGAGCTAAAAAATAATAAATTTCCAGGACACGACGGTATAATTGCTGAGCTCTTGAAAATAAACAAGACAGTAACAATCCCTATACTACGAGGGCTATTCGTGATACTCCAACTTTTCTGTCCCCATGTTATAGATTTCTACCGCCAATCCTTTGAAGACTCGAGTAATCTCTGTCTTAACTTCATCATCGGTACTGAAGCGTAAGCCACCAAAATGTTCCTGTAATTTTGAGATTAAGTGATAATTACTTGGTACTATGGAGCTGAATCATGAACATTAAACCGGAATACAATAAATGACTTAACGCGTTTGAAATGTGGACATTAAGAAGATTGTTAAGAATTCCATGGGTAGATAGAGTCACGAACACAGAAGTGTTAAGGAGAATAGGCAGAGAGAGGGAAATGGAAAATACAATAAAAAAAGGAAATTGCAATATCTCGGATATGTGATGAGAGGCGAAAGATACAACATCTTGAGACTCATAATTCAAGAAAAAGTAGAGGGTAGGAGAAGCGTAGGAAGAAGACGCGTTTTCTGGTTGACGAACCTGAGAGAGCGGTTTGGTTGCAGCTCAAGGCAACTGTTCACAGCAGCTGCCTCGAAGGTCAGAATAGCCATGATGATTGCCAACCTTCGTCGCGGAGATGGCACTTAAAGAAGAAGAACTTGGTACTTGGTCCAGACTGTAGGGAGCGTTGGGGCATAATAGTCCAGCCAAAATCTCTCAGCAGTTGTTTAGTTTGATGTGAAAATGAGATCGAGTGTTGCCATGGAGAAGCCTTACACTACTGGACAATCGTCCTCGCCGGCGGTTCTGGATCGCAGGTCTTAGTCTTTTTAATGTCTCGAAATATCTGTCAAAGTTAACTGTTGTTCCATGAGGCAAAAAGTCGATAAACACTGGGCCCCTTCTGTCTCAAAAGATGATCTTCCGCTGCGATCTTCATCATGAATTTCCCTTCGACCTTTACAGTAATACTTCGAAAGAATTACTTAACGACTGAATCTCGATTCATTGTCTGTTAACCATTTTATAAGATGTCGGTTATTAGGCCAAATAATGTTTATATAAAAATGCTAAATCTTCAAGGTTAAATTTGAAGTATAGCAAAAGTATTACGAAACAAGACACGCATGGTAACAATACGTAAGCTCTAGTTTCTAATTGTCTTCATAAAGTTTGATCAACAACTATTTTAATTTATTAAAGTATTCTTATGGTATTTTATTAATCTAGGATATATATTTTAATATCACAATGGTCTCAAAGCCTGGTATGCCCGTTACATAAAAAAAAAGATAAACCAGATAAAAGGTTACAAGTTTCCTATTCGTCGTTACCTATTCGTCGACTTTAAGGCCACGTACGACAGTTTTAAGAGAACAGTACTGTAGTAATCAATACGTGAATTTGGGATACAGTTAAACTTATCAGAATAACGAGAATGACAATATCTAACTTAAAAGCAAGGGTTAAAATACAGGGCAAGAATTCTAGAAATTTTGAGATAAACGATGGACTCAGAAAAAAGGATGGGCTGGCTTGCCTCCTATTTAATATTGCATTGGAAGAATGATACAAGGCTTTTAGGAATATTCGAGCCTAAAATACTCCGCAAAATATTTGAAGCTATAAACAACCAAGGGTAGTGTAGCAAAAAATATCACTTCGAATTAATCCCACTCTTCCAGTTGGATTCCAGAATTCCAGACAACGCAACCAAAATCTGTGATCTCTAAAAAGGAACACCTGTAGGAAAAAGAAGCACAGCCCGACCGCAAATTAGGTGGTTGGATGGAGATGAGATCGACTTATGGGTATTAAAAATCAGAAGATGACAATAGGTCGCCAGAAACCAAACATAATGACGACGAATCTTGGAGCAGGCCAAGGTACACAGAGGATTATCGAGTCAAAGTTGATGATGATGAAAGGTTTGTGAGAGCTCCCTATAAAAATGGAACGACATCGTTGGACGCTGTATTGATTTTAGTATTTTGTCATTTGTTTCCATGTTATGATTTTTGTTAATCATTTTTGAATGTTTTTTATATACTTAACTTTTAAATTATAAACAAATCGAAATTTGTTTTTTTTACTATTTATTTATTTACTATCTATTTTATTTTTTACTACAATAAAATGCAATAATTTATAGTTATTCTCTCAGTGTCCAAAGGTAAATATAGTCTTTGCAATCGTATCAATATACTTTGTTTTATTAGTGTTTATAGTAGCCAGTTTTTTTATCCTATTTGTTTGGAAGCTTAACCATTCTGTTCTATAATACCCTTATTTTGTATTTCATTAACAGGTTGGTTGACGAGCACTTCGAAAATTCCAATATTGGTCGAGGACGCACTCCAACCCGAATGAAGTTGTTTTACTTTCCGGACAGATCAGCTACCGAATTCCGTTACGAAACTTAAAATCGGATTTTAGATAGATATGCTTTTACGATGGGTCGTGTCGCTAGCCTGGAGTTACGCGGTCTTAAAATGCGATCGAAAATATACTACTGCAGTTATGTACGTTAACCGTAAAACTTTATTTCTGAGAATCATTAAGTGGTCTGTATGAAGAAAGAAATTATGACGACAGAAATAAAGTTTTATGTTTGCAAAATATAATAGTATATAAATATAATAAAGATGTCAAAATATTGTGTATTTTGTTATCTAATTACGATGCACATATTCTTGGTAAATCGTTTTTTTTTCTGTTTTTTTTAAGTTATACTTCTATACGCGCGCTCCACGTTGGAAATTTGTATGGGAGTGAATCTGTGAAATCATTAAATATTTAAGATAATGAGTAAGAGAGAGACAGAAGATATATTTTCTCTCTCTTCCTCTCTCGAATATAAAAATGTTCCTTTTGTAAATATAATAATATATATATATATATATATATATATATATATATATATATATATATATATATATTATATAAAGATATATACATATAATATTATATATATATATATAATAAAATATTTATTAATATTATTATTTATGTGATATGTTTTGTACTATTTATTAAATGTTCATAATTATTATATTAGTCTTTTGTATTTCAAAATAATAATCTCAATAAATCACTGTATGACCCAGAACTGTCAATTTTGAAATACGTTTGTGTCATGTCCTCGGTAGTATAGTAGTCAGTATCCCCGCCTGCCACGCGGGAGACCGGGGTTCGATTCCCAGTCGGGGAGGACTTTTTTATTAATATTATTACATGGTAAATTAAACATATATGCGTAAGTAGAAACGTTATGTATATTATTGTCATTTTTAAATACTTATGAATATTGCATTTTAATTTGTATTGTATTATTATATTAATAACAAAATAAATAATGAATTTTACTGCAGAGTATGTGTAAAAAAATTTTTGCATTCAACTCCTTTCATACATATATGAAAATAAAAATATACATTTTCATCAAAATATTGATTCAATCCTTCATTTACTATACTCCTATTACACGTCAAAAGTTGTTTATTAATTGTTAGTAAGTTGTTATTAATTCTGCCTCTCTTTCTGCCATGTCTTACCTATAGCATTGCATATGTAATGATTGTGCAGATTGACTCCCAAATAAATTTGTAACGGCAAATGCGTGTATAGAAGTGTAACTTCCACCGGCAGTCCCACTGGACTGCCACACCCGTTTTTTTTTCTATTTTTTTTTTACGAGGGGCCTGGTTTTGGGGGGGAAGCCAGGGAATAGTAAACTTTTTTACATATTTTTGTAGTCGCAAAATGAATATTCTCAGGAAAATTCAGCTTGTTCGTATGATTTTTAGAGGTTCATTGGCATTTTCGTTTATGAAGACTGGAGTATAAATAAATTAATTCGTTTATAACAAAACTAAAGCATCTCTGGCATTTGGTAATTATTTAGCTTTTATAGATGGCCTAAAAATCCAGGCGGAAATTAAAAAAAATTATCAAAAAGTGTTTCATTGGAGGCCGAGAAAACACACTTGCGTATACCGATTTTGATATTTGAAATTCAATTTTCTTCAACTTAATTTTTTTTTGGTATTTTTCACGCGCAATACCGATTGTTTTTATTATTAAAATATATGTTATATTTTAACATATATATACTTGAAGATATACATTTTTTTTCCAGAAAGAGATCCGAAAGATTAAAAGATTATTATCATATTGTTTATAACTTCGTCGCATATGACGGTCAACTTTTACCGGTTGTATCTCAGGAACCCCTACTTGCAATTCAACTTTTTTTCTTTTATCGGACATGTCTTGCCGAGTCTTTTCCAATGCCGTTTCCTGAAATTAATATAAAATAATAGTTACGAGATATTCTATTTGTTTATAAGCCAAAAAATTGTTTATAATTTTAAAACATTCCTGAGGCCGTTCAAATTATTTGTTTTTAATTCCATTGAAGTACGTAGATATTCAATATGCGAATTTATAGGTCAGTGTGGTAAAACCTCAGGCATTCGAGAACGTTCATCAAGGGTCACTGACCGAATTCCAGGGAACTCCAGAACAACGGTTAATAAATATATATAGAGGAATTTTGCTTGTAAACAGTCAGTCTGAAAAGAATAATTGTATTGAGTCGAGTTTGAATTGTAACGCGGAAATAAATGTGTATTAAGTGTAAGATTACTTATATATAAATTAAATAAAGACTCTAACAAACTGTTAGGACAAAGTGTTAGAACATATTCTATAATAAATAAAGTTAATAAATTAGATTTATAAAAATAGTTCAGTTTATTAATATAACTATTTCTACAAAAATCCGAATGCCACCTCTCACATCGACCTCAAAACAGATCCACCATGGTGAATAATAAATTATAGGAATCACTTTATTATTTTAATTATTATTTTTATAAATTTATTGAGGTTACAATTTCCCCTACATTTCTTAATAGAACCTGGTTTCATAGGGGACATTAATAAGGTTTTGACTCAAAAGATTCTTTTTTCTGTGGTTGTTGAAATAGGGACAGTCTACGAGAATATTTATGTTTAACATATAGAATATTATTTAGAAGTAATTACAACTTAGAAGTCATTAAATGTTTAGGAGTAAGTCTTGTATGGCCTATTCTTGGAAGCCGAGAAAGTGTTGCCAACAATTCTTGTCCAAACATTAACTTTTTCCGGATATTGCGTATGCGCCTCCATCATCCAATGGGGATTAGTATCTGATCAATATTTACAATTTTGCCTATTAACAGTGCCATTTACGTAAAATGTTGTTTTGTCTGAAAACACTGCATGTTTTACAAATTGTGGGTTATTATTACATCGATCCACCATAATTTCGCAAAATTCCATCCTTCGATCATAATCGTCCTCGTTACGCTCCTGAACTAAATTAACTTTGTACGGGTGCAACTTATTTTTTTTCAAATATTTCAAAACCGTAGATTTGCTTAGTGAGTTTTCCGCTGCATTTTTTTTACTGGACTGTTGTAGATATTTTTGGACAGTTAATAACAAATTCACCTGCTCATCATCACCAATTGCAGGACGACTTTTATAATTATATCTTACTTGACCGAGATCTCTAAATTTCTGTTCTATTCTGCTTACGGTTGATTGATTAAAAGAACAATCTGGATACTTAGCATTCCATAACTCAGAAACTTGTTGTGTCCGAGACTTGTCACTATATCCAAACATGAATAAAATTTCAATTCGTTCTTTCTCACTTAAACGTATCATTATTTGTAAAGTTCACAATAAAGTAGTTAAAAAAACATTAATAAATTATTTGACACTATTATTGTAAACAAAACGCATTCATAACAAAAGAAATTTGCGATATAATTTGTTTATAATTAACAAAACAATAATTTTTGACTATAAGTGTCTTATATTTTTGAAATTCGATGATGCCGTGTACATTAAAATGATAATGTCATCAGTATTGCGAATTATGCAAGCCGATGCGCAATCCAAAATATAAATCGACATGTCCGAGGATTATGTCAAAATATTTTTAGTTTCAAAAATATTGAATTTATCAAGCCTTTACGTCCTCACTGTATATCTAAACTTTACACCCAATAATAAATTAGCTAAAAATTTTTACAAAAAACTTCCTGAAACCAGCCACTGTCTTTTAAACCTAATATAACATTCTGCAGTATCATTCTTACTTTGAGAATGACGGCCGAAAAGGCCTAAAACTAAATTTGACACAGGGTGTCGGTAATATGGCCATTACGGTCTCCATTATTCAAGGAATTAAAGCCATGGATGTGCATTAGCGATATTTTCTGTTTATTTTGCGTTACTAATACGTACTGGCAGGTGACATATTATGAAATGTTCGACGTATATTCGACAAAAATAATGTGTTTCTGTTTATATCATATGATTTATGTAGGAATTGCAAACAGATTTAAGGCGATATTTAGTTTGACGTATTTTATTTGGTATATATATATATATATATATATATATATATATATATATATATATATATATATATTGTTATGATGTGTTGTTTGTTTTGAATGATGAGCAATGAGTATTTTTAATAATATAATATATAGGGTTTTTATCGCGGTTCTCAAAGAATTAGCTTGTAAGTACTTTTTTAAATTATCTTTATTATAACTATTATGAAACACACATATATATCTAACCTAGCCAATGTAAATTTAAAATAAACTATCTTTAAACTGATGTTCTTATAAAACTAATTAAATTCTATAGACAATGTAAAATTTAAACAAACTATCTTCAAAATTGAAATTGTTATGACACTAACTAAATTATATTAACAAAATTTTGTACCTTTCTTTCACTGAATGCCTAAATGAACTGTTTTCCACTATATAGATTCTAATCACCACTGAATGTCTTCGTACTTCGGTTATCCTTGTTTTTGTGAAATTTCTTTTTCCAATTATCAGCTTCTACCAATTTAAGATATATTTTTCTTCACCAGCATTTATACACCACCAAACAAACCAGCAAACACCATTTATATTTATTCTTCTTTTGAATATACCAATATCCAATTATTATAAGTTGATTTATACTAATCTCCAATCATAATATAATTTTAATTCCTTCCAATGTCCATCCAATATTCTTCTAATATACTTTTATAATCTTCAATAATTATTTGTGTATAATTATAAATGTGCATTAAATATATGCATAATTTTTAATCTTCATTTAACTCACTATATTAAACAATTGGACTATCTCCAACTAACTTTCATATTTCTTATTAAACTGCTTGACTGACTTACTAAAACTGTGAACAATTGACTTCACTAACTAATCTACTAACTTTCATAATAAACTGCTTGACTTCTGACTAAAAACTGAAAACTTCCATCTTGAATCCAAATCACGGGTATTTATATCCTTTTGGATATTCCAGAACCATCTGGTAAGAAATCATGTATTATTTAGTTCTATTAAATACTTGTCTGAATTTTCTGGAACAAACCATTTCGCAAACATGGCCATCTCCGCTGATCCAGAGAATTCCATTCTTTTCTATTAATAATTTTGTTTACATTTAGGCTTTTCAGATCAGAATATATAATTAAATTAGTAACTTAACATTCTAATTTAATAAAATACACAATTCAAACAATATATTATTATAACCCCACTTATATTCATATTATGATTAATTTCTATCTGTCACTTCGAGTATAAATATCTGTCTATCTCACTCACTCACTGTATAGTTGGTTGCCTAGTCACATGGCTCACTTACATATATCTACCACATTATAATACAACTTTTTACACTTATTATATGCTAATTTATTAAAAATGCCCTCACATAAATATATTTTTATTAAATTCTCTAGTATATAACTTATTTAAAACAACCAAATAACTAATATTATGTAGTATATAACTTATAAATTATTTTCTATAAACCCTAATTGTCACAATATATATATATATATATATATATATATATATATATATATATATATATATATATATATATATATATATATAT
Source organism: Diabrotica undecimpunctata (assembly GCF_040954645.1). Classification (NCBI taxonomy): domain Eukaryota; kingdom Metazoa; phylum Arthropoda; class Insecta; order Coleoptera; family Chrysomelidae; genus Diabrotica; species Diabrotica undecimpunctata. The sequence goes on along the minus strand of NC_092810.1, from coordinate 47,108,476 downwards.
ATATATATATATATATATATATATATTTTTGAGTTTAGTTCTTAAACCTTAATATATATTTTTTAGTACATTTTCTTGGGCTTAGATTCATAAAAAAATTGTCATGATACCATGATACTAAGACATTTTTTATTTACTTTTTTCTACGTTTCGGCAGGAAATTCATGCCTTTTTCAAGAAACAATGTTGACTAAAAAAACATTTTATCAAAGACATTATAAGGTTTAAAAGTGTTACGTTCCAAATTTAAAGTAAAAAGTCCCACCTCTATTTTATCAAAATTTAAATAATTCAGGACGTGTAAGAGCGGTTGCCTATAATATATTATAAGCAAGGTGGCGAAAATAAAATTAGTAATTTTCAAATAGGGGTAATGTCTGGCAAATTGTGCTGAAGTTAAGGGAACACGTCCTCTTTTTTGTGAAGAAACTAATTTAGATCGTTCTTTCTAGAGTTATCTTGGAAGAATTGGGATCATAAAATTGAAATTTTTGAATCTCGGTATTATTCGGTGACCTCCGTGTGTCAAGTTGTCAAGTGTTCGGAAAGACGACGGAAAGAAAGTGATTCCAGGTTTGACGGTGTAACTGAAAGGTTGGGCTAGATTAAAAACGGCATTTTGTTTTTTGCTTTTGCTGCTGTTCCATGTGGGATCTGGACTAGTCCGAACCGTGTGGATATTCAAGGGGATTTGCTGCCTTCGTGGAAGGGTTTTTTTTTGGAATATCCACAATTTCGCTAAAAAAAGCGGATCTACAGTACACGTGAATACCGGGAGTCGTATTTAGATCAAGAAATTAGCCTTAATCACGAGTCCAAATAGCCGGCTACGCTTCGGTCCAATTTGGGATATTTCAAACCCCTAATCTGGCTAAGAAGGGTGAGTGTTAGAACATTTCGTTTTTAATTAATTAAAAAGTTGTAGTTATTTTTTTATCCCATCTCTAAAAAGCTATTCACATTTTTATCAGTTTTCATACATTCAAGTTCGGAGACAAGTTTTTTTTTGTATTGCTCCATTATCGCCAAAAGGCAGATAAACAAAGTGTTAAAATCAATATATTTATTTCCAAATAATTATTTTAGACACAGATGGTAATTAATGTTTTCTTGCTTCAGGGTTGGTTTGTTTGTTTTTTTCTGCTTCTTCTTCTTCGTATTTTTCCGTCTGGCTGTAATTTTCAACTTTTCAACATTGTCACACAAGTCTATGTACATCGGCAATCGTATGGGATTTTGGATTGAAGACACGCTGAACTATAACTGGAATTCCACGCGGTGAAGTATATGAAAATTCGAGGTATGGATCGATAATAATTAATTTTCAACGGAAGATTTAAGCGCCGTCTAATTTGGTTTGCGGAATACAATAGTTTTTTTTTAAAGATTATTTGCTGTTAGTTTTTATTTTCATATTTACCAATACTTTACAGATTTTTTTAAAGATAATTTGCGGTTTATTTTATTAATTCAATATTTACACATACCTATTTTAATTTTGTAAACTGCGTCTAAGGGGGGGTTATATATTTGAGATTTATTTTTTATATTATTTTCTGCGCACGCACTTGAGCTCACGTGGTGTCCTATTTGCGTTAATTATTTTTTTTGGTTGGTATTGAACCGCACACCCCTTAGCGTCCGGTACTTTTGATACGTCCTACCTTTCATTTTGTTCTGTTAAATAGAAATAACTTATGAATTTTTGTTAGGCAAGCAGAAGCCGCATTTTTATATTATTTTTTTATTAAGCCTATGGTAAAGTTAAATAATATTGTAATATGTAATATGTATGTATTTATTTTCAACTATCTTGGGAATCTATTTATTAAAATTGACTAAATTCTAATCTGACAATTTCATTTATTTTTTTATTTATTCAGGTTGTATACTGTTACTTAGTATTTTAGTAGTAAACCTATTGGTAAGTTGGTGGTTTATTGAATAGCAACGTAGGGAAGGCTGTGGGCCAATTTACCTGGCGCCCCTGATATAACTTCGGATTTTTTTTGTTTTGTGGACCGCACGACCATCTCCACTGTTTTGTCTAGCCGCGAGCCATTCCCAGACTGTCACCGTATAGTACTTTTCTTTCCGGGTGTACGTCTGATTTATATTTGGTACATTTTGTAATTTTTTTATATAGATTCGGTTTTGTACGCCACATATTTTTGCGCCCAACGTGGGGCACTTAATTAATTAACCTTTTTTTGTCAACCCCTTGTGTAGATTCCTTTTAATTAGTTAACCTAACGTGTTTGGGCTTTAATTGACTAACTTTGATTTATTTACTTTACCACTGGTTTTGCACTTAGTAGTAGTCTTAGAACTTCGTGTTTAGTGGAAGTGTATGCCAAGAAGTGCTTACTAGTTTTTTTTTGTGTGACGTGAAGTTGGAAGAAGCCAAAAATGGAACTTAAAAGAAGATACTTTGAAGTGGTGTTGTGGAACTTAGAAGAATTATGGATATATTAGGACTTTGAAATATTTCTATTTCAGTTGGAGTTCAAATTTATTTTTTTGAGAAGTTGGACTTCGAAATTCTACATTGTGGTTTAACTTACTTATGTTAGGGAATGTAAAATCTTTTTTTGAGATTATGTTGT